>NW_024870911.1:16975000-17575000 GCF_019054845.1 Dipodomys spectabilis | reverse complement strand
TAGCCTTGAGCTGAAAAGCTGAGGGACAGCGCCCAGGCCCAGAGTTCAGGCCCCCCCCCCAACAAAAAGCAAAAAGGGGTAGAGGCATGGATCAAGTGACAGAGCACATGCCTAGCAACCACAAGGCCCTAAGTTCAAACCTCAATTACAGCATGTGCACATCACACACACACACACACACACACACACACACACACACACACACACCCAGAGTGATGTTTCTGGGGAAAAATGGAGGAATTTAAGGTAGGAGAAACATTTATATTTCACTTTGGTAGTATTAGAAGTATTTACATTAACATGTACTACAAAAAAAAACAAACAACTTTGGTAGTCTCCAACCTCAACATTACATAGCCCTTCATATATGCCTGTGGTTACCTTTCCATCTCCTGGGTAAGCTACTCCTCTGTCCAGAATGTCCTCCTCCCATTTATGGACCCCCCGCTCTCTCTCTCTCTCTCTCCTTTTTTTTTTTTCTTTTTTTAATGTGGGTTGTGGGACTTGAACTCTAGGCCTTGGCGCTGTCCCCCTGCTCTTCAGCTCAAGGCTAACGCTCTACCACTTGAGCCACAGTGCCACTTCCAGCTTTTTCTGCTTATGTGGTGCTTAAGAATCAAACCCAGGGCCTCATGCATGTGAGGCAAGCACTCTACTGCTGAGCCACCTTCCCAGCCCCCTATGGACTTCTTTTAAGAGTGAAAACTGGCTGGGCACTGGTAGCTCATGTCTGTAATCCTAGTTACTCAGGAGGCTGAGATCTGAGGATCACTGTTCAAAGCCAGCCCCAGCAGGAAAGTCCATGAGACTCTTATCTCCAATAAACCACTAGAAAACCGGAAGTGGTGTCGTGGGTCAAGCGGTAGAATGCTCGCCTTGAGCTGAAGAGTGCAGGGACAGCACCCAAGCCGAGAGTTCAAGCCCCACGACCGACAAAAAAACAAAAACAAAAACAAAAAAGCCACACACACACACCAAAAAAATAGGAAGTGGCACTGTGGCTCAAGTGGTAGAGCGCTCACCTTGAGCTGAAGAGCTGAGGGACAGAGACCAGGTCAAGAGTTCAAGCCCCACAAACAACAACAACAACAAAAAAAAAGTGTGAAAATGGCACCAGTAGCTCACACCTGTAATCCTAGCTACTCAGGAGGCTACTATCTTAAGATTGTAGTTCAAAGCCTGAGCAGGAAAATCGGAGACTTGCCATCAACTAGCCACCAAAAAGCCAGAAGTGGAGCTGTGGCTCAAGTGATAGAACACCAGCTTTGAGCAAAAAAAGCACAGGGACAGAGTTCAGACCCTGAGTTCAAGACCCCCCAAACCAGCAAGCATATGCATGTGTACACTCATGTGTACACACATACACATACACACACAGAGTGAAAATGGCAATTCTTCCTGAATTCTTCACACAGAAGCAACTTTCCTCCTTTGTATCTATGTACAGACACCTATCATGGCACTTAATACCTCATGCTAAATATAATAGTTAAAGTTGATTATTTAAAAGGTCTGTCTCCCCTCATTTTCCTCAGATTTCTTGAAGACAGTAATTTTCTTATTCATCTTTTAATTTTCATAGCCTGGTTACTGGATCAAAATTTCCAGAGTGGAACGTGGGCAAACGTATTTTGAAAATGCACCTCACAGCTGAGCATGATGTTCCATGCCTGTAATCCTAGCTGCATGGGAGACTAAAGTAGGAGGATCCCAGGCTCAAGGCTAGTTTAGGCAACTTAGCAAGCAAGACCTCATCTCAAAATAAAAGAGCTGGGATTATAGCTCAGTGGTAGAGTGCTTGACTAGCATGTATGAGGCCCTGGGTTCAATTCTAATAAACACCTCTACAGGGAGGGACAGAGAGGAGAGAAGGAAGAAAATGCTCCTCAGGTGAGTCTAACTCAGTCCCCTGTTATCTACTTCTAGGAAGGGAAGAAGGAAGGGAGGGAGGGTGGGAAATGCACCTCAGACGAGTCTAATTTAATCCTATTAACTACCACTCTAAAATGTAAACTCTTTGAGCTCAAAAATCAGGACTAGGGGCTGGGAAGGTGACTCAGTGGTAGAGCGCTTGCCTTGCATGCATGGGGCCCTGGGTTCGATTCCTCAGCACCACATAAGCAAAAAGAAAAGCCGGAAGTGGTGCTCTGGCTCAAGTGGTAGAGCGCTAGCCTTGAGCTGAAGAGCTGAGGTACAGCGCCCAGGCCCAGAGTTCAGGCCCCATGACTGGACCCCCTTCCCCCCCCAAAAAAAATCATGACTAGCATAGTATAAGTGCTCTATAAATGTGGTACTAACTGATCTATACAAATCTTGAAGTTGAAACAGAAGAGGATGGGGCTGTTGTTGTACTGAGATTTGAACTCAAGGCCTGTGTTTGTTAGACAGTTGCTCTCCCACATGAATCATGCCAAAGTCCTTTTGGCTTTTATGTTTCAGTGTCTTATGTTTGTTTTCTTAGACCACCCTTTATCTTGGAGCCTTCTTACCTTTATCTCTCAGTAACCTAGAATAACTGAAATCACAGGTGAACACCACCATATCAAGCCCCAGGGAGAACTTATTTATAATCTTGTAACCCCTAACTGCAGAAGACTCCTATATACATGTTTTTCCTACCAGACTGTCAGTTCCACGGGGGTTGAACTATTCATCTCTTTATACACTTGGTGCTGACCACAGTACATGGAACCTATCAGGAGCTCTGTAACCTTTATTAAATTGTATAGCGCCACTGATAATAGAGGAAGGTACACTACATCAGAAGCACAAAGGAAGACATGGCCAGCTTGGCCCAGGGAGAGCTGGCTAAACTGGATTTCAGAGCTACAATGGGTTCTGAACTCAAAGACAAGCTCACTGGCAGAGAAATGACAAGAACTTCCAAATAGGGATCAGGAGGAGCACAGGTACTGAGGTTTGAAAGAACACAGTGCTCTTCTCTTCCCTGTGGTTAGTAGTCAAAGATGAGATGAAAAAAAAAAAAAAAATTAGGGCTTTAAAAAATGAGGCCTTTAGCCAGCTGAAGAGCTGGGACAGCATCCAGGCCCAGAGTTCAGGCTCCATGACAGAAAAAAAAAAAAAAGAAAGAAAGAAAGAAAATAAGGCCCAGTGGGTCAGGTCCAGACCATGAAAGGCCACCATGCCCACCTACACAAGCCTGACAGTGAACTGCTGAAGTAAGAGGCTTTTTTTTTTGGTTGGTCATGGGGCTTGAACTCTGGGCTGTCCCTGTGCTCCTCAGCTCAAGGCGAGCACTCTATTGCTCGAGCCACAGCGCCACTTCTGGTTTCCTAGTGGTTTGTTGGAGATAAAAGTCTCACAGACTTTCCTGCCCAGGCTGGCTTTGAACCATGATCCTCAGATCTCAGCCTTCAGAGTAGCTGGGATTGCAGGAGTAAGCCACCGGTGCCCGGCTAGTAAGAGTTTTAAGGTTAAAGGGCAATGGTCAGGCTTTTAAAAAAGGTTCTAGGACAGCACACAAGTCAAAGTAAATAAACTGAGACTTGCTAAGCCTGGTATCAGTAGCTCAGGACAGTAATCCTAGCTACTAAGGAGGCTAATATCTAAAGATCATGGTTTGAAGGCGGCTGCCGGCAGGAAGCCCATCAGATTCTTTTTGGTGGTGATGGTAGTGGTCGTGGGGCTTGAACTCTGGGCTTTAACGCTGTCCCTCAGCTCTTCAGCTCAAGGCTAGCGCTCTACCACTTGGGCCACAGCGCCACTACCGTTTTTCTAGTGGTTTATTGGAGATAAAAGTCTCATGGACTTTCCTGCCCAGGCTGGCTTTGAACCGTGATCCTCAGATCTCAGCCTCCTGAGTGGCTAGGATTACAGGCCTGAGCCACCGGCCCTAGGCTCCCATCAGATTCTTATCTCTAACCAACCAGCAAAAAGCCAGAAATGGAGCTGTGGCTCAAGTACTAGAGCACTAGCCTTGAAAACAAACGAACTCAGGGACTGCACCCAGGCCCTGAGTTCAAGGCCCAGCACACAAGAACAAAACTGAATTAGTGGCTACTTGCCTAGCAGACAAACTTGAGCAGAGATGTTTATCCTGCAACTTTACACCCCAGGGGGAAAGGCCAGAATAATTACTTCCATTAAAGAAAAAGATTTCTATCAAACAGCTGTGATTTCAAAGTCCTAATGACCAACAAACTTTTTTTTTTAATCTGAACTGGATAGGGAGTTTTCGAAGTAGCAGTCCTCTGGAACGCTCTGCTCTGGCCCGTGACCAGCTCAGCTCTGGCTGAGAGGCGCGGGGACAGCAGAAGAACCAATCACAGCTTCCCCAGGCCGCAGCGCCCCAGCGAAGACTCGGGTTGCGAATGCGCATGCTCCCCGGGAGCCCCGCCCCCTGCCTTTAAACCTTACGGCGGGACCACAGACTCAGCGATGGGACCGCAGGACAGCGCTGCTTGACACTGCCTGGCGGGTGCAAAGGGATCGTAGGCTACCTACAGCCCTCTCGCCACACTCACCCGCTCTCTGCGGGCTCTCCTGAGCCCCGCAGAGCCAGCAGCCCTCAGACGCCCGGTCGCAGAACTTCCCGCCACCCGGTATGGCTGGGACTGTCCTTGCCTGCGCGGGAAGTGGGGCGGGGCAAGCCGGACTAGTCCACTTGACTGCGGGACGGAGGGGGAAAAGGGGTGACTGGGGCTATAATCAGAAGGGAAGAAAGGACTAGGATTGTTTTTATCTGAGTCAATCCCCTGTAGTCATCGGAAAAGTCATAGCGGTATGAATTTCTTGTTGCATTCTCGTGAAAATTAAGGTCCTTGTGAAGACGAGTTTACATTCTTCCCCTTGTAGTCAAGTGGGCCTAATCCGGAGTCCTAAGTGGTTAGTTAGGAAAGTTACGTTTTATTTGGGCCAAAGTGGAGAGCTGAAGAACCGATGGGAGTTATGGTTGTCTGTCATAACTATAGGCATAAGTCTAAAGCTTGTGAAAGCTATAAAGGGAAGAGACCAGCAATCATTATTCATTATTCAGTTGAGGGTGATCTGGAGCACCGCTTGAGGTGATGTATTGTGCCACCAATTAAAGAAGATACGGCCATGAGCTGGTGGTTCAGGCCTGTAATCCTAGCTACTCAGGAAGCTAACATCTGAGGATTGTGGTTCCAGGCCAGCCCAGGCAGGAAAGTGCAAGAGAGTCTTATCTACAATTAATCACCAGAAGACCGGAAGTGGCACTGTGACTCAAGTAGTAGAGCACTTTCCTTGAGCTGAAGAGCTGAGGGATAGCACTCAGGCCCAGAGTTCAAGACCCACGACTGACAAAAAAAAAAAAAAAGAGAGAGAGAGAGACTAGAGCCAGTGATAAACGCATTAAGATTCCACTTGGACATTTGCTGCAAATAAATCTTGGAAGGGCAACACTTCCTCCATCCTCCCCTACTTTGCTCCAGGCCATCTGATTTCCTGTTTTTGCCTTAAGGTGGCCATTCTAGGTGCCATCTGCCAAGGGATGTTAGACAAACAAGCTAAGCTGCTTTATTTTTCTAGATTCTAGTCTTGCTCACCCCTTAAAGAGGTTGGGAGCTCCCTGGCCCAAGGAGATCCATTAAGGCATAATGAACACACAACCCAGCCAGTGGATGTAGACAGGTTTATGTGGCTTTACAGAACAGCTCAAATCCCAGTGTTCACTTTTCTCAGCGTTACTTCCCCTGCCCAAGTCCCTGGGGCAAGCATCCCTGAAATAAGTAGACTACATTATCCCCTTATGTTCCCCCATACTTTTAGGTACACTTGCATCATGATCTGGGGCCAATACCTCCATTTCCCTTTCCCACCCACCTCCCTTGAGTTCCATCTCCTTGGAATGTCTGGTCTCCTATCTACCATCTGAGAGGACCACCCAGCTTTTCTGCTTCCTCAGAAATCAAGCACCTGGCACTTGACTGGAAGCAATGTAAAGGGCAGAAACTTGAGGTCTCTGTTCCCTGTGTTCACCAAACCAGGCTGAGGAAGGGACATATACTTTGACACCTCATTTCCCTTCCCTAAGCTCGCATTCCCAAAAACTCAGACACAGCCACACTCATCCACATTCATACACACACACACACACACACACACACACACACCACGGCGAAGGGAGGTGGTAGGGGAGGAAGGGAAGTTTGCACCAACCAGCTTATGAATGCAACTTGAAAGATTTCACACAGCAAAAAGGGAGAGGGAGAGAAAAATACACATACATTAAAAAATAAAGAAGTACATGCCCCTCCCCACAGTCTCTTTCTTCATCTTGGGGCTAGCATGGCCCCTCCACAGAAAGCCGGCAGCTTTCTACTTCCTCTCTCCAGCTGGAGATTTTACAGGGCCTGGGTCTTCAGTTCAACAGGTTCCCCTGTGCCCTCTGGTTGTCCATTGGAGTCACTGGGTCTGGTACCCTTGAGGATAGACAGTCTCTCAGAAACACTCTTGAGCCGGGGGAAGAGGAGAAAGTCGTAGAGGAGGCTGCCTAGCCCCCCTCCAATGATTGGACCCACCCAGTACACCTGTGGGAAGAGGAAAGGAATGTTTAGACTTCAGGGGGAGGACTGGGAGGTAAGGCTGCTTCTCTTCTTCCCCCCTCAGTGGAAAACAAGACATTCTATACACAGTGTCACATGCAACTGGCCATTGTCTTAGCTAGAAGTCACTGCTTTTGTGGTATTGGGGATAGGACTCAGAGCCTTGTGCCTGCTAAGCAAGTACTACACTTCACCCCAGTTTGTTTTAAAACTCTTAAGTTGATCTGGCACTGGTGGCTCACGCCTATAATGCTAGCTACTGAGGAGGCTGAGATCTGAGGATAGAGGTTCAAAAGTAGTCCAGGATGAAAGTCCATGAGACTTTTATCTCCAATAAACCGCTGAGAAAACCGTAATTGGTACTGTGGCTCTAGTGCTAGAGTGCTAGCCTTGAGCTGAAGACCTGAGGGACAGCACCCACACCCAGAGTTCAAGCCCCACAACCAACAACAACAACAACAAAAAAAGCAAAGCCAGCCGGGCAGGAAAGTCCATGAGACTCTTATCCCAATTTACCACCAAAAAACTAGAAGTAGAGCTGGGGCTCAAAGGGCTAGAGCACTAGCCTTGAGCAAAAAAACTGAGGGACAGTACCCAGGCCCTGAGTTCAAGCCCCCAACTGACCTAGAAAAAAATTCCCTTATCCTACATATTCTTAGCACATATCTATTATTTGTTATCAGTTTATATATTTCTTGGAAAAAAATGTAAATTGTGGTAAAATATGCTTTGTGACATAACATCAAACACTTTAAAGTTTGCAGTTTAGTAATGTTAAGTATATTTACATAAGCCAGGATCCAGGTGACTCATGCCTGTAATCCCAGATACTCAGGAGGATGTGATCTGAGGATGGAGGTTCAAAGCCAGCCCCAGGAAGGAAAGTCTGTCAGACTCTTTTTTCCAAATAACCACCAGGAAGGAGGAAGTAGCTCTGTGGCTCAAAGTGGTAGAGCACTAGTCTTAAGCAAAAAAGCTCAGGTACAATGCCCAGGCTCTGAATTCAAGCCCCACAACTGGCACACACACACACCACACACATACACACACACACACAAAAAGAAAGTATGTTTACATAATTGTGCAGTCTGTTTCCAGTTTTTTTTCCCCAGTTGTGAATCTAAAGCTCTACAGCTATTAGATAGTAAGTGCCTTTTCCCCCTCCAATTCAGCCCCTGGAAACCACCCTTATACCTTCTGCTTGTACAAAATTGAATAGTCCACAGCACATAAACAGAATTAACTTTTAGTGATTGGCTTATTTTACTTAGTATATATAATGTCCTCAAGGTTCGGGGTTGGTATAAGGTCATAAAAGTTGACATGTTGTAGCATGTCAAAACATCCTTTCTTCTTAAGACTGAATAATATTCCATGTAAGTATAGACCATATTTTATTTACCCATTCAGCTGTCAAAGGATAGTAGGGTTGCTTCCATCTTTTCTTTATTGTGAATAATGATACTATGAAGATGCATATGTAGCTTTAAAGTTTTTTTTTAATTATTTTCATGTTTAGTTTGCATATGGCCTAAACAACATAGACATAACCAATATTTGTTGAAGACAAATACTAGATTCTGTGCTAAATGTTCTGCACAGACAACTTCATTTTATAGTTAGAGAAACTGAGGCACAGAATGATTGGGTTATTTTCCCAGGATCACACAAAAGACTAGTAAAGTATTAGAATTGAGGGGAAGCTCAGGCCCATTTGCAGTCATGCTCATTCTGACTTTTTTTTTCTTTTTGGTGCCAGTACCAGGGCTTGAACTCAGAACCTTGTACTCTACCACTTAGTCACACATCTGGTCCAGCATTTTCCTGGTTAGAGATGGAGTCTAGCAGACATTTCGGCTCAGATGAGCTTTGAACCACCATCCATCCCCCAGGTCTCAACCTCCTGAGTAGCTAGGATTACAGGCATGAGCCACTGGTGCTGGGCACACATCCTGCTTTTTGGGAGTTTCAGTGTGTGTGTGTGTGTGTGTGTGTGTGTGTGTGTGTGTGTGTGTGTGTGTGTGTGTGTGTGTGTGTGTGTGTGTGTGTGTGTGTGTGTGTGTGTGTGTGTATATACACACACACACACTCTCTCTCCCCTCTTTGGTTAGTCATGGAACTTGGGCTCAAGGCCTGAATGCTGTTTCTGAGCTTCTTTTGCTCAAAGCTAGCACTCTTGCCACCTGAGCCATGGTTCCATTTCTGGCTCTTTTGGGGGGTAGTTTATTGAAGATAAGAGTTTCATGGATTTTCCTGCCTGGGCTGGCTTTGAACTGTGATCCTCAGATCTCAGCCTCCTGAGTAGCTAGGATTAAAGATGTGAGCCATGAGCACCTAGCTTTGTCTTCATATTTTTAGTTGTCTGTCATAGCTTTATTCAGAGGATACTTGGTTAAAATTCTGAAATCCAACAACCCCAAATCCAACTAAAAAAGGAACAATATAAGTAACAGCTTTTTTGTTGTTGTTTGTTTTGTTTTAAGAGAAGGAGTTCTTTCTATGTTCCCCAGGCTGGCCTCAAACTTCTGTGCTCAAATAATCCTCCATCCTCAGCCTTTATAGACACACACTACCACATCCAGCTAAGAGCCTCAACTTCTAGTAAAGTAACTCAACCTGCTCACACAGGTATACCACGCTCTCTTGACAGCCCCTTAGCTGTGGGTTACCCAAAGCAACCAACATATCCAGATGGAAAGCAGGAACCAAATCTGAAATTTGTAGTCCAGCCCCATCCAGAGGGGCTCAAGGATCTTAACCCTTACTCACCCAGTGGTTGGTGAAGTTCCGGGTAAGAATGGCAGGAGCAAAGGAGCGGGCAGGATTCATCCCTGCACCAGTATAATACATCTGCAAGAGACAAGATTGTAACTGAGATTCGCCCCTCCCACTCAGCTTCTCTCCTCACAGACCACCATTGACAGCTGCTAGCTAGTCTCCAGCCAGCAGCCAGTAAGAACAGACAAAGCTACAAGATTTTCCTCCTAGGATTCCCTTAGTGGATGGGGATGCCGAAACTAGGGACCAACAGTGGGCCCAGACGCAAAGTTCTAGTCTACCCATGTATTTCTCTTTGGATCAAGAAGGACTAGATATTGTCACAAGAGTAGGGCTTGGGCAGGATTGATTCCTCTAGGCTGAGTGATAGAGGGAGGTAGATAATGTTCATGTTTGAATATGGAATGGCCTGGTGGCTCACACCTGAAATCCTAGCTAGGCAGGAAGCTGAGGTCTAAGGATTATGGTTCAAAGTCAGCCCAGGTAGGAAAGTCTGTGAGACTCTTCCAATTAACCACCAAAAAGTCAAAAGTGGAGCTATGGCTTAAGCAGTAGAGCATTATCTTTGAGCAAAAAAAAGCAAAGGAACAGTGCCTCAGCCCTGAGTTCAAGCCCCAGGACAGGCACAAAACAAAACAATCTTTAAAAGTTGAGAAAGGTTTAGGAAACCTGAAATTCTTGAATGAGAAATTGTTCCCCTCTCCTGCTTACCCCAAAGAGGTGGCCCAGGGTCAGGGAGAAGCCAACTGCCAGGGCCACGGAGCCCAGCCGGCCATTCCGCCTCTCATCATAGGTAGCAAAGATGCAGAGCACGAACTGGAGTGTCAGGAAGATCTCCACAGTGGTGGCCTGGCCCACACTCACCCCAGCATGCAGCTGACCAAAGGAAGAAGAGATGAATTCAGCTCATTAGAAAGCCATAGTATTACCTACTCAAGGCTTCCCACATAGTCCCCTTAGGGCATCAGTTCCAAGAGAGGAGGAATGTACAACCCCCCTTCATGGTAAATGAATTTATATCCTGTCTTCTAACAAACTTTCACAGAGGAAACAGTTGCTGATTGTGCCCATTTACATGGATGAGGCAATTGAGGCCCCATAAGGTAAAATTGGTTTTCCCAAGGACCTGTAAGGAGTTGAAAGGAAAGCTGGAACTTGAACTCAAGTTTCTTCATGCTCTATTTTGGGGTTCTCTGCCTTCCTTACCCCTCCAAGCAACTGTTAATCCTTCCTCACACTCAGAAACACACACACACACACACACACACACACACTATTGCACCAGTCAGAATAATCATTGAGACATCAAGTTCCCCCCATCCCTTGAAGCTGCCCATTACCGTGTTGAGTGCTAGGTTTCCTCGGACGGCTGGCGGGGTAACACTGTACAGCACAGCTGCCCCAGCCACAGCTCCCAGGAGCTGGGCTGCCATATAGCAGAAGGCACGGAGCAGGGACATCTGGGAGCCCACAAGGAAGGCAAAGGTGACTGCAGGATTGACATGGGCTCCACTGATGTGGCCCACCGTCTGCACCAGTGTAGCCAGGGCCAGGCCAAAGGCCAAAGCCACCTGCAAGACATGCAGGGGTCCCGGGGCCCAGCGCAGGGAGGATCCCAGCCCAAAGAAGACATAGAAGAGGGTGGCAAAGAACTCAGCGAATATAGCCCTCCAGAAGGAGGTGGATCGCAGTTCCCACATGGCAGGGGGGATGGGCACAGTGCCTGGGTCCCTAATACCCCCCTGGACTGGTCTGAGTGGACAGTCCCCTTTATAGAGGATTCTTAATCCCTGGGAGGGGCAGGCAGAGATAGCTGGGCCAGCCTCTTAACCCATTCACAGCTGTGGAGGGCTGAGTCCACTCCCACATATCTGATACAGCTACTGGATTTTTCCTTTCCTCCACAATTGGGAGATGAGCCCAGAGAGCCATGTGCCATGAGGGTGAGGCTCATGGATGGAGAACTGGAACAGTAGGTTTCCTCTATTTGTGTGTGGAAGTTGGGGTTCACAGTCCTGACTGATATCTGCATCTACTTTAGAACATTCTTCAGAAATCTCCTTGGAAGTTGGGTCAAGCTGAATTCACTTTGTGCAGCATATAGACTGTGCTCTTGGGGGGCCTCAGACTCCTCTGAGTTTGCCCAGGGTGAGGGTGGGGGCGGGGGTAAGAAGTGGGGTTCAGCAGAGAATTTGGATAACTGAAGAGAATTCTTTAGTTCCCTAGGATTAGAGAGCCTTCTCTCATTGGCTGGTTTGGGCTGGAATCTGTGGACCCTGCAGCTCTGGGATAGAATAGTTCTGCTGTGTCTGGCTTTCTCCAAGCCCATGTTCCCTACCCCCAACCCAGGCCAGCACCTGCCTTTCCAAACTCAGCCTTGTCATTTAAACCACAGAGGCAGGTCGGGGAAGAAGTACAGGCTGCAAGTGGAGTTGGACAGCCTAGAAAGAGGAAAAGAGTCAGTAGTTAAACCTCAGAGTCTGCTTGTATTTCATCTTTCCTAACTAGAAAACAGAATTCTGGCTGTAAAGTAATGTGAAGATCCAATGTTGTGTAAGAGTCAAGATTGGGACACTGGAATCCTAAGCCTAGATCCCCAGGGATAGGACTAGAGGTGATGAATTGAATCTAGGAAAACAGGCTGGTCAAAGAGACAGATAACAGTGATGTGGGAAGCAAAAGAGGTTCAAGCTCGGGCTTGGTGAGGGACTGGGTACCTAAAGGAGAGAGCTATGCAGGAAGAGAACACAAAATGGGACACACTGCTAGACTCCTTCATCTCCACTTCCATACCAAGCGAGTCACGCAGGTCACAGCTTTTCCCATGAAGTCCTAGTTTCAACAGTATATGTATATTTCTGTGATTGTCAAGGTTCTAGTTTGGGGGCTGGGAAGGTGGCCTTGCATGCATGAGGCCCTCGGTTCGATTCCTCAGCACTACATAAGCAGAAAAAGCCGGAAGTGGGGCTGAGGCTCAAGTGATAGAGTACTAGTCTACAAGTGAAGAGCTGAGGGACAGCACCCAGGCCCAGAGTTCAGGCTCCATGGCTGACAAAAAAAAAAGTTTTAGTTTTTCTGCTGGATGGCTTTTAATTATCATTAAAAATAAATTTCCAATATGAGCGTCAGTGGCTTATACCTGTAATCCTAGCTACTCAGCTGGCTGAGATCTGAGGATCAAGGTTCAAAGCCAACCTGGGCAGGAAAGTATGTGAGACCCTTATCTCCAATAAACCACCAGAAAACTGGAAGTGGTGCTGTGGCTCAAGTGGTAGAGCCCTCACCTTGAGCTGAAGAGCTGAGGGATAACACCCAGGCCCAGAATTCAAGACCCACGACGACTACCACCACCAACAAAAAAAACCTTACAGACACCAGAGGCTCACGCCTATAATCCTAGCTACTTAAGAGGCTGGGATCTGCACCGCACTCGTGGCTCACGTCTGTAATCCTAGCTACTCAGGAGGCTGAGATCTGAGGATCATGGTTCAAAGCCAGCCTGGGCAGGAAAGTCTATGAAACTCTTATCTCCAATAAAAACCACCAGAAAACCGGAAGTGGTGCTGTAGCACAAGTGGTAGAGTGCTAGCCTTGAGCTGAAGAGCTGAGGGACAGCGCTCAGGCCCAGAATTCAAGCACTATGACTGACAAAAGAAAAAAAAAAAAAGAGGCTGAGATCTGATGACCAAGCTTTGAAGCCACCCAAGGCAGATTAAGTCTGAGAGACTCTTATTTCCAGTTTACTAGTAAAAAGAGCCAGAAGTGAAAGTGTGGCTCAAGTTGTAGAGCACTAGCCTTAAACAAAAAGGCCCTGAATTCAAGTCACAGTATCAACCCTCAAAACAATAAATAAAATAAATAGCTGAAGGTATAGTTTAGGACTACTTGCCTAGTTAGTGCAAGGCCCTAAGTTCAAACTCTAGCACCACACACAAAAAAATGAATGAATGAACAAATAAATAAATAGAATGATGCCAGTTTTAAACAAACAAAACCAGATGTAGTTATACATGCCTATAATCCCAGCACTGGGTGGACAGGAGAACTAGAATCCAAGGCCAGCCCAAGCTATAAATAAATAATTTAACCAGGGCTGAGAGAGGATATCATGAATAAAAGTCTTCTGTGTAGCCTGTACTCATAAGCAACAGCAATAGCAAATGAGGGATTATAGGCGTGCACCACCACGCACGGCTGGCTTTAGTGCTTTCTAGGTGGACATGTTATCAACAGTAGACATAAGCTCCAGGGAAGCAAAAACCATCTCTGATCTGTACACCGCTGCAAACCTGGGGTTTGACATACAGAAGACAGAAAATAAGTATTTGTTCAATCATTCTAACATAAACAGTAGACTCAATTTATTCTGGATCAAATAAGATAATGTAGTGCCTGGTTCAGAGCACAACACTTAACAAATAAGAGCCATTCATTAGGGTTTTATTAGTGGGAAGAGTTTATCTCAAAACCCTACAGCCTCTTGTAAGAAGAAACAGAAGAAACAGAAGGGCAAATGTATGCCAGCATCCCTCCCCTATTCCTTAACAAATGTCAACTACAACTCTATGGAGATCCAAATCCAACCTCAGCCCATTTCTGAGTTTCAGTCTCCCCACTTAGTTGAATGTCAGCCTCTTTCTTATCTAACTGGAAATGAAAACAGGCACTGGCAGGGGCTCACACCTGTAACCCTAGCTACTCAGGAGGCTGAGGTCTGAGGTTTGGGGTTTGAAGCCTACCTAGGCAGATAAATCTGTGAGACTCTTGTTTCTAGTTAATTAGTAAAAAAGCCAGAATGGAAAATCTGCAAGAAAGCACAGGAAGGGGCGAGCGACACTATTCAAAAAGAAATGTATTTATAGGGCTGGGAAGGTGGCTCAGTGGTAGATCGCTTGCCTTGCATGCCTGAGGCCCTGGGTTCGATTCCTCAGCACCACATAAGCAAAAAGAAAAAAAGCTGGGAGTGGCGCTGTGGCTCAAGTGTTAGAGTGCTAGCCTTGAGCTGAAGAGCGCAGGAAGAGTGCCAGGGCCAGAGTTCAAGCCCCACAACAACAAATAAATGTGTGTGTATGTGTGTGTGTGTGTGTGTGTGAATAGTTATTAGCAAAAGGAGTAGAGAGAAACATTTTATTTTTGTGGGTTAGTCTTCATCAGAAAAAGTATGGAAGTGACTATGGTTATCCATATACAAGCTTTGACTTCGGGAATATAAATGTAAGGGTCAGGAAACTTTTTAGCTACTTGAAATTTTGTAGTGCAGAGCTCAAAAGTAATGTAAATATTAGCATTTGGGAAATTGTGTAATGGGTAAAAAGTACATATATTTCTAAAGATTGATTAATGTAAACAAAGCATGCATGTTAAAAACAAAAACAAAACAACAAATGGCTCAAGTGGTAGAGCACTAGCCTTGAGCAGAAAAAGCTAAAAGCTAAAGCACGGCACCCAGACCCTGAGTTCAGGACTCAGTACTGGTACAAAACTAAAACCCAAAATTAATTTAAGGGTTGGGAATGTGGCTTAGTGATGGAGTGCTTGCCTATCATGCATGAAGCCCTGGGTTCCATTCCTCATTTCTATATAAACAGAAAAAGCTGCAAGTGAATTGTGGCTCAAGTGGTAGAGTGTAAGCCTTGAGCAAAAAAGAAGCTCAAGACTCAGTGCCCAGGCCCTGAGTTCAAGCCACAGGATTGGCAATAATAATAATAATAATTTTAATTTAATGAATATGCTCAATGTTTTGTATTAACCTAGCTCTTTGCTTTTTTAATTGTTTTTAAGTTTTTTGGTGACACTAAGGTGTAAGTCCGGGCCATATGCTTGTTAGGCAGGACACCCAACTTTGCCCTTTTTTCTTTAGTTAATTTTCTCATAGGGTCTCTTCCTGTCTCAAATGGTTTTGGCTATGTTCCTCCAACTTTACACCTTCCCAGATAGCTGGGATGAAAGATGCACACCTCCATGCTAAGCTTTTTTTTTTTCATTGACATAGTCTCAGTTTTTGCCTAAGTTGGCTTCAAATTGCAATCCTCCTGATCACCACCTCTTGGGAAAATAAGGTTACAAGTATGAGCCGTTGCGTCCAGTCTTTATTGTTTTTTATCATCATTATTATTATTGAGACAGGACCTTATTATGTAGTCCAGACTGGGCTTGAATTGAAAGGATCCCCTTTCCTCAGCCTTCCTAATAGCTGTGATTATTTACAGGTGTCCAGCTAGACATTTAAAACAAAATAAAACAAAAACAGGCTATATCTCTCTTTAGAGGTAAACTGACCTAGTTATACAACCACTTAAAATAATAGGAGCCAGGCACAGTAGCTCATGCCTGTAATCCTACCTACTCAAGAGGCTGAGATCTGAGGATCGCAGTTCAAAGCCAGCCCAGGCAGGAAAGTCCATGAGACTCTTTTTTTTGGGGGGGAGGGGTCAGTTGTGGGGGCTGAACTCTGGGCCTGGGTATTGTCCCTCAGCATTTCAGCTCAAGGCTAGCGCCCTACCACTTGAGCCACAGTGTCACTTATGACTTTTTTCAGCTTATATGGTGCTGAGGAATCAAACACAGGGCCTCATGCATGCGAGGCAAGCACTTCTACCACTGAGCCAACTTCCCAGCCTCCAAGAGACTCTTATCTCCAATAAACCACTAGAAAACCGGAAGTGGCACTGTGGCTCAAGCGGTAGAGAGCTGGCCTTGAGCTGAAGATCACAGGGACAGTGCTCAAGCCCAGAGTTCAAGCCCCAAAACCGACCAAAAAAAAAAAAAATAGGGCTGAGCATGTGGCTTAGTGGTAGAATGCTTGCCTAGCATACACAAAGCATTGGGTTCAATTCCTCAGTACCACATAAACAGAAAAAGCTAGAAGTGGCACTGTGGCTCAAATGGTAGAGTGTTAGCCTTGAGTAAAAAGGGACAGTGCCCAGGCCCTGAGTTCAAGCCTCACGACTGGCAAAAAATAAAATAAAAATAAAAAGAAGTGGACTCTGGCCTTGCACGAGTCCCTGCTTTGTAAGGGACTCAATGCCAGTGGTCCAACAGTCACTGAGAAGTCCACTGCCAGGCTGCCTGGCCCACCAGGTGAATATCAACATGGTGAATACCAACCCTAGACACAGAGGCTGGCCTGCTTATCTGTGAGACTAGAGATGCTAAGACCAGGGATGAGAGCACACGTACTATTTCTCATTGCCCTAAGTCAATATCTACCCCTGCTGTGGTTTGAATATGGATAGTGTTCTCCCAAAAGGAACCTGTGGTAAAGTCTTGGTCCCAGGAGGGTGCTAGTGAGAGGTACTGTGACTATGAAGTCATTGGGGGTGTGTCCTCTAAGGGGACTTTGAGACTCTGGTTTTCTTTCTCTCTGTTTTGCTTCCTGGCTCATGAAGTAAGCAGTCTGCTCTTCTCCACATTCCCACCATGATAGGATGTTCTTGCCAGATGCCCAAAACAGTGGGCTCAATCAGTGTTGGACTGAAACATTCAGAACTATGCGCCAAATAAAACTCTCCTAAGTATAAGTTAATTGCCTCTGGTTTTTTATTACAGTGATAGATAGTTGATTAATACAATCAACCTGGAAGTGCTAAGCAAAAGATCTGTGACAAGTCATCCAAATTTCTGAGCTGCTGAATGTAACACATTGGCCTATATGCTTTGGATCATTGTGGTTTAATGAGAAGCTGCACAAAATAGCAGTTCCCCTGCTTTTCTCATTCCTTAAACTCCTACCAGCTAACTACCTTCATTACCTACCCAATGTTGTTCTCCTCAAGAAGGAGAAAATTGTTTACCTGGGTGACCAGCTGGGATGCTACCTTGGGTAGTGTTAGGTAGAAAAGCCAGAGGCAGCTGGGTGCCGGTGGCTCACGCTTGTAATCCTAGCTACTCAGGAGGCTGAGATCTGAGGATTGCGGTTCAAAGCCAGCCCGGGCAGGAAAATCCGTGAGACTCTTATCTCCAATAAACCACTAGAAAACCAGAAGTGGTGCAGTGGCTCAAGCAGTAGAGCGCTCACCTTGAGCTGAAGAGTGCAGGGACAGCACCCAGGCCCAGAGTTCAAGCCCAATGACCGACAAGAAGAAGAAGAAGAAGAAGAAAGAAGAAGCCACCAGAGGCCAGAGGCCAGTATGGTTCCTATGTTCTGCCATTAGGATATAAGCCACGCCTTTGAGAAGGTCAAGCTGTGGTGTGCTACGGTCAGAGCTGGATTTGTCTGTGTCCTCCACTTAACACTTATACCAGACTCCTTACCACCATCCCATAGCCATGGCTGGCTATTGGGGATTAAAGACTGCACCTGGCATGGAGCTCCTATTGGGGCATGAGGCCCTAAGTATCACCCCTACAAACCAGGGTGACAGTATCCAAGCCTTTGGCTAATACATATCTCCAAAATTACTGTTTTTGGATACTCTGGTTAAGAACGGGAAGGAAAATCAGTCTGTCTGTCCAGGCTGGCAGTGTCCATCACATGCAACATCCTTCTTTATACCCTCTTTCCTAAAAAAACAAAACAAAACACAAAAAAAACAGCTCAGGGCTGAAGGTGCAGTTCAGTGGTACAGAACTTGCCTAGCATAATCTGGGTTCAATCTTCAGCACTGCAAAATCGGGCCACAGACACTTAATTATGAATCTATTGACCCTCAGGCATCTGATCTGGGAAGAAAGAAAGACTGGAGGAGAGAATAAGGAAGTGGTAAAAGAATAAACCATATCATGGTTGGACTGGGACTTAGTGGAGAAGATGAAGAGTCTCAATCTTCAATGGAGAGAAATCGCCATTTCTCCTCATCTGAGGGATTACCTCCCATATCACTGTTTTGCCAGCCTGGTCCAAAGTGATTGTTAATATCCTGCTCCAGTTTGGAGACTACCTTTCTAGGTGTAGGTGAGTGGGACGGAGAGATGAGAAACAAGTGTTGTTAAGTGCTCAGGGAGAAAGTGCGCCATCATGTTCACTGAGTTGGGGCCCTTCCCAGGAACCTTAAACACTCACACCCAGGCATCTTCTGTCCCCATTCTTTGCTCTCTTCTACCAGTTTTTCTTCCTCTTGACATCTTTGACCACAGGTTCCTTGAGTAAAGGCCATGATCTGATGGTGGCTTCTATTAACCAGAGATCCACAGGGAAGGCTCTCTACCCATCTGTATGATGTTAGGTTTTAAGACCCAGAGAAGTAAGAAAAAAGTGGAATTAAGTATCTGAAAGATAAGCTAAGCTAAGGCTATCTCATCTCTCACCAGAAACGGGGTAAATAAGTGAGATGCTACAGTGCTAAATTAGCAACTGAACCACTGGGTAGCAGTGTACCTTTGGGAAATTCCTGGGGATACCTACGATCACATAGAATGTACCCCAATTCATCTTCTATTCTTTTTTTTCTATTATTTTTTTTTTCTTTCACTCTACTCAGCTGATTTTTAAATTTCTTTTGCAGCACTGAGGATTGAATCCACTTATCCTATTTACAACTTTAAAAAGAAGTCCCTTTTCTCAGTTCCAGAGAATATTGTAGAAGCAGTCCATTCTAATAGGGAGGAATCTGTAAATAGAGCAATTTGTCATGTTTTATTCCTCCACAGTAGGTCCCATGTGATCATCACAGATACTGCTGAGGTGCTCCAGGACTGACTCATCACCCTTCAGTGTCTCCTCCTCAGCCATGCCCTATCATCATGATCTAACAAGGTTTTTTGTTTTTGTTTTTTCCAGTCATGGGGCTTGAACTATGGGCCTGGGTGCTGTCCCTCAGTTCTTCAGCTCAAGGCTAACGCTCTACCACTTGAACCATGGCAACACTTCCGGCTTTCTGGTGGTTAATTGGAGGTAGGAATTTCACGGAGTTTCTTCCCTGAGCTGTCTTTGAACAGATCTCAGCCTCCTGAGTAGCTAGGATTACAAGCATGAGCCATCAGCACCTGTTTTTTTCTAACAAGGTATTTTTAAGTTCCTTAAGGAACATCAGTCCACCTAAAATCTGAGGATCATGGTTTAAAGCCAACTCTGTCAGGAAAGTCTGTAAGAATCTTTATTTTTTCCCCCCTTTTCCTTAATCAATCATGGGCTTGAAATCAGGGCCTAGGTGCTGTTCCTGAGCTCTTTTACTCAACGCTAGCACTCTACCATTTTGAGCCATAGAGCCACTTCTGGTTTTCTGATAGTTTATTGGAAATAAGTGTCTCACAAAAACCATGCGCCCGTGGCTCATACCTGTAATCCTAGCTACTCAGGAGGCTGAGATCTGAGGATTGCAGTTCAAAGCCAGTCCACCGTGAGATTCTTACCTCCAATTAGCCACTCAAAAACCAGAAGTAGCATTGTGGCACAAGTGGTAGAGCACTAGTCTTGAGCACAAAGACGCTCAGGGACAGCACTGGGCCCTGAATCTAATAGCCTCACGATCAGGGGAGGGGCAGTGAAGAGGAGGGGGAAAAGTCTCACAGACTTTCCTGCCCAGGCTGGCTTTGAATCGGGATCCTCAGATCTCAACTTCCTGAGTAGCTAGGATTACAGGTGTGAGCCACCAGTGCCTGGCCCCAGGAGACTCTTATTTCCAATTAATCACCTAAAAACCTGAAGTGCAGCTGTGACTCAAAGTGATAATACACTAGCCTTGAGCAAAAAAGCTTAGGGGCAGTTCCCAAGCCCTGAGTTCAAGCCCTATGACTGACAAAAAAAAAAAAAATCAGTCTTGCTGTTCTTGTGAGGTGGTCAAGGAACAAATAAGATATACTTAAGCAGTAAATAAATAATATATGTGTGTTAAATTAGCTGTATAGATGATTTATGAATTAATGACACACCAACATAATTTATTATCATGTACTGAATGTCCTCTCTAGTGCTTTCAGGGTTTGTGAATAGAGATATGGTCCTCAGGAACTGGGTGACCATCCATCAGTTTCCACCATGTAGAATATCCCAGCCCCATACTCAGAATGCCAGGTCAGCATGTAACCAGCTCCATTGTGTGGACAGTTACAGTAGCACAAAGGCCTCAACAGAGCACAAGCCAGCCCAGCAGCCCCTTTGGCTAGCTCCAGAGGCCTCCCCACCCCCTCCTCTCTCTTTCTCTGGTTATGCTTTGCTGACTGCTGACTCCTGGCAAAGCCTAGAACAATCACCAAGCTCTGAGTGCATCACCCCTCTCCCATCCATAGTTCAGAGATCCAATTAGCACTTGGATCATATTGAAATAGGGCAATCCAAGATGCAGAATAATCAAAGGATTATTATATCTTTATCCTTGCCTCTTGTTTCCTCTTTATTTTTAATACTTCTTTTAAATAATCTTACTATTTTTGTTGTTGTTATGTGTTTCTGAGGAATTGAACCCAGGGCCTAATCCATGCTAGGCAAGCACTCTACCACTAAGCCACCTTCCCAGCCCCATCTCTTTCCTTTCTAGGGAGTTAGATAAAACCTAAAGCAAGGCAGACCAATGGTCAGTATGGGTCTTCATATGTGTTATCTTACACATTGGTATTCCCTAAGGTTGTGCCTTAAGTTTGTTTCCTCTAATCTATACACTTTTTTTTTTTTTCAGTTATGAGGCTTGAACTCTGGACCTGGGTGCTGTCCCTCAGCTCTTTCGCTGAGGTTCTGAGTGGCTTATTGGAGATAAGAATCTCATAGACTTTCCTGCCTGGGCTGGCTTTGAACCGAGATCCTCAGATCTCAGCCTCCTGAGTAGCTGGGATTACAGGCGTGAGCTACCAGTGCCTGGCTAGTTTGTCTATTCACTTTCATTGGATGACTTCATCAACATTTTCATGTGGTTTTCCATAGATACCTCAAATTTAGCCTATCTAAACTTAACTAATTATCTTTTCACATTCCAACATGCCTCTCCTTCCTTATCCCCTAAGTCAGAAACCATGAATCCCAGGGCTGGGAAGGTGGCTCAGTGGTACAGCGCTTGCCTTGCATGCATGAGGCCCTGGGTTCGATTCCTCAGCACCACATAAGCAGAAAAAAAAAAGCCAGAAGTGGCGCTGTGGCTCAAGTGGTAGAGCGCTAGCCTTGAGCGAAGAGCTGAGGGACAGCGCCCAGGCCCAGAGTTCAGGCCCCATGACCGGACCCAAAAAAACAAAACAAAAAAAAAACAACAACCATGAATCCTTCTCCATTAAATCAGTCACCAGCTCTTCTCTAATTCTACCAAGTTAGACAGATGAGCTCATACCATACCTTCTCTGAGAACTCTGGTGTCCACAGACCCTGTTTGTCTCTGACCTCTCCAATTCATGCCCCATGCTGCTACCACCTTTACCTTTCTAGGAGGACGTGCAATTTGTCATTTCTGTATATCTGCAACAGTTCCTGAATGCCTGGGAAAAGTTTAAACTCATATCATAGCATATATGGCCTTCATGATAGAGCTTCTCTCATGCCCCAACATACAACTGCGAAAACATGTGTTCCTTGTATTCCCTCAGACACTCACTGTTTCATAACCCAGTGCTTTAGCCTAAGCTGTTCTCTCTACCTGAAATGTCCTTTTGTCTGTCAAGAAAAAAAATCTATCACTTCTAAAATTCTATCACTGCATGAAAATGTTAAAATAATTTACTTAATAATGAGGCATGTAAATGACCTGAATTATGGAAGTAAATTCATTAGATGAATGGCTAGTCTATAAAAGTAAAATATTGGACTGGGAATGTGGCTTAGTGGTAGAGTGCTTGCCTTGCATGCATGATGCCCTGGCTTCGATTCCTCAATACTACATAAGTAGAGAAGGCTGGAAGTGGTGCTTCAACTCAAGTGTTAGAGTGCTAGCCTTGAGCAAAAGAAGCTAACACACAGTGCCCACGCCCTGAGTTTAAGCCCCAGGACTGCTGAAAGAAAAAAAGAGAGAGAGGAAGGAAGGAAGGAAGTGCAGAAATGCACTCTTTATCTGACTTATGTAATTGTTACTCCTCTGTACATAACCTTTTCAATAACATTTTTTCTTAATTGCCTGAACTCTGGGCCTGGGCACTGTCCCTCAGCTCTTCAGCTCAAGGCTAGCACTCTACCACTTGAGCCGCAGTGCCACTTCTGGCTTTTTCTGCTTATGTGGCGCTTAGGAATCGAACCCAGGATCTCATGCCTGTGAAGCAAACACTCTACCACTGAACCACCTTCCCAGCCCCACCCCACTCCCAATTTTTTTAAGTAAAATGATATGACAGGCAAATTTATTCTGAGTAAGGAATAATGGAGGTGTCTTAAGTGACAAATAGTGTGTATCTACTGTTTTAGCCCTCATGTCACCTTGTTCTTTATTATGAAAATAAAAAGCACTGATAGACCAGCTGAAGCAATTTCACCTTCTAGCATTTTCCTCATAAAGGCAGCAAAACTTGTTTCTCACATTTAGCTGGCTGATAAAGTTTGGCCAGACTGAACCCTGGTGGAAAGAATAGGCTACTGCACACTGAAGATGTACACATACAACTCCCTTTTCTACTGTCATTTTTTATTTAAAAAAATGTGTGACTAGGAACATGGCTCAAGTGGTAGAGTACCTGTCTACTGTCTACTGTCTACTTATAAAAGAGGAACATGTAAATGCTTGCCACAATTCATCTGTGGGTGAATAAAGACAATATTCCAAATTGAGTGGTTATTTTGATAAATGATCATCTTTGAAGCAAAACAGTAGTTTTCAACTGGAAGATCAATTGGTTTTGTGTGTCACACTTTTCAGGACAGGTAAGTTTTTTGTTTTTTTTTTTTGGGTCCGGGCGTGGGGCCTGAACTCTGGGCCTGGGCGCTGTCCCTCAGCTCTTCAGCTCAAGGCTAGCGCTCTACCACTTGAGTCACAGCGCCACTTCTGGCTTTTTTCTTTTTGCTTATGTGGTGCTGAGGAATCGAACTCAGGGCCTCAGGCATGCAAGGTAAGCGCTCTACCACTGAGCCAACTTCCCAGTCCCCCAGATAAGTTTTTAATGTAGGCCAAACAGACTAAAGTTGAACTGTTTGGTATTTGTGTTTAGGTTCTACAGAAAGGAATTAGTAAAGACACCTATGCAGAACTGGGAATGTGGCTCAGTGGTAGAGTGCTTGCCTAGCATTCATGAAGCCTTGGGTTCCATTCCTAAGTACCACATAAACAAACAAAAAAGTAGTAGAGCACTAACCTTGAGCAAAAGAAGCTTAGAGATAGTGCCCAGGCCCTGAGTTCAAGCCCCAGGACTGGCAGAAGGAAAGAAAGAAAGAAAGACACCTATGCAATAAGTATCTCCAAGGCAGCTCACTCAACAATTGAAAATTGAAAATCCTCCTAACAAAATTACTGAGAAACTAGTGTGTGGTGATGGTGGTAGAAAAGAAAAGCTCTCTGTTTCTGGGGGGTCCGGTCGTGGGGCCTGAACTCTGGGCCTGGGCGCTGTCCCTCAGCTCTTCAAAAAGCTCTCTGTTTCTGGAAAGACTAACTTTAAAAATACCTAAATGGAGGTTGGGAAGGTGGCTCAGTTGTAGAGTGCTTGCCTTGCATGCATGAGGCCCTGGGTTCGATTCCTCAGCACCATATAAGCAGAAAAAGCCAGAAGTGGTGCTATGGCTCAAGTGGTAGAGCACTAGCCTTGAGCTGAAGAGCTGAGGGACAGTGCCCAGGCCCAGAGTTCAGGCCCCACGACCAACAACAACAAAGAATGAAAGAAAGATAAAAAGAACCCCCTTCCTGCCCCCCCCCCCCCAAAAAAAAACCAACTCACACAAACCTAAATAGCAGCCACATGCCCAGGACTCATGCCTGGCCCCTGAGTGCCCAGGCCCTGAGTCCTAGCCCCAGGATCAGCACATACATAACTTCTAAGCATCTGGTTATTGTTCTAAGAGTCCTATTTAGTTCAAATGCAAGCAGCACTTCCCCACTCACACACTATAAGTAAACAAAAGAACGGAAAACACCCTTCAAAGAGCAGAAGAAACTGTGCAGGAAACCATTAAGATGGCGACGCCCGCCTCAGGTCCTGGCTCTCACGTCATCAGGCTGCGCGGCCGCCTGGCGCATCACGTGGTCTGGGCGCAGGCCGCCCGGGGGCCGGGCCTCCCGCATGGGGGCGTGCCCCGTGCATCCGTGGCGTAAGATGGCGCTGCCCTTTGCGCGGTTGTGCCGCTGGGGAGCCAAACGATGGGGGGTTGCAGCCGGGGAGGCCCGGAGAGGTAGGGTCGTTATCTCCTTTTGCTCTCTTTTACCTCGGAAGCACTTCCCGCCTCTTATTTCCCGAGCCAAGAACGCCAGGCCCCTCGAACCACGTCCCCTCCCCCACCTGCCTCAGTCCAGAGTCTCAACTTTGCGCATCCTCTGATTTCTGCCGAGGCTGAGGCTTGCTTAGTCTGAGTTGTTGGCTCGTCGCGTTGCCGTATGATCGCCACCCTACTTCACTCTTGCCATCTTGGCGTTCTGACTCCCCTGCTTCCTCGTGATCCGACTGCTGGCTTCAGATCAGAATCTGGAGATCAGCAGTCTTAAGCCTAAGCCTTTGTGATATCCAGTCTTTTTTTTTTTTGCTCTGCCCGCAGGCGTCAGTTTCAAACTGGAAGAAAAAACCGCCCACAGCAGCCTGGCACTCTTCAAAAAGGACACAGGTGTCAAATATGGCTTAGTGGGATTGGAGCCCACTCAGGTGGCCCTGAATGTGGAGCGCTTCCGGGAGTGGGCAGTGGTGTTGGCAGACACAGCGGTCACCAATGGCAGACACTACTGGGAGGTGACAGTGAAACGGTCCCAGCAGTTCCGTATAGGAGTGGCAGATGTGGACATGTCCCGTGATAGCTGCATCGGTGTCGATGACCGTTCCTGGGTCTTCTCCTATGCCCAGCGCAAGTGGCATACCATGTTGGCCAACGAGAAAGCCCCAATTGAGGGAATTGGGCATCCAGAGAAGGTGGGGCTGCTGCTGGAATATGAGGCCAAGAAGCTGAGCCTGGTGGATGTGAGCCAGGTCTCTGTGATACACACGCTACAGACAGATTTTCGGGGTCCAGTGGTGCCTGCTTTTGCCCTTTGGGATGGAGAGCTGCTCACTCACTCAGGGCTTGAAGTGCCAGAGGGTCTCTAGCATGCCCATTACTGAAGTCCCTTATCATGCTTTTTGGCCAGCCTTGAGTTAAAAATGTCTGAAGCTGTTTTACTTTGCCCCAAAGCAATCAGTAGCTCCACAATTCAGTATCAGGTCCTCTGTCCGTCCTGTGAAAACTAGGCATACCGCCAAGCTTTCCCCTCAGATTACTGCCAGTTCCCTAAATTACAGGGGGTATATTTTCCCTGTCTTGGTTCTGTTGGCCCCTCAGACTGTTCAGTCCTGGAACCTTGCCTTTTAGTACTGTTCCAGTATATTAACCGTGATACCTCTCTTTTCCTTACCCACATGTTGTGTTTTGGGGGCTCACCAGATCTCTCCAGAGTGAATTGTTTCTACCTCTGACTGCAGGGGTGGTACAGTGACTTGCCTTTTCTCTACAGCACCTAAAAAGTCTAGGCTCTAGCTCCTTGGGTACTTTATTTACTCAGTGGGTCAGTGAGAAGGTATTCCTCCCCTAGTACCTCAGTGCCATAGACCCTCAGCCCCACACAGCTGCAGCTATCCTAAGCCAAGTCCATGTACCTCTGATACCCAGCCAGTTTGTCATTGTGCCAGTAACAGCTTTTACCAAAGGGGAAGAAACTCTAGGGGGATAGCTAAAGGATTAGATCCAGAAGCTTTATTCTTTTTTTTTTTTTTTTTTTTTTGGTTGGTTGTAGGGCTTGAACTCTGGGCCTGGGAACTGTCCATCAGCTCTTCAGCTCAAGGCAAGCACTCTACCACTTGAGCCACAGTGCCACTGCCAGTTTTCTGAGTGGTTTATTAAGAGTCTCACAGACTTTCCTGCCCAGGCTGGCTTTTAACGGTGATCCTCAGATCTCAGCCTTCTGAGTAGCTAGGATTACAGGCATGAGCCACCGGCGCCAGGCTAGAAGCTTTATTCTTAAGAAGTTCCTCTTCATATCACTATAATTGAAACTTCCTGAGAAAAGGAGACTAGAGTTTTGCATAATCCAGTTTTTGGCCTATGTAGACCCAAACCCTCATGTCTCCTTGGCAACAGGATATACTTAACCTAAAGCAGTATTGGGGGGGTTGAGGAAAACCTAGTGGAACAGATATATATATATATATATATATATATATATATATATATATATATATATATATACATATATATATATATATATATGAATTGTTTGGGCTTTGCTAGACCCCGTGGTTCTACCTTATTTTACCTTCTATGATGGTGATGAAATTAGAAACCCTAGGGGAAAAAGAATGACTTAAGTTTAACAAAAATCATTTGTGTAATTAAAGTTTATTTGAGCACAAAATACTTTCTCTGTCTATAAAATTGTTGTTAGCAGTAGCAGCAGCTTGTCGTGGCTTTGGGGTCAGACTAAGACTACTAAATCTAGATGTACTGGCACCTCCTTCTCTGTGATACACACAAGTGCATGGTCCTTTCTCTGAAGTCTCTCTCTTGTGATGGTTTCTTCAGGGAGAGAAAGGGGACCTGTTATGGTTTTTTAGTGGGCCAGGCTATTAGATTATACTTGTGTTTCTGTGGATAGCTCTACTGCAGGTGTCCACTGAGGACCTTCTCTGTGCTCTGTTCATAGAGGGATGGGGTGTTTTGACTCGCACAGAAAGTACTGGCTTGTATCACCAAATGGCCTTGGTTCCCACGGAAGCATCTCTCCTATTATTCCTGGTGGTTGCATGGGTGAGGTATGTGGCCAGCTCATGCTTTTCCTTGAGCAGGGTCTGTCCATGACCTGTGCTTACACCATGCTCTCTAAGTTCTCTTTGGACAGGGTCTCAGCTGCTGCCTCAGCCTGAGTTTCAGAGAGTGTGTAGGAGTCCTGATAATCTTGAAGCAGTTTGACCACCTCCAGGTGATTGAATTGCACAGCATCATCCAGAGGAATGTTGCCCCACCTGACAGAGCAGTGAACATGATTAGGCAAAGAAGACACAGGGAATGCCATAGTTGTATCATGTGCACAGTGGCTGGTGGCTGGGAGGTGGTGGTGATGAGGTTGTACCATTGTCCTCACTTTTAGCCTAATCTTACTCACCGGTCCTTGGCAAAAGGATTTACTTTGCAAGCCTCGATCAGGAATTTAACAACTTCAGTGTGTCCTAGGAATATGGGCAGAAGAAAATGAGAGGAGGGGCTGGGAATGTGGCTTAGTAGTAGAGTGCTTGCCTAGCATGCATGAAGCCCTGGATTCGATTCCTCAGTACCACATAAACAGAAAAAGCTGGAAGTGGTGCTGTGGCTCAAGAGGTAGCATGCTAGCCTTGAGCAAAACCAGCTCAGGGACAGTGCCCAGGGCTGGCAAAAAAAAAAAAAAAAGCGGGGGGGTGGGGGGGAGGAAGGAAAGAAAGAAAGAAAAAAGAAAAAGAAAGTGAGAAGAGGATATGGGTCCTGAACTCTGTTATAGACCTTTGGCAACTGGAGTCTACATAAGAGGGCAAGAGAAAAGGCCTTGGGATTTTGCTGCTAATACTAATAGTATAACTATACATATAATGGGACACTTTCAGTAGGAAAGAAAGGGTCTCACACGCTGCCTCCCCTCTTCCACTCTTTAGGTACCTTCAGCAGCAGCAACATGCAGGGCTGTGCGGGAGTCATAGTCTTTCTGTTCCATATCCATAGCTGACAAAGCAAACCTGAGGATAGTGGAAAGCAGCTAGAGTTATCCCAATCAGTCGAGAATCCTCTGTATCCTTTCTGTAGTTGGGTTAGATTGGATGGGATTCAGGAAAAGTAAAATGATTAATGTTAATATCTGTGGCTCTGTATAATGTGTTCTGTAACTTGTAAGTCTGTCCCATCCCACTTTCAGTATGGGAGTGTGATGCTTCCAGGAGGATCACTGGCACCTAGTTATAGTGTATATTTGTTGGTGTTGGTAATCCACTTGAGAGGGGATCCTTGCCTCCTAGGACCATGCTCTTAGCATTCAATGACCAGTGACTGCCACTAATTAAGTATTTACATGGCTGGCATTTTGCTTTCTGTCGCATATAAATGCAATCTGTGGCTAGGAATGTGACTGAGTGGTAGAGTGCTTGCCTAGCATGCAGGAAGCCCTGGCTTTGATTCCTCAGGACAGTACCCAGGTCCTGACTTCAAGCACCAGGACTGGCAAAAAAAAAAAAAAAAGTAATCTCTGTCCATTCTGGCTAACCCTAAAGTTGGTGTAATTTAACTGTCTTGGTATGTTACCTCCTAATAAGATCTCTGACTTGTATTTTATTGTGTATATCTGATATACAGTAGAGTTACCTCCGAAGAGCTGAGACATCTCCACTATAGGCAGCAAACAACAGGTTCACCACTGTCTTGTTCTGGAACACAGATACCCCACCTGAGATTAACTGGCTTTGAATACACCCAGGCCCAGCTCTACCTTGTAACCCTTCTCCATGGATGTTTAGTCAAGGGTATTGGTGAAATGTAACAGATTATTTTGTTCTGAGAAATCCTGCCGAGCCAGCCGAGGTTTTCCTTACCCGAACTTCTCCACCTTCACGCCGTGGGTCTAACTTCCGAGCACAGTGCCTCAGGTTGTCATAGTTGTGAAAATTAAAAAGAGACACCAACTTCTAGAATTGTAAGTCAGAGATGTAACAATAGCTTGTCCAGTTGCACTGGGTAGGAGCTCAAAATTGCTTTGTTTGCTTAAAATAAAGTTGCTATCATTAACTTGTTGCTTAATTGATAAATATTAAGTAGGACACACAGAGCCACTCACCTGGCAGAAGCTGATGCCCCTTTGGCTGTTCCCCAGTTTGTCCAATGGTGGTGATAGACACATCATTCCCATGACATTGGGTACCACCAGGAGGATGGCTCCTGACACAGCTGACTTGGCAGGCAGGCCCACCTAGAGAACAGATTAGATGCTGAAGATAAGCTGTGGGTTGCTCAAATAGGGAAACAAATAAGGCAGGCTATTTGAAGTGTCTGCATAGACAAGGCCACAATCCACCTTAACCTTTGGGCTTATTAATTAACTTCTTTTCTCAATGCCATCCTCCCCCAGTCCATGGATAGTTAGGAAATGTTTATTGAAATATTACTGATAGTATGCTTACTGGATGCTGTGCTGAAACTAGTGCAAAGCTTTTCATGTAACTTACATTCTGGGGTAAGAGACAGGCAATAGCTAAAAATAATTCTGATCAACCCTGAGAAATAGAGTGCTGTGACGAGGGAGAGGCAGATTTGTTTGAAAAAGGGCAGTCAGAAAAGCTGCTAGGGCTGCAGATACAGCTCAGTGGTCCAACACAATGAGGCTTGGCTTCCATTGCCAGTGCCAGATACACTAAAAATAAACCTCTCCTTAGAGGTGATATGTAAGCTGAGATGCAGAGGAGAGCCAGCCTTGTAAAGGCTTACCCAGGAGTGACTCATGTGCCTACATATTTGAGGGATGTGGTATGTGTGTAATACATTCTCGCCTGGCTGCAGGCTTGTGAATGGGAAGCAGAAACAAGCTTCCGCTTCAGAGACCAGTGTATTCTCTTCCTGATCTTGGGTATATGACAGATGAGTGACAGGGCAGAAACACTCACGTGGAAAGCAAATTGGCCAGAGAAGTCATACATGCCACAGGAATGCATGAGGCTGAGGGTGTTGCGCACGGCTTCAGCGCTCAGCACGCTCTCGCCTGTGATGGGGCAGATTCCTCCATTGGCCAGGGTGGCTGCCATGACACTACCTGATTCACAAGTGACCTCCACGGAGCATAACTATAGATACAAGGGACAGGTGATCAGGCAGAGTAGACAGGAACCATGTTCTGGGACAACAAGATCTCCCAAGTTCCTTTGGGGTTTCTGACAAAACAACCAGAGAGGAGTGTCTGTGGTGTGAGTCAGAGGGCAGTCCTGTTTCCTCAGCCCTGAGAATGCTTTACTTACCTGGAAGTAGAGGTCGAGGGCAGCCATCATGTCCACCCCCTTGGGAAAACACTGCAAGGAAGAGAGGGGAGAGCATTCTGTTCAAGCCGCACATTGACACTGCCATGGTCTTGGGTGATACCCCAATCCCAACTGCCTTCAGCCACCAGAATTCCCAGGGACTTTGTCTACTGGCTTCTCCCAGTTACCTTCTTTTCCTTGAGATAGTAGCCGATGGCATAATTCCGGTCCCCCGTTTCCTTCTCTGACTGGAATCTGAAGCAAACACCCAATTTAGTACTTGAAACTTGAGAGGTATGGGGAGAAGGAAAAATTACTTGCCTGAGAGGCAGAACCGCATCACATGTGCTACAGTGAATGAGCCCCCTTCTAACTTCTCACAATATTAGTAAATGTATGAGTCTAAGCAAACACTCTCATAGCTTTGTTGTAAAGTGTGTATTAAACAAAAATCACCAAAGGTACCCAGCCATTTAGTTAAGAAGCCTGGTGGGTCTTGACAAGGACTTCAGCACAAACACTACACTGCCTCTCATTTCATAATGATTAGAAATGGAACAAATTATTTCAGAAAGGAAACAAATGCCAAAGAAGGGGCTCAGAGGAAGCTAGGAGGCCAAGGATCCCCTAGAATCTCTCTCCTCTCACCGCTCCCCATCTACACACAACACTAGTGTGTTCAGCCAGTCTTCTACATAGGGCCTTACGTGGCATTGCTGAACCCCATGAATTCATTCCCAGCCATTTTGTTCAGATATTGCAACACCTGGAAGAGAAGAGAGGCAAGGCAAGAGCCACTTGACTAAGGATCCCCACTAAACACATTCCAGGCTGACTAGCCCTTATGAACCAGATCCATTTGGAGCATATCTCAGGTTTGCTTAAAAAGGGCAGGGACATCCACAGGCTTTTCTCTATGAGACCAGTAGTTTCCCATTTCTGGGACATAGGGCTTCTAATGTGAGCTGGTGCACATGATGCTGAGCTTAGAGCCAGGCACTTGGGGCAGCTGGGGAGGACAGCATGCCATGGAGAAAGGCAGCCAAGAGCTAAGTAGCAAAGAACTTACAAAATCAAACTTCTCTGCTTTGTTGCAGTCCATCTGCAGAGAAAGAGAGAGATGTCAGTATGTCAGTCCTAGAAGGATACCAGAGGTAGGGTCTGAAGGACTTAAGTTTTAGACTAGCCTTGCTACTGTGTGTGTGTGTGTGTGTGTGTGTGTGTGTATTTTTAATCTGCCAGTCTTCGGGCTCAAGACTCAGAGTATTGCCCTGAGTGTGTGTGTGTGTGTGTGTGTGTGTGTGTGTGTGTGTGTGTGTGTGTGTGTGTGTGTGTGTGTGTGTGTGTGTGTGTGTGTGTGTGTGTGTGTGTGTGTGTGTGTGTGTGTGTGTGTGTGTGTATTTTTAATCTGCCAGTCTTCGGGCTCAAGACTCAGAGTATTGCTCTGAGCTCTTCAGCTCAAGGCTAGTAGTGCTCTACCACTTGAGCCACAGTGCCGCTTGGTTTTCTGGTGGTTAATTGGAGATAAGGATTCTTGCCTGGGCTGGCTTTGAACCATGATCCTCAGATCTCAGCTTCCTGTGTAGCTAGGATTACAGGTGTGAGCCACCAGTGCCCAGCAAATGTGTTAATACTTTACAATGGCTTCTCTTTCTTTCTTTCTTTCTTTTTCTTTTTGGTCATCGTCGTCGTCATGGAGCTTGAGCTCTGGGCTTGGGCACTGTCCCTGCGCTCTTCAGCTCAAGGTGAGCGCTCTACCCCTTAAGCCGCAGCGCCACGTCCCGTTTTCTAGTGGTTTATTGGAGATAAGAGTGTCATGGACTTTCCTGCCAGGGCTGGCTTTGAACCGTGATCCTCAGATCACAGCCTCCTCAGTAGCTAGGTTTACAGGCGTGAGCCACCGGCGCCCGGCTTGGCTTTTCTTTTTGTTTTCTTGGATGGTCTGCAGGTAGTGAACTCAAGTGATTCTCCCATCTCATTCATGGGTAGCTAAGACAGCATGCCTGGTGCTTAAAAAAAAAAAAGAGCTGGGTACTGGTAGTTCACGTCTGTAATCCTAGCTACTCAGGAGGATGAGATCTGAGGATTGTGGTTTGAAGCCTGGACAGAAAAGTCTCCATGAGACTCTTACCTCATTAAACTATTCAGAAAAAGCCAAAAGTGGCGCTGTGCTCAAGTGATAGAGCTCTACCCTTGAGCACAAAAAGGCTCAAGGACAGCACCAAGGCCCTGAGTTCAAGCCCATAACCATCCAAAAAAACAAAAACAAACACAAACACACACAAAAAAAACCCCTTAATACCTAGTATGTAACACATGCATATATGTAGTTAGTGATCTTGGTTTTTTGTTTTTTTGTTTTATTGTTGGTCATGGGGGGTGGAACTCTGGGCTTGGGCGCTGTCCCTCAGCTCTTCAGCTCAAGGCTAGCACCCTACCGCTTGAGCCACAGTGCCACTTCCAGATTTTTGTTGTTGTTGTTGCTTATGTGGTACTAAGGAATCAAACACAGGGCCTCATGCATGCAAGGCAAGCAATCTACCACTGAGCTAACTTCCTAGCCCTAGTTAGTGATCTTAAAAATCAAACCATTAAGCTGGGTGTCTGTGGCTCATGCCTGTAGTCCTAGCTACTCAGGAGGCTGAGATCTGAAGACTGTGGTTCAAAACCAGCCAGGACAGCAAAATTGAGACTCTTATCTCCAATTAACCACCAAAAAGCTAGAAGTGGAGCTATGGCTCTAGTGGTAGAGCACTAGCCTTGTGCTCAAGAGCTCAGGGACAATGCCTAGGCCCTCAGTTCAAGCCCCAGGACACACAAATCAGGTGCCAGTGGTTCACACTTATAATCTTAGCTACTCAGAAGGCTGAGATCTGAAGCTCACAGTTCAAAGCCACCCTGGACAGGAAAATCTACTGAGACTTATTTCCAGTTAACCACTAAAAATTGAATATGGACCCTTGGCTCAAGTGATAGAGCACTAGTCTTAAGCAAAAAAAGCTCAGGACAGTGCCTAGGCTCTGAGTTCAAGCTCTATGAATGGCACACACACACAAAAAATAACCAGTGTGGTGGCTCAAACCTGTAATCCTAGCTATTCAGGAGACTGAGATCTAAGGACCTTGGTTCACAGGCATCCCAGGTAGGAAAGTCTGTGGGACTCTCATCTCCAATTAACCACCAGAAACTGGAAGTGGAGTTGTGGCTCAAAGTGGTAGAGCACTAGTCTTGACCAAAATGAGTTCATGGACGGTGCCCAGGCGCTGAGTTGAAGCCCCACGACCTACCAAAAACAAACAAACAAAAACCAGAGAAACATCATGCCAGGTGTGCTGGTATACTCCTATAATTTCAGCTACTCTCGAGGCAGAGAGTGGGAGGATCTTGTTTCAAGGCCAGTCTGGGGGAGAAAAAGGTAAGGGAGATTTTTAGCTAAACCAGTAAGTTGAGTCTAGTGGTGAGTATCTGTGGTCTCAGCTACAGGCATACAGGTACATGTAGGTAGGAGAATTGCAATCCAAAACCTGCCCTGGGCAAAAAATTCAAGCCAATTAACTTGGGCTGGGGTATAGCTCAAGTAGTAGAGCACCTGCCTATCAAAATTTCAAGGCCCCAGTTCAAAACCCTAGTACCACAAAACAAAAAAGTAAAAAGAAACTGGGCTAGGAAGGTGGCTCAGTGGTAGAGTGCTTGCCTTGCCTGCATAAGGCCCTGGGTTCAATTCCTCAGCACCACATAAGCAGAAAAAGCCAGAAGTGGCGCTGTAGCTCAAGTGGTAGAACACTAGCCTTGAGCTGAAGAACTGAGGGACAGCACCCAGGTCCAGAGTTCAGACCCCATGACCGACAAAAAAAAAAGTAAAAAAATAAGTTCAAAAAGAGAAGGCTGGGGGCATGGCTCAAGTGGTAAAGCACTTGCCTTTGGAAGTACAAGGCTCTGAATTCGATCCTAGTAACACCAGAAAAAAAAACTAGTATCAAGCCAGGCACTAGCTACTTAGGAGTCTAAGATCTGAGGATCATAGTTCAAGCCAACCCCAGCAGGAAAATACATTGAGACTCCTATCTCTAATAAACCACCAGAAAACTGGAAGTGGCGGTGTGTGGCTTCAGTGCTAGAGTGCTGACCTTGAGCTGAAGAGCTCAGGGATAGTACCCAGGCCCAGAGTTCAAGACCCATGACTGACAAATCTCTCTCTCTCTCTCCCCCTCCCTCCCCCCCCCCCCCCCCCCCCCCCCCGCCCGGGACTAGAACTTAGAGCCTGGGTGCTGTCCCTGAGTTTCTTTTGCTTAAGGCTAGCACTCTACCACTTGAGCCACAGTGCCACTTCCGGCTTTTTCTGTTTATGTGATACTGAGGAATGGAAACCAGGGTTTCATGCATGCTATCTATCTATAAATAAATATATAGAGATAGATAGACAGACAGACAGATATCAAAGAATGAAGATTCAGATAACCTCACTCAGTTGGGCATGGTGGTACACACTTATTAGCCCAGCACTTGGGAAGCTGAGGCAAGAGGATCAAGAGTTTGAGGCCAGCCTGGACTACATAAGGAGATCCGTCTCAAACAACCTCATTCATACATGAGCCTGACTCCTCCTGAGGCTTATCTTTACTTCCTTTTTTTTTGTTGTTGTTGTTGGTCATAGGGTTTGACACTGAGCCTAGACACTGACACTTACCTTTTATGCTCAAGGATAGAGCTCTATCACTGAGCCACAGCTCCATTTCTGGTTTTCTGGTGGTTAGCTGGAGGTAAGAGTCTTAGACTTTCTTGCCCAGGCTGGCTTTGAATCATGAGCCTCAGATCTCAGCCTGCTGAGTAGCTAGGATTACAGGCGTGAGCCACTAGTGCTCACCTTAACTTCTTTTTTTTTTTTTTTTTATTGTGAAAATACTATACAGAGGGGTTACAATTACATAGGCAAGGTAATGAGTACATTTCTTATCAAGCATTGTTGCCTCCTTTGTTTCCTCCTTCCCATCCCTTCCCATCTCCCCTACCCCCTCCTCACCTTTACATCTATCCTTATCTGAACCCTCATCCTGACTCTAGTCCTGCCCTAAGTCCTATTTGTAACCCTGGTCCTAATACCCTGTGCTAGATAGAGCATTCCTCTAGCCAAGCCCTGACTCCCATATTATCTCTAACACTAGATGGAGTAAGAAATGGGGTGTGGCTCCTTTGTTGCATATATTACAGCATTAAATTATATTGCTAAGTGTAATGAAGCTAATTGTGCATGTGTATGTGTGTGTATGTGTGTGTACTATGGCTTGAACTCCAGACATTACATTCTTTTTTTGTTGTTGTTGCTCATGGGTTTTTTTGTTTTTTGCCAGTCCTAGGGCTTGAACTTAGAGCCTGGGCACTGTCCCTGAGTTTCTTTTGCTCAAGTCTAGCACTCTACCACTTGAGCCACAATGCCATGTCTGGCTTTTTCTGTATATGTGGTACTGAGGAATGGAACCCAGTACTTCATGAATGCTAGACAAGCACTCTGCCACTGAGCCCATTGGTCATGGGTTTTGAACTCGGCCTGGACACACTGTCCCGGACCTTTCAGACCTTGCATTCTTTTTTTTTTTTGCCACTCATGGGTCCTGAACTCTGGGCCTAGGCTCTGTCCCTCAGCTCTTCAGCTCAAGGCTAGCACTCTACCACTTAAGCCACAGTGCCACTTCTGGCTTTTTCTGCTTATGTGGTGCTAAGGAATCAAACCCAGGGCCTCATGTGTGAAAGGCAAGCTCTCTACCACTGAGCCACCTTCTCAGCCCATCAGACCTTGCATTCTTGCTCAGCTTTCTAGAGCTCTTGCTTGGCTTTTTTACTCATAGCTGGTGTACCACTTGAGCCACATTTCCAATTCTATCTTTTTGTTTAATTGAAGAGTCTCTGGGATTTGTCTGCCCCTAGTTCTCAGCTGGGTGCCAGTGGCTCACGCCTGTAATCCTAGCTACTCAGGAGGCTGAGATCTGAAATCTGAAGATTGTGGTTCAAAGCTAGCCCAGGCAGGAAAGTCTGAGAGACTCTCATCTCCAGCTAACCAGCAGAAAACCGGAAGTGGTGCTGTGCTCAAGTGTAGAGCAACAGCCTTGAGCTGAAGAGCTCAGGGAAAGCGCCCATGCCCAGAATTCTAGCCCCAAGACAGACAAAAACAAAAACAAAACCCTAGATCTCAGCCACCTAAGAAGCTAAGGTTTTCTATTTGTTTTTCAGTTCTGGAATTGAACTCAGGGCCTTATACATTAGACAAGGTTTTAGCTGACATAGATAGGAATGAGATAAGGTAGGTCCAAGAGGCAGGGCTGTAGATAGTGCTTAGGGAAGTGTGTGTGTGTGTGTGTGTGTGTGTGTGTGTGTGTCTGTGTGTGTGTGTCTCTGTGTGTGTGTGTGTTAGACTTGGCTTGGTCTCCTACCACAGACTCTTTGCTTCCTGCATAGGTCAACTATAAAGTCAACACCTGGGGGGAGGGGGCAGAAACTCTGACACCTGAGTTCTCAGGGGGATGGGCTCCTAACACCACCTTCCTCAGGAGGGGCTGTGATTGGCTCTGGAGTGTGGCTGCCCACGTTGTTCTCAGGTTCTTGCTCAAGCCCTGGGAGACCTACAGCTGATGTGCCTGCCTGACACCCTTGCTCAAGGCCAACTCACAGTTCCAGGTGACGTGAATAACTGCCCTGGCCCGACCATTCACCTTTTTCCAAGTGTCTCTCACCTAGGAGTGGCCAATCAGTGCCTAATAGTGCTGTCCTCCCCCGTTCTCTCTGGCACTTGGCCCTTGGTTTTAGGCAGGGGTCAGGACTTGCTGTGCACTTCTGTAAGGTCCAGGAAGCACTGGGCTCCAGACTCAGGTGGGGGAAGGAAACAGTATGGGGAGAGGTGGGTGATACAGTCCTTCTTACAAACCTCCTCAGCACACCTAGATCCCTGCCGTGCTCTTACATGCTTCTTGGTAACCCCCAAAGGAATCATACCACTCAGCTCCCCAGAGCTGTGCAAGAAGACTTAGAGAATAGTATCTATCAGAAGACGGGGGTGGCACTGACCTTGATCAGGGAGCTGACGACAATGGCACCAGCATTGACCATGGGGTTATGGGGGATTCCTGAGGAAATACAAATCAACCGGAATCTCATTAGCCACGGAAGAAAGCCTGTTTCACAGCCTGCTCATTCTGTGGGTTAGACAAAAAAGATTTCTGAGAAAGGAAGGACAGGGCTAATGGGGAAAGGCAGAGGCTACAGCTGTGTACTTTGGCCATGGCCAATCTCTGATCTCAGAAGCTAAGCAGGGTCAGGCCTGTTAGTACTTAGATGGAAGAAAAGGGAAAGGAACAAGAAAAAGAAGGCTGGGGGTGGGGGAGGGGAGTGGAGCGTGGTCTGAAGTGGCTTACCTTCCTCATTGAGGGAGAGCTTGTTGTAGCGCAGACCACTGGGCTCCTTGCCCACAAACTTATGCACATAGTCAGTGCCTAGTGTACTTATGGAGATGGCATACGTGAGGGGTTTCACGCAGGACTGCAGGCAGAAGGGGATCTTTGTGTGGCCCACAGAGTGCCTGCAGACAGACAGTGACATGAAAGGGGTTCTATTTTACTCAGCCCGGAGCCCTCCCTCCCTTTCCTCTCACCCAACATCTTACCGCTGACCATCCACAGTACACAGGGAGACGCCCCACAGGTCCGGATTTGACTTGGCCAGCTGAGGAATATACGCTGCCACCTAGCCAAGAGTGGGTAAAGAGGAGATCGATGTGGAGAAGAACAGAGCTGTATTCAGAGTCAGGAGAATCTTTTTTTTTTTTTTGCCAGTCCTGGGGCTTGAACTCGGGGCCTGGGCACTGTCCCTGAGTGTCTTTTGCTCAAGGCTAGCACTTTACCACTTGAGCCACAGCACCACTTCTGGTTTCTTCTGCTTATGGGGTAATAAGGAATCAAACCCAGGGCTTCCTGCATGCTAGGCAAGCATCTACCACTAAGCCACATTCCCAGCCCAGGAGAATCTTTTAATAAAGGATAAGATCCTGTCTCCAGCATGGAGAATGGTTCCCTTCTGACTACTGCTCCCAGAAATACCCAAGTCTTCCAAATTCTAGGGGACCTTATCTTTCTGTAGTCCCAGGCCTGTAGAGCTGGCAATAAAGTCCATGGAAGGTTAAAACAAAAAGAATTCTGGAGGCTGGGCACTGATGTCTCATGCCTGTAATCCTAGCTGCTCAGGAAGCTGAGATCTACAGATTGTGGTTTGAAGCTAGCCTAGTCAGGAAAGTCTGTAAGACTATTATCTCCAAAAAAAAAAGCCAGAAATGAAGCTATGGCTCAAGTGATAGAGCACTAGCTTTGAGCAGAAAAGCTCAGAGACAGTGCTCAGGCCTTGAGTTCAAGCCCCAGAACACACACACACACACACACACACACACACACACACACACACACACACACACACACACACACACACACACACACACACACACACACACACACACACACACACACACACGGAAAAAAAGAATTCTGGAATTGGCTTCCTTTTTTGGTTGTCAATTACTCTAAGTCTCTTAGAAAGCTTCAGTTGAATTTTTTCTTTCTTTTTTTTTTTTTTGGTCGGTTGTGGGGTTTGAACTCTGGGCCTTGGCACTGTCCCTAAGCTCTTCAGCTCAAGGCGAGTGCTCTACCACTTGAACCACAGCACCACTTCTGTTTTTTTCTGGTGGTTTATTGGAGATATGAGTCTCACGGGGGCTGGGAAGGTGGCTCAGTGGTAGAGCGCTTACCTTACATGCATGAAGCCCTGGATTCGATTCCTCAGCACCACACAAGCAAAAAGAAAAAAGCCCGAAGTGGCGCTGTGGCTCAAGTGGTAGAGCGCTAGCCTTGAGCTGAAGAGCTGAGGGACAGCGCCCAGGCTCAGAGTTCAGGGCCCACGACCGGACCCCCCCCCCCCCAAAAAAAAAAGAAAAAGAAAAGAGTCTCACAGACTTTCCTTCCCAGGCTGGCTTTGAAATGCAATCCTCAGGTCTCAGCCTTCTGAGTAGCTGGGATTACAGGTGTGAGCCACTGGTGCCCTGCTTTTCAGTTGACTTTTTATGCCATCTGTTTCCATTAGCACTGAGGATTCTCTGCTCTAGAAGTCAGGTGGATAGAAACATGTGATATCCCATTTTTAGAAGTTCTGCTTCTCCTCTCATCCTGGAGGATTCCCAGCCCCAGAAAGTCTCTGAGAGGGGCTGGGAGGGTGGCTCAATGGTAGAGCGCTTGCCTTGCATGCCTGAGGCCCTGGGTTCGATTCCTCATAAACAAAAAGAAAAAAGCCGGAAGTGGCGCTGTGGCTCAAGTGGTAGAGCGCTAGCCTTGAGCTGAAGAGCTGAGGGACAGCGCCCAGGCCCAGAGTTCAGGCCCCATGACCGGACCCAAAAAAAAAAAAAGAAAGAAAGAAAGTCTCTGAGAAGCAAGTTATGTCTGGCCCAGAGCCCCTGCCCCTCCCTTATCCCCCTGGCACTCACTTTGCCTCCAGTGAGCTCTTTGCAATCCTCAAAGATGCGATCCACATGGCCCGTGAACTCCTCAAAATCAGGAATGACAAACTTCTTTCGGAATGCCTGGGTCAGGAGCACAATGTTGCTGCTCACACACCTGGATCCCAGACATGAGTGCATTAGAAGGCTAGAGAGATGCAGCTGAGGCTCACTTTGGAGCCATGGAATGTGAGAACAAAGAAGGTTATAAGTAGCTATCTGGATTGGGACCAATAGCTATGTGACATTTGGCAAGTCACTTTTTATCTTTCTAGGTTTTCATTCTTTACCTCTGAAATGAGGGGTTATAATAACATGGGAGATGGCTCAAGTCATTATGTCTTGAGATATGAGAAATAACAATAAACATATATGTCCCCTCTATATATTTTAGAAGTCCTAAGTCATATTTACATGTTTATAAATATTCAAATATCTAGTGAATAAATAGGATATTATCTAGAAGATGCTCACTAATCTGTTCACAATGTTTACTTCTGGGAAAGTGGGACTAGGATGTGGTAGAGAGGGAAATGAGAGCATGTGCTTATAAATCGTTAAAACTTATATGAGTATTCATGTAGTACTTGTATAATAACTAATAAAACAAAGTGGGCTGAGCTGTAAAATTGCCCAGTGTCTGTCCACAGAACAGTTCAGGGAACTAGTGCCCTTATCTTTGGGGCCCTCACTTTTGGAAGAGATCTCGGTCTAAGAGGCCACCACTGCTGGATTCTTGGACCATGCGGTGCATCTGGCACATGCAGTCCCGGAGCCGAGGATCTGATGTCTGTAGTCCAGTGGCCTTCAATGCCTGTGGGTGAAATAAAATGTCTGGTAAAGTCAGCTCAAAAGGTAATAATCTAATCCTAATAATCTTCCCAGGATATTCAACTAAGTCAAGCCCAACTACAAATGGAACAAATGGATTGGGAGACTTAAGAGATGCTGGACTAGCTCTGAAGACCAACTAGGGTTTCCTGAATTTTTTTTTTTTTTAAATTTTGGTGCTGATCCTGGGGCTTGAATTTAGGGTTGGGACACTGTCCTTGAGCTTCTTTTTTTTTTTGGTCAGTTGTGGGTCTTGAACTCTGGGCCTGGGCGCTGTCCCTCAGCTCTTCAGCTCAAGGCGAGCGCTCTACCTCTTGAGCCACAGCACCACTCCTTGAGCTTCTTTTATTCAAGGCTAGCACTCTACCACTTGAGCTACAGCTCCACTTCAAGCTGTTTTTTTTAGCAGTTTATTGGAGATATAAGAGTCTCACAAGCCAGGTGCCAGTGGCTCACACCTATAATTCTAGCTACTTAGGAGGCTGAGATCTGAGGATCGAGATTCAAAGCTAGCCTGGACAGGAAAGTTCCTGAGACTTTTATCTCCAATAAATCACCAGAAAACGGGAAGTGGCGCTGTGGCTCAAGTGGTAGAGCACTAACCTTGAGCTGAAATGCTCAGAGCCAGCATCCAGGCCCAGAGTTCAAGTCATACAACTGACACACACACAAACACACATACACAGAGTCACAGACTTCCACTTGGACTGACTCTGAACTGCAATACTCAGAACTTAGCCTCCTGAGTGGCCAGGACTACAAGCATGAGCCACCAGTGCCTGGTGACATTTTTTTTTCATTGTTAGTGTTTCATTTCCTGGCCTTTGGACAGGGATTGGGTTGTCTCTTCAGCCTAGGCACCTGGTACTACATCTGTCTTCTTCATCCTCACATAGCAACTTACCAACTAATTGCCCTTCACCTGCACCTGCATCCTCCTTTCTTCACTTCCGGGATTTTTTTTTTGTTGTTGTTGTTGGTTGTGGGTCTTGAACTCAGGGCCTGGGCGCTGTCCCTCAGCTCTTCAGCTCAAGGTGAGTGCTCTGCCACTTGAGCCACAGCACCACTTCTGGTTTCTGAGTGGTTTATTGGAGATAAGAGTCTCACAGACTTTTCTGCCCAGGCTGGCTTTGAACCATGATACTCAGATCTCAGCCTCCTGAGGAGCTAGGATTACAGGCGTGAGCCACCGGCACCTGGCTCACTTCCAAAGATTCTAAGGGCTTAGAGCTCTGAAGAGATAGAGTAACTTACGGTAGTGAACTTGTGGATAGGGATTCGTTCCTGTCCCTCGGCAATCGTGTAGAAGAGCAAATCACCGAGGCGGGATAGCATGCCACTCTCTGATGAATCACTGTTTGGAGGCAGAAATAGGAGGAGGACAGGAGCCTGAGAACTCCCTGCTCCTCCTCCCTGAACATGAGCTTATAATTAGGTGAATGTCATTCCATGTCTCTTCCTTGAGAGATGGATCTATCACTCTCTAGCCTTTTTTTACTTCTGACTTTCAGGCCTTTATTTCCAGTTGCCTTCTAGACACTTGCACTTGTTCCACAGGCATTGAAACATGTCCAAACATGAATCATCACACCTTCTTACACCTTCCTATGCATTTCCTATCATAGCTCCCTAGTGCCTAGAGTAAATTCTTTATTTCTTTGAGGCAGGGTCTCACTGTGTAGCTCAAGCTGCCCTCAAACTCTTAAATCATCTTGCCTCAGCCTCCCAGGTGCTAGGATTATTGAAGTGCACTACCACACCCATCTAATTTTTTTTTTTTTTGCCAGTCCTGGAGCTTGAACTCAAGGCCTGGGCACTGTCTCTGAACTTCCTTTGCTCAAGCCTAGCACTCTACTACTTGAGCCACAGCACTTCTCTGTGTATGTGGTACTAAAGAATCAAACCCAGGGCTTCATGCATGCTAGGCAAGCACTCTACCACTAAGCCACATTCCCAGCCCACACCTAGCTAATTCTTAATTCGAGGGTCTATAAAACCTTCCATCCTTCCTTTCCTGTAGCTCACCATTCTTCCACACTCTAGTAAAGAGATGGTAACTCAAATGGGACAGGCACTAGGAAGCTTTGTAGCGTTTGCTATGCTTTACCTTTACATGTAATGACTTTTCTCTTCATCTCGCACAGTCCTACTCATCTTTCAAGGTCCAGGTCAAATGTTACCAACTTTAACCTTCGCTAAACTCCAGATTTTGCTTGTGCTGCCTATTTGTCTCACGTACCATCTTTAATGTCAGTACTCTCTTGCTCCACTGCTAGGTCTTTGTGTTTTATACATCTTTGTCTTCATAGCAATGAGCAAAGTCCCTAGCACATAGTGGGTTCTTTAATAATAATTACCAAGTTACATTGCTAGGAAGGGCCCACTGCCCCAAATGTCTCTTCCACTGGTTTGTAACATCTAACATTCCTAAATAATCAAATGTCTTCTTCGTCTTCAAGAGTTCTTCTATTAACATAGTAACAAATTTAGAGGAATTACTTTATCAAATCATTTCCAAATATGAGCGATAACTGAGATTAATACACTCTCAAAGTCCTTTGATCCAACAATCTTGTCTTCTAGGAATTTATCCTGCAGGTACACTCATATACCTACAGAGTATCATGTTCACAGTTATTCACTGCGTTGTTAGAAATAATAAAATTGGAAATAACCTGAATGTACATTATTATGGAACTAGGTAGGCAATTTACCATATATTTATATAGTAAACTATTATGCAGAATTAAGAATGAAATTAGAGCCATGCCCCAGTGGCTCATGTCTATAATCCTAGCTACTCAGGGGTCTAAAATCTGGGGATCACAGTTTGAAACTAGCTCAGGCAGGAAAGTCTGTGAGACTCTTACCAACTAAACTACTTAAAAAAGAAAGAAAAAAGCCAGAAAAAAAGCTGTGACTCAGGTGGAGCACCGGCCTTGAGTGAAAAAGCTAAGGGACAGTATCCAGGCCCTGAGTTTAAGCCCCAGGAAAGGCATACACACACACACACACACACACACACACACACACACACACACACACACACACACACGGGGAAATACATATGTGTTTGCTTATTCAGGTACAAAATAATTCTAGAATGGATAAAAAATAAGAAGAGAAGAGGCTGGGGATTAGCTCAGTGGAAGAGCACTTGCCTGGCAAGTGCAGTTCGGTTCTCAGTTCTGGGGGGGAAAAAGGTACAAAAGACCAAAAAAAGAAAAAAAAAAATACTAACACAACTAGAAATAAGAAGTAAAGTAGGCGTTAGGCCAAAAAAAAAAAAAAAGTGTTAGGTTGGAAGGAATACTTTTCACAAAGGCTAGTTTGTGTATTTTTAATTTTGAACTATTTGGTTAGATTGTCTCTTGAAATAGTACACTAAAAATAGACTCTTGGGACTGGGGTTATGGCTCAAATGGTAGAGGACCTGCCTAGCAAGCATGAGGCTCTGAGTCTAAACACTAGAACATCAAATAAACAAAGACTCTCAAGGAGCTTGTCATAGCCTAGACCCGTGTGTGTTTGTAGCCAGGAAGAACAGCAGAACAGGGACAGTGTTTCTATTTCTGGGGACTCCAATAAGTCACAATGACACTAGTGCCAATAGTGAAGAGAGGTAAAAAGCTAACAGGACTAACTGCAGAGGAGAGTTGGGAAGAACTTTGAAGTTAGATCTCTGCTGACAGAAGACTAGAAATAATGCCATGTCACTTTTGAATGTCTCAAAAATCTTAAAAAAAAAAACAAAACCTATCACTCAGAGGTCAATCACCAACATAATGTTAAAAGTAAAAGAGCAGGGCTGGGAAGGTGGCTCAGTGGTAGAGCGCTTGCCTTGCATGCCTGAGGCCCTGGGTTCAATTCCTCAGCACCACATAAGCAAAAAGAAAAAAATCCGGAAGTGGCACAGTGGCTCAAGTGGTAGAACACTAGCCTTTAGGTGAAGAGCTGAGGGACAGCGCCCAGGCCCAGAGTTCAGCCCCCACAACTGACCAAAAAAAAAAAAAAAAGCAATTTGAATTTCAGGGCATTTCCTCTTTGCTGATCTTCCCCCTCATGACATCACACTCCCAGAATCTATCCCCCTTAGGGGGGGTCAACTTCTCTCTGCCCAGGGTGTACCTGTGCAAGACCAGGAGCACAAGCAGCTCTAAGCAAGAAAAACTAGTTTCCCATATACATTCCATCACTGATCCCACTAGAGAGAGTGTGTGTAGGAAGCCAGCGATGATACCTCTACCGTGATCACCCCAAACAAAGTGGAAGGGTGAGAGAGGTGAAGCCTTTGCTCTGTCCCACTTCCAGTCTATGGGAGGAAGTGGGCTGGAGATTGGGACAGGAACGGCTTTCAGTATTCCACATCTCTTTGAGAAGATGCTGATGGAAAATACTGCATAATAATGACTAATAATAAATAATACTTATTGGTGTTTTACCTCTCAGGACAAGGACTCCAGCGGTGGTGAGGTAGTGCTTTGTCAGTCTGGCTACTTTAATTATGGTGTATATGTGTTTCTAAATGTCATCAGGTAGATGTCAATGACAGGGAAAATGTGACTGCTATAAAAATAAAAAAGCAGGAGCTACTTGGACCGGGTCTAGCTGGACTTCTGGGAAGGATAAGATTTCCTGCTCCAGCACTATGCATCTTGGAGAAAAGAAGGCACAGTCACCAAGTACTCCTGGTTAGTGAAGGAAAAGAGAGGTTCAGTCTCCAGGACGGAAGATGTGCCCAGAGGAAGGGAACCTTTCTCAATCAGGAAGCCTGACGGGTACCAATAACCAAGTCTGACGTCTGGTTTCGGAAATCTGCGTCTGTACGACTCGAATCCTACCATAAACTAGAAATATTCTCTCCACTCAAAGACCATTTGGAAAACCATCCTTATTTTACAGATGAGGGAGACCTGCTACGCGAACACACCCAACCGATCTGTGCGCACCTGCGCACCAATAATAACGCGCGCAGCTCTCAGTCCCCGCGCCAAGGACGCGCAGAAACAGACAGGACCCGAGTGCACTTGGACCTGGGGCAGGAAGCTGTTCCATCCCCATGCATCCCCTACAAGACACGCGAGCGAGCGCCACCGAGGAGGCGAAGAAAGGTGAGGGATGGGCGGGTGTGCACACGGCCCCGCATTCAGACACGTGCACCAAACAACACTCGGCGCCCATCTGCGTTCCGGGGTTTCAGTACGCACCTTGGACAGGCACCATCTCGTAGACCGACCTGCCCAAACGCCCTCCCGGGCGGCGGGCACGTTACCGCCCGAGCGCGGCGGACCCAAAGCCCCAAATCTAAAGGAAAAGGCATCGCAGGCTAGTGAGCGAGGAGAGCGGGGAGGGGAGAGCGCTGCCTGGGGAAGGGGGCTCCCCGGGAGCGAGCGAGAACCACCGCGGGAGTGGGAGCGAGCCGGGCCCCTGCCCCCGTCCCGCGAGCCTTACTGATCCTGGTGCTGCGGCTGGTGGCTGCGCGGCGTCTCCCGGCCCCGCGCCGCGGCCTCACTGAGGTGGCACCGGACGCCCCCGCCGAGGAGCGGGCTCCGGCTCGGGTGACCCCAGCCTCCCCGCCGGCCGTGCCCGCGCGCCCGGCTTAGCGCGCTCTGCAGAGCCCTCATGGAGCGCATGCCCCCGCGCGCCGCGCGCTTGGCCCGGGCGCCCGAGACGTCTGTGCGGTGCCGGGAGGGAGGGGCGGAGGAGCGCGGCCAGGCTGCGCGCGGGGGAGCCGAGCTGTGCGGCGCCGAGCCCCAGAGAACAGGGAGAGGGGCCCGGGGGTGGGGCGAGGACAGGAGGAGGGGCCTGCGCCTGGGCTGGGGCCAGGGCGAGGTGCCCCCGCGACCCCAGGGCAGAAATGGACCCGGAGGGCTGCGGAGCACCGAGAGAAGGGAGCTACGGTCTAGTGGGTGGCAAAGAGGGGGCGGAGCCCAGGGGTTAGGACTGACAGAGCCCTCGTCCAATCACCGGGGAAGCAGAGCGCTGGGAGGCGGGGAAAGGCGGTCCTACATAAGGAGGGTCAGGCTGTGGGCGGTCCGCCAGCGCCTGCGGATTCTTCGGGTGCTGCGCAGTGCGTGCGGGAGTTGTGGGCGGGATGGTGAAGTTGAGGGGGCTGCAAAGTCTGGGACGCAAGGGGACACCGCGAGGTTAGGGACGGTGGAATTTTCTGGTTCCGACAAGACTGCTGCTCGAGAGACAAGGATGAAGTTAAGCTCTATTCCGGAGTCTCTTAGTGACCTAAGACTCAGAAATTATGACCGCTTGAGTAGGTAACCCCTAGCCATAAGTACCAGAGCCAGAAATTAGACCCAAGGCTTTGAGTACCAGGTTCTTCTCCTTGCCCTTTTCCCGGGATTGACAATCGAGTTACCCAAAGAGACATGACCCTGTCACTAAAGGAGGTATTTTGTGTGTGTGTGTGTGTGTGTGTGTGTGTGTGTGTGTGTGTGTACCAATACTGGAGTTTGAACTCAGGACCTGGGCACTGGCCTTTAACTTTTTCACTCAAGGCTAGCACTCTACCACTTGAGCCACAGCTCCACTTCCTGACTTTTGGTTCATTAGAGATAAGAGTCTCATAGACTTTTCTTGCCTGGGCTATCTTCTAACCTCAACCCTCAGATCTCAGCCTTCTGAGTAGTTAGCTAGAATTCTAGGTAAGAGCCCCCATCACGTAGCTCATTTGGGGATTGCAATCTGAAATAAATTGGGCATCGTGGGGCATATCTGTAATCTCAGCACCCTAGAGGCTGAAGCAGGAGAATTTTGAATTTGAGGTCAGCCTGGGTTACACACACACATTAACAAAAAAGTAACTGTGGGAAAATAAATATCAAATCTATGCATCCTGTGTTCTGTGGAAAATCAGTTCTGCTTTGTCTTGGTTGGGCCAAGTTAGAGGGGTTTGGCTTAAAATCAGATAGTGACCTTTTTGTTTTTGTTTGTTTTTCCTTTCTGTAGGCATACTCTATATGCCTTACCTGTTCTCCTATCAGTAGGACTTCCTCTAATTCAAGCACTCCTGTCTCCGCCTTCATTTTGCCCAAGTGGAAAAAAATTTCACTTTTTTTTTTTGTTTTTTTTTTTTTGTCGGTCGTGGGGCTTGAACTCTGGGCCTGGGCGCTGTCCCTCAGCTCTTCAGCTCAAGGCGAGCGCTCTACCACTTGAGCTACAGCGCCACTTCCGGTTTTCTGGTGGTTTATTGGAGATAGGAGTCTCACGGTCTCTCCTGCCCGGGCTGGCTTTGAACCGCGATCCTCGGATCTCAGCCTCCTGAGTAGCTAGGATTACAGGCGTGAGCCACCAGCGCCCGGCTTTCACTTTTTTTTTTTACTTGCTACACTCATGCCTCAGCCTCCTGAGTAGCTGTGATTACAGGCATGTACTGTTACGCCTGGCTTTAATTAAGGATCTTAATACTTAGCATAAACTATATCCAACATTAGTTTTATAAATAATAGGCTAATTTTATTCTTGTTTCATAGGAAAATTGTTGTTTCTCTGATCAAGAAAAGAATGCCACGTTAAAGAATTTCTAAGCCAGTGGCTCACACCTGTAATCCTAGCTACTCATCTGAGGAAGCCAGCCTGCTCAGGAATGTCTGTGAGACTCATCAGACAGTTAACCACCAAGAGTCAGAAATGGTGCTTTGGCTCAAGTGGTAGAGTGCTAATGTTGAGCACAAAAAGCTCAGGGACAGTGCCTAGGCCCTGAGTTTAAGCTCCAGGACTGACATAAAATTTAAAAAGCAATTTTTTTAAGGAATTTCGGTATATTTCTCAAAAGTTGTTTGCTTCCTTTATTTCTTCTCCCTACTTCTTTAAGTTAACTTTACTTACAGTTAGTAGTGAGCTCCACACTCAAATTCATTCTTCCACTAACAGGAATTGATTGAGCAATGAAGAAAATCTGCTTGTAGAATGGGAGCCTCTTTGCTTAGAGAACCAGCCCCAGCTGAACTTTGACCTTTTCAACAATTTTTGCCTGCACTACAATATTGCAGCCTTTGCATGAGGATGGAGCATGTAAGACCGGTGACTCAGGAAGCCTATTGATTGTGCTATGAGATATTAAAAATTAAGCTTGTCATCTCAGATTATTAATGCTTTACACAGTAAGGTCTTTTTTTTGTTTGTTTCTGACTTGCAAAATGCCCGCCTAGTTTGAGTCAACTAGGTTTAGCCATCTGATTTGGGTAGCTGGAAATGAGGGGTTTTGTTTGTTTGCTTTGTATTGGTCCTGTGGCTTGAACTCACTGCTTAGAAGCTGTCCCTTTTCTTTGTCATTCAAGTTCTGGCTGGAGCCATAACTTTACCTCCAGCTTTTTGGTGGCTAATTGGAAATAAGTCTTATAGCCTTTTCTGCCCCAGTTGGCTTGGAACCTCGATCCTCAGATCTCAGCTTCCTGAGGAGGTAGGATTGCAGGCGTGAGCCACTGGTGCCTGGCTTCAGATGACTATCTATCTGAAATGTCTGGAATCAGAAATGTTTCAGGTTTTAAATATTTTTCAGATTTTATCTTGGGGATGGGACCCAGTTTAATAGTTTTTTTTTAGGGGGGGTCCGGTCGTGGGGCCTGGGCACTGTCCCTCAGCTCTTGAGCTCAAGGTTGGCGCTCTACCACTTGAGCGCCACTTCCGGCTTTTTTCTTTTTGTTTATGTGGTGCTGAGGAATTGAACCCAGGGCCTCGTGCATGCAAGGCAAGCGCTCTACCACTGAGCCACCTTCCCAGCCCATAGGACCCAGTTTAAACAGACAAGTTATTTGTGTGCCTGGAGATAACTTTTTCCAATGTTTTTAATGTGTCTGTGTTTTGTTTTGTTTTGTTTTGTTTGTCTGTCGTAGGGCTTGAACTCTGGGCCTGGGTGCTATCCGCTTTACCACTTGAGCTACAGCACCACTTCTGGCTTTTTCTGCTTATGTGGTTCTGAGGAATTGAACCCAGGGCCTCATGCATACAAGGCAAGCACTCTACCCCTGAGCCACCTTCCCAGCCCAATGTGTCTGTGTTTTGATCACAACTGGTCATATAAGGTCATGTTAGATTTTCTACTTGTATGTCATAAAGTTTTGGATTTTTTGGAGCATTTCAAGTTTTGGATTTTTGTATGAGAGTATTCAACCTGTATAACTATAACATAAATTCCTAAAAATAGAATTGTTGGGTGAAGCCAAGTAGTGTGGTTCATGCCTATAATTCCAGCAATTTGGGAGGCAGAGACTGGGAGATCATGATTGTTCCTTAAGTCACTGTCTAGTATTGCCAGCACAATGTTGGATACACATTGTGAAAACAAGCATCCTCAACTACTTCTCAGTCTTAGAACACATTCTGTCTTTCAACAGTGAGTGTGATGATAGCTATAGATTTTTGTAGCTATTATTTATCACATTGAGAAGATTCCCTTCTATTTTCAGCTGGGAGATTTAATCATGCATAGGTTTAGATTTTATCCAAAGCCTGTTATATATCTACTGAGATGATCATGTGGATTTTTATTCTTTATGTGTGTATGTCAGAACTGGAGCTCAAGCTCAGGGCCTTGGATGCACTCTCTCTCTCCCTCCTTCTTTTTTTTTTGGTCCGGTCGTGGGGCCTGAACTCTGGGCCTGGGTGCTGTCCCTCAGCTCTTCAGCTCAAGGCTAGCACTCTACCACTTGAGCCACAGCACCACTTCGGGCTTTTTTCTTATGTGGTGCTGAGGAATCGAACCCAGGGCCTCGAGCATGCAAGGCAAGTGCTCTACCACTGAGCCACCTTCCCAGCCCCTCTCTCCCTCCTTCTCCCCTCCCTTCTTCCCTCCCTTCTTTCCTTCCCTCCCTACTTCCCTCCTTTCCTTCCCCCTCCTCTCTCTCTCTGTCTCTGTCTCTCTCTGTCTCGGTCTCTCTGTCTTTCTGTCTCTGTCTCTCTCTGTCTCTCTCTCTGTCTCTCTCTCTGTCTCTCTCTCTGTCTCTCTCTCGTCGGTCATGGGCCTTGAACTCTGGGCTTGGGTACTGTCCCTGAACTCTTCAGCTCAAGGCAAGTGCTCTGTCATTTGAGTTACAGCGCCACTTCCAATCTTCTGGTGGTTAACTGGAGATAAGAGTCTCATGGACTTTCCTTCTCGGGGTGGTTTTGAACCAAAATCCTCAGATCTCAGCCTCTTAAGTACTTAGGATTATGGTGTGAGCCACCAGCGGCAGGCTAGATGCTATCTCTTAATTTTTTCCCTTAAGACTAGTTCTCAACCACAGAGAGCTACAGATCCATTTGAAACTGTGATCTTCAGATCTTAGCCTTCTGAGTAGCTAGGATGATAGGCATGGGCCACTGACACCCAGCTTTTTTTTCTTTTTTGTCAGTCCATGGGGCTTGAACTCAGGGCCTGGGTGCTGTCCTGAGCTTTTTCCCTCAAGGCTAGCACTCTACCCACTTCCAGCTCTTTCAAAGTAGTTAATTGGAGATAAGAGTCTTACATATTTTCCTTCCTGGGTTGGCTTCGAATCACGATCCTTAGACCCCCAGCCTCCTGCATAGCTAGGATTACAGCTGTGAGCCATTGGCTCCAGGATTAGAGCTGGGTTTAATGTCTGCTGGGTGTGGTAGTTCATGTCTGTAATCCCAGAACTCAGGGAGCTGAGGTAGGAGGATCTCAAGTTTGAATATAGTCTGGCTACATTGGGAGATGCTGCCTTAAAATAATTACACAAATATGTAAGTACATAAATAACACATACTCCTGTCTGCCTGCTAGCAAGCGCAGTATGACCTACTTTGCCCAGAAGGTGGCAGTGTTTCCCTTAATAGTTACTGGGAGTTCAGTTTCCCATTGGAAGTACTTAATAAAGGGGAAAATTACATTCTGTCTGTAAACAGTCTTGAGGAATAACTATGTTTAGATATTGAAGATAAAATGATAAAATGATTGATAAAATTAGTGCCTATCTCATAGGAGTTCTCAGTCAGGGAACAAGAGAAGGAAGTGGCATCTATAATGTATCTCACTAGTAGAACCCCTGTCTAGCTTGAAAGAGGTGTTGAGTTCTATCCCTGATCATCAACACTGCAAAATATAAATGAAGTGGAGGTAGAGGCTGAGGCAGAATGATTGAGGTCCACCTGGGCTGCATAGTATGGTCCTGTACTTTTTTTGAGGGGGAGGGTCTGGTCCTGGGGCCTGAACTCTGGGCCTGGGCACTGTCTCTCAGCTCTTCAGCTCAAGGCTAGTGCTCTACCACTTGAGCCACAGTGCCACTTCACACTTTTTCTTTTTGCTTATGTGGGTGCTGAGGAATCAAACCCAGGGCCTCATGCATGCAGGGCAAGCGCTCTACCACTGAGCCACCTTCCCAGCCCCAGTACTGTATTTTTTAAAAGAATTTTTAAATTGTTATTATAAAGGTAAAATACAGAGGGGTTATAATTATATAGGTCAGGTAGTGAGTACATTTCTTTCTTTTTTTTTTTCTTTTTGTCAGTCGTGGGGCTTGAACTCTGGGCCTGGGCAATGCCCCTAAGCTCTTCAGCTCAAGGTTTTCTGGTGGTTAATTGGATATAAGAGTCTCACGGACTTTCCTGCCCAGCTTGGCTTTGAACTGAGATCCTCAGATCTCAGCCTCCTGAGGAGCTAGGATTATAGGTATGAGCCACTGTACCCAGCATGAGTACATTTCTTTTTGGCCAATGTCTCCCCTAAACCCTATCTTAAAAACAGATGACTGTCCAGGCTCTGAGTTCAAGCCCCAGAACTAGGTGGGTGGAGGGGGGAAGGGGGAAGAGGAAGAAGGGAGAGAGAGAAGCTGGGTTCTGGTACTCCTGCCCATAATCCTAGCTACTCGGGAGGCTGGAAGCCAAGATCTGAAACTTGTGGTTTGAAGCCAGCTCTGGCAGGAAAGTCTGTGCAACTCTTATCTTCAATTAACTACCATAATGCTGGGAGTGGAGCTGTGGCTCACATGGTTGAATGTTAGCATTGAGTGAAAAAGTTAAGAGACAGCACCCAGGCCCTAAAGTCAGCCTCAGTACTTGAACCATCAGAAAATTATTATTATTATTATTTTAATCAGTCGTGGGGCTTGAACTCAGGGCCTCGGCTCTATCCCTGAGCTCTTCAGTTCAAGGCTAGTAGTCTACCACTTGAGCCACAGTGCCACTTCTGGTTTTCTGGTGGTTAACTGGAGATGAGTCTCGGGGACTTTCCTACCAGGGCTGGCTTTGAACCTCAGTCCTAAGATCTCAGCCTCCTGAGTAGCTAGGATTACAGGTGTTTTGCTCAAGGCTAGCTCTCTATCATTTTGAGCCACAGCACCAATTGTGCTTTTCTATTGGTTAAATAGAGATAAGAGTCTCTACTCAGCCTGAGTAGCTAGGATTACAGGAGGCCCCAAAGAAGATTTTAAATGAAGTACTACTGAATGCTAAGGATATTATAATGTACAAAATACTAACAGTCCTTGGGCCCATTAAGTTTGTACCTCTTGGGTAACCTACAGTAGTGAGTGGCCTTATAAATAATGTGTATTGATGTTTTAGAAATTATTCTCTTCAAATCTTACATTTCTTCCAAGAGTTTTAGGACATGATACCAGTTATCCTCAGAAGGAAGACAAAATTCAAGCACATTACCTTCTAAATATGTAATGAGAAGCCTAGAAGCATGGCTCAGTGGAAGAGTATTTACTTAGCAAGTACAAGGCTTTGAGCTCAAACTCCAGTATTGTGAAATAATAATATTAAAAACCCTAAATATATAATGAATCAAAACTCAGGTAGGAACTTGAACACCTAGTTAATAGGGCCTCCTAGCAACTATAATTTTCTATAAACTCTTTTGCTGTTTGCATGGTAGAAATATAACCCATAAATATTTCTATTACCTAAAAATGCTACCCACTGTACAAATTAAGAGTGTATAGTGTATACCTTCAATTCTAGTTCTCAGGACGCTGAAGCAGGAGGAATATGGATTTGAGACCAGCCTGGGCTACACAGTAAGATGCTGTCAGAAAAAGAAAGAGAGAGAGAGAGAGAGAGGGAGGGAGGGAGGAAGGAAGGAAGAAAGAAAGAAAAGAAAGAAGAAAAGAAGAGCGGACCAGGTGCTGGTGGCTCAGGCCTGTAATCCTACTTACTCAGGAGGCTGAGATCTGAATATTATGGTTCAAAGTCAGCCTGGACAGACTTGTAGCCCCAATTTATTACAGAAAAAGCCAGAAGTGGTGCTGTAGCTCAAGTGGTAGAGCACTAGCCTTGAGCAAAAAGGAGCTCAGGGTCAGCGCCCAAGTCTAGAGTTTGGGCCCCAGGACTGGGGAAGGGGGCGGGGGAGCAGAGCTGAGCTTATGATAAATGATCAATAGGATTGTGGTTTGAGGTCAGCCTGGGAAAAAAGTTGGAGATAACCTCATCCCTATAAATAGCCCAGGCAGTGATATATATATAATCTCACCTATGCGGGAGCATAGGTCAGAGGATCATGGTCCAAGGCTGGCCCTGGTCAAAAACTTGAGTCTCTACCTGAAAAATAAAGCAAAAAGAAACTGAAGGCCTGGTATAGTAGAAGAGAGCCTGCCCAGCAAGTGGGAAGCCCTGTGTTCAAACTGTAGTACCACCAACATTTTTTTTTTAAAGAATAATTTTGAAGCCGTGCGCCGGTGGCTCATGCCTGTAATCCTAGCTACTCAGGAGTCTGAGATCTGAGGATCACGGTTTAAAGCCAGCCTGGGCAGGAAAGTTGGTGAGACTCTTATCTCCAATAAACAGGAGGAGGTGCTGTGGCTCAAGCGGAAGAGCGCTTGCCTTGAGCTGAAGAGCACAAGGACAGCGCCCAGGCCCAAAGTACAAGCTCCACGACAAAAAAAAAAAAAAAAGAATAATTTTGAAAAAGATAAGTGATGGTTTGCCTTTAGAGTCCTGGGGTTATTTTTGACCCAATGTATACTTATTTATCTGATTTTTTTTTTTTTTTTTTTTGGTCAGTCTTGGGGCTTGAACTCTGGGCCTGGGCTCTGTCCCTCAGCTCTTCAGCTCAAGGCTAGCACTCTACCACTTGAGCCACAGCATCATTTCTGGTTTACTGTTGGTTAATTGGAGATAAAAGTCTCATGGACTTTCCTGCCGAGAATGGCTTTGAACTGTGATCCTCAGATCTCAGCCTCCTGAGTAGCTAGGATTACAGGCATGAGCCACTCACACCAGACTTATCTGAATTTTTAAATAAACAAATAGGGTAGAATTGAGAATCAGAAAATATAGATTCTGATGTCAGTTATGATGCTGTTGACCTTAGTCTTATGCAGGTAAGCTTATCTTCTGGCTTTTTTTTTTTGGCGGGGGGGGGGGGGGGGGGGGGGGGATCTGGTCGTAGGGCCTGAACTCTGAGCCTGGGCACTGTCCCTCAGCTCTTCAGCTCAAGGCTAGCACTCTACCACTTGAGACACAATGCCACTTCTGACTTTTTTCTTTTTTGCTTATGTGGTGCTGAGGAATCGAACATAGGGCCTCAGGCATACAAGGCAAGTGCTCTACCACTGAGCCACCTTCCCAGCCCCCTGGATTTTTTTTCATACCTGTAATCCTAGCTATTCAGGAGGCTGAGATATGTGAATCACAGTCTGAAGCCAGCCCAGGCAGGAAAGTCCCTGTGCGACTTTTATCTCCAATTAACCATTCAAAAACTATAAGTGGGGCTGGGAAGGTGGCTCAGTGGCAGAGCACTTGCCTTGCATGCATGAGGCCCTGGGTTCGATTCATCAGCACCATATAAGCAAAAAGAAAAAAAGTCAGAAGTGGTGCTGTGGCTCAAGTGGTAGAGCGCTAGCCTTGAGCTGAAGAGCTGAGGGACAGCGCCCAGGCCCAGAGTTTAGACCCCATGACTGGACCCCCCCCCACACACAAAAAAAAACAAACAAACTGGAAGTGGAGCTGTGGCTCAAAGTGGTAGAGTGCTAGCCTTGAGTCTGAATTCAAGCCCCAAAAAGAATGAAAAAGAAAATGAGAGAAGACGTGGCTGGAAGTATGGCTCAATGGTAGAGTGCTTGCTTAACATATAGATATAGCTGGGGACCAGCACCACATTCAGGCTTAAAAGAAGAAAAAAAAGAAAGCTTTCTAGTTAATCAGTATTTTGGCTCATTATCATCCCCCAATCTCACACTTATTGCAATTGTTAGATGTAGTGATAGGAAATTGCCTGGATTTAATAATAGGAAAAGATTAAGATTTAGTCGGGCACCAGTGGCTCACACCTAGCTACTCAGGAGGCTGAGATCTGAGGGTCATGGTTCAAAGCCAGCCCGGGCAGGAAAGACTAGGAGACTCTCATCTCCAATAAACCACCAGAAAACCGCAAGTGGCACCTCTGGCTCAAGTGGTAAAGCACTAGCCTTGAGCTGAAGAGCTGAGGGACAGTGCCCAGGCCCAGGGTTCAAGCTCCACGACCTACCCCCCCCCCAAAAAAAGATTAAAATTTGACCCATAAAAGTATCTAATAGTTGAATCCAGGTTGTCATCATGTTGGGATCATGGGTGTTACTTGCAGAATTAATCTTCAGTTGTGAAGGAAGCATCCAGCTAGAAAACATAAGGGCTATTACCAGAAATCCATGTAGTCCATTCTGAGCAATAGCAAATATAGTCTAGTCTTTACTTCCTACATTAGTTTTTTCTGGCCCAGTGACTCAGGATAATGTTTCCCGGGTCTTTCCTTAAGGGTCCAGCAAAGAAAAAGTCCATTTGAAAATTTTGTTAGGATATTTTTTGGGGGATATAGTTTTTGGCCAGAAATATCTTGTTGATATAGAAGAGAATAGCAGATTTTTGTCCCAGGTTGTGAGATCAATAATTCTTTGGGGTTGTCTCCCTTTTCCTCATTTTCCAAGGAAGTCATCAAGGAAGGAGTTGAAAAAAAAAGCCAGACTTCAATTTTACAGTTTTAAAGCCATCTTGTCATTCCTATTTTCACCAAAAGGGGGCAGGACTAAGCTTTGCTTTGTTGTTGAATCAGTTTCGTGCCTTAGGAAGCTAAGGGTAAAGTTCATAGACTCCTTTTGATGAATACCAGTGGCTCACTTGGCCTCTAATCCTAACTTCTCAGGAGGCTGAGATCTGAGGATCACGGTTCTAAGCCAGTTCAGACAGGAAAGTCCATGAGATTCTCATCTCCAATAAACTACTCAGAAAAAGTCAGAATTGGCATTGTGGTAGAGTGCTAGCCTTAAGCACAAAGAGGATGGGATAGCACCCAGGCCCTGAGTTCAAGCCCTAGGACAGGCCAAAAAAAAAATATTTAAAAGCCAGAAGTGGAGCTGTGGCTCAAATGGTAGAGCACCAGCCTTGAGTACCATAGCGCTCAGGGATAATGAGCTCAAGCCCCAGTACTGGCACAAAAATAAATAAACCTTTTTTTTTTTTTTTTACTTCCTGAAACCACCTTTTCTTTCTTTCTTTCTTCCTTTCTTTCTTTCTTTCTTTCTTTCTTTCTTTCTTTCTTTCTTTCTTTCTTTCTTTCTTTCTTTCTTTCTTTCTTTCTTGTTGGTCCTGGGGCTTGAACTCTGGGCCTGGGCACCACTGTCCCTCAGCTCTTCAGTTCAAGAGGAGCCCTCTACCACTTGAGCCACAGCGCCACTTCCAGCCTTTTCTGTTTATGTGGTGCTGAGGAATCAAACCCAAGGCCTCATGCATGTGAGGCAAGCGCTCTACCACTGAGCCACCTTCCCAGCCCTCCTCATTTCTCTACCAGCAAATAAACTGGAGTTTTTGGACTATTTCCATTACGTAGCATTTGGAAGGGAAGGTCATGCAAACTGTGGCAGGAAGAGAGGTGAGGGGAGACATGCTGGGGATGGTGGGCTTAACTCTGATACATGTTGTTCAGGTCCCAGGCCACATTTAGAGCTTCACCAGCAAACTGGCCAGCATAGCTCCACCCAGCCACATGTGCCATGTCAGCATGGCTCTGTGGTGGGACGTCTGTCTGGCGTCCACACATCTGTAGGTAGTGCATTTTTTGGGCTTCTCCATTCTGGTGGAAACATCTTTTGTGTAGAGATCAAGATACGGTAGCCGGTAGCCTCCCTTCCTTCACTTGGAATAAATGTTGCTCTTCTGGAGAAATCACAAACCAGTCTATACTGAATCAGGTGCAAATCTCTCTTTTCTGAGGAGAAGTTACAGCCAACTCTCCCCCCCCACACACACCTTTTTCTTTGTTGGTACTGGAGATGTTACACCTGCTAAGCAAGTGTTTTGCCACTCAGCTACATCCCAGCCCACAAATAACATATTTTTCTTCCTCCACCTCAAAATACAAACACAATCTGGGGGCTCACACAGGTAATGCTAGCTATTCAGGAGGCTGAGATCTGAGGGTTGCAATTTGAAGCCAGCCTAGCCAGAAAAAGTTGTGAGACCCTTGTCTTTAATAAGCAAAAAGCCAGAAGTAGAGGTGTGGCCCAAGTGCAAATGTACCAGCCTTGAGTGGAAATCAAACGGATAGTATCTAGGCCCTAAGTTCAAGCTCCATTATTGGCACAAAACAAATAAATAAAAAAAAAAACATCAAACTTCTCAACCTGGTGTGGGAGCATATTCCTGTAATCCCCTCTAAAGCAGGAATGTCGTGATTGGGGTTCAGCTTGGGCAACATAGTGAGAAGAACACACACACACACACACACACACACACACACACACACACCGAAATTCTAGAGCCAGGCCCAGAAGGAATAATAATGAAAGAGACATTGACTAAATCTACAAGAAGTGGGCAGTATAATGGGCAAAACAGAGTCAAAGTAAATGTGCTGAAGGAAATGGTATTCTTCCTCTTCCCATCTAGTTCCTGAATCCAACTAGAGAACCCTTTTACCTTCCTTATTCTTCTACAAAGATTCCAGAACTCTCTTTAAAAATGCACTCTCATGGGAATGTGGCTTAGTGGAAGAGTCCTTGCCTAGCATGCATGATGCCCTGGGTTCAATTCCTCAATACCATATGCACAGAACAAGCCAGAAGTGGTGCTCTGGCTCAAGTGTTCCAACACTAGCCTTGAGCAAAAGAAGCTCAGAGACACTGCCCATGCCCTGAGTTCAAGCCCCAGGGTTGGAAAACAAAAAACAACAAAAAAAAAACCACCAAAAAGCCGCTCTCACTGAGTGCTGGTGGCTCATGCCTGTAATTCTAGCTACTCAAGAAGGCTGAGAACTGAAGATCACAGTTCAAAGCCAGCCGCGGCAGGAAGGTCCATGAGACTCTAAGCTTCAGTAAACAACCAGAAAACCGAAAGTGGCGTCATGGGTCAAGTGGTAGAGCATTATCCTTGAGCTAAAGAGCTGAGGGATAGCGCCCAGGCCTATAGTTCAAGTCCCACAGCCAACCAAAAAAAAGGGGGGGGGGCTGGGAAGGTGGCTCAGTGGTAGAGCGCTTGCCTTGCATGCATGAGGCCCTGGGTTTGATTCCTCAGCACCACATAAGCAAAAAGAAAAAAAGCGGGAAGTGGCGCTGTGGCTCAAGTGGTAGAGCGCTAACCTTGAGCTGAAGAGCTGAGCGACAGCGCCCAGGCCCAGAGTTCAGGCCCCACGACCAGACCCCCCCCCAAAAAAAAGAGAGAGAGAAATAGGAGATAGGGTGTCATGGTTCTGTATCATTTTATTCCCTTTTCAAAGAGAATAGGGATATTCTCTGTGTTTACAGAAGTCTAGGAGTTAGGAGAAGGATTTCTGAGTAACCAGGTTGTTTGCTTATGGAAGGGACAGAAGAAATTGGCCTGGGTGATCCTTGGAATTTCTGATGGAATATCTTCCAGGTGTGTAGTTTAGCCTCTTTGGCTCTGGTCTAATCTTGAACATAACTAAATTGGGGGTGGGGGGAACTGTTCACTTTGGATCTTTGGATCTGGATTATGGCATACCCAGTGGAAGCAAAGGAGGAAGACAGGAGAGTAATTACTGGTAATAGGGAAGGGGCTACCATCTATTGGTATTTGCTAGGTGCCAGACACCTTCCTTGGCTGTAGTGCTGAGAACTGTTCACTTTAGTTTGCTGTTTTAGATGAGAATAGTAAGGTTCCATGTGAGAGCCTTTTCCCAGTGTCATTTACCTTGTGAGTGACAGGGCTGAACTAGAACTTAGGTATGCTTCCAAACCCTAAGCAAATAGATTTTGTCTCCCTTTCCATGAGTGAAGGACAGATGATAAGGAACTTGGTCTAAAGTCATAGAAATAGTGTCAATGGTGGAAGGGTCTGAAGTCAGGTGTACCTCCCTCTAAAATGTATAGGGTTTAAATATTAAAAAAGAAATTTTAGCTAGGTGCCAGTGGCCTACACCTGTAAACCTAGCTACTCAGAGGCTGAGATCTGAGGATCGTGGTTCAAAGGTAGACCCGGCAGGAAAGTCTGTGAGACTCTTATCTCCAGTAAACCACCAGAAAACTGAAAGTTGAAAGTGGTAGAGCACTAGCTTTGAGTAAAAAAAAAAAACAGGGACAGGGCTGGGAAGGTGGCTCAGTGGTAGAACGCTTGCCTTGCATGCATGAGGCCCTGGGTTCGATTCCCAGCACCACATAAGCAGAAAAAGCTGGAAGTGGTGCTGTGGCTCAAGTGGTAGAGCACTAGCCTTGAGCTGAAGAGCTGAGGGACAGCGCCCAGGCCCAGAGTTCAGGCCCCAGGACTGGACCCAAAAACAAAAACAAAACTCAGGGACAGGCCTACGCCCTGAGTTCAAGCCTCACAACTGGAGGAAAAAAATAAGAGAAGTATTGGGACTTTCTTTTTTCTTTTTCTTTTTTTTGCCAGTCGTGGGGCCTGAACTCATCCTGGGTGCTGTCCCTCAGCTCTTCAGCTCAAGGCTAGTGCTCTACCACTTGAGCCACAGTGCCACTGCCAGCTTTTTCTGCTTATGTGGTGCTGAGGAATCGAACCCAGGGCCTCAGGCATGCAAGGCAAACACTCTTCCACTGAGCCACCTTCCCAGCCCCAGTATTGGGACTTTCTAAAATGCTCTAGGGCTGGGAAGGTAGCTCAGTGGTAGAGGGCTTGCCTTGCATGCATGAGGCCCTGGGTTCGACTCCTCAGCACCACATAAGCAAAAAGAAAAAAGCCGGAAGTGGCGTTGTGGCTCAGAGTTCAGGCCCCATGACTGGCAAAAAAAATAAAATAAAATAAAATAAAATGCTCTAGTCTGAGATTGGCTTTCAGGGTACTGTCTCTAACACTTAGGATCCTAACATCAATAAATTACTCTTGAAGTATATATGTATGTATGTATATGTATATATGTATGTATATATATGTATGTGTGTATATGTATGTGTATATATGTATGTATGTATATGTGTATATGTATATATGGATGTATGTATATAAAGGGTCTTATGGGCTTTCCTGCCTGGGGCTCACTTTGAACTGCAATACTAGATCTCAGCCTCCTGAGTAGCAAGGATTGTACGCGTGGCCATCAGCACCCAGCTAGCTTATTAACTAAGATATTATTAAGTAATTCCTTCATTCCTTAATGTAGGAAGAGAACATAATACCTTAAGAAGGATATTGAGGGCTGGGAAGGTGCCTCAGTGGTAGAGGGCTTGCCTTGCATGCATGAGGCCCTGGGTTCGACTCCTCAGCACCACATAAGCAAAAAGAAAAAAGCCGGAAGTGACGCTGTGGCTCAAGTGGTAGAGTGCTAGCCTTGAGCTGAAGAGCTGAGGGACAGCGCCCAGGCCCAGAGTTCAGGCCCCATGACCGGACCCAAAAAACAAAAAACAAAAAAAAACAAAAAAAAAAAGAAGAAGGATATTTGAATTGATCCAATAATCCCATTTCTGAGTATTTACTCATAAGATTTGAAATAAGTACTTACATTTCAAAAAGCTAGGAAAAAAGAATATGGTGGCACACATCTGTAGTTTTAACACTTGGCTTGGAAGAAGAGAATCTCTTTAGTCCAAGAGTTTAAGGCTGGTCTAGGCAACATAGCTAGTCAAAATAGGAGGATTTGTGAATGTTTTTACTGTAAGGAATAAATGATTAGGGTGGTAGCTCAAGCTTGTCACCTTAGCTTTTCCAGGAGTAAGAGATTGAAGGGTCATGGTTTGAAGCTAGCCTAGGCATAAGAAAGTTCTTGAGACTCCATCTCAACCAGTGGCTGGACATGGTGGTATGCGCCTATCATCCCCAAAGTAAAAGCAGGATCATAGCCTAGACTCACCTGCATAAAGCAATACTCTACCTCAAAAAAAAAAATTTAGCTGGGCATTGGTGGCTGACCTTGGAATTCTACCTATTGAGGAGACTGAGATCTGAGGATCAAGGTTCAAAGCCAGCATAGGCAAGAAAACCCATGAGACTCTTATCTCCAATTACCCTTAGAACAATATAAATTGTAAAGATGCCTTTTTTCTCTCTCTCTGCCAGTACTGGGACTTGAACTCAGGGCCTCATGCTCTCACTTGGCTTTTTTGCTGACACCTGGTGATCTACCTCTTGAACTATGCATCAGCCTGGTTTTCTTTTCTTTTTCTTTTTCTTTTTTTTGCCAATTCTAGAGCTTGAACTCAGGGCCTGGGTACTGTCACTGAGCCTCTTTGTGGCTCTACCATTTGAACCACAGCACCTCTTCCCGCTTTTTCTGTTTATGTGGTACTGAGGAATTGAACTCAGGGCTTCATGCATGCTAAGCAAGCACTCTTCCACTAAGCCACATTCCCAGCTCCCCAGTCCAGTTTTTTTTGATAGTTAATTGGAGATGGAGTCTCCCTGACTATTCAGCCCCAGGCTGGCTTCAAACCAAGATCCCCCAGACCTTCAGCCTCCTGAGTAGCTAGGATTACATGTGTGTGCCACCAGCACCTGTTATAAACCACTCAGTTGGCTCCTACCTGTAATCCTAGCTACTCAAGAAGCTGAGATTTGAGGATGGTGGTTCAAAGCCACCTAGTGCACTAAAGTCCATGAGTCTCTTATCTCCAATTAACTATAGAAAACCAGAAGTGGCACTGTGGCTCAAAAATGGTAGAGCACTAGCCTCGAGCAAAAAAAGCTCAGGGACAGCAACTAAGCCCTGAATTCAAGCCCTGTGACTGACCAAAAAAAAAATACTATAATAAAAAGTTAAGGGCTGGGAAGGTGGCTCAGTGGTAGAGCGCTTGCCTTGCATGCCTGAGGCCCTGGGTTCGATTCCTTAGCACCACATAAGCAAAAAGAAAAAAGCCGGAAGTGGCGCTGTGGCTCAAGTGGTAGAGTGCTAGCCTTGAGCTGAAGAGCTGAGGGACAGCGCCCAGGCCCAGAGTTCAGGCCCCACGATCGGACCCAAAAAAAAAAAAAATTAAAAAATAAATAAAAAGTTAAGCTGAGCATTGGGTGACTCATTCCTAAAATCCTAGCTACTCAGGAGGGTGAGATCTGAGGCTTGTGGTTCAAAGCCAACCCAGGTCTCTAATTAACTACCTAAAAGTTGGAAATGGCACTGTGGTACAAAGTAGTATAGCACTAGCCTTGTGTAAAACAAGCTTAGGACACACACAAACCCTGAATTCAAGCCCCAGGACTGGCACAAAACACAACAAAACAAAAAAGTTAAATTGGCCACCGTCTTGAATAAGTCGTTCATGAGTAAAGTTTCTGTACAATTTTAGGGCCTAGGGTGAACACATCTTCCAAGGGCTTAAAGTACAGCAAGGACAAATGTGTCGGTAGATGATAAATGTCTCTGAGGGCAAAGCAAGAAATTTGGGGAAAAAAAACCCAGCATCACTGAAAGATGCTATTATTTATTTATTTACTCTTGTTGGCTGCTGTTCCCAATCTCAGTTGCAATTCCCACATTGAGCCTGTTCCCACCCTTCCTGTGTCCCTTGAGCAGACACTTCCTGTCCTATTGGAAATGAAAGCTGGCGATTGGGGGGTGGATGTGGGTATGTGCGTTTACTCTGCAGAATGCTAGTATTGTCTGTGCTATTATCACAGCAAGAAAAAAAAAAGTGACAGGAAAACCAAGAGTAGAGACCAGGAGTTCATTTTAGGGAGAGTTTGGGATTCGCGTTCATTGTGATAAAGCAAATAGGTTTCATTTACTTCTGGAGAAGTCTTGGACCGATGGCAGCAAGTCAGCCTTATGCAGGGATCTGAAGGCCTTTATTTTATGTCCCTGTCGACTTGGATGGGTTGGGGTCCTTGTTTATCATTCTTATGTTTTTGATCTTCTGCAAGTTTCTTTTCTTGTTAAAACTGTGTCTCCAAGAGCTTTCCTTGGAAACTGTTAGAGGTGAGTCTTGTTGCCACTGTGATAGCTTCTTGACTCTTTAAGCTCTTTCTTGGAAAAGTTTGTATTTTTCTCCTCTGTGATATATATGCTTTTTCAATATTCATATTACTTTTTTTTTTCTAGCTCAGAGACGACTTGAAACAGGCATACTGACTCTGTGAAATTCAGCTTGGCCATAAATTCCAAGTTTGGTGAGTTACTGGACTTTTTTTCAGCTTTGTGGATCTGAAAGACTAGGAAATAGTGAGATAAAGAGTCAAATAAAGGCTGATGGGCCAGGGTAGAGTACTGACCAAACATGCACAAAGCTAGAATCATAGGCTTCATCCCCAGCACTGAGGGTAATGGGAGATCCAATAAGCCAGCTTCCACTTGCCAAAGAACTTGCTAGGCACTGAGGTTGATGGTATGGTTCAGTCCGAGAGTGCCTTTTTTCTAGGTGAATCTGAAATAGGAGTGTGAATTGGGATACTAGCCCAGCAGTGCAGCCCATGAGAAACAGAACTACCCAGGGTCTAAAATTACTTCCCATACTTTCTTTTTCTTTGCTCTTTGGAGGTACTCCCTCCCTTCCTTTCTCCCTTCCTCCCTCCCTTTTTCTCTTCCTCCTCCTTCTTCCCTCTCTCTCTCTCTCTCTCTCTCTCTCTCTCCTCTGTGTGTGTGTGTGTGTGTGTGTGTGTGTGTGTGTATACCAGTAGTGGGGCTTGAACTCAGGGCTTTACACTCTCATTTGGCTTTTTCCACTCAAGGCTGGTGCCTATCACTTGAGTCACCTCTACTTCTGTTTTTTTGCTGGTTAATTGGAGATAAGGGTCTCATGGACTTTCCTGCTCCCCTTGGCTTTGAGCCTCAGTCCTCAGCTCCCAACCTCCTGAGTAGCTAGGATTACAAGGCCTGAGTCTCCAGCACCTGGTTTGCTTTGTTTTTGTTCTTGGTTGGAGATCATCCTAGATGGAAGGTAGGGGAATCCCTGAGGGTACCTTACAGCTCCCTCAGTAAGATTTTCTTCTATGATCTCAAAAGTATCTAAGGGGTTACTTTAACATCAGGCCTGATACCAGCTTTAAGGAAGTGGGGAGGAGTTTGTGGTCTTTTTATGATAATCAGAACTTGTTCAGAGAGGAAAGTGGATGAGTTTCAAAGAGGTTAGACCTAAGAACTTCTTTTTGGCTTTAACTATGGAGCCTGTTGTCAGCAAACCAAAACAGAACATCTTGGGCATTAGGACCCAGTGGAGTGGCTTGTCCAGACTGTGAGTTAACTTCTCAGTGACGTACTGGAGCAGCCCTTGCTCATTCTTACCCACAGCACCCCCCCCCCCCCATCTCCCATCTCTCTCTCCCTCTCTCTCCCTCTCTCTCTCTCTCTCTCTCTCTCTCTCTCTCTCTCTCTCGCTTTCCTCTCTCTTCCCTCCTTCTCTCCCCCCTCTGTTCTTCCCTCCCTCCTCTCTTCTCCCTTTCTCTCCTCCTCCTTCCCTTTTCCCCCTCCCTTTCCTTTCTCTCTCTCTCTCTCTCTCTCCTCTCTCTCTCTCTCTCTCTCTCACGATCTCTCCCTCCCTCTCTCTCTCTTCCTCCCTCCCTCCCTCATTCCCTCTCTCCCTCTCTCCCTCCCTCCCTCTCTCTCTCACATCTCCCCCAACAGTAAGGAGAAAAATGCTGCTATCAGTGACTTCCAGGCCTGGGATTTCAACTTTTGGCTATAACAAGAACAACAAGAAGGTAGGGGAAAGCGCTTTTTTTTTTGGAATGTAGCTACTTCCTCTTCTGGGGATCTGCGAGTGCCCTTGGTTTTAGCAGGCTCCTTGAAGAGTGGAGCCAGATTCCTCCCTCTCAGCGCCTCTCTCCTTTCCTACCAATTTTTTGGTGCTCTTCTCACCTGGTTCTGGAGTTTAAAGAATTTACAGTTTCAGTGTGTGGGACCTGAGAAGGCAGAGAAATTAAAACAGCAACAATGACAACGGAACAGCCTGCAAGTTTATATCTTTGTGCAGTGGAGTTAGTTTAATTTCCCACTGATGTACAATCTTCATGGGATGAGCAGTATGTCATTTTAGAATTTGTCTCCCCCCCACCTCCACGTGGGTTTTTATTTGTTTATTTCGTTTTTACCTTTTGGGTCATTGTTTCTATTCTTCGCGCTATCTTTTTTCCTTCCTACCTATATACCACCAGATAGACAAGATCGCGGGTAGTCAGTGAAATCTCACAGTTCACCAAGAACTGGGTGGGTGCTTCTCAACCAGAATACACCCCCCCCCCCCCTCCGCCTTTACTCCCAGTAGCTCAAAGAAAACTCCAGAGGAGAATTGAGAAACTGAGAGAAATGCCTTGGGATTAAGGCAGAAAGCTCTGTGATTCTTTAGGTCTTTCTTTTGAGCTGGTACTTGGAGCTGTGCAGATAAGCCAGGCTTAGCTGGGATCCTTGGAGTCCTTACAATTAACCCATGGCTGCCAGAGGAGTTCTACTGTGGTTTGGCAAATGAGCAGTCCAGGGAGAGAGGGGACCTGCTTGCTCACATTTGCCAGGACACAGATTTGGTAGTTGCTTGGCGTTCCAGGGTACACAATCCTGATTAGAACAAACTATGATGCTGGGGCAGGAAGACTTTTTACCTACTGTTCTGGGTGTTGTAGTTGTTCCTTGAGGAAAAAAATGTGTATCAGTAGTTAGAGATTTAATTTTTATTGTTATTTTTCATCTAATATAATATTTGATAGTGGGAAAAGATTTCTGCTGCTTTCTCATGAACCTATAGATACCATTACAGATAGAAACTCAAATATCTGATTAGGTCAATAGACCCAAACGCTTCCTGTTAGTTTTCAGCTGTTGGTTTGATAGTATCCATTCTGTTGATGGCTTTAAGAAATAAAAGTCCATACATATTTTGTTGGTTACCAATATAAGTGTGTTTGTCCATATATCAAAATTCTTCCACCAACTATATAGGTCTTCCTCATGTATTATAACTATGCATCTGAAAAATTTCATCTGTATTCTCTTCAGATCTATATAGTTCTGTATACAAATTTCTTTCCTCATTTTGCTTTTTTCCAAGTTTTCTCAGATGACCTAGAACCAACTTAAATACCCATGCCCATCCCCCACCCCCCGCCTGCCAATTAATTTTTTCTTATTTCAGGATTTCCTGTCTGTGAAAATATCTCACATCTCTTTTCTCTGCTCTCCAGACCCTTTCCTGTCTTGGAGTATGGGTAATGGTTAACCAGCTTCCAAATCTAGTCTTATAGAGGGACAGAAGCTATGAGTGTGGCCATAGATTCAAGTCTCCTAACATTAATTGACAATCCAGTTTGAGTGAGAAGGCCAGGCAATGTTGGAACCTGTGGACAGGGATGGGAGGGAAGGAGATACATGATTCCTACTATATTTGTACATAATTCTCTGGGTTCTTGATGCTGTGTCCACATTATTTTGAGGCTGTGTGTGTGACTGCTTGTGAATGTTGGCTGTATTAATTATTATATTGCTCTTTGTCTTGGTGCTGACATGTAGAGTTTAATGTGTTTGACTGTGTTGGAAGGTGTTTTGGATGCATTTATTCATGTAAAATAATGTGTGTGTGGTAGGGGGGGAGGGGTCACTGTCCCTGAGCTTTTTTTGTTCAAGGCTTGGTGGTTAATTGGAGATAAGAGTTTCACAGACTTTGCTGTCTGGGTTGACCATGATCCTCAGATCTCAGCCTCCTTCATAGCTAGGATTATAGGCTTGAGTCATGAGCACTTAGTCTGTTTATATAAATTGGTGCATTTTTACCTAAGGCTAAAACTTTAAAATAACTTTCATTAGTTTAAGGTGATAATTGTAAGACATAGTTATTTCTAAATAAAACATAAAGAAATTTATAAAATAACTCTTCCTTCATGTCCTTATGCCGATTCCAGTCCTCAAAGAAAATAACAAGAAATAGTCCGTCCAGACTGTTCTATGTCAGGACAGTTTCTATTTTGACAATGGCTAGTTTTCCATCTCTGTTAAAAATCTCTGTTACACAATAGACCAAGTATATTGAAGTAGAGTTTTGGCTCAAGCGGTAGAGCACCATCCTTGAGCCAAAAAAGCTTAAGGATCAGTGCCTAGGTCCTCAGTTCAAAACTCAATACTGGTAGGAAAACAAAAACACAAAACACTGTTATTGGGCCTAACCGAAAGGGTTCAGAAGTAGGGCTGTTGCTCACTGGAACACGTGCTTAGCAGGCACAAGGGCCTGAGATGGGTTCTGTCTCTGTACCTTTACTCTTCCCCAAATCTTACTGCATGATTTACTTTTGGCTATAGTCATCACCTCCAGTTTGTGAAATAATTATAATATAATATTATAATTGCCAGTGATAACAGTTTGGAAAGCTGATATTTTACTTAACTTTAAAAAAGTAGGGGCTGGGAATGTGGCTTAGTGGTAGAGTGCTTGCCTAGCATGCATGAAGCCCTGGGTTTGATTCCTCAGTGCCGCATACACAGAAAAAGCCGAAGTGGTGTTGTGGCTCAAGTGGTAGAATACTAACCTTGATCAAAAGAAGCTCAGGGACAGTGCCCAGGCCCTGAGTTTAAGCCCAGGATTGGCAAAAAAAAAAAGAGATTATTTTATTCTGAAACATGTTGGTATGTTTCTCTTTATGTAACTCTGCAGGGAAGGTGTTTTTCTGAGATACTTATGGCAGATATAAGAAATATAGAAATGTAGTCAACAAATGTACTTAATGCTTAAAAAAATGCCCAATTCCCATCCATTTCTTTGGAATTAAAATAGTTGCAGAAGAAAGTAATGTAGCTTTCAAAAGGAGATTCTGCAAGATAATTTAATGTGCCATTTTTTTTATTTTTTTATTTTAATCATCAGTCTTAATGGCCTTCAGCTACTCTTGGTTAGTTGAGTCTGAATCCAGAAAGATTCATCCTAGCTTCTGAACAAAGTGTCTTGGGGTTTGAAGGGATTGCCTCAGTAGAGGGACTCAGTATAGGTGAGAGTGGAAGAGGAAATGTTTGGGACTGAAGGAATTTCATACTTGCAAAGGGTTAGCCACGCCTCCGCTGACATCATCTCCCTGGCATGTGTTATTATAATTTAACTCCTCCAGCATCAACAGTCATTTCCTTTGGGCTAAAAGAAAAGGGACTGCTTTTCATTTGGAATAATTACTTTCCCTTAGTATTTTGCAAAAAAAACACAACTTTTCTTTTCATAGGGGAAGCTTGAATTCAGGTCCTTACACATGTTTAACTTTCTCCTGGCTGGCACCCTACCATTTGACTTATACCACCAGTCTGGTATTTTGCTAATTTTAAGGTGATAGTCTTGAAGACTTTTCTGCCTAGGCTGGAGTTGTTAGGATTACAGGAGTATAAACTACCAGCACTCAGCTTTTTTATTTTTATGTTTTGGGACAAGCTTACTAAACAGCCCAGGCTGATCTTAAGCTTGAAGTCTGTTTTTCTTGTTATCAGTGTACTAAAGACTCCTGTGGGGCACTAATGGAGATAGGACTGGTAGATTTCCATAGCCTCATTCCTTGACAAGCTTCAGTTGCCTAAGATTGTCAGGTTTATTGCACAGCGAACAGAAAGTGGCAAAACAATGAAGTATCATGTATGAGAGAATTTCCCATGTGTTTACAACCTTCCTATCTAGCTCCCACCAAATCAAAAGAAAATTTTATTTATTTACCTACATATTGATTCAGTCATTTATTTGTAATAATTAATAATTAATTAATTAATTAATTTTGTTGGTTGTGCGGCTTGAACTCTAGGCCTAGGTGCTATCCCTCAGCTCTTCAGCTCAAGGCCCTATAGCACTCTACTAAATTGAGCCACAGCCCTGTCACTTCTGGTTTCCTGAGTGGCTTATTGGAGATAAGAGTCTCACAGACTTTTCTGCCTAGGCTGGCTTTGAACTGTGATCCTCAGATCTCAGCCTCCTGAGAGGCTAGGATTATAGGCATGAACCACCAGCTTCTGGTCTAAGTTATTCATTGATGTCATTTATTTGTGTATTTTATTTGCCGGTACTAGGGTTTGAACTCAGGCCTTACTCCCTCACTTGGCTATCATTTAGTTTAGAGATGGGATCTCATGTGTAATCCAGGATGGTTTTGAACTTGTGGTCCTCCTGCTTCTGCTTCCTGAGTGCTAGGGTTCCAGGAATGTACCACCATACTCAGCTTTAAAGAACTTTTAAGTCTAACTTCTCATGATGATGTTATATGTTTTTTGGATTTGGGGTTTGTTTTTTGTGTTTGCTTTTTGTTTTGTTTTTACAAGAACTCTCCTTTGTTCACTCTAGCTTCAAATTCCTGGACTCAAGTGATTTTCCTTTCTTAGCTTCCTGAGGAGCTGGGACTAAAGTTACTTAGCACTGTGCCCAGCTATCAGTGTTAGTAATATGTTAACTCAGGTGGTTGAAGTTTAGTGGTACTATCTTACCACTGAGCCCTCCTTCCCATTTTTAGTCCTAATTGATGCTCTGAATTCTATCTTTACCACTCTAATAAAAATCCCACACAATTTCATTGTTCCCTATTTTTCTTTTCTTTTTTTTTTTTTGCCAGTCATGGGGCTTGAACTCTGGGCCTGGGCACTATCCTCAGCTCTTCAGCTCAAGGCTAGCACTCTACCACTTGAGCCACAGCACCACTTTTGGCTTTTTCTGCTTCTGTGGTACTGAGGCCTCATGTGTGCAAGGCAAGCACTCTACCACTGAGCCACCTTCTCAGCCTCTGTCCCCTATTTTTCTACCTCTTACTCCCAGATAATTTATACCTGAGGCCAGAACAACAACAACAGAAAAACAAAACAAAACAAAACTACCAAAACAGTTTGACAGTTCCTCAAAAATGTTAAACACAGACCTAGGAATTCCATTCTTAGATTCAAACCCTCCCAAAATGAAAATACACCTGTACACAAATGTTCTTAGCAGCATTATTAATAATAGTCTCCTAATTGAAACTACCCAAGTCCACACCAACTGCTGACTGGCTGAATAAACTATAATATATACCTATGCTGTGGACTCTGCAGTAAAGAGGAACAGAGTACAGATACAGCCACAAATCGATGAACATTGTATTTATGAAAGAAAGCCAGTCAAAAAGACTAAGTGAGATCCCATTGATATGAAATGTCTAGAACAAGCACATCCATGGAGACAGGAAGTAGATTAGTGGTTGTCTACAGCCTGGGAAGAAGGGATGCAGGGGAAGTGGGAAGTAACTGGTAATGAGTCTTGGGTTTCTTTCTGGAGTTATGAAAATGTTCTAAAATTTATTCTGGTTGTGGTTACACAGCTCTGTAATTTGTACTTTTAAGGAGTGATGGTGTGAATTATGTCTCAGTAAAGTTGTATAGAAAGGGATGGGGGAAAGGAGATAGAAGTTGAAGGAAGATGGAAGTGGTAGTACTGGGTTTTGAACTTGGGGCTTTGTCCTTGTGAAGCAGGTGCTCTACTGCATGAACCACAATCCAAGACGAATTTGCTCTGGTTATTCTTTGATTTAAGGTCTAGTTTTTTTTTTTTTTTATCTAGACTGCCAGTATTACAGTCCTCCTATTTATACTTCCTGCTGTAGCTGGAATGACCAACATGTCTAGCTTCTTTCTATTGAGCTGTGATCTCTGAATTTTTGGTTCCCCCCTGCACAGACTAGCCTGAAACTGCTATCCTCCTGATCTTAACCTCCCATGTAGTGGGGGTGGAAGGTATATACCACTCTCCCTGAGTTTCTACCACTTGAACCACAGCCTACTTCTGGCTTTTTTGATGGTTAATTGGAGATATGAGTCTCCTGAACTTTTCTGCTGTAGCTAGCTTCGAACTATGATCTTCAGATCTCAGTCTCCTGAGTAGCTAGGATTACAGATGTGAGCATCTGGAGTCCTGTTTATTAGACATTTTAAAGTTAAGATAACTAAAACAGATCTGCTTGCCTGCTCTTGCTCTCTCTTTCTTCCTGTCACTGACTTCCTTCATCTGTAAAACTTTACCAGCCAAGGCAGAAAAGCCTTTGAGACTCTCATCTCCAATAAACTACTCAGAAAAAGCACTACTACTCAGAAGCAAATCTACTCAGAAGTGGCACTGTGGCTCAATTGGTTGAGCACTAGCCCTGAGCACAAAGAGGTTCAGGGACAGAACCCAAGCTCTGAGTTCCAGCCCCAGGACCAGGCTTGGGGAATACCTTTACCAGAACAATGACTGTTCTGACAAAGAAAAGGGCCAAATGGTATCACATGGCCCCTAAGGTGAAGGTGGGAGAAAAGGGCTAGAGCTGGGAATACACGCAGAGCATGTGTTCTATGGCTTAGAGCTGACAGAGGAGGAGGAAGGTGGATGCTGTAAGAAGAATTGCAAAGAGGTAGTGCGGAGGGGAGGGAGTGCCCCAAAGGCACTGGAGGACCTGAGAGGCCAGGGTGGATGACGAGGGGGGATGATGAGCTCTTCTCCTGTGGATGATGAGTGCTTCTCCTTTGTAGAGGACAAGGAAGCCCGCTAGGCATCAGCCCTGGGGACTGAGGCTCCCAGAGAGTGTCATCAGAAGCTCTCACACACTCAAAGGCACCCAGAGCAGTCCTGGGACTGCTTTGCTGGTACATACGTGTCCTCCAGCCATTCCCAGAAGAGATTTCTGGGGCGTAAACTCAGAGCCTAGATGCTATCTCTTAGCTTTGTTTCCTTAAGGTTGGCATTCTACCATTTGAGCCATAATTCTACTTCTGGTTTTTTGGTGGTTAACTGGAGATAAGAGTTTCATAGACTCCTGTTCAGGCTAGCTTTGAACCATGATCCTCAGATCTCAGCCTCCTAAGTAACTAGGATTATAGGTGTAAGCCACCAGTGCCCAGGTATTTGTAATTTTTGAGGTGTCACCACAGCGGCTATGTCATTGTACAGTTCCTTCAACAGCTCACAAAAGTTCCTACTTCTTCTAAACCTTTCCCCCAATGTTTGGTATTTGATGTGTTTTTTTTTTTTTTTTTGTGCTTGTACCGAGGAAATCTGCCATGAAATAGAGGCCTCTGAGCTTGCTGATGTCCTGTCTTAGTGGCTGGTTGCTTTCCTGAGCTGTGCCTGGTTCTCCCTTGCCTTTTGCCCTGGGAACTTTTTTTCCCTCTTCTCTGTCTGGATGCTATTTCCCAAGCCCTGCTTTTTGTTGCCTAACTTTCTGGTTATGGTGGAGTGTCACAAAGTTCAGAGGAGGAATTTGTTTTGACAACGTGCAGGTCTGAAGATGTTCATCTATTCTACCACTTCCTGATAAGTCACTGTGTAATGACTGGTTGGGAATAACTTTTTCCTGAGAGTTTCAAAGGCTTGCTCATTGTCTTCTGATTTGGTCTGTGTGTGTGTGTGTTTGTGCGCGCGTGCGTGCATGTGTGTGTGTGTGTGTGAGTTCTAGGGCTTGAACTCAGGGCTTGAGCACTGTCCCTGAGATTTTTTTGCTCAAGGCTAGTGTTCTAGTACTTGAGCCACAGCTCTACTTCCTTCTTTTTTGGTAGTTAATTGGGGAGATGAGTCTTACAAGCTTTCCTGCCTAGCTTTGAACAGTGATCCTCAGATCTTAGCCTCATGAGTAGCTAGGATTGCAGGCATGAGGTACTGGTGCCTGACTCATCATCTGATTTCTAAAACTGTCATTGAACTGACTCATGCCATTTTGATTCCTGCATGAGACATATTTTCCTTCTTTTTTTTTTTTGTTGGTCGTGGGACTTGAGCTCTGGGCCTGGGTGCTGTCCCTCAGCTCTTCAGCTTAACGCAAGCACTCTACCACTTGAGCCACAGCGCCACTTCCAGGTTTTTCTGCTTATATGTGGTGCTGAGGAATCGAACCCAGGGCCTCATGCATGCAAGGCAAGCACTCTACCACTGAGCCACCTTCCCAGCCCTTGTTAGCTTTTCAATCTCTTTGTTCTTTGAAGTCACGTATCATTTATCCATTTGGTGTCTCGCTTCTAAACAGTTCATTTGTTACCTGCTCTCTTTGCCTTGCAAATTTATGTCTTCTTCTAGACCTTTATAATAATTTTAGTAGGATCTTGGAAACTTTGGAGATAATTACATATATTCAATTCAAAATCTCCTCATTCTTCAGCCCCCTCTAGTTTGACTTTTGTCTTGACTATCCTACTACAATAGGTGCTTCTAAATTGTTAAGTCTAACTCATTTTTTTGTTTTCGGTGGTTGTGGTGGTACTGGAGTTTGTTTTTTTTGGTCGGTCGTGGGGCTTGAACTCTGGGCCTGGGCGCTGTCCCTCAGCTCTTCAGCTCAAGGCGCGCACTCTACCACTTGAGCTACAGCGCCACTTCCGGTTTTCTGGTGGTTTATTGGAGATAGGAGTCTCACGGTCTCTCCTGCCCAGGCTGGCTTTGAACCTCGATCCTCAGATCTCAGCCTCCTGAGTAGCTAGGATTACAGGCGTGAGCCACCAGCGCCCAGCTGGTACTGGAGTTTGAACGTGGGACATTGTGCTTATTAGGGAAAGCGCTCTACTGGAGCCTCACCCCCAGCCCTTTTGGTCTTCATTATTGTTTTTGGTTCAAGACTGGGACTAGAATTTGGTGTCTGATGCCTTTGCTCATTGATTGGCACTCTGCCACTTGAACCACACTTCCAACCCCTTCTTTATTTTGTTTTTTGTTTTTGTCGGTCGTAGGGCTTGAACTCTGGACCCGAGAGCTGTTCCTCAGCTCTTCAGCTCAAGGCAAGCGCTCTTCCACTTCAGCCACAGCATCATTTCCGGTTTTCTGGTGGTTTATTGGAGATAAGAGTCTCAGGGACATTCCTGCCTGGGCTGGCTTTGAACCGTGGTCCTCAGATCTCATCCTCCTTAGTAGCTAAGATTACAGGAGTGAGCCACCGGCGCCTAGCTTCTTTATTTTTTTATTTTATTATTATTTTTTTTTGGGTCCGGTCGTGGGGCCTGAACTCTGGGCCTGGGCGCTGTCCCTCAGCTCTTCAGCTCAAGGCTAGCGCTCTACCACTTGAGCCACAGCGCCACTTCCGGCTTTTTCTTTTTGCTTATGTGGTGCTGAGGAATTGAACCCAGGGCCTCAGGCATGCAAGGCAAACGCTCTACCACTGAGCCACCTTCCCAGCCCATTCTTAATTTTTTGAATAAGGTCTGAGTCAGCCTGGATCACATAGCTAGGATGGAATACTATATCCAGTTATTGCTTAAGATGAGGTCTCACATTTCTTCCAGAGGTAGCCTCAAGCCATCATCCTCCCCATCTTGTCCTCTAGAGTTGCTAAGATTACAGACATGAGCCACTAGTACCTGGTCTCCAACTGACTTTTTAAAAGTTTCGTCTTACAAACAACAATAACAACAACAACAAACAGGCTGAGAATGTGGCTTAGTGGTAGAGTGCTTGCCTAGCATGCCGGAAGCCCTGGGTTCAATTCTTCAATACCATATACACAGAAAAACCCGGAAGTGGCTCTGTGAGCGCTAGCCTTGAGCAAAAGAAGCTCAGGGAGGGCTGGGAAGGTGGCTCAGTGGTAGAGTGCTAGCCTTGAGCTGAAGAGCTGAGGGACAGCGCCCAGGCCCAGAGTTCAGGCCCCACGACCGGACCCAAAAAAAAAAAAAAAAAGAAGCTCAGGGACAGTGCGCAGGCCCTGAGTTCATTCAAACCTCCTGACTGGCAAAAACAAAAAAAAAACTAATTTATTTTTTTTGAAGCTCTCTCCTGGTCCCATTGCCCTCTGTCCCTTCTCTATGCTTGTCAGGCACTGTGCCTAAACTCAGTGTTCACGGTGTTTATAATTTTTCAGGCCTTCTTGCTTTCTCTCTTTAAATACACTTTTCACTAGATTTTACCTATTTTTCACTAGATTTTACCTATTTTTATACTAACAGATTTATACATTATAATTGCTAGGCCAGATCTCTCTTCTGTGTATCCAACTGACTATTTGATATTTGCTCCTGGAAATCTCACTGGTTATTAAAACATAATATATCCCAAATGTATTGCTTCTTTTTTTTTTCTTTCTTTTGTCAGTCATGAGGCTTGAACTCAGGGACTGGGTGCTATCTGTGAGCTTTTTTGCTCAAGGCTAGTGCCCTACCACTTTGAGCCACAGTGCCACTTCCAGTTTTCTGGTGGTTAATTGGAGATAGTTTCATGGACTTTCCTGCCTGGGCTGGTCTTGAACCATGAACCTCAAATCTCATCCTCCTGAGTAACTAGGATTACAGGTGTGAGCCTCCAGTGTCTAGCTTACATTTTTTTAAAAATTATTATTATAAAGGTGATGTACAGAGGGGTTACAGTTTTATGTCAGATAATGAGTATACTTTTTTTTTTTTGGTCAGTTGTGGGGCTTGAACTCTGGGCTTGGGCACCATTCCTGCGCTCTTCAGCTCAAGGCGAGCACTCTACTGCTTGAGCCACAGTGCCACTTCCGGTTTTCTATTGGTTTATTGGAAGTAAGAGTCTCACAGACTTTCCTGCCCAAGCTAGCTTTGAACTGCGATCCTCAGATCTCAGCCTCCTGAATAGCTAGGATTACAGGCATGAGCCACCGATGCCTGGCCTTCTTGTTGGACCATGTCACCCCTTCCTTTACTCTCTCCCAGTTTTTCCCTCATGTCCCTTCCAATAAGTTGTATAGTTCATTTTCAACAGTGTCTAGTACCACTGCTGCATTTGTTCACCCTTTGTCCCTTAATTTCTGTGCCCCCAGCCCTCCCAAAAGACAAATGAACAAACAAACAAACAAAAGAAAAGGAAAAAAATTCATTTCCCATTTCCTGGAATTCATTTTGATAAGTATTACTTTGTATGATCAGAGGCCCAGAGGTATTTCACCTTTGTGTTCTTCCCCTAAGAGTATCGTCCTTTGGTCTCCCGGTGTGTGAATGCCTACAGTCCTGTATAATTTATGATGTCTCAGTGTATTTTGGATGTAGCTTCTTCCTATGAGAGAAAACATGCCCTTTTGTCTTCTGAACTTGGCTTACCTCACTTAACATAATTTGTTCTAGGTCCATCCATTTCCCTGCAAATGACTGATATTATTCTTTCTAATGGCTGTGTGTAAAATTCCATTTTTTTTTTTTTTTTTGGGTCCGGTCGTGGGGCCTGAACTCTGGGCCTGGGCGATGACCCTCAGCTCTTCAGTGCAAGGCTAGCGCTCTACCACTTAAGCCACAGTGCCACTTCCGGCTTTTTTCTTTTTGCTTATGTGGTGCTAAGGAATCGAACCCAGGGCCTCAGGCATGCAAGGCAAGCACTCTACTACTGAGCCACCTTCCCAGCCCCCTAAAATTCCATTTTTTATAAGTACCACTTTTTGTTTTTGGTGGTGGTCAAGGGACTTGAACTCAGAGCTTAGGTACTGTTCCTGAGCTTTTATTCTCAAGGCTAGAGCCCTATCACTTTGAGCCACAGCTCCACTTCTAGTTTGTGGATGGTTAATTGGAGATAAGAGTCACACAGACGGGCTGGGAAGGTGGCTCAGTGGTAGAGTGCTTGGCTTGCATGCATGAGGCCCTGGGTTCGATTTCTCAGCACCACATAAACAGAAAAACCTGGAAGTGGCGCTGTGGCTTAAGTGGTAGAGCACTAGCCTTGAGCTGAAGAGCTGAGGGTCATCGCCCAGGCCCAGAGTTCAGACCCTACAACCGACAAAAAAACAAAAAGCAAAAACAAAAAAAGAGTCACATAGACTTTTTTTCTGCCTAGGCTGGGTTCTAACTACAATCCTCAGATCTCAGTCTCCAGAGTAGCTATGATTACAGGCATGAACCACCAGCGCCGGGCTTGTACCACATTTTTGGTCTTGGGGCTTGAACTCTAGGCCTGGGCACTGTCTCTAAGTGCAGCCTCCTTACTAGTTAGGATTACAGGTGTGAGCCACGAGTGCCAGGCCTTGTACCACATTTTTTTGATCCACTCACCTGTTAAAGAGCATCTGGGCTGTTTCCACTTCTTAGCTATTATGAATAGTGCAGCAATGAGCGTGATGTGCAAGCATCTTTATGGTATCCTGGCTTGTGATATCTTGGGTAATTCTGGGTCTGGGCACTATCCCTCAACTTTTCAGCTCAAAGTGAGCTCTCTACCGCTTGAGCCACAGCTCCACTTCTGGTTTTCTAGTGGTTTATTGGAGATAAGAGTTTCACAGACTTTCCTGCTCGGGCTGGCTTTGAACTGTGATCCTCAGATCTCAGCCTCCTGAGTAGCTAGGATTACAGGTGAGCCACCGGTGCCTGGCCTATGTTAGGTTTTTTGTTTTTTTTTTTAATATATTTTTATTGTGACGGGGCTGGGAAGGTGGCTCAGTGGTAGAGCACTTGCCTTGCATGCCTGAGGCCCTGGGTTCGATTCCTTAACACCACATAAGCAAAAAGAAAAAAGCTGGAAGTGGCACTGTGGCTCAAGTGGTAGAGTGCTAGCCTTGAGCTGAAGAGCTGAGGGACAGTGCCCAGGCCCAGAGTTCAGGCCCCATGACCGGACCCAAAAAAAAAAAAAAAAAAAATATATATATATATATATTATTTTTTTATTGTGAAAATACTGTACAGAGGGGTTACAATTACATGGGTTAGATAATGAGCACATTTCTTTCTTTTTCTTTTTTGTCCGGTCGTAGGGCCTGAACTCTGGGCCTGAGCACTGTCCCTCAGCTCTTCAGCTCAAGGCTAGCGCTCTACCACTTGAGCCACAGCACTTCTTCCGGCTTTTTTCTTTTTGCTTATGTGGTGCTGAGGAATCGAACCCAGGGCCTCAGGCATGCAAGGCAAGCGCTCTACCACTGAGCCACCTTCCCAGCCCATGGACACATTTCTTATCAAGCATTGTAGCCTCCTGCTTTGTTTCCCCTTCCCATCCCTTCGTATCCTCCTCCCCCTTCCATCCCCCCCACCAAAGTTGTAAAGTTCGTTTTTTGACATACTATGTTAGATTTTTGAGGAACCTCCAGACTGCTGTCCAGAATGATTTTCTTTTTGATGCTAAGGATTGAACCAGGGCCTGGTGCATGCCAAGCAAGGACTGGACTACTGATCTACCCATGGAACTATCTCCAGGTCAGCCCTTGTTGGGGCTTGTAGAGAGGCCCTCTAATTTATCTGTGCATTTGAACTTCTGTCTCGCTGTAATTTATTCTTCCCATATAGACAAAGTAGTGTTTCCACCTAGATTTGGTAACTTTTCTAGTACTTAAATCATTCCCTGTCTACTATGTTGAGAATGAAAGCTTAGAAACACTTTAACTTTATAGCCTACAAGGTTCTGCCTGCTTCTTTAGGCCTTAGCATACTCCAGCTTCACTGCCTTTTATTCTGTTCTATTGGAAGTCCCCAATAAGATAAGAGTCTTGTGGACTTTCCTGCCCAGGCTGGCTTTGAACAGTGATTTTCAGATCTCAGCCTCCTGAGTAGCTAGAATTATAGGCGTGAGCCACCTGCGCCTGGCTTTGTATTTTGTTGTTTTTTTTATTTTTTATTTTTTTTTTTTTTGGGTCCAGTCGTGGGGCCTGAACTCTGGGCCTGGGCGCTGTCCCTTAGCTCTTCAGCTCAAGGCTAGCACTCTACCACTTGAGCCACAGTGCCACTTCCGGCTTTTTTTCTTTTTTGCTTATATGGTGCTGAGGAATCGAACCCAGGGCCTCTTGCATGCAAGGCAAGCACTCTACACTGAGCCACCTTCCCAGCCCTTGTTTTTTGTTTTTTAAATTGAGGCTAATTTGACAAAGTAACAAGGAAATCATAATCACATTGTAAAACTTGGAAAGAGAGATTAATGCTGAGAGTATAATAAAGCTTTGTAGAAATAGGTTAGGTTAGCCAGGTGTTGGTGGCTCATACCTGTAATCCTAGCTACTCAGGTGGCTGAGATCTGAGGATCACAATTTGAAGCTAGTCTGGGCAGGAAAATCCACAAGACTCTTATTTGCAATTAACCAGTAGTGGACCTGTGGCTCAAGTGGATGAGCACTAGCTTTGAGCACAAAAGCACAAGGACAATGCCCAGGTCCTGAGTTAAAGCCCCAGATCCTGCACCAGAAAGAAAGAAAGAGAAAGAAAGGAAAAGAAAAAAAATGAGCCTTATAGGTGGTGAAAGTCATTGGCTGTTCCACTTTAGAAAGAAAGCAAAGGACAGGATGTAGAGTTTGGGAGCCAAATGACCTGGGTCAAAAATAAGATTTTGCTCCAAGCCGGGCGCTGGTGGCTCACGCCTGTAATCCTAGCTACTCAGGAGGCTGAGATCTGAGGATCAAGGTTCAAAGCCAGCCCGGGCAGGAGAGACCTTGAGACTCCTATCTCTAATAAACCACCAGAAAACCGGAAGTGGCGCTGTAGCTCAAGTGGTAGAGCACTCGCCTTGAGCTGAAGAGCTGAGGGACAGCGCCCAAGCCCAGAGTTCAAGCCCCATGACCGACCAAAAAATAAATAAATAAATAAATAAATAAAAAAGATTTTGCTCCATACTAATTATATAAATTGGGAAAGCAGTTATTCCTTTGAAACTGTTTCCTCATCCACGTGAAATACTTTTCTCTTTACCTTGTGAGAATTACAGTGGGTCACAACATACCCCAATCTAAGGCCTGGGTAATGAGCTACCCAGCAAAGGTGAATTTCCCTCCCTTTGCCTGAGAAAAAAGAGTGAAATTGTCTGTCACTTGCCACATTCCTGAATTGACTTGTCTAGTGGTCTTCTTGATTTTAACGTCAGTAGTCTCTATCTGTCTGTCTCTTTCTCATAGCAGCCCTGGGGCTTGAACTCAGCTTGGACACTGTTTCTGAACTTTTCTGCTCAAGGCTAGGGTTCTACTACTTGAGTCACAGATCCACCCTGGCTTTTTGGTGGTTAATTGAAGATAATGTCTCACAGACTTTCCTGCCCAGGCTGACTTTGAATTGTGATCCTCATTCTCTTGAGTAGTAGCTAGGATTACAGCATGAGCCATGGGCACCCTGCCAGCAATCTCTTTTGAGAGGCTGGGTCAGGGATCTTTGTAGTTACTATGCGTTTTGATTATTGGTATGGTTTTGTGTCAGTGCTCTGTCTTTGAATTTTGTTTTCTGCCCTTTGGAGGCAAACCTTTTTGCATTTCTTCATAATACCTCTATATGGAGTACAAAGTGCAGTCAACAATTTAGTTAAATAGATTATTTTCTCCCTATGTGATCATAATTTAAATGGTTGTTGAATGCATTAATTTTTTTCTTTTTTTTTTTTTGGTAGTTTGTAGGGCTTGAACTCTGAGCCTGGGCGCTATCCCTGTGCTCTTCAGCTCAAGGCAAGCACTCTACCTTTTGAGCCACAGTACCACTTCCAGTTTTCTAGTGGCTTATTGGAGATGCGTCTCACAGACTTTTCTGCCCAGGCTGGCTTTGAACCTGGAGCCTCAGATCTCAGCCTCCTGAGTAGCTAGGATTACAGGTGTGAGCCACTGGCACCCATCTTGCATTAATGTTTATACTGCTATATATAAGATTCAACTTCAACAAATAAATTCCAGAAAAAAAGAAGGAAAAGCAAGAAAGAGAGAGATAAATGGGAAATCTAGTGATTAAAAAAGAGCAAATGGCTCACACCTTAATCCTACTTACTCAGGAGGCTGAGATCTGAGGATCTAGGTTCAAAGCCAGCCTGGACAGGAAAGTCTGTGAGACTCTTATCTCCAAAAACCACTAGAAAACCGAAGTGGCACTGTGGCTCAAGAGGTAGAGCACTGGCCTTGAGCTGAAGAGCTGAGGGACAGCGCCCAGGCCCAGTGTTCAAGCCCCTTGACTGACAAAAACAAAAACAAAAACAAAAAACAAAAAAACCACACACACACACACATACACACACAGAGTCACTTTGTAGTAAAGTCAAATAAAAACAGTGATTCCATCTTATCATCCTAAGATAATAAAGGTTTGCTGTTTACTATGTGATACCTGTTGTGGAAACAATGTATTCTTAGTTGGTTGTGGGCACTGACTGTGGAATTGCCTACTTAAGTTTCTGTATGATTTCCCAGGAACTGAATTGGCTTTCACCTCCTTTCTTTGGAGTCCTCGGTTGATAGAACTGGCTTTTTGCATTCCATTCTCACTGTGGCAACCCTCCTAACCTCCAGCTTCTGCCCTGTTCTCAAACTTAGTTGCAGGTAATGTTTGGAGGACTTAGTGACATGTTTGGAAGAAACATCTCAAATGGCTCCCCAAGGAGAATCTCCAGATCATTTCAAGTTTGTATTGGTTTGTGATGGTAGTCCTAAAAAAGAACTATGTTTGTGAAACATCATTTATTGATCTTGTTGTTACTTTTGTGTGAGTACTGGGACTTGAACTCAGAACCTCGCACTCAGCATTCACTCAGCTTTCTTGTTTATAGTTGATGCTCTACCACTCGAGCCACACCTCCAGTCCAGATTTTTGCAGAATTTTCTGCTCAGACTGGCTTTGAATTTATTTATTTTATTTATTTATTTATTTTTGCTGGTCTTGGGGCCTGAGCTCTGGGCCTGGGCGCTGTCCCTCAGCTCTTCAACTCAAGGCTAGTGCTCTACCACTTGAGCCACAGCGCCACTTCCAGCTTTTTCTGCTTATGTGGTGCTGAGGAATGGAACCCAGGGCCTCATGCATGCAAGGCAAGCACTCTACCACTGAGCCACCTTCCCAGCCCCTCAAACTGGCTTTGAATTTAAATTCTCCTACTCTTAGCCTCCTGAGTAGTTGGGATACACCACTGGTTCCCAACCAAAATCCCTGGTCTCTTCTAAGAAGTTATTAAGGTTTTAGGTGAATGCATATATTCTCTGATTGATATCAGGAATTGCCATTCTGACAGACATTTACAAATTGGTGGCATTGTTGATGGTTTCTGAGCATGGTTACAAAGCATGGGTTCGTGTTTTCTAAAAATACAATGGCAAGCTGGGCACTGGTGGCTCACACCTGTAATTCTAGTTACTCAGAAGGCTGAGATCTTAGGATCACAGTTCAAAGCCAGCCCAGGGAAGAAAGTCTGTGAGACTCTTATCTCCAATAAAATAACAGAAAACAAAAAGTGGCGTTGTGGCTCAAGTGGTAGAGCGCTCGCCTTGAGCTGAAGAGCTCAGGGACAGCACCCAGGCCCAGAGATCAAGCCCCCCAACTGACCCCCAAAAACAAAACAAAACAAAAATAATAGCAGAAGGGCTATGCTTACTTGCCTATCTGTGATTGATACTTGGGGCTGTTGCTCTGTTTAGCCATAGCAGGATCAGTTTGGGTTTGGGTTTTGTGATGTCAGGCATACAACCCAGTGTGTTTCCGTTGCATGATTAATATTCCATTGTATGGTGCGTTCTTAAAGTTACTCATTCTATCACTGATGTTCCTCACAGCCCCACAGCAGTCTCACATAAGCTTTTCCTCTCACTTCTCCTCTGATTCATAGTTTCATTTCCTTTGTGTTCAGTGTTTTACTCTGAGTAGACATGACCTATTTCCAGGAACTTAGAACTGTTCTTTGCCAGAAGGAAATAAAACAAAAGATGGAGTCATTCAAAGGGCCTATTTATATGTGACTTAGCTATCAACCTGAGTTTGGATTCTGTCAGTATTTATGGATTTAAAAAAACAACAACAACAACTTGGTTCTGCTTAACAAAACCCAGAGGGATAGAATAGAGGGAGTGCTGGAAAATGGGAGTACCCGTCCCCACGTTTTCAAATAACATTAACTTCTCCTCCCAGAAGCGGTTGGAGGAAGGAAATCCCATTTGCAGCAGGATTCATGGCACTGTTGTAGCTATATAGATCTGTGACAGAATCCTGCAGTGAACTGAGCCGTAGAGACTTTTACAGTGATGAGGATTTTTATCCAATCATGAAGAAAGCAGTTTCACTGAGAACTTCTGGCACAAATTCTCTTTAATGTGAGTCTGTATGGTAGAATGGTTGGTTCTCACTCAGAGTTCTAAAAGGAAACACATTAGCCAGATGCTGGTGGTTCACACCTGTAATCCTAGCTACTCAGGAGGCTAAGATCTGAGGATCCTGGTTTTGAGCCAGTCTGGGCAGAAAAGTCTGTGAGATGCTTATCTTTAATTGACCACCAAAAAGCCAGAAGTGAGCTGGGTACCAGCCTGTAATCCTAGCTACTCAGGAAGCTGAGATCTGAGAATCACAGTTCAAAGCCCAGCCTGGTCAGAAAAGTCTGTGAGACTTTTTTTTTTTTTGTCAGTCATGGGGCTTGAACTCTGGGCCTGGGCATTGTTCCTCAGCTCTTCAGCTTATGGCTAGTAAGCTTTACCACTGTCCTAATATGCTTCAGTACTTTCTTCCTTTGTATGGCTCAGTAATATTCCATTGAATGGATATGTTACATTTAAGTTATTCACCCATCAGCTGATGGACATTTATATTAGTCTTTTTTTTTTTTTCAGTACTGGGGTTTAAACTCAGGCCAGCTGTGAACTTCCTAGCCAGGTGCTCTATCACTTGAGCCATGCCCACAGTTCTTTTGTGCTTTTCTTTTCTTTTTTTTTTTTTTTTTGGGGTCTGGTTGTGGGGCCTGAACTCTGGGCCTGGGCGCTGTCCCTCAGCTCTTCAGCTCAAGGCTAGCGCTCTACCACTTGAACCACAGCGCCACTTCTGGCATTTTTTTTCTTTTTGCTTATGTGGTGCTGGGGAATCGAACCCAGGGCCTCATGCATGCAAGGCAAGCGCTCACCACTGAGCCACCTTCCCAGCCCCTTTGCTTTTATTTTCTAGACAGGGTTTTACACTTTTTACTCAGGGACAGCCCTATACTATAATCCTTCTACCTATATTTCCCATATGGCTGTGATTATAGATGTGAGCCATCATGCTCAGATTGTTTGTTCAAGGCCTAGTCTGATCTTAAACTGCAATTTTTATTTCCTTTATTTTCCCCAGTCACCAGTAGCAATAGGTTTCATTGTTCTGTTTTCAAACATACCGATAAACCATTTCAGCTACATTTTTCCTCATTCACTCTCCATTCGCCCTCTCTCTTTGCACTGGTACCTGATTTATTTTTCTTTTTTTTTTTCTTTGTTCCAGTACTAGGGCTTGAACTCAGGGCTGGGCACTGTCCCTTAGCTTTTTTTCACAAGGTGAGTGCTCTACCACTTGAGCCACAGCCTTATTTCCTACTTTTTCTTTTTTTTTTTTTTCTTTTTGCCAGTCATGGGCCTTGAACTCTGGGCCTGGGTGCTGTCCTTCAGCTCTTCAGCTCAAGGCTAGCACTCTACCACTTGAGCCACAGCACCACTTCTAGCTTTTTTCTGCTTATGTGGTGCTGAGGAATCGAACCCAGGGCCTCATGCATGCAAGGCAAGCACTCTACCACTGAGCTACCTTTCCAGCCCCTACTTCCTACTTTTTCTGAGTAGTTTGTTTTTTGTTGGTCGTGGGGCTTGAACTCTGGGCCTGGGCGCTGTCCCTCAGCTCTTCAGCTTAAGGTGAGCACTCTACCACTTGAGCTACAGCGCCACTTCCAGTTTTCTGGTGGTTTATTGGAGATAAGAGTTTCACAGACTTTCTTGCCCAGGCTGGCTTTAAACTGAGATCCTCAAATCTCTGCCTCCTGAGTAGCTAGGATTACAGGCGTGAGCCACAGGCACCCAGCTGAGTAGTTTATTGTAGATAAGTCTCTTGCACTTTCTTGCCCAGGTTGGCTTCAAACCAAGATCTTCAGATCTCACTCTTTGGAATAGGATTACAGGTGTGAGCCACAGGTGTGGTTCTTTCTCTCTCTTTTTAAAATTTCAAAGTGTGTATTAATGGTACTAAGGGGTTTCGCCATCTATAATGTGTGTGTGTATGTATAAATACCAGTTGTATACATGGTAGCAAACCTATAGTTTTCATGTTCTTTCTTTCTTCAGTAACCCTTGTATTCTTGTTTCAACAGTCCTGGCATTATAATACTTATAGAAATATTCTATCTTCGGAGCTGGGAAGTTGGCTCAGTGGTAGAGCACTTGCCTTGCATGCCTGAGGCCCTGGGTTTGATTCCTCAGCACCACATAAGCAAAAAGAAAAAAGCTGGAAGTGGCGCTGTGGCTCAGGTGGTAGATAACTAGCCTTGAGCTGAAGAGCTGAGGGACAGCACCCAGGCCCAGAGTTCAGGCCCCACAACCGGACCTAAAAAAAAAAAAAAAAAAAAAAAAGAAATATTCTATCTTCATTCCCGGCATGGTGGCTCATGCTTATAATCCTAGCTACTTAGGAGACAGAGCTAAGAAAAAAGAAAGGAAAGGAAGGAAAGAGAATGGAGGGGAGGGCTGGGATCAGCTCAGTGGTCGAGCGCTTGCCTTGCATGCATGAGGCCCTGGGTTCGATTCCTCAGCGCCACATAAGCAGGAAAAAAAAGCTGGAAGTGGCATTGTGGCTCAAGTGGTAGAGTGCTAGCCTTGAGCTGAAGAGCTGAGGGACAGCACCAAGGCTTAGAGTTCAAGTCCCATGACCAGACCCCCCCCCAAAAAAAAAAGGGAGGGGAGGGGATAGGGAGGGGAGAGAATCAAAGGGACATTCTCTTACCATGGAGAAGGGGTGGAGGAGTTCCCAGTCTCCACTTGGAGAGCAGAGCACATGGCTTGGGTCTGGATTTGCTGATTCTCTTTTTGCTGCTGGCATCATGAATTGTCATCACCACCCCAGGCCTAGAGTCACATGCTTGGGAGAAGCAGCTCTGTTTGCTCAAGTAGAGAGAAGTAATAGTAACTCCTGAAAGATGAGTAAGGTCATATCTTATTGAGTAATCTGTATATTGTGAACTCAGGAAGCAAGATTAGAATGTAGGTCACAGTCGTCTTGATTATAATGTAAGTAAAAGGTGCACTCATATGAGAGAGGTGAGAACAAACTGGCACAAACCTCATAGGTGTTTTTTGTGGGTTTTTTGTTGTTGTTTTGTTTTGTGCCAGTACTAGGGCCTGAACGGAGGACCTTGTGCTCTTGTTCAGCTTTTTTATTCAAGGCTGGCACTCAACCACTTGAACCACAGCTCCACTTCCTGACTTGCAGCTTTGTTGCTGATTAATTGGAGTAAAAGAGTCTGTTAAGGCTGGGTACCAGTGGCTCACAGTTGTAATCCTAGCTACTCAGTAGACTAAGATCTGAGGATCTCAGTTTAAAGCCAGCCCCTGGCAGGAAATTCTGTGAGACTCTTATCTCCAATTAACTACCAGGAAACCAGAAGTGGCACTATGGTTCAAAGAGGTAGAGCACTAGCCTTGAGCAAAAAGCTCAGGGACATCACCCAGGCCTGAGTTCAAGCCCCACGACTGACCAAAAAAACCAAAACTTATCAAACTTTTCTGCCTGGGTTGTCTTGAACCTCTGTCAACAGAACTCAGCCTCCTGAATAGCTAGGATTACAGGCATGAGTCACTAGCACCTGACTGGTAGGCTTTGATTATCACTGTAGATCTAGCAATTCAATAGAAATCTCAAGTGATTTTTTTTTCTTATGGCAGAATGGGGTTCCAACCACTAGTAAGAAGCATATTCCACATTAATCAAGATTTTGTTTATTTTTTTGTTTTTACCAGTCCTGGAGCTTGAACTCAGGGTCTGGGTATTGTCCCTAAGCTTCTTTTGCTCAAGGCCAGCACTCTACCACTTGAGCCACAGCAATACTTCTGACTGTTTCTGTCTATGTGGTACTGAGGAATCAAACCCAGGGATTCATTCATGCTAGGCTAGCACTCTATCATTAAAGCACATTCCCAGTCATGTTTCTTTTTTCTTTTGTTAACTACCCTAATTTTTACCATCACTCTCCCAAAAAAGAAAGGAAAAAAAATCTAGAGATGAAATTAGTATCGTGGGGGCTGGGAACGTGGCTCAGTGGTAGAGCATGAGGCCCTGGGTTCGATTCCTCAGCACCACATAAGCAAAAAGAAAAAAGCCGCTGTGGCGCAAGTGGTAGAGTGCTAGGCTTGAGCTGAAGAGCAGAGGGACAGTGCCCAGGCCCAGAGTTCAGGCACCACAACTGGACCCCCCCCCCCAAAAAAAAGAAATTAGTATCATGCTTTATGCTTTGAATGCCAAGGAATACCTGGAGCATGAATGTGATATAATAACAAAATGCCGGGGGCAGGGAAGTTGGCTCAGTGGTAGAGCGCTTGCCTTGCATGCCTGAGGCCCTGGGTTCCATTCCTCAGCACCACATAAACAAAAAGAAAAAAGCCGGAAGTGGCGCTGTGGCTCAAGTGGTAGAGTGCTAGCCTTGAGCTGAAGAGCTGAGGGACAGTGCCCAGGCCCAGAGTTCAGGCCCCACGACTGGACCCAAAAAAAAAAAAAAAGAATAACAAAATGCCCTCCTACACGAAGGGATGCAAATTTAGGTAGAGTATTAGTAATCAAATATAAAAGAAAAGAAAACATTAGCCGGGCACTGGTAGCTCTTGCCTCTAATCCTAGCTACTCAGACTGAGATCTGAGGATCAAAGTTTAAAGCCACTCTGGGCAGGAAAGTCTGTGACACTATTACTCCAATTAAGCACCAAAAATGGCTGGAAGTGGAGCTGTGGCTCAAGTGGTAGAGCACTAGCCTTGAGCACACAAGTTGAAAGACAGCATTCAGGCCCTGGGTTCAACCCCTGTGACTGACAAAACAAAATAAAACAAAACAAAAAAGCAAAAAACAGCCAGGTGTTGGTGTCTCGGGCCTGTAATCCTAGCTACTCAGGAGGCTGAGATCTGAGGATCACAGTTCAAAGTCAGCCTGGGCAGGAAACTCCGAGTGACTCTTATCTCTAATAAACCACTCAGAAACAGGAAGTGGTGCTGTGTGGCTCAAGTGGTAGAGCACTCACCTTGACCTGAAGAGCTGAGAGACAGCGCCCAGGCCCAGAGTTCAAGACCCACGACCAACAACAACAACAAAAAGAAGAAAGAAACACTAAAACCTGATTACACCATAAGGATATAAACTGCTTTGATAAAAAATATCCATGTTTCAGACAGTCTGGCCTTTTATTGTTTTTTGTTTGTTTGGTATTGTCTGTGTTTCCTTCTTTCTTTGTTTCTCTCCTTGTTTCTTTGTTTCTTTCTTTCTTGTCACAGAAATTGAACTCAGGGCCTAGCAATGTCCCTAAACTTTTCTGCTCAAGGCTAGCTCACTACCACTTTGAGCCACAGCTCCACTTCTGGCTTTTGGGTAGTTAATTGGAGATAAGAGTCTCATGAACTTTCCTGCCCAGGCTGTTTTTGAATCATGATTCTCAGAACTCAGCCTCAGTAGCTAGGATTAGATATGAGCCACCAGCACCCAGCAGGACCTCATGCTCTTGCTTAGCTTTTTACTCAAGGCTGGTGCTCAACTAATTGAGCCACACCTCCACTTCTGATTTTTGCTGATTAATTGGAGATAAGAGTCTTAGATTTTTCTTTAAACCAGGATCCTCAGATCTCAGCCTTCTGAGTAGCCAGGATTACAGGCATGAGCCACTGGCACTCAGCTTTTATTTATTTATTTTAATGAATTTGGTAAAAATATATGTAGAATGAGACAAGAGTTGTAACATCTATTTTTTTGGGGGGGGATGGGGATCCGGTTGTGGGGCCTGAACTCTGGGCCTGGGCGCTGTCCCTCAGCTCTTCAGCTCAAGGCTAGCGCTCTACCACTTGAGCCACAGAGCCACTTCCGGCTTTTTTTTTTCTGCTTATGTGGTGCTGAGGAATCGAACCCAGGGCCTCAGGCATGCAAGGCAAGTACTCTACCATTGAGCCACCTTCTCAGCCCCTATTTTTTTTTTTTTTAACCAGTGCTGGGGCTTGAACTCTGGGCCTGGACACTGTCCCTGAACTTCCTTTATTCAAGGCTAGTACTCTACCACTCAAGCCACAGTGCCCCTTCTCGCTTTTTTGAGTTTATTGTTTATTGGAGATAACAGTCTCATGAATTTTCCTGCCCTCTCTGCCTCCTGATTAGCTAGTATTACAGGCGTGAGCCACTGGTGCCCAGCACCACCATGGACTTAAGAGTCAGACATTCAATTGTGTTCTGTAGCACCTGAGCTCTTCAGCTCAAGGCTGTGCTCTACCATGGGAACCACAGCACTACTTCTGGTTGTCTGGTGATTAATTGGAGCTAAGAGTCTCATGGACTCCTGCCCAGGCTGGCTTTGAACTGTGATCCTCAGATCTCAGCCTCCTGAGTAGCTAGGATTACAGGTATGAGCCACTGGCGCCTGGCAAGTTCCTTTTTTTCTAAACCGTTCACAAGTTTCTGTTAGCCTCATTATGCCTGGCAGATAGGTAAGACAGTTACATATTTTCTTCCTCTATGCCATAGGGATTCTTGTAGTTGTCTTTTTTCATTTCCTTATTTTCCTGTCGAGTCACTACTTTTAACACTTGGTGTCATCTTTTGCCAGGAGCTAGGCACTTCCCCCGTGTCTAGCCTCCAAATGTACAATCTCTGACCTTCTGTTCTCTGTCTCCTGCAGCCATATGTGTCATTGGCTCAGCAGATGGCACCTCCTAGTCCGAGCAACAGCACCCCTAACAGCAGCAGCGGGAATAACGGGAACGAGCAGTTGAGCAAAACCAACCTGTACATCCGGGGACTGCAGCCAGGCACTACGGATCAGGACCTTGTTCGATTGTGTCAGCCGTAAGTTTCAGGACACTCGCTTCCAGGGACAAACGCTCTGCTGAAAGCCTTTGTGCTGTGCTTACGACCCACAGATGCCATGAGATGCTTAGCCTATCCCCTTCAAAGAATTCGGAGCTGGGTGTGGCGCACCTGTTATTTCAGTACTTGGGAGGAAGAGGCAGGGAGATCATGAGTTTAAGGCTGGCTTGGGCTATGTAGCAAATTTGAAGCCAGCCTCAGGTATACAGTGAGATCTGCCTTATAAAGAAAAAAAAATTCTTTTTTTCTTTTGGGTCTGGTCGTGGGGCCTGAACTCTGGGCCTGGGCGCTGTCCTTCAGCTCTTCAGCTCAAGGCTAGCGCTCTACCACTTGAGCTACAGCGCCACTTCTGGCTTTTTTCTTTTTGCTTATGTGGTGCTGAGGAATGGAACCCAGGGCCTCAGGCATGCAAGGCAAGCGCTCTACCACTGAGCCACCTTCCCAGCCCTGAAAAAAAAAAAAAATTCTTGAAAGGGGCACCGGTGGCTCAAGCCCATAATCGTAGCTACTCAGGAGGTGAGATCTGAGGATGGAGGTTCAAAGCCAGTCCTAGCAGGAAAGTCTGAGACTCTTTTTGTTTTTTTTTTTTTGGTCATGGGGCTTGAACTCTGGGCCTGGGCACTGTCCTTCAGCTCAAGGTTAGTGCTCTACCACTTGAGCCACAGGGCCATTTCTGGTTTTCTAGTGGTTTATTGGAGATAAGAGTCTCACTGGACTTAAAGCCTTGGCTGGCTTTGAACCAAGACCCTCAGATCTCAGCCTCCTGAGTAGCTAAGATTACAGGCGCTTGGCCACTGGCGCTTGGCTTGTGACTCCTATCTCCAATTAACCTCCAGAAAACTAGAAGTGGTGATGTGGCTCAAAGTGATAGAGTGCTAGCCTTGAGCAAAAAGGAGCTCAGAGATAGCACCCAAGCCCAGAGTTCAAGTTCCAGGAATGGCAAACTCAATCAATCAATCTTGTTGTTGATATATATATTATTATATATACCATATATATACATATACTATATATACATGTATATGCATGTGTGTGTGTGTGCTAGTCCTGGGGCTTAAACTCAGGGCCTAGGTATTGTCCCTGAGCTTTTTTGCTCAAGGCTAACTAGCTCTACCACTTTGAACTCCAGCTCTTCCAGCTTTTTGGTGCTTAATTGAAAATAAGAGTCTTACTGAGTAGCTATGATGATAGATAGGCTTGAGCCACTGGTGCTCAGCACTTGTGGGTTTTTTGTTTTGCCTTTTTAAAGATGCTGGGGTTTGAACTCAGGGTCCTGTTCTTTCTCAGCTTGTGTCCACCACTTAAGCCATACCTCCAGCTTGACTTTTTTTTTTTTGGGGGGGGGGTCCGGTCATGGGGCCTGAACTCTGGGCCTGGGAGCTGTCCCTCAGCTCTTCAGTCCAAGGCTCTACCACTTGAGCCACAGCGCCACTTCTGGCTTTTTTCTTTTTGCTTATGTGGTGCTGAGGAATCGAACCCAGGGCCTCATGCATGCAAGGCAAGTGCTCTACCACTGAGCCACCTTCCCAGCCCCTCTAGCTTGGCTTTTTGCTGGTATATTAGACATAAGAGTTATATAGACTTCTCTGCCCATGCTGGATTTGAACCACAGTTCTTAGATCTCAGCCTCCCGAGTAGCTAGGATTCCAGGTGTGAGCCACCAGTGCCCAATCTTTACGGTTTTTGTTTTTTTGGAAGCCAGGATGAGCCTGGCCTTTGAACCTAGCATCTAACTTTTCCAGTATCCCCCCAAATTAATAACGCAAAGACTACAGTGCTTTCATCTTGAGCACAGGATGTTCATTTATTTCTATAAATAGTGATGAGATGAGAAGAAATGGAAATAGCCCACTTCTGGAGATGCTCCTGGTGAATGGACAGGTCCTCACAGTAGTGAGTAAAGAAGGTATAAGGAAAGGCTGTCCCTCTATCTGACTATGCAGACTCCAAGATAGTGATAATAAGCAGAGGACATGTATGTATATGTGTGTATATGCACACACATATGCACATGTACTCTCATGCACCAATTCTGGAGCTTGAACTCAGTACCTATGTGCTGTCCCTGAGCTTTTTTTTGAGTGAGACTAGTGCTCTATCATTTGAGCCACAGCTCCACTTCTGGCTTTTTGGTAACTATTTGGAGATAAGAGCTGGCTTTGAATCTGGATTCTCAAATCTCAGCCTTTTGAGTAGCAAGGATTACAAGTATGAGTCACTTGTGCCTGGCTCAGCTCAATTTCATTTGTCAGAAAAGCATGCATTTCAAATAATGTGTTTGTAGAAACCATTTGAGAAAGAAGTCTAGAATGGCATGAGGAAAGTAATAGGGAGAGGAAAGAAGTGAATTTTGGTTAAGTGAATAGTGCAAAGAGGTAGAAATAAGGACTGTGTACAGTTATCATCTATTATAACTTTGTGTGTATGTTGCATGCGTGCACACGTGCTTGTACATGAATGCACATATACATGCACATGCCTGTACTGGGCCTTGAATTCAATGCCTTGAGCTCTGACTTAGCTTTCTTGCTCAAGGCTGATGCTCTACCACTTGAGCCACAGCTCCACTTCCTGCTTTATTTGGCAGTAAATTGGAAATAAGTATCTCATAGACTTTCCTGATCAGGCTAGCTTCAAACCATAATCCTCAGATCTCAGCCTCCTGAGTAGGTAGGATTGATTACAGGCATGAGCCCCCCCGACCTCCTACCCCTCACACCAATCTTTGAATTCCTTACTATTTATTGCAATAAACATAAAATCTAACTAACTAAAAAAAATCTTGTCACTCCATAGGGTAGAGAAGAAACTCAGTTTGATTTCTTTGTTTTGAGACTTCTACCTTGTCCATCTGAAAGCCATGAAGGAATGGAGAAGGGGAAGGAAGGAAGGAAGGAAGGAAGGAAGGAAGGAAGGGAGGAAGGAAGGGAGGGAGGGAGGGAGGGAGGGAGGGAGGGAAGTAGGGAGGGAAGTAGGGAGGGAGGGAGGGAGGCCCAGAAACTGTCTGTGGAGGAGTAGGCTGGTAGCAGGGAGGCTGGTGGTGCATGTGAGCAGATGAGAGGAGGCAGGCTGGATGGCCAGCAGTGAGTTAAGCAGTCTAAGAAGGGTGTTATTTCCATGAGCAGAAGGACTTCCTGCCTTTGTCCCAGTAGTCTCTTCCGGGGCTGAAGTGGTAGTGTGGAGAGGAGGGGGGAGTAAATATTGTTGGCTCCTAAACTCTGGTGCACCGGAAGAAGAGGCGAGGTCTGGGCCTGGAGCTCCTGGTTCTCTTGGAGGGGTTGCTCCTTCCATGGAGGAAGCAGCAGTCACCCAGCTGTTGCCAGCTGCAGTGGAAATTCTGAGCTCCAAGTCTCAGGCTGCTAGACCACAGCAAGCTCCACCCTGGGGCCTTGACGGGGATAGCAGCATGCTCGTCCTCTGGCCTGCAGTCAGACTTCTCCTGAGTCCCTCCTCTTGCCTAAATTTGGGAAGGAATCCAAGAATGTAGGCCAGAAGGGCCAAGATCTCCACATCTACCCCACCCCCACCCCACCTCCTTTTCTTGTGCTCTTTTCCCAGCCGCTGGGCCTTTGCCTGGTTTATGCTGTCTAATCCTTTGGGTCACAGAAGCTCCACTAAAAAAGTCAGTGAGAGACTGCCAAGGAGTAAAAACAAATCAATCAGCCGAGGGCCTTGAGGGATAAGAGGAGAAGATGGGAGGGGGAAAAAATGCTTGTTTGGGTTCTCAGTCTCAAATTCAGTTCCTGCCAACAGTTTCCAGTTAGCTCTTGTACTTTTGACTTTGTTAGTGGTTTCTGCTCTGTCTCTTTAACATCTTCCCCCTCCCTTCTCCCTCCTGTTCCCACTCCCTTGCTGGAATGTGGAGACTTTTTTTCCTGGTGGAACACCTCTCATCTAACCCCTCACCCATGAGTCTCCACTACTCAAGTTTTTGGAGTACAGGCTGTGCTTGCATGAAAGCAGAATTTCCAAAAAGTTGAAAACCGTGACTCACAAATTTAGAGAGGACAGATGTCAGAGATTGTGGAGCACTGAGGCAACCAGCAAGATGAAAAACACAGGTTCAATCACTGAAGGAAAAATGTTGGAAGAAGATTGCAAATAGATACAGAAACTACTTCATGTCCACCAGCCTTTAGAATTGTGTGTATGTATGTCTGTGTGTGGTGTTCAGCCTGGACCCCCAGGGCCTTATAAAAACTGTAGAAGTGCTCTGCCACTGAACCAAGGCCTGGGATTAGTTTCTCCAATGGAGAGAAGCAATTTGCATTTGTGTTGAACAAAAATCTACAAGTCAACATGTATCTTTACCAAGTCTGAGTCTTAATGTGTAGTGAGTAGATAGTAATCAAATAAACATGAAGAAAATGAAATACAGTAAGCACACCTTACTCTTGAATGCATTACACACAATTTTGACCCAGTATAAATATAAGAAATAAAACTCAAAGCTGGGCACTGGTGGCTCACACCTGTAATCCTAACTACTCAGGAGGCTGAGACCTGAGGATCACAGTTCAAAGCCAGTCCTGGCAGGAAAGTCCTTGATACTCTTTTTTTTTTTTTTTGTCGGTCGTGGGGCTTGAACTCTGGGCCTGGGTACTGTCCCTCAGCTCTTCAGCTCAAGGCGAGCGCTCTACCACTTGAGCTACAGTGCCACTTCCGGTTTTCTGGTGGTTTATTGGAGATAGGAGTCTCACGGTTTCTCCTGCCCGGGCTGGCTTTGAACTGCAATCTTCAGATCTCAGCCTCCTGAGTAGCTAGGATTACAGGCGTGAGCCACCAGCGCCCGGCTCCTTGATACTCTTATCTCTAATTAACCACCAGAAAACCGGAAGTGGCACTGTGGCTCCAGTGGTAGAGTGCTGGCCTTGAGCAAAAAGAGCTGAGGGACAGTGCCCAGTCCCTGAGTTCAAGCCCTATGACCAACAAAAAAAAAAAAAAGTGTCACAGATGTATTCCTGACTAGGCTGGCTTTGAATCAGGATCCTCAGATTTCAGCCTCCTGAGCAGTAAGGATTGCAAGTGTGAGCCACCAGTACCAGCCCCAAAACAACTTTTAAATTCCCCAAGTAAATATCACATAGCTCAGGTAATGTGTAAAAACTTTCACTGGGTCCAACCTTGTGATCTACTTAGTGCTGCTCTGCTTTTAATTTTGTGAAAATCTGCATCCCCAAAAGGCTAATGGTGCCCCCGAAAGCAAGGTGAAAGTTAATTGCTTAATTTAAATGCTGGAGTGAAAATTGGAGAGTTGTGGAAAGGTGGCATCTCTTCAGCAGAAGGCAGGCAGCCTTCTGGGGAAAATGAAGCAAGCATCTGTGGTGCGGGACTGAAGGCTGCGTCCCAAGCAGATCCAACAGCCTTCATATTGGAGCCACACATGCCTTGATACTAAGAGTCTATTCTTGGAATGTTCTACCATGACACTGAAAAAATGTGCAGACCTTCTTTGGCCTTTTTCAGGCTTTAGATGATTATTTTGTCATTCACACTCATTCACACTCTTCTCTGGAAATTTCCTCACTGACACAACAGAGGTCTGCTAATCATCTAGGCATCCCTCCATCCAATCAAGTTGACAACCAAGATTATCCACCACACCATCCTTAATATAACTTTAATCAACCAAAGGTGACTACAAGAAATATAGTAACTAACGGCAGGCATTGATGGATCAGACCTGCAATCCTACCTATTTGGAAGACTGAAATCAGAAGTATCATGGTTGAAGGCCAGCCTGTGCCAAAAAGTTCTTGAAATCCCTTCTCAGCCTATAGCTTTGCACTGTGTCATGGCTGCCTGTAATCCCACACTACTTGGGAAGTAGAGCTTGTAAGGATCGAAGTACAAGGCCAGCCAGGCAAAAGAGCCATAGAGAGAGACTCCATCTGTGTGCCGGGAAGCAAGCTGGGGGCAGTGGTGTGCACCTGTGATTCCAGTCATTTACTTAGGGGAAGCCTAAAAATTGACTGCCTGTGAACAGACAGGCCCGGAATTCATCCAGATGGTTCATCTGCATTCTATCCTTAGTCTCTCCCCAAGATCATCCTTTTCCTTCTCCTTCTCTTAGATATGGCAAGATTGTGTCCACGAAGGCCATCCTGGACAAGACCACAAACAAGTGCAAAGGTGAGAGGATGCTGCTCTTGCTGATGGAACCACAGTGAGGGAGGACATCGCTGCCCTCTGTCCTTTGCTGCTGAGTCTGAGTACCTGGTGCCAGAGAGAAGGCTCTGAGGTTTCCAGGCTTAAAATACTAGTAGGTATTTAGATCCATTAGTGACCAGATGGCTTGAGCTGGAAATACTGTTGGAGTCCCAAGGCCAGAAGCCTCCCCAGAGTTGCTTAGTCTTTTGGGCTGGCTTTAGAACTCACACTTCCCAATAGTGTTGATGGAAGTGGTAGATGGGATGGAGATCCTTTCTACCTAGCAACATAAACACCTTTTGGTGGAAGTGGAAAGATGTCTCGCTAGGTGATGTTTTCCAAAGACACAGTTGCATGAGAGTTTCGAGCAGGTCTCAGGGAGGCTGGGAGGCCAAGAAAGAGCTGAGGTTCAGTGGGGAGCACTACTTCCAGCAGGCGTCTGGTCATCTGCCTGGAAAGGCTGCGTTCCTGGTGTGACTAGCACTTCTGGGGTGTAGATAGAAGAGATATCTAGGGTTCTTTTAATAGTATGGAGGTGGCTGGGGCTGTGGAGTATCAGAAAGCCTAGTAATCCTAATTACTCAGGAGGCTGAGATCTGAGGATCATAGTTCAAAGCCAGCTTGGGCAGAAAAGCCCTTGAGACTCTTACCTCTAATTAAACAGCAAAATGCAAGAAGTAGAGCTATGGCTCAAGTGGTAGAGCCCCAGCCTTGAATGGAAATAAGCCAAGTGGCCGGGCGCTGGTGGCTCACGCCTATAATCCTAACTACTCAGGAGGCTGAGATCTGAGGATCACGGTTCAAAGCCAGCCCAGGCAGGAGAGTCCATGAGACTCTTATCTCCAATAAACCACCAGAAAACCAGAGGTGGTACTCTAGCTCAAGTGGTAGAGCACTAGCCTTGAGCTGAAGAACTCAGGGACAGTGCCCAGGACCAGAGTTCAAACCCATGACTGACCAAAAAATAAATAAGTAAAAAGAAGACAAAGGAGGAGAAAAAGGAGGAGGATGAAGAAGAAGAGGAAGGTGGCCTAGTTCCTGAAACCTCAGATTTTTAGGGAGAAGGAAAAAGGCAAAGATACTACCAGAACTTCATTTGTTCCCTTGGAATTCGTAGCCAGAAGGAGGACCAAAGCTCAGAGTGGGAGGCATGCAGAGACAACCACTGAAACCTCCTAATTCTCTTTCTCCCTGTCACATCCCATACATGGATTCTAACTTTTCCTCTGTCTCCTGAAAAGCCTGGGCCTCCTACCTTGCTCACCCCTCCCCCTCCTTGTGCTGTTTCCCTGTTCCAGGCTATGGCTTTGTGGATTTTGACAGCCCTTCAGCAGCACAAAAGGCTGTAACCGCCCTGAAAGCCAGCGGTGTACAGGCCCAGATGGCAAAGGTAAGGTGCTACCTATGTCTGTCCCTCACCCCCCCACCCCAGGGACTGTGCCCAACACCCAGGCCCCAGGCCCAAGGCTGCTTCTACATGCACAAGCATATGAAATTGATAGGCCAGGGCTGTCTGCAGTGCTTTCTGACAACATCTAACCACAGATAGCCCGAACCAGGGGCCCCTGATCCCCAGGGCTGCTGGAGGAAGATGGCATGCAGTCTGTGGCTGTAGCTCTGTCCACAGTGTGTGTCCTTCTCATCTAGCAGGCAGGAGGCTTAGCCTCTGGCAGCTGCTCCTGCTGCCTCCACCCTGGCCCCACTTCCCTACCACACAGATGGTGATAGTTTTGCAACGTTCCCTGCACAAGCCAGTTGTGCAACTCAGAGATTCAGAACAATATTAGCCACCTCCCAACTCAGCCTCCTGCAGGGGCGGGGCCTGGGCTGGGGAGGGCGAAGCAGAGCGCTAGTTCCTCTTCACTTTTGTCTGCGCTGGCCTTTCCAGCCAGAGCACAGGAAAAGTAGAAGCTTCTCTTGCCCTTCTCCATTTAGATGGGATTGTTCCAGGTACTCTGAAAAAAGCTAATGAGGGCAGCCACCCTTTCTGTAACAATTTTAAAAAAAGGCAACCTTGAGGAGAAAGAAGAGGGCCTAAGGATGCTGTGATCACTGGAAGGAAGAGCACTGCTTCGATTCTTCCTTCTTTCCTTCCTTTTTTCTTTCTTTCCTTCCTTCTTTCCCTTTTCTCTCTTCCCTTTCTTCCTTCTTTTCTTTCCCATTCCCTTCCTTTCCCTTCCACTCTCTCTCCCTCCCTCCCTCCCTTCCTTCCTTCCTTCCTTCCTTCCTTCCTCTCTTCCTTCCTTCCTCCCTTGTCAGTCTTGGGGACTCGTATTCAGGGCCTGGGTGCTGTCTTTCAGAGTTTTTTTTGCTCAAGACTAGAACTCTACCACTTGGGCCACAATTCCACTTCTGGATTTCTGGTTGTTAATTGGCTTTAAACTTCAGTCCTCAGATCTCAGCTTTATGAGTACCTAAGATTATAGGTGTGAGCTACCAGACCCCAACTCAATTCTTAAAACTGAGGAGCTTCTGGGCTGGGAAGGTGGCTCAGTGGTAGAGTGCTTGCCTCACATGCATGAGGCCCTAGGTTCCATTCCTCAGCACCACATAAGCAGAAAAGACCAGAAGTGGCGCTGTGGCTCAAGTGGTAGAGCACTAGCCTTGAGCTGAAGAACTAAGGGACAGCGCCCAGGCCCAGAGTTCAGGCCTCACAACCAAATAATAAATAAATAAATAAATTGAGGAGCTTCTGCCCTTGTACACATTCTGCCCCTTCTAGAGTATAACCTTTGGCCACAGCTCTGATATTTAGAGGCTCAGAGTACCATCCAGGTGACCCACTGAGTTACACCTTTGGCCCTTTTTCTGTCCACTTCTCCCCTCTTCTTGCTTTCCTTCCATCAGTGACTGCACAGGCATTCCTGCCCAGAGGTTCTGTCATGACCAGAGGAGAGCAGGGAGATTACTCAGAACATCCCTGTCCTGGAGAGGGCAGTTGAAGGAGCCCAACTCTTAGGGACAGGCGGCTGGGGGAGAGGAGACCTGCTCTGCCTGGCTCTTAAAGGGATACCCAGATGCCATCAGGAACTTGTTCCATGGGATTGTACTAGAAATACTAAATCTCCTTTTTTTCTTCCTGGACTACTCAGTCTCCAGCTCATGGTGGTAGGACTGGATGCTACAAATTCTTAAGATTCGCTTCCTCCTGTCTCTATTTGAAATGTCATTGTGTAGAGGAAGATGAGAAATAGGAACTTCATTTTCTCACTTTTATTTCCATAGCAACAGGAACAGGACCCCACAAATTTATACATCTCAAACCTCCCACTGTCGATGGATGAGCAGGAGCTGGAGGGGATGTTGAAGCCCTTTGGCCAGGTTATCTCCACCCGAATCCTTCGAGATACCAGTGGGACCAGCAGAGGGGTTGGATTTGCCAGGTGAGGGATGTAAGAGTGAGAGATGGTAAAGTTAATAAAAAGGTCACTTAGGATGCCAGAAAACCTGTGTCTCTCCTCTCTATAAGATGCCAAATCAGTGGTCAGAAATACTCAACAGTAAGTGTTCATGTCATTTTTATTTTTGGCAGTATTGGTGTTTAAGCTCTAGGCCACCCATTAGGTAAGGCTTCTACCATTTGAGAGCCACACTCTCAGCCGTCTTTGCTTCAGTTATTATAATTATTTTTTCCTGGTTGTGGGGCTTGAACTCAGGGCCTGGGTACTGTTCCTGAGCCTTTTTGTTCCAGGCTAGCACTCTACTACTTTGAGCCACAGCGCAATTTCCAGTTTTCTGGTGGTTAATTGGAGATAAGAGTCTCATGGAGCTGTGTGCTGGTGGCTCACACCTGTAGTCCTAGCTACTCAGGAGGTTGAAATCTGAAGATCGAGGTTCAAAGCCACCCAAGGCAGGAATGTCTGTGAGACTTATCTCCAACTAACCACCGGAAAACCAGAAGTGGAAGTGGTGCTGTGGCTCAAGTGCTAGAGCGCTAGCCTTGAGCTGAATTGCTCAGGGACAGCAACCAGGCCCAGAGTTCAAGCCCCAGGACCAACAAAAAAGAATCTCATGGACTTTCCTGCCAGGGCTGGCTTCAAATAGAGATCCTTAGATCTCAGCCTCCTGAATAGCTAGGATTATAGTCATAAGCTTGGCTCCATAATTATTATTTTTATCAATCACTAGGGCTTGAAGTCAGGACCTGGATACTGTCCATTTGTTTTTGTTTTTACAGTCATGGACTTGAATTCAGGGCGTGGGTACTGTCCCTGAGCTCTTTGCTCAAGGCTAGTGATCTACTGCTTTGAGCTACAGCTCCACTTCCAGTTTTCTGTTGGTTAATTGGAGATAAGAGTCTGATGGACTTTCCTGCCCAGGATGGATTTGAACCATGTTCCTCAGATCTCTGCTTTCTGAGTTGCTAGGATTACAAGTGTGAGCCACCAGCACCCAGCTTACTTCAGTTATTTTTCAACCAGGATCTCAGGACTTTGCCTGGAATGGCCCAGACTGCAATTGTATTTATGCTTCCCAAGTAGTTGGAATGGCTTCGAATCACGATCTTTATATCTCAGTCCCGTGAGTAGCTAGGATTTCAGGCGTGAACCATCCTACTGATGCTTGGCTTTGGCCTTTGTTCCTTTGATCCAGACTCAGACCCAACCAGAATAAAATAAATACATATTTCTTTAGCTAAGTAATTTTTCCGTCTGTTACCTCATTTATTCTTTACAACCCTGTGAGGTAAATATTCTTTTTTTTTTTTTGGTTGTTGTTGTTGGTTGTGGGTCTTGAACTCTGGGCCTGGGCACTGTCCCTGAGCTCTTCAGCTCAAGGCCAGTGCTCTACCACTTGAGCCACTGCACCAATTCTGTTTTTTTGGTGGCAAATTGGAGATAAGAGTCTCACAGATGTTCCTGCCTGGGCTGGCTTTGAACCATGACCATGATCCTCAAATTTCAGCTTCCTGAGTAGCTAGGAATACAGGTGTGAGCCACAGGTGTATGTCAGTATTCTCTATTTTATGCATGAATACAGTGGTTTCCCTAGGGAAAAGCTATCTGTCTTAAGTCTCACAACAGGAGAACAGAGGCCTGATCCTTCTGGCTTGGAGGTCAGTAGAATGAAGTGGAAGGTCTGGTCCATCTTTTCAGGTCTGTTGGAAGACCTACGTTCTAGAACAGATTCTGTCACTAACTGCCCTAGTGATACCAGATTTTGGTTCTCAATCAAAATGAGTCATTTTCTTACCCTGTTTCCTAGAGTGGAGTGCTCCAAGTTGCCCTCTTCTGGGCTCGAATGTCATTGTTAAGGAGCTTCCACGATGTATAGTCCACAAAAGAATAATCTGCTTTTTATCGGGGGGGGGGGGGGGGGGGGGGGGCGGCGGGCACTAGGGCTTGAACTCAGGGCTGAGATGCTCTCCCTTAGCTTTTCATTCAAGTCTGATGCTCTGTCACTTGAGTCACAGCTCTACTTCCAACTTTTTGCTGGTTAACTGGAGATAAGAATCTCACAGGGGCTGGGAAGGTGGCTCAGTGGTAGAGCGCTTGCCTTGCATGCCTGAGGCCCTGGGTTCCATTCCTCAGCACCACATAAGCAGAAAAAAAAGAGCCGGAAGTGGCGCTGTGGCTCAAGTGGTAGAGCACTAGCCTTGAGCTGAAGAGCTGAGGGACAGCACCCAGGCCCAGAGTTCAGGCCCCACGACCGGACCCAAAAAAAAAAAAAAAAAAGAATCTCACAAACTTTTTTGCTCAAGTTGGCTTCAAACCTCAATCCTCAGATCTCAGCCTCCTGAGGGTAGCTAGGATTACAGGTGTATAGCCCCCAAATGCCCGGCTAATAATCTGCTTTTATCATAAGATTTTGTTTTGCTGGCACATTAACCCCAGCACTCAGGAGTCTAAGGCAGGAGGATTTCTGAGTTCAAGCAATACAATGAGTTCAAGGTTAGCCTGAGTTATAGTGAGATCCTGTCTCAAATAAAACAAAAAGTAGAGGCCTTGGGTTCCATCCTCCACACCATGTTTTTAAAAGTTTAATTTGAAAAGATATTCTGTAACTGGTGTGTGTGTGTGTGTGTGTGTGTGTGTGTCTGTGTGTCTGTGTGTGTCTGTGTGTGTGTGTCTGTGTCTGTTGTGGGGCCTAATCTCTGGGCCTGGGCGCTGTCCCTCAGCTCTTCAGCTCAAGGCTAGCGCTCTACCACTTGAGCCACCTTTCCAGCCCCTGTAAGTGTTTTTTGAAGTTTGAAAACTTTTAGACTAAGTGATTTGAGAATCCTGTTCTGTCTTCCACTGTCCTGTCTGGCAAGAACTTCCAGCGGACTAAGATTCTGGAAAGGAATAAGTCCTTCCCCAGAGGGATAAAGTAGCTAGGTAGCTCCACCTGCTGGCAGGCCTGGGTATAATCATACAAGAGTTCTAGACCACACATCACTTTTTTCTGCTCCCCTATTCCTTCCTTCCTTCCTTCCTTCCTTCCTTCCTTCCTTCCTTTTTTTGCTGGTCCTGGGACTTGAGCTCAGGAACTGGACACTGTCCCTTGGCTTTTTTTTTTGTTGGTCGTGGGTCTTGAACTCTGGACCTGGGCCCTGTCCCTGTGCTCTTCAGCTCAAGGCGAGTGCTTTACCACTTGAACCACAGTGCTACTTCCGGTTTTCTGGTGGTTAGTTGGAGATAAGAGTCTCACAGATGTTCCTTCCCTGGCTGGCTTTGAACCTCAATCCTCAAATCTCAGCCTCCTGAGTAGCTAGGATTACAGGCATGAGCCACCAGTGCCCAGCGATAATTTTTTTTAACATGTCATTGAACACTAATCTGAAGTGTTCCAATTGCATTGGAAGCAGATGATTGGAAACCATCTGACTTATAAAAAGGGATTTAGACCTCATCCTTCCATTCCTACTGTTGAGGGTTCTTTTTTTGTTTTTGTTTTCCGTCATGGAGCTTGAACTCAGAGCCTGGGCTGTCCCTGAGCATCTTTTTGCTTAAGGCTAGCACTCTACCTATTGAACCACAGCACTACTTCCAGGTTTTTCTGTTTATGTGGTACTGAGGAATCAAACCCAGGGCTTCATGCATGCTAGGCAAGCACTCTACCACTAAGATACATTCCCAGCCTCTGCTGTTGAGTTTTGCTGGGGTTTGAACTCAGGGCCTTGTTCAGCTAGTGCTCTATCATTTGATATATGCCTCCAGCCCAACTTTTTGCTTGTTATTTTGGAAACAGTTTTACAGACTTTTCTTCTCAGGCTAGCTAAGAACCACAATCCAGTGCCAGGCTTCTGCTATTGAGTTTTAGGATAGGGGAGAAGTTAGTTGAGAGGCATGATTGGGAAAGGTGACTGGGCCTTACTCATTAGGAATCCCGAGTCTTCATTCTGCACAGGAGGGGAAGAGTTTACAGGAAGCCAAGGCTCTGAAACACTGCTGCATACCTTTGAAAACAATATACATGGAGGTCACTGAAGGAGACCAAGCTAGGATTCCTAAGGTGTGGTTTTCTCTAGAAGATTCCATTTGAGGTCTTTTTTACATTTATGTCCCATACTGGAATGGCTCATATTTTTAGTGGTTATTGGCATTGAAAATATACCAAGATTTAATTAAAATATGAGCAAGTGAGCCAGACACTAGTGTCTCATGCCTGTAATCCTAGCAACTCAGGAAACTGAGATATGCAGATCACAGCCCAAGCAGGAAAATCTGTGACTCTTATCTGGCTAACCAACAAAAAACACCAGAAGCAAAGCCGTGACTCAAGTGATAAAGTGTTAGACTTGAGCGAAAAAAGTAAGGGGCAGCACCAAGGGCCTGAGTTTTAGGCCCAGTATACCTTGAAGACTTCCATTATTTCTTTGAGGATCCCCTACAGTAGCTTCCTGTGGAGACCTTCATTAGCTTGGGGATACCTACAAGATACCTTGAAACCTGTTTCTGGTCATCCATTCTGGAGAACGTGGGGACTGGGAACTTTGGGCTTTCTCTGACTTAGCACGGATCCTGGAGAAGCAAGAGCCTAACCCTTCTTGTGCTCCTTAGGATGGAGTCCACAGAGAAGTGTGAAGCCATCATCACCCACTTTAATGGAAAATATATTAAGACACCCCCTGGAGTGCCAGGTGAGGCGGGGAACCACGCTAAGAGCCGCAGGTGGCTCCTCCCAGTGGAGATTGTGGTGAGAGCAGCTTAGTGGTGACAGCTGTCTATCTGTTCTCTGTCTTGCCAGCACCATCTGATCCCTTGCTTTGCAAATTTGCTGATGGTGGACCAAAGAAACGACAGAACCAAGGAAAATTTGTGCAAAATGGACGGGCCTGGCCAAGGAATGGAGACATGGTAAGAGACCTTCCTCTGAGGAATCAGGACTGAGGACACCAGGAGTAGAATGACCCTGGCAAGCTGGAGAGCTATAGACATCCCTGAGAGGTGCTGGCCACATCATGCTTTGGTGTGTGCTAGGAACGTGGTTCTACAGCCTGCATCGTCAATGGAATTCAGGAGCAGCTGGAATGGGACGTGTTGGGACTTTGATTGGATGAACTGCATTCACTAGAACCTGGGCATTCTGGGATTGAACTGTTCTTTTCTTTATAGGGAGGTATGGCCTTGACCTATGACCCAACCACAGCGCTTCAAAATGGGTAAAACTTTTTCTCTCTCTTTTTGGTAGTAGGGTGGCTTGAATTCAGGCCTTTGTGTTTTCTAGGCAGGTGCTATAACACTTGAGTTTCCCTCTTTCTATATTGCTTATTTTATTTTAATGTTTTTGTATGCCAATACTAGAATTTGAACTCAGGGCCTCAAAAATCTTGCTTAGCTTTTTTCTGCTCACGGTTTGTGTTCTACCACTTGAGCCACCCCTTCACATGTAGCTTTTTATTGGCCAATTAGAGATAAAGGTCTCTTGGATTTGTCTGCCCTGGCTGGCTTTGAACCTCAGTCCTCAGATCTCAGCCTTCCTAGTAGGTAGGGCTACAACCATGAGCCATTGGCACCTGGCTTATATTAGTGAATTTTGGGGTGTGGGGGGTGTCCAGTGGGGCTTAAACTCAAGGCCTGGGCACTAGCTCTAACTCTTTTTGCTTAAGGCTTGAGCCCTACTACTTAGAGCCACAGCACCACTTCTGGTTTTCTGGTGGTTAATTAGAGATAAGAGTCTCATGGGTTTTCCTGCCCCAGCTGGCTTTGAACTCCAATCCTCAGATCTTAGCCTCCCTCCCCGAGTACCTAAGATCACATGTGTGAGCCACCAGTGCCCAGTTTATATTAGTGGTTTTTTTTTTTTTTTTTGGTCGGTCATGGGGCTTAACTCTGGGCTTGGGCGCTGCCCCTCAGCTCTTCAGCTCAAGGGGAGCACTCTACCACTTGAGCTACAGCACTACTTCCCACTTTCTAGTGGTTTATTGGAGATAGGAGTTTCACGGTCTTTCCTGCCTGGGCTGGCTTTGAACCTCGATCCTCAGATCTCAGCCTCATGAGTAGCTAGGATTACAGGCATGAGCCATCGGCCCCTAGCCTTTATATTAGTGATTTTTGAGGCAGGATCTTCATGCCTGGACTGGGCTGCATTGTGATCCTTCTACTTGGCTTCCCCATGTTGCTTGGGTAATAGGTATGCAGCACGGCACCCAGCCATTGTGCTCCTCCCTGCGCTCTAGCAGGGAGACAAACACATACCACTGTGTTCAAGCATTAGTTGAGATTGAGTATTGTAAACTTTTTTTTTTTTTGGGGGGGGGGGGTCCAGTCGTGGGGCTTGAACTCTGGGCCTGGGCGCTGTCCCTCAGCTCTTCAGCTCAAGGCTAGCAGTCTACCGCTTGAGCCACAGCGCCACTTCCGGCTTTTTTCTTATGTGGTGCTGAAGAATCGAACCCAGGGCCTTGAGCATGCAAAACAAGTGCTCTACCACTGAGCCACCTTCCTAGCCCCGAGTCTTGTAAACTTTTATGCCCAAGTTGGTCTCTTACCACAATCCCCTCCCAAGTAGCTAGGATTATAGGTTTGAGCCTCTGCACATAGCGGGCACTGGTGTTTTATATGATCAAGACGTCTGAAAATGGCAATGGTATGGATTTTTATTTTCAAATAGAGTTAGTGGGAAGAGATCATGCCTTAATCAATCAAGGCCCTTTCCTTGTGCGTTCCTGTGGCTCTTCACTGAATCAGCTTCTTTTCTGCAGATTTTACCCAGCGCCTTATAACATCACTCCCAACAGGATGCTGGCTCAGCCTGCGCTCTCTCCTTACCTGCCATCTCCCGTGTCTTCCTATCAGGTATGCTCATGCCCCACAGAGAGCTGGTTTTCCCTATCACATGTTTTAGATAAAGGATTATAAGGCTAGAAACTACTTGTTTGGTTTTTCTTCTGTATATATTAAACTCAATGTTATATAAAAGCAGGAAATATGATTGTGTATATATATATATATATATATATATTTTTTTTTTTTTTTTTATCTGTACTGGGGCTTGAACTCAGGCAGGGCCTTATGCTCTGGTTTGGTTTTTTTCACTGAAGACTAGCAGAATCACAGCTCCACTTCTGACCTTTTGCTGGTTAATTGGCAATAAAAGTCTCAAGGATTTTCTGTCTGTGCTCCTCATAGCTCAGCCTGCTGAGTAACTAGAATTATAGGTGTGAGCCACTGGTGCCCGGCTGTACCTGGTGTATATGTTTTTCTTGCTCTCCACACAAGTAAACCTATGTTCATTTTCTTTTGGCCTGCATTTTTCCATGTTATAGTTCAAATGGATATCTACATATGCACAAGGTTTGGGGAATCATTTTATTTTACAAAAATCAAAGCATGTTAAGTTTATACTGTAGCTCTTTATTTAGTATATCTTTGACTAGTGACAGTTGTGTGAGGTCTCAGCAATAGCTGGGGTTTATAGAAATATACATGGAGGGGTCCTACCCAGAGAGCCTAGTAAAAATTGTGTGTGTGTGTGTGTGTGTATGTGTGTGTGTGTGTGTGTGTGTGTACAGGTTCTGGGGCTTGACCTCAGGGCTGAGCACTGTTCCTGAGCTTGTTTTGCTCAAGGCTAGTGCTCTACCACTCAAGCCACAGTTCTACTATAGAGGGTTTTGCTCTAATGATTTATTTATTTGTTTATTTTTTGTCAGTTATGGCCTGGGTACTGACCCTGGGTTTCTTTCGCTCAAGGCTAGCACTCTACCACTTGAGCCACAGCACCACCCAGTTTTCTGGTGGTTAATTAGAGATAAGTCTCATGGACTTTACTGGTTGGATTGGCTTTGAATCATGATCCTCAGATCTCAATCTCCTGAATAACTAGGATTACGGGCATGAGCCTCCAACACCTGGCTTCAGAAACATTTTTTTTGTCCATTGTGGGGCTTGAACTCTGGGCCTGGGAGCTGTCCTTCAACTCTTCAGCTCAAGGCTAGCACTCTACTACTTGAGCCACAGCTCCACTTCCAGGTTTTTTGGTGGTTTATTGGAGGTAAGAGTCTCACTGGACTTTCCTGCCCAGGTTGGCTTTGGACTGCAATCCTCAGATCTCAGCCTCTTGAGTAGCTAGGCTTACAGGTGTGAGCCACCAGTGCCCAGCTTTCCAGAAACATTTCTATACATCTGTTCTTACATAGAAATCTGTGCTTTTACTTCTGGAAGCTAGAGTCCCAGGAGTGGGATTGCTAGGTTGAATAGTATGTAGATTTTTAGTTTTATAAAAGTTGACAGATTCTTCCACAAGATCTGTGTCAATTCACTTCCTCCCACAATGTGGGAGGAGTTCCCTCTCAGCCACAGGTGTCTTTGCTTTCTTCTTTTTGTGCTGATACTGAGGCTTAAACACAGCCTCATGTTCCTTCTTGACTTTTTCAACTCAAGGCTAGCTCTCAACCATGTGAGCCATACCGCCATGTCCAGCTTTTGCTGGTTAATTGGAAATAAGCATCTTGCTGGTACCCAGCAGGAACAGCTGCATTCTGATGGGGTATTTCAACTTTTGGAGACTTTGCTGCTCAGGGAGCTGAACAGTGGTTTCTAAGAAGAATGACATTTTTTTTTTGTTTGTTTTTATTTCCATCAGAGAATGACACAGACATCGCCTCTACAAGTACCTAACCCATCCTGGATGCACCACCAGTCATACCTCATGCAGCCTTCAGTGAGTTCCCCCATGGGCCAAAGCCAGAGAGACAATTTGATATGAAAAAAGACAAAGGGCCGGGTGCTGGTGGCTCATGCCTATAATCCTAGCTACACCAGAGGCTGAGATCTGAGAATTGTGGTTCAATGCTAGCCTGGGCAGGAAAGTCTGTGAGACTTTTTTTTTTCCCCAGTCCTGGAGCTTGAACTCAGGGTCTGACACTGTCCCTGAGCTTCTTTTGCTCAAAGCTAGCACGCTACCACTTGAGCCACAGTTCCACGTCTGGCTTTTTCTGTGGTACTAAGGAATCAAACCCAGGGCTTCATGCATGCTAAGTGAGCACTCTAGCACTGAGCCACATTCCCAGCCAATGTGAGACTCTTATCTCCAATTAATCACCAAAAACCAGGGATAGTGCCAAGGCCTGGAGTTCAAACCCCACAACCAACAACAACAACAAAGACAAAGGAAGATGACAGGAAATGTGGGTGTGAGTTCTGACACAGTGTCTGGTGCAACTCAACTAGAAGCCCTTAAATTCAGTGAGTTCATCCTTGGACAAAGTTCTCCCCCATCTAATGAGCAGAGTACTTGTTCCTGTTTCAGAGATGGCTTGCTTCTCACTGGAATTTTTAATTTCCAAGATTTAAAAATATGTCTTTGGGGCTGAGAAGGTGGCTCAGTGGTAGAGCGCTTGCCTTGCATGCTTGAGGTCCTGGGTTCGATTCCTCAGCACCACATAAGCAAAAAGAAAAAAAGCTGGAAGTGGCGTTGTGGCTCAAGTGGTAGAGCACTAGCCTTGAGCTGAAGAGCTGAGGGACAGCGCCCAGGCCCAACCTAGGGACACAGCCCAGGCCCTGAGTTCAAGCCGCAAGACCAGCAAAAAATAAAAATAAAAAAAGTCTTTGTTGGGTGCAGATGAAGGTGAATCATACCTGTAATCCTAGCTACTCAGGAGGCTGAGATCTAAGGATGACAGTTCAAAGCCAGCCCAGGCAGAAAAAGTCCATGAGACTCTCCTCTCCAACTAACTAGTAAAAAGCCCGAAATGGAGCTGTGGCTCAAGTAGTAGAGTGCTAGTCTTGAGCAAAAGAATTCAGGGATGGCTCAGGCCCTGAATTCAAGCCCCCAGTACCAGAACACAAAAAAGTCTGTTTACTGGGCACTGGTAGCTCATGCCTATAATCCTAGCTACTCAGGAGGCTGAGATCTGAAGATCACGGTTCAAAGCCAGACGGAGCAGGAAAGTCCGTGAGACTCTTATCTCCAATAAACTACTCAGAAAACCAGAAGTGGTGCTATGGCTCAAGTGGTAGAGCGCTAGCCTTGAGCTGAAGAGCTGAGGGACAGCGCCCAGGCTCAGAGTTCAAGCCCCATGACCGACAAAAAAAAAGTCTGCTTTCCCTGGTCCTAGATGTCTTCAATCTCTGCTGCAGGCAGCTTCACTGAGTGCTGCTACCTAACATTTTCCTTTGTTGTGGCTTCTAGGGCTCAGTTCTAACACCAGGGATGGATCATCCCATTTCTCTCCAGCCTGCCTCCATGATGGGACCCCTTACCCAGCAACTGGGCCACCTCTCGCTCAGCAGCACAGGCACGGTAAAGCAATCTATTTCTAAGCAGAAATTCCTATACAGCAGCCAGCACTGGTGGCTCATACCTATAATCCTAGCTACTCAGGAGGTTGAGATCTAAGGATTGCATTTCAAAGCCAGCCCAGGCAGGAAAATTGGTGAGGCTTTCATCTCCAGCTAATCACCAAAAAGCCAGAAGTGGGACTATGGCTCAAGTGGTAGAATGCACCTTGAGTAAAAAAGCTAATGGAATATACCTAGGCCCTGTGTTCAAACTAGCATACAAATAAATAAATAAGCCAGGCACCAGGGCTCACACCTATAATCCTAACCACTGAGAAAGCTGAGATCTGAGTATCATGGTTCAAAGCCAGGCTGGGCAGGAAGGTCTTTGAAACTCTTACCTTCAATTAAGGAAAAAGCTGGAGGGGCTGGGAAGGTGGCTCAGTGGTAAGTGCTTGCCTTGTACCACATAAGCAGAAAAAGCTGGAAGTGGTGCTATGGCTCAAGTGGTAGAGTGCTAGCCTTGAGCTGAAGAGCTGGGCCTAGGCCCAGAGTTCTGACCCCACGACCAACAAAAAAAAAACAACAACAACAGCTTAGAGACAGCACCCAGGCCCTGAGATCAAGTCCCAAGGTGGCACAAAAAACAAACAAATGAAATAAAAATAAATTCCTATAGGGCAAGATATACTTATGTGAAATTTCTCTGCATAAATAGTTAGGATGGAGTCACTTTAGTGTCATTGAAGGCACCTAGAATTAGAGATAAATTGTAAAAATAATCCATAAACCAGAATGTAGTCCAGCCAGCCCTCTTTACCTGCTTCCCAGCCACTGTGGGTCAGTTTAAGACCTGATTCATGGGGCTGGGAAGGTGGCTCAGTGGCAGAGCGCTTGCTTTGCATGCATGAGGCCCTGGGTTCGATTCCTTAGCACCACATAAGCAAAAAGAAAAAAGCTGGAAGTGGTGCTGTGGCTCAAGTGGTAGGGCACTAGCCTTGAGCTGAAGAGCTGAGGGACAGTGCCGAGGCCCAGAGTTCAGGCCCCAGGATGAGACCCAAAAAAAAAAAAAAAAAGACCTGATTTGCATTTCCTAGAAATACATGGCCAAATAGTAACAGGAAGAAAAGATGAAGTGCATTAGGTTTCTTTGGGGCTTTCTGTGCAGGAGGGTGATGGGCAGGAGGAAAGCAGGTGGTAAGGAAGAGCAGTCATGCAGCTAGATGCTTTTCTATGCCAGAGAGTGCTAGCACCACCTGGAATGCTTTAAGAAGTATGCAGGTTGGAGCATGGCTCAAGTGGTTAAAAGTTGTTGCTTAGCAAACAGTCCCTGAGTTCAAACCTTGGTACTGAAAAAAGAAAAAAAAAAAAGGCTGCACAGAGACAAAGAAAATTAGAATCTCTATCAGGTTTTGTTTTTGTGTCAGTACTGGGGCTTGAAGTCAGTGTCTCATGCTTTTTTTTTTTTTGGGTCCGGTCGTGGGGCCTGAACTCTGGGCCTCGGCACTGTCCCTCAGCTCTTCAGCTCAAGGCTAGCGCTCTACCACTTGAGCCACAGCACCACTTCCGGCTTTTTTTCTTTTTGCTTATATGGTGCTGGGGAATCAAACCCAGGGCCTCATGCATGCAAGGCAAGAGCTCTACCACTGAGCCACCTTCCCAGCCCCTCTCATGCTCTCTTGAAACACATCTGTAGCGGTAGCTCACATCTGTAATCCTAGCCACTTAGGAAAGGCCGAGATCTGAGGATCAAAGTTCAAAGCCAGCCCAAGCAGGAAAGTCCATAGACTCTTATCTCCATTAAGCCACTAAGAAAACTGGAGTGCCACTGTGGCTCAAGTGGTAGAGCACTTGCCTTGAGCTGAAGAGCGTAGGGACAGCCCCCAAGCCCAGAGTTCAAGCCCCACGACCGACCAACAAAACAAAACAAAAAGAAACACATGGGCTGTGGCTCAGTGGTAGAGTGCCTGCCTTGCATGCATGAGGCCCTGGGTTCGATTCCTCAGCACCACATAAGCAAAAAAAAAAAAAAAAAAATCTCTGTTTCCTGGTATTAGTATTTTATAAAGCTCTCCAGAGCTGAGAATCAGTGACACATGCCTGTAATCCTAGCTATTCAAGAGGCTGAGAGCTGGAGGATCACAAGACCAGCCCAGGCAGAAAAGGTTTGCTAGATTCCATCTCCAAAAATGAGCAGCAAAAATTAGGGCTGGAGGTATGGCTCAAGTGGTAGAGCAAGAGCCAAGCAAGCATGAGGGCCTGAGATCAACCTTCAGCCTCCGCACTTCTGCCATCCCCCACCACCAAGAACCATTTTGTAACCTCTTGGTGTTTTTATTCTAGTACATGCCAACAGCTGCCACTATGCAAGGAGCTTACATCTCCCAGTACCCACCTGTGCCTTCTTCTAACGTTTCAGTGGAGGTAAGCGCACCATTTCTTTACAGCGAGGAAAGGACCTTCCTCTCCCCAGGGTGTTCACAAATAGCTGGGAGGTACATGAAGAACATAGGAAGCAACTGGGAACCAGGAGCTACTCAGGAAGCTTGAGATCTGAAGATCAAGGTTTAAAGCCAGCCTGGGCAGGAAACGTCCATGTGACTTTTACCTCCATTTAACAAGCAAAAGCCAGAAGTGGAACTGTGGCTCAAGTGGTAGGACACTAGTCAAGTGAAAAAGCTCAGAGAAGGTGCCCTAAGGTTCTGAGTTCAAGCCCCAGAACTGGCTCCTCTACCACAGGAAAAAAAAATATAGGAAGCAAAGATTTTGTCTGTTATGGCCAGCGAGGTTAATGCCAGGATACTATCTTGAATTGCCTCATGTCTTAGGAAGAGGGCAGGTTGCTGTGAGCACTGAGGAGCTGCTGAAATGTTCCCAGTACAGCTGCAGTGTGGTGCTGGGGTGCATCCTCACAGGAGAGTGGTGGGCTCTGGTGAGGCTACTTTATGTGAGTGACTCTTCTTCTTGGCTGTGGTGCAGGAGAACAGTGGCCAGCAAAATCAAGTGGCAGTGGAGACACCCTCAGACCATGGGGTTTACTCTTTCCAGTTCAGCAAGTAATGACAGGTAAGAAGCTCCAGCTAGGGGACATGCCCCTAGCACAGCCTCTGATTTAGGCTACCTTTAGCATTCACCTCAATTTCCATTCGTTGAATAGAAATGAATTCTTAGCCAGGCAAAGAATACAGGTGGCTCACACCTGTAATCCTAGCAACTCAGGAGGCTGAGATCTGAGGACTGTGGTTGGAAGCCAGCCTGGACAGGAAAGCCCAAGAGACTATTTTCAGTTAAACCATCAGAAGGTAGAGCTGTGGCTCAAATGGTAGAGCACTAGCCTTGCACACAAAAGCACAAAAGCTCAAGGACAGCACCCAGGTCCTAGGTTCAAGCCCCAGAACTGGCACTCGCCTGCATGCGTGTACACAGAGAGAAAATTCTTGGAAACACCCCAGACTCAAGGGTTAAGCAAGTTACCATCTGTAGACTGTACTATGGACTAACGATTGGGCATCATTTTTCACAGACCTGGGCCAAGAGAAGAAACCTTGACACTCCTGCCCTGTGCTGTTTCTTCATTGCTGACGGAGGCTGGGCACCTGTCACTTTTTCTATGTGCTACACTCAAGGAGATCAAAGAAACCTTTTTCTTTTGCAAAGAAAGTTTTTTGCTTTGTTTTTATTGCAATGTACTTTTCTCCTACCCCAAAGAGACATGGCGGCTGGAGCTTCTCATCTGCATGAAGAACTGTTTTTTTAATTATTCATTGGCGTGATTTGAGAAGGCTTTTAAAATGATTGGAATTATTTCTTTAAACCAAAACAAAAAAAAACAGAAAGACATGGTGCTAGAAGGCTGACAAAGGAGCCTGCTTGCTGCGTTTGGTTATGGACTTTTTTTTTGATATGTGTGTATGTGTTTAAGAAATATGCAGACTTTGTTTTATAAAGCTCTCAGCTCACATCAGTCTCCTCTTTACACATTTTTTTGGTTTGCTTTCTCTCATCCAAGTTGTTCTGTTTTTCTTTTCCATATAGCTGAGCTTTCCTGCTTTGCTTTTTTTTTTTTTTTTTTTTAGTTTTTTGTGAATTTCTTTTTTGAATGAAATTTCCTGTAAATTTGGAGGTGGAGAAGAAATGGGCAAGGACAAAGTAGAATCCTAACAGCCAGAGGAAGTAGCTTGCTCCCTGGCTCTGTCTCATCTTGGGAAGAAAAGACTGGAGTCTGGCTACAGTAAGCACAGCTGTGAACTAGGCTCCAGGAAACCACCTCACCTGCTGTGCACTCGTGGCTAACACCTGTAATTCTAAGCTACTCAGAAGGCTGAGATCTGAAGATCATGGCCAGGAAAGTGCATGAGTGTCTTATCTTCAATTAACCACCCAAAAAGCTGGAAGTGGAGCTGTGACTCAAGAGGCGGAATACCAGCTTTGAATGAAAGAGCTAAGGGATAGTGTCTAGGCCTTGAGTTCAAGCCTCAGAACTGGCACGAAAAGAAAAAGAAAAAAGAAACCACCTCACAACCTTCAAAAGCCATCCTTGAAATAAATTTGCCTCTTTCCTGGCAAGTTCCGGAATGACAGACTTACTGGCTTGTGACTAGCATTCACTGCCCAGCCTACCACCTTCATAGGAAGCTTTGTTCCCAGCCTCAGATTTTCAGGAATGTCTGCTCTCCTGCCCTGGGAGGATCTTCTCTTCTGCTGGGTCTCTCAGCCTCGTTTTTCCCTGCAGCTCATTGCTGTATTATGTACTATCTGCAGCTGTGACCTTGCCGAATCCACATCAGCCTCCTTCCCACTGGGGAAGACCTGCTGTTTCACCCATGGACCAGTGGTTCTTGACTGCAGGTGGCTTATCCCCCAAGAGATGGTTCCTGATATCTGACATCTTTCATTGCCATGCCCAAGGATGGTTGTGTACGCTACTGGTATCTAGTTGGTGTCGGCCTGGATGCTGATGGCTAGCCTATGGTGTACAAATACCGTCAAAGATTTTTCTGGCTCAAAACATCACTAGTGCTTTGATGAAAACAATGCTTCTCTGCCCTCTGGGAGTCAGGTGAACCTGCACCCTGGACACAAAGTGCCTTTTGACATTACTACACTTGGTTGGGAGGGATGGAACTGTTGTAATCTTTGACATCTCTATGCAAGAGCCATCCTTGCATAGTGCATTGCTGTTGTGCACAGGCCAGCACATTTGGCTTGAAAGAATCGAGGTGGGACAAGGACAGAACGTGGACAGAGCTCTCCTAAGTGTGCTGAGTAATCTCCCCTCCCCCTGCTCTGGTATATTTGGACCCCTTCTCCAGGGATCCAGCACATCAGAAATAATTTTCCTTCTTGTAGAAGGCCAACAGGGAGGTAGGGGAGGAAAGAGCAATCTACATCCCACCTCATTCTTCACAAGATCAGGAAAGACATTTTAAAATCTCTCTGGTCTTTTAACTGTCATCTTCTGCAAGACTTGACTGCACATAGACAGGTAGGAGAAAGTTTTGCCCATCCACTAGGAAGTAAGATCCTATTCCTGACTTCTCCCAGACACTTGCTCCCACACAAAGTCCCCCTTGGTGTTGGGGCCAGGTATGTCTCCTGAGACAATTGGGCAAGCAAGTGATGGAGCTAATGAGAAAGGAGCTCAGAAGATAGTGTCAGAGCAGAGGAGAAAAACTGTGGCTTAGTCTCTGTACGCAGAACTTGAGGTCTAGCTTTGCCCCCCCTTGCCTCTCACCCCAGAATTGAGGGTTCCAGCCCTCCCTAGCTCCAATTGTCTCTCTGTACGTCCTACCAGTAAGGGAGTTGGACCACTGGGAGGATACAAAGGTAAAGTGCAAAAAACCAAACAAACAAAAAACCTGGCTACTGTTTTCTCACTGGTTCTGCAGGAAAGGCTTATCCAAACCCAGTAGCCTTCTAGAAGGCTAACTTAACTGGATAATTCTTTTTTGTGTCCCTAGCCCTTAGTAAACATTAGTACAGCAGAGCTACTTTCTTGAGGGAGGCCATTAAGAGAAAAACCCAGATGTCTGTTCATTGGACTGGAGGTAGATTGAGGAGTCTTGGTAGGTTATTTGTGGGGGAGGGTTCCTATAACCCCGATGACACTGCAGCTGTCTGCCTCTTAGAAGTCACGCTTGTCTCCTTCCTCTGTGCTTAATATGGTCAGATGCGTTGTGTAAGTTTTCGAATTACCATTTGAGCATCTTATGTGAATCTGAGTGTTTCTGATTGGGGCCGGTATGGACATGGGAGTGAGGGGGAGCCTGCAGTTGTTTTTGTCATGGCTAATCCCACTGAGGAATTTCTTTTTGGTGCTTTTGGTCTATACCCCTATTTTCCCTTTTTAAAAAAGCTGATTTCTGATGGTGGGTGTGACTGGAGAAGGGCGGGGCTAAGCACTATGCCTAGTGTTTCTGAATCCTGTCTTTAGTCAGGTTTTTCCTGTCTTTTGCATCTCACCCCCACTTATTATAGTTGCTTTCAAAATTCTTTTCTTGGTTTTTGTTTTAATAGAAACTACCAGAGTCTGTTCCTTCACTAGGCCCCAAGCCCATTTCATCTCATGCCATTATGACTGCTACTCTCAGACCCCAAAGAGATTTGACTTTGAGGATACAGAAGCCCATGAGGAAGGCAGGCATAGGAATGATGGGGAACATGGTTAGTTTTGTGTTTTCAACCAAAGAATTTGAAGAGCTGCCCAGCCTGGGAAGCCCACTGGCTCAGAGAAGGTAACTGCCCTCATCAGGAATAGACAGGGGTGGGAGATGATAGTATTTGCACTGAGGCAGAAGACCAGACTTTGCTGCTCACCTCTGGTTAGGCCACCACCACCCTATTCCCTTCCTCCTCCTACCTACCTTGCAAGTAGGTAAGCTTCTTTCACCTTTCTCCATTTTCCAGTGTCTTCAGGGCTCATTCGCTGTGACTACATCAAGTCGCTGAAGCCAAGACCTAAATCTGGGCTGTTGCCCCACCAGAAGCATGGTGAGAGCCCCTGCTGATGTTGCATGGGTCTTTGGCAGTGGCTTCTAGAAAAGACTATTGCAAACCAAATATAGTGGCATCCTTTGATAATCCCAGCATGCTGGGAGGCAGACAGGACAACTTCAAGGCCAGCCTAAGCTACTACACAGGAGAGAGAGTCATCAACAAAGAACCAGTGTTGCTCCTCAACAGGAGCCCACCTTTATGGGAACACGGCAGCATAGCTCCTATCAGGACAGTAGCATTATCAGTTTGCATTCCTTAGCCAAGAGCAACACTTGGATGGGTTAGTCAGGTCCAAACTTGCCCTATCTTCCTCCAGGCCTCGAATAGTGCACGCCAGAGAAACAGGCGAGGGTCATCATAGCCTGTCTGTAGGTCCTATAGTTTTGTGCCTTGTTACATGAATTCTTCCTGATTGCCTTTAAAATCAGCTATTCCATTTCAGGACAGCTTGCCTTGTCTTTGCAAGCATTAGCAGAATCCAGAAGTTTACTCAGCTGTTCACCCGCTCCCTCCAGTTTTCCCTCAGCAGCTAAAACTAGCCTGCAGCTCTCTTCCTTCACATGAGGAAGCTGGGTGCTCTCATCACCTGTGACCACTGCTTTGTCCTGCCTATCCAATAAGCATGTCCAACAAGCCCATCCCCAAACTTCCTCATCCTTGTTACTTATCTACCTCAACCTCACAATTCAACAAGGGCACCAACACCTGACTTGTATTGCATCTTGTCCTTGTCTTCATGAGGGTTAGGAAGCTGGGGCTAGAAAGGGTGCATCAACAAATGCAGACTCTCCTAATGGTTGTTTCTGGGATGTCTTCTCTGGGTATTTTTGGCTCACTGACCGTCCTAGACAGGTCCATTTGGTAGGACCTATCTGTGGCAGGCCATGGGGAGACTTGAGTGGTGACCACTTAGGATAACAATGGTTGAGTACCCCAGACTACCACCATCAGAGCAGAGCTTAGAATTTAGGAGAATTCATTAGTGGGGCTACCAAATGAGAAGGTAAGCAAGCACCAAAGAGGGAGTTAGTAATTTTAGTTAGTGCTGGAAGCAGATGCTCCTTCTCTACCTCAACTCCATTTGTCTACAGGGTTGAGGAATTGCTGCCAGCCTAGAGGGAGATGAGATTCTCAACTTTTCCAGCCTGACCAACCCCCTTCCCCCCTCCCCATCGCTGGTGTTGACTCTCCAACACATACCCTTTTTGTCCACATTGAGTGGGTGGATCCTCTGTTGTGTGCACTTATCACCTGGAGAAGAAATGAGTTTAATTTATACTTAAAACACATTTTGTACGTGTTTTTCCTTATGCAGAGACCTCTAGTTTTATACTCTTCCCATGTTTAGGCCAATACCACCTTTCTAGCTTCTTCCCTTTTCTGACCCTTTGTCTTTTCCTGTAACCTATAATTTGGTAAGAGCTTCATTTTGGCTTTTTTAAATAAAACATAAAATCCAGAGTGTTGGTGTATTTTCTTTCTTTTTCTCAAGTCAGTCCTGGGGCTTGAACTTAGGCCTTGGGCACTCTCCCTGAGCCCTTTGTGCTCAAGGCTAGCTACCACTTGAGCTACATCTCCCACTATGTTTTCTGGTGGTTAATTGGAGATTAAGAGCCTCATGGACTTTTCTGCCCAAGCTGGCTTCAAATTGTGCTCCTCAGAGATCAGCCTGAGTAGCTAGGATTACAGGTGTGAGCCACTGGCTCCTGGCTTGTTGGTGATGGGCCTGTATTTGCTACCCTAGGAACCCAGGGGCAGCTTGGGAGGAGAAGACTCTGCATACAAGAAGGCAGGGACCAGCCGGGCGCTGGTGGAGCCTGTAATCCTAGCTACTCAGGAGGCTGAGATCTGAGGATCGTGGTTCAAAGCCAGCCCGAGCAGGAGAAAGACCGTGAGACTCCTATCTCCAATAAAACACCAGAAAACCGGAAGTGGCGCTGTAGCTCAAGTGGTAGAGCGCTCGCCTTGAGCTGAAGAGCTGAGGGACAGCGCCCAGGCCCAGAGTTCAAGCCCCATGACCGACAAAAAAAAAAGAAGGCAGGGACCAACACACTTGACTCTCATTTTGCCCTGCACCTCAGACTTTCCAACAGGACCCTAGAGCCACAAGGGCAGGGGTAGGGAACGAAGTGTACAGAATTCTGCCTTTGGCAAAGTGGCTAGGCTGAGAGGTAAACCTGTCTTTCATACCAAGCCAGTCATATCGATCAATACCCAGTCAGCCCCTTAGGTATGTGTGAGAATCAATGCTGAAAGGAACAAAGACACAGAGTCCTTTGAATCTCTATCAAATGTGGTTTTTATTCAACTGACAAGCACTTTTCTACAGCTGCACTTGTGGAACATCACATGGCAAAAACAGGTTGTTTTTTTTCTCTAGGCTTTTTTTTTTCCTTTTTTAAACCTTATTAAAAATGAGATTGGTCCTAAAAATATAGAAAGAAATAAATTTAAATTCACAAAAAACTGTACATTATCAAAAAGTCACTAAAACACCACATTTGGTTATATAAAAAGTCAGTCCCTTTTGTTGTAAAAGGAACATTGAAACTTGGTGTTGATGGTGTGGTTTTTTTAAGCTGTTACCAGACTAATGGGGAGGGAAACAGAGGGGCTGGGGGTGGGCTGTCCTTTTACCTTAACCTGCCTTCCTTAGCAAATACACAATATGGAAAATCCACCTAACTCCAGGGGGCAGTGAGGATGAGGAAAAAAATGGCTCCTCTGATCATGCCTTATCCCCACCCCCTCTGCAGCCCTGACTTCTTCAAACTGAGTCTAGGACTCCACCCCATTTTAAGAGTGCCTGGTCCCTAAGGAGAGATGGAGCCGGGAGAGGAACACAAAGCAGGAACAACTGAGACTTCACTCCCTGTCTCCACTCACCTCCAACCATGAATTACTCTAGTAGTACATTTTAGGCCAGGAAAATTGCCATGGGGAGAAAAGTGGAGCCCCCAACTATAACAGTTCCAAACATCTAACACAAAATTTGTTACGGCGCAGTTATTTAGATAAAATATAAATATTTATGCATAATATAAAGTCAATTCAAATATTCTTCAATCCACCTCTTATTTAAAAGCAAAAAAAAAAAAAAAATCTCAAATAAAATTAAAAGTTTTGAGGTTTATCTGACAGAAAAGGCGACTTTAGAAATAGGCTATGGGGGGAGAAGGGACATAAAGGATAAAGGGACTGCCCAGGACCTACACTGCCCCACCCCCTCAGTGCTGCCATAAGTATAAGGAACGCTCCATCTTGCCCGGTGCCCTCCCCCCCCCCCCAATGGAACATTTCTTGGATGCCTCAGCTCTCTGCTTAGGCCAGCCAGCAGCCACCTCCCCAGTGCAAGTACCCGTAATCTCTAATGGGAGGGGCTCTGCTGAGCAGGAAAGCAGGGGGCCACAGGCCCATGGCTATAGTTTGGAGTTAGCAGCTTTCCTCTCACATATTGGGGGCTTACTTTGGGCACAGTCACACATAGGGCAGTTGTGGACCCAAAACCCCTCCTCCCAGCCTCTCCTGTCCTCCAGGGTCTCTGCTGCTAGGGAAGGGGTATGGGCTATGAAGTAGATGAAGAAAACACAACTAAACCCATGGATGGTCATGGGTTAGGAAAAATCCAGTTCTACCCTTCTCCCTGCAAAAGCTTCAGACTCAAAGCTACTGAGAGGAGAGGGAGTTCCTGCTGAAAGATTGCACAGTTTGAAGAGGCTGGAAGAGAAATGACCAGGAGAGAGGAGAGAGACAGCCTTGTCCCCAGACACAGAGTTCCTGTGGTTTCCCGAAGATAAAAGTATTAGTATGCAACAATAGGAAAGGTGGGAATAGAAACAGACACTTGGGGAGACTGAATGGATCCTATCAAACAAAACAGGGTCACTCACACTTGCTTGCTCACTCTATCTTGGGTGTCTAGCTCTCTCTCTCTCTCACACACACACACACACACTTTTACATGCACACATACGTGCAAACACAATGCCTTTCTCTCTTCCTTTCTCCGAGGCCAGTCAATTGCTACTTGGCCTCCACTTCGGAGGTGCACCCCAACTCAGCAGTAGTTGTCCCTGAGGAGTTCCCAAGAGGGAGATTTGGGAAGGAGGCTGGAAGGCTCAGGGTGCCTGCCTGCCCTCTCCCCAGCCACTGAGTTTCAGAAAAGGCTGGAAACTCAGCGTGTGAGGAGGATACATTTTAGAGGGATAGTTATTGGCAGGAAGATGAGGACAGAGAAAGACAGGGACCTCTGAACTTTTTTTTTCTTTTGAAGGAGAAAAAGATTGGGGAGGAAAGAACCCGTACACGATAAGTTTTATATTATTGGATGAGAGAAAAATCTGAAAAATGGGGTGGGAGAAAAGGAAAAAGAAAAAAAAAGAGAAAGTGAGAAGCAGGGAAGAGACTGAACATGGAAGCAGCATGTTCAGGGCCCGGTGTCCGGCTCGACACACTTGGGAGTTAAGTCCACTTTACTGGCCGTCACTGCGGGTCCGCACACAGTACAGAGTGTTTCTCGGTTTCACACATTCACTAGAACTATTGCTATTGTTAAATAACCCCAGAATGCTGGGGCATGAACAGGGAAGGAGAGGAAGCTGGGAAGAGGAAATAGGGACTTCTTTCCCCTCCCCATTTTTTAATCAGGAAATAAAACAGAAAAGAAAAATTATTTTTCTTTCTTTCTTTTTTGGCTTTCAGTCCAGGAGGACCTCATCTCTGCACCTCTTACTTGAGGAGCAAGAGAGGAAGGGAAAAAAGGGAACTGGGGACAAGAGGACGTGGGTGCTGCCAAGGGCAGGGTCAAAAGTCAGGGCTATTATCTGACTTGAGTCTGGACCCAGGGCAGCATCAGCAGGTGAGAATGGCAGGTTTTTCTGTTGGAAGGAGGGGAAAATGCCACACCTCCCTTGCCTCACAGATTGGCCTGTTTTCCCTGATAAAACTCCTCCCAGCGGCTCTCAAAGAAGCGGCGCATGATGTGCCCAGCCTTGCCAACTTCAGAGTCATCCTCATTGAAGGTCTGGCAGTTGTCAAAGACCAAGAGGGCATCAGCTGCAAACTCCTCTGAGCTAGTATACCTGCACAGAGATAGAGGTGGAGGTAGGTGTAAGCACTATGAGGCGCACAATGAAATAGGACTAGAGGAGTGAACTTGTACTTACCCTCCCCGGAGCAGCCGTTCCCGCATGGTGGAGAAATCCATAGGGTTCTTGATGATGCGTCGGTACCCGCTCACCAAGCGTGGGTTCACAGGCTCCAGGAAAGGCCAGGCTGCATCATGAGACTCCATCTCCATCAGGATAATCCTATCAGTACAAGAGTGATGGTCCTATCACTGGAAGCTCACACCTTGACTCTTCCCTGCCACTTTCCTCTGGCAGAGGGAGAGCCAGCTATCCCTAGAACTTGCTCAACTCACTCGCAGAACGTAAGATCTCTGTGCTGGCTCCGCATTGAGAATCGCCGCCGCTTGGAAGGAGACACACTAAGTCCTTCTGAGTACCGAGGCACTGCCGGGCTTTCTTGGCCCCTTGATAGTATGCGGCGTCGGCGGCTATCACCCTCTGGAAAGTTCAGCGAAAAACCACTCTTCCGCTTCTGGCCTCGCTTTGGGAAGCCAGGCTTCTGAGTGAATTCTTCCTCTACCTGCTGAGGACAGGAAAGGGTGAGATTAGTTCTGGCTGAGGAAGCATGCCTTTGGCTTCTTCGGAAGGCTCTCTTTGCTTAAGACTAGCAATCTACCACCTGAGCCACAGTGCCACTTCTGGCTTTTTCCGAGTAGTTTCTGGCAATAAGAGTATCAAGGATTTTTTTGTCCTGGCTGGCTTTGAGCCATGATCCTCTGATCTCGGCCTCCTGAGAAGCTAGAATTACAGGCGTGAGCCAATGGCACCTAACTTTCTGTTTTAGGGTTTTTGGTTTTTTTTTGGAGGGGGTGCAGTCATGGGGCCTGAACTCTGCACTTGGGCGCCGTCCCTCAGCTCTTCAGCTCTAGGCTGGCACTCTACCACTTGAGCCACAGTGCCACTTCCGACTTTTTCTGCTTATGTGGTGCAGGGCCTCATGCATGCAAGGCAAGCACTGTACCACTGAGCCACCTTCCCAGCCCTTTTTTCTTTTCTTTTTTTTTTTAAATAGAGGAAGCAAAGACTATAAAATTTAAGTGGCTAAGTACCCTAACACTGTCATGATCCCATCCCACGGAGACTGAGGGCATGAGACATCTGTAGGTTTGATGCTAAATGAGATGAAAAAGAAAACTGACTCCAGTTTGGGAAAATGAAAGCCTTACCTGGGCCAAACAGACGGCACAAAACCAATCACCTTCTGGGACAGCCTCCATTTTGGGCCGATGGCAATAAATGTGGCAGCCACGGTCACATCCATCACAAAGCAGAAGAAATTCATCATTGTCACCCTTCCGGCAGACTAGACAGGTCTAGACCAAGGTTGTGAGGAGGCAGGATGAGCTCTTAAAGCCTCTCCCTACCAGTGCCCCCAACTACCCCAGCCTGCTGGCTCATCAGCCTGTGAGCTCTCCCAGCCTCTTACCACTTTGTTGACAGACTTCTCCCAGGCAATGGACCGCTCCAACTGGCTCATGCACAAGCACACCTGGGCTGCACTCCGGCACCGCTCAAGTGTCTGACGCCAGACACGAACTCGAGGAGTGATCTCATATGATCTACAGAGGGAAAGTGGTTGTAAACCTGGGTTGAGGAGCAAGACCCATTACAGAGAGGAACTTCTTCCTTCTCTCTCCAGGACCTAGGAATGTGAGGAGTGGGAGTCACTTACATCTCTGTTGTAGTGCCCTCAGGGGCACCATTGGGTGTGCTGAGCAGGGCCTTCTCCAGCACCACCTCATGGGCTGGCCAGAGAGGCTCCCGCAGGTACCGTCGCTCCACATTCTGTTCCAAGGCAGCCAGTCGCATCACAGCCAGGTCCAGAGGGTTAGTACTTTTTCGCTGAGGTACCAGTCCTTCCTTGATCCTACCTCTCCAGGTAATGTCCTCCTGGGAGTCAGGCAGATGCTCACAGTAGGCCAAATCTTCACGGGTAGAGTCTGGGCTAGGACATGTCCAGCCCTTGTGTGGGAAAGAGGAGCAAAACTCATTGTAGGGCTGGGAATGTGGCTTAGTGGTAGAGTGCTTGCCTAGCATGCATGAAGCCCTGGGTTCCATTCCTCAGTACCACATAAAGAGAAAAAAGCCAGAGGTGGTTTTGAGCACAGAGTGGCTCAGGGACAGTGCCCAGGTCCTGAGTTCAAACCCCAGGACCAGCAAAAAGCAAAACAAAAAACCTCATTGTAAATAAGGAGAAACCAACAAAAATGTTCCTCAGCCTTTCTGCACAGGGCTGGCTTCCAACTACAATCCTCAGATCTCAGCCTAAGTAGCTAGGATTATAGGCATGAGCCACAAGTACATGGCAGATTTAAAGTTTTAATGACTTCTTCCCATGAACAATTTGCTATCCAGTACCAATCCCTATATACCCGAATTTGCAGATCAGACAGGATAACTCGCTGCTCCAGCTCCTCTACCCACTGAAGCACAGCTAGGTCTGTCTCATATGTCTTCTCTTTGGGGGACCAGCCCATAATCTCTTCTTGAAAGGCAGGTAGCTGGCTGGGCTCAAAGATGGGATCTAAGAGAGAAAGCAGAGGGAGAGGTCCATCAGGTATTATTATTATTATTTTTTTTTTTTTTGTCGGTCGTGGAGCTTGAACTCTGGGCCTGGGCGCTGTCCCTCAGCTCTTCAGCTCAAGGCGAGCGCTCTACCACTTGAGCTACAGTGCCACTTCCGGTTTTCTGGTGGTTTATTGGAGATAGGAGTCTCACGGTCTCCCCTGCCCGGGCTGGCTTTGAACCGCGATCCTCAGATCTCAGCCTCCTGAGTAGCTAGGATTACAGGCGTGAGCCACCAGTGCCCGGCAGATCTATCTCTGATCTTTTTTTTTTTTTTTGGGTCGGTCATGGGGCTTGAACTCTGGGCCTGGGTGCTGTCCCTGAGCTCTTCAGCTCAACGTGAGCACTCTACCACTTGAGCCACAGTGCCACTTCCATCAGGTATTATTATAGCAGCAGCTCATCATTTGCCTTGGTCTCCTCAGCTTAGGCTGTGTCAAAATTATCTATTTACCAGTTGAGGGCCGTAAGCAGACTTCCTGCAAGAAGTCCCTGTGCTTGTTAAGGTGTTTGTGAAGTGCCTTCTCCCGGATGCCTCGAGGATGGAGAGTCTTAAGTATAGCATCCAATGTCTCAGGATCTCTGATCCACCACCAGCCTGAGCACATCTCTACAAGCAAAGGATATACATGTGGGGTGGGTGGTGAGGGGCAGGCAGGGTGGGAAACTGCTGTGAATCCCACTGCCCACACTGGACACCACTATTACCTAACTCCATTCCACTTAAGATCACTAACCAGGAGGGACAGGCTGGGCTGTCAACTGGGATAGATATCGGTGCTCCATCTGTTTGAAGAACTTGCTAGGAGGTCTCCCTCTCCGTTTTGGCTGCCCTAGCCCTGTGGGACTCTGTGACATTTCTCCAGAGTCACCTGCTCTCCTCTTAGGGACCACCCCGGGCAAAGGAGTAGAAGAGAACTGCACTGGAAAACAGGGATTGGCAGCACTGAGTCTATTCATCTGTAAAGAGAAGACGTAGAAAGAGCACTTGGATATCTTACGTTTTAAATGTTCCCTCAACTTCAGGCTGTAGCCAGGCAATGGAGCCTGTGGCAAATAAAGTACACACACTAATTCTAACTACTTACTGGCTTGGAAAAGGCAGACAGCTGAGGAGAGGAAGTGGGTTGGTCCTCAGAAACTGCAGGGGGTGGCGTAGGGGCAGCATTGCAGGGTATCTGGGCTGAGAAGCTAAACCAGGGTGCTTGAGAATCAGGGCCAGATTCTGTCTCATCAAGCTCTGGCTCCTCTGGGGGCTGTGATGGGGCTGGGTCTAGTTTTCCTGGGCTGCTATCGGGTGTGAGGACTGAGCTACTTAACAGGGAGCCATGGCTCTGAGTCTGGCTCAGCCAAGACAGGAAGGCTGACTGGCTAAGGTCATGCTGGCTCTGGCCCAAAGACAAAGGGGAACCTTCTGGCTCCAGAAATCCATTATGGGATTGAGGATTGGACTGAAGCTGGGGCTGGGGAGGAACCAGAAGCTGAGGATGGGACTGAGTCTCTGGCTGAAGCTGGGCCTGAGGTGGTTCTGAATCCTGACCCCTAGCAGAGGACTTAATGTGCCTAGGTTGCATAGACCCAGGCTTAGTTTTTCGAGGTCGGCCTCGGGTCCGGGCAGGAGAAGCAGCAGGAGTGTTGGAGCCAGGTAACTCCTTCTTCACAGACAAGAGGGCAGGGCTGGGTGCTGGATGGGTTGCCACCTTCAGGGAGTCAGTTTCCTGCTTTATCACATCTTCAGGAACTATACAGACAAATAAAAGAGTTTAAGACAGACACTGCTATATAATAGAGGAAAATATTATATAAAGACAGGATATACCCTTTTTCTCTTGGACTTAAGCCCCCTTCTTTTGGAGATAATAACTTATGCCAATGAACACAGTATCTAGGGAATAAACACTGTGCGATCATCATCAGCCATCAGATTTATAATATGACTAAGGATCAACTGCATCTTTCTTTTTGTGAGTTGTAGGACTTGAACTCAGGGACTGGGCATTGTCTCTGAGTCTCTTAGGCTAGTGCTGTACCACTTGGGCCGCAGTGCCACTCTAGTTTTTGAGTAGTTAATTGGAGATAAGCGTCTCACAGGGACTTTTCTGCCCGGCCTGGCTTCAAACCATGATCTTAAGATCTCAGCCTCCTGAGTAGGTAGGATTACAGGCCTGAGCTACCAGTGCTCAGCTTCAACTGCATCTTTTGCAGTATTTTTTCTTTGTACTTGTGTTGGTACTAGAGGCTTGAACTTAGAATCTGGGCATAGTCTCTTAGCTTTTTTGCTCAAGGCTGATGTTCTATCACTTAAGCCACAGCTCTACTTCCAGCTTTTTTGGTGGTTAACTGTAGATAAGAGTCTCTGGACTTTTCTACCTGGCTAGCTTGCAACAGAGATCCTCACATGTCAGCCTCAAGTGGCTAGGATTATAGACATGGTCCACTGTGATGTATGACCTTTTTCTTTTTCCTCTCTCTCTCAACATTGCTTCACTATGTAGCCCAGGCTGGACTTAAACTAACAATCCTCCTGCCTCAAATTCCTTAGTGGTAGGATTACAAGTATGTGTACCACCATGTCCAACGTAGCACAGTGCTAGTCAGATCCAGGGTCTCATTCTGTGCTTACCACTCCCCAGCTCTGTTAAGCAGTACTGTAATTAAAAATATTAACACTTTAATCATCTTAATAGTCTTATGAAGTATGTATACCTCATTTACAAATGAAAAAACAAGAATACAACTGGTAAGTGGCAACACAGGTATTTAGGCAGTCTTACTCTAGATTAATTTTTTGTCTTTCTAGTCATGGAAATTGACCCAACAAGCCTTGAGCCTGTCAGGCCTCAGTAGTAGTCCTCAGCAGCTGTCTGTGCTCTTAGCCACTGCTACACTAGCTTGCATAAAAATGAAAGAAGCCCAAGATCACTAAGTAGAAGAAAAGGAATATTTGTGTTAGGATTCAGAATTGAAGCTTACACACACACACACACACACACACACATACACATACATACCTAAGCTCCCCTCAGATCCTTCCACAAAGATCCCAGCCAAATATGGCAATACCCAGTAACGGCGTCTGTAACGGTCTTGACCCAAGGAGACTGCCCGTAGCATCTGAGATGAGTATAGCAGCTTTTTGCGAAAGAAGAGCTGACGCTGGGTAAGCAGAAGGAAATAAAAGATAAATAAAAAACATTTCCAGACAGTAGTGAGTTCAGCTGGTGTATGGGAGCTTCCCTATACAATGGATACCACTGAAGGTGATTAATTCTTGCCCAGCCCACACTTTTAGCTCCCAGGGTTGGAATTATAGTACCTTACTGAGTTTTTCTATCTGACGCTCTAACTCCGGAATGCTAGATGATATAGCATCAACCTGGATAGAGACAAGTGGAAAAAAAAAAAAAAAAGAGAAGATACTAGAGTCAAGAAAGAGCATTATTTACTTCCTAACTTCCACTTTCCTTAGTTTTGGGCTAGCACCTCTCCATCTCTTCGACTTTTACGGCCATGGACAACTGTTATAGCCTCTTCTTCTTCCTCTTCTTCCATGCCGCTAGTTTCTTCCATGATCCGAGAACTGCGCCTGCGTCCCAGACCTTCCTCTGACCCTTCCATCTCTACCTCAGGTCGCCCAGTTCGTTTGGCCAGAGCAGTTTTCAGTCTTGAAATAGATAAAGGAATAAAGGTCTCTGTGGTGAGGAAAATGATGATGCCAAGAGACATCCTGACCCCCTGGTTAGCTCCTAAAACCCAGGGAAGGGCATCCTGTTCCAGGCAGTACTGACTATGCTTCACCCTTTTCCCTTTTCTCCTCTTTGAGTTCAACTCTGTCTTGTTCTTACCTCCGGAGCCGGCCTTCAACAATCCACTTGTTTTTCCTGTAGCTGGACATACTCTCCAGAGTCTTGTCAATCTCACTGCAAAGGTACAAGGAATAGAATTTTTGAGCAGAAATAGAAGCAGAAAAAAAAAGAGGGGGGAACACTTTTAGGGTAAATAGGGCTGCAGAGTTCAGCCTAGAATTTAGACTGGATGAATAGTAGAGGCAAGCTTAAGCTCCTCCAGAAATGGCACCATGATTTAGTTCCAAATCACTCCTGCACATCACCCAGGACTTCTGGCTGGCTAACACCCTACCCCACCCCACCCCACCCCACCCCACCAGGCAAGGGATAACTATCCCCACCCCTTACTTGATGATGAGGGTGGAGCCATTGAGCTCATGCACAAGGAAGGCCAGAACGGCAGCTTTCTGTTGAGGTGGCTGGGCCTGAAAAGGCTGGGTGCGCAGGCTGTCACAGAAGGTTGGCTCCACTCCATATGCCATGAGGAAGCAGCGCAGAATCTCAGACACATTGTCTCTTGTCAAAGGGATCTCAGACACCTTCTCTCCCAAGATCTTTAGGGACTATTTAAAAGAGAACATAATGGGAATGAGAAGGGAAAGGGGCCCCAGTCAAATTGGGTGGACCTGGGAGATAACTACAGGGTAAAAACAGGACTTGGGAAAATAATGAAAACCAGTGCAACAAGATCAAAGCATCAGAAGTCAAAGTAGTACATGGAAAAAAAAAATAAGAAAATACAAACAGGAAGAAGCCATATTTCCTTCACTTCTCCAGATCATTCTGCATCCCAAACCCTCCCAGCCTGTCTAGCAAGTGAAGCTAACCTGACAGTAGGAGGGCAAGCCAGGATCATGGAGTGCAGCCTTCAGGAGTCTCACCAGCAAGTCTTGAACCTTGCCCAAGCTGTCGCCTTGACACAAGAGTCCCTCCTGCAGGACCCCCAGGCTAGGTACATCTTTGGTAGGGTCAAAGCCCAGCACCTTGCCAAAACTATGCAGGAACTCCACAACAGTCAAGCAGTCTGAGAAGGCCCTACTGGGCAATGTCAAACCAGGGATGCGTGTGAAGTCAGGCAGAGGCTGGGGGGATAAATAGGGTGTCCTGTTAGACATACCAGAGGCAGTAATTTGGATGTCCAGAGGATCTTCCTTTAAAAAGTATTCTTAGAATAGCCCCTCCATGACCCAGGAACGATTACTTTCCCATCCCTACCTGGTGGTCAGCCAGACACATATCTTCAGTGGGCTTCTTCATCTCCTCCAAGATCACCTGTTGCCTCTGTCGTTCCTCCAGGCGCTTCTGTGTGGCCAGGGTCTTATCTGCTTTACAAGCTGGCTTCGCTTTGGCCACCCCCTCCTTTTCCTTCATTTTTACCTTCTCTTTCTTTTCCCTCTTCACTTTTTCCTTCAGCTTTTCCTGCTTTACCTTTATCTTTTCCTTCTCAGCCTATCCGCCCAGGGTAAAGAGGAATAGGAGTGTCATAAAGATACTATTCATCACCCTTCCCTGATTCCAGTCCCTTCCAAATTCAGAAACCAGAAAAGTAACTGAACATGAGACTGGCATATGTGTATCTCGGAAAATCAGTTTGATGACTTCAAACTGGAAGATGGGAATGCACTTCAGTGGGACAGCATTAGTCTATCATAAGCAAAGCCAGTGTTCAATCCTAAGCACTGGGGAGGAAAAATTAAGACTTTGCAAATGCATACATGAACCTACCTTAAATTTCTTCTTAGTGTCCTTTTGCTTTAAGTTCTTGGTATCTTGTTTCCGCTTGTTTCTGGCCTGTAAACCATAAGGGAAGTCATTTCTCCTCAAATTCTGAAAGCATCTTTGCTTGGACTAGAAGTCAAGAACAGTCAAGGGTGCTGGGGAGGAGAGGTAAGAGATGGGATCATGAGGGGCTGGCAATGGATCAATTCTCTAATCCTAGAGATGCCTACATTATTTGTGAACAAACCAAGTTCTCAAAATCAAACCCAAGTACAAGATAATGAAATGTGTGCTGCTACATGGGGGAAGGTGGGGAAAAAATATGAAGGTTATAGGAAAAATTGAAACATTGATATCCCTTACCTGCCCTTGGATAGGAGTCTGACACTCTCCCCGTTGTACCTTCTGCCTCATCTTCTTTTTGCTTTTACTCATCTTTGTTTTATCTTCCTCATTTGTTGTTTCTGTGAAGGAAGAAAAAATGAGAGAGATAGGGCTGGGCACTGGTGGCTCACACCTACACCCTATACCTAGCTACTCAGAAGGTTGAGATCTAAGGATTTCAGCCCAAAGCCAGCCTAAACAGAAAACTCATAAGACTATTATCTCCAATTAATCATCAAAAAGCCAGAAGCAGATGTGTAGCTCAACTGGTAAAGTGCTAGCCTTGAATGAAAAAAAAAAAGCCAAGCAAGATCATGAAGTTCTGATTCATGAAGCTTCAGTATTGGCACAAAGAGAGAAAGAAAGAAGAAAGCTGATGCTTGGTATCCTAACAGGTAGCATATACCTGTTACAAAGCTGGCTTCTCAAGCACCTCTCTAAATCATCTACTCTTTTTTTTTTTTTTTTGGTCCAGTCGTGGGGCCTGAACTCTGGGCCTGGGCACTGTCCCTCAGCTCTTCAGCTCAAGGCTAGTGCTCTACCACTTGAGCCACAGCACCACTTCTGGCTTTTTTCTTTTTTGCTTATGTGGTGCTGAGGAATCGAACCCAGGGCCTTGAGCATGCAAGGCAAGCGCTCTACCACTGAGCCACCTTCTCAGCCCAAATCATCTACTCTTATATCCAATAAACCACTAGAAAACCAGAAGTGGCGTTGTGGCTCAAGCAGTAGAGCACTCGCCTTGAACTGAGAGCAGGCACAGCGCCCAAGGCGAGTTCAAGCCCCATGGCCAACAAAAAAAAAAAAAAAAAAAAAGAACTGAAATGGTATCTTTTGCCCAGAAACAGCAGCCCCTGGCTCCAACTAGACTATTTTGGAAGTAGTCCAACTGATGGAAAAGAGGCAATGACAGGGTATCATTTCAGCCTGTCTCCTTCCTAGGCTACCTGACAAGGGTATGAATACACAACCTGACTTAATAGAGAAAGCGCTGAGAAGGATAACAGCCAAACTGTCTGGGAAAGAGCATAATAACTGGTAGCACTGGCTAAACACTTAAGACCAACAGTAAGCAACAGTAAGACCAACACAGACATAACTATTGCTATGCTAAGCTTGCATGGCTCCTTCCATTTAAAAAACAAAAAAAAATAAAACAAAAAACTGAATTTCTTCAGTAAGACTGAATATTAAAGTGTTACTCTATAAATAGGGTGTATTTTGTAACCATTTTTTGACATGGCAGTACCTATATATTTTTGTTTCTGATAAATACCATACTTTTTTTTTTTTGGGGGGGGGGTGGGGGGTCCAGTCATGGGATCTGAACTCTGGGCTTGGGCGCTGTCCCTCAGCTCTTCAGCTCAAGACTAGCACTCTACCACTTGAGCCACAGCGCCACTTCCGGCTTTTTTTTTCTGCTAATGAGGTACTGAGGAATCGAAGCCAGGGCCTCAAGCATGCAAGGCAAGTGCTCTACCACTGAGCTAGCTTCCCAGCCCAATACCATACTTTTTTTTTTTTTTTTGGGGGGGGGGGTCCGGTTATGGGCCTGAAACTCTGGGCCTGGGCGCTGTCCCTCAGCTCTTCAGCTCAAGGCAAGCACTCTACCACTTAAGCCATAGCCCCACTTCTGGCTTTTTTTTTTTTTTTCCTGGTCATGTGGTGCTGAGGAATTGAACCCAGGGCCTCATACATGCAAGGCAAGTGCTCTACCACTGAGCCACCTTCCCAGCTCCAATACCATACATTTTTTTTTCTTTTTTCTTTTTTTTACTTATGTAGTGCTGAGGAATCGAACCCAGGGCCTCAGGTATGCAAGGCAAGCGCTCTACCACTGAGCTAACTTCCCAGCCCCCAATACCATACATTTTTATGGTAACTGTCTAAGGTATCTTGGGCAGATCAATCACTTAATGCTTCTATTAAAATGAAACTTGTTTGCCTTGTATGTCCCTCCCCCATGGTACAACCCCTGCTTTCACTATATATGATGTTGGTATATGTGGAGGGGAAGGGAAAAAACAAATTGTAAAAACAGAGATATAGGAGGACCCATTGCAACAATGAGATGTACAAGTTGGAACTTTACAACTTTGGTGTGGGGGGATGGGAGGGGGGGAGGCTGGGAAGGGACAGGAAGGGGAGAAACAAAGCAGGAAGCTACAATGTTTGATAAGAAATGTGCTCATAGGGCTGGGAAGGTGGCTCAGTGGTAGAGCACTTGCCTTGCATGCCTGAGGCCCTGGGTTCATTTCCTCAGCACCACATAAGCAAAAAGAAAAAAGCCGGAAGTGGCGCTGTGGCTCTAGTGGTAGAGAGCTAGCCTTGAGCTGAAGAGCTGAGGGACAGCGCCCAGGCCCAGAGTTCAGGCCCCACAACCGTACCCAAAAAAAAAAAAAGAAATGTGCTCATTATCTTACCCAAGTAATTGTAACCCCTTTGTACAGTATTTTCACAATAAAAATATATTTAAAAAAATAAGATGAAACTTGTTCTTCTAAGTCATACAGTAAGAAAATTGTAGAGTCAAACTCTGAATGGGAATCAGAAGATTAAATTTTTCACACTATTCCAGAATAATGGAATATTTACCAAAAAAAAAAAAAAAAAGACATCTCTTACCTATTTGGTTTTTTTTTTTTACCTGTCTATCCCACTAAGATAGTATTTTTTTGAATCTCCACAGTATTTAGAATCTCCATAACAGTGGTAATAAGCAGGGAAAAAATATACAAAAATATACCAGATGCTGGTGGCTCACGCCTGTAACCCTAGCTACTCAGGAACTGAGATCTGAGGATCACGGTTCAAAACCAGCCTGGGCAGGAAAGTCCCTGAGACTCTTTGTTTGGTTTTTGTTTTTTTTTTTTAAACTGTATTTTTTTTTTGTCTTTTCTTTTTTGGTACTGGGGATTGAACCCAGGACGTTGCACTTGCTAGGCAAGCGCTTTGCCACTGAGCTGCATCCCAGCCCCCTGAGACTTTTTTTTTTTTTGTCGGTCGTGGGGCTTGAACTCTGGGCCTGGGCGCTGTCCCTCAGCTCTTCAGCTCAAGGCGAGCACTCTACCACTTGAGCTACAGCGCCACTTCCGGTTTTCTGGTGGTTTATTGGAGATAGGAGTTTCACGGTCTTTCTTGCCTGGGCTGGCTTTGAACCACGATCCTCAGATCTCAGCCTCCTGAGTAGCTAGGATTACAGGTGTGAGCCACCAGCGCCCGGCTCCCATGAGACTCTTATCTCCAATAAACCACCAGAAAACTGAAAATGGCACAGTGGCCCAAGTGGTAAAGCACTAACCTTGAGCTGAAGAGCCGAGTGAGGGACAGCTGCCAGGCCCAGAGTTCAGGTCCCACGACCAACAACAACAACAAAAAGTGTGTGTATACACACACACAACTGAGTTCAGTGTAAGAAAGGGTATGAAAGTCCTATTCCCTGGACCACATAACTACACCTCAAGACAGTCCAAGGCTTTACTAGTAAGAGCAACTCAATGGAAGAAACTGGAAAAGAAGTACAAAAATTTCTGGGGAAAAAATTTTTTTTTCTGGGAGCTTGTGGCTTATGCCTGTCATCTTTAGGAAGCTAAGATTTGAGGATCCCAGTTCCAAGACAGTTCAGGAAGATAAATTGTCTCCAATTAACCAGTAAAAAGCTGAAAGTGGAGATGTGGCTCAAGTGGTACAGCATCAGCCTCAAGCAAACAAAAAGTAAGGGAGAACACAAGGCCCTGAGTTCAAGCCCCATTACACACACACACACACACACACACACACACACACACACACACACACACACACACACACGCATACACATAGTGACAAAGTACCAAGACTCTGATACTGCGAAAGAAAAACTGATGCAGAATTATTCTGTCCAGATGCCAGCCACACTCTCAGGAAACTCAGATCATTAGCAAGTTGGCAACTTTTCAGATACTTCATGGAAGAAGCCTTTCAAAAAAAGAAAAACCACCATACCTTGAGCCTCCAATTTCTTTAGGAGGCGGTTGTCTGTCTTACTCAAAAGCTCAGGGATTTTGATTTTAGGTGGTCGACCTCGGCCGCGTTTCACCTTGGAGACTTCCTTGATTTTAGCCTTCTCATTATTTCGAGGTCGGCCCCGTTTGCCAGTAATTGCTTGAATCCTGGATGGAATCTCTTCTGCTGAGAGTTGTACCCACTGCAAGCCCTAAAGTAGTAAGGAAGACTGTGTTACAATAGGAGAGAATGGTTGCAGGCTTTAAGCCCTCTGAACTATTTCAGACCACCAGAATCTCCACAACCCCATGGAAAGGAAACTCCAACTTGCTCAATAACTCTTTCTCAGAGACTAAACCATAGTTAGCCCTTGGACCAGCACCTCTGGTGTCTCTCTCTCTTCAAAGAAATCTCCAACAGGCATACGAGGACTGAAGCTGAAGTGTTCACGACGGACACCATGTACCACATTGCGACTCAGGTACTGAGAAAGGAAGAGGTAAAGCAGCATTAATGCAGTTGTAGCTCTACCATGGCTTTGGCCACCAATGGCACAAACCAAACAGGCTTCTAAACAATACCATCTTGATGTCATAGGGGCTAAGAAAGGAGTCTTCCTTTCAAAACAAACCATACTGAAATTACCTTGATAACTTCTGGAAATTGTTTCATCCTCTTCCCACAGGGGCCATAATACCATGTCTCCCCTTGCCATCGGTGGCTTCCCTTCTTGATACGCACCTCTCGCCGCCACCTGCCAGAGAAGCACATGGGCCCTGCCACCAGGTCACACCCCTACCCATTTCCACTCCACCCAAGAGTCAAACAAGACCCTCCAGAATCTATCTTGTGTGCCAGTATTGAGGTTTGACTGTGGGGGCTCACTATCATTCAGCCTACTTGCTCAGCTGGTGTTTTACCACTTAAGCTTGATATAGAAGAGTGGATGACCTCTAGCTATCTATCTCAGAATTTTGCAGATGCAAAAGCAGCCTGAACTCTTGCACATACCTCAAGACCCTCGGGAGGAAAGCAATACACTATGGATAGACCAGAAAAACCTCTACGTCTTCTTTCTTTCTTTTTTTTTTTTTTGGGGGGGGGGGGGTCGATTGTGGGGCCTGAACTCTGGGCCTGGGTGCTGTCCCTCAGCTCTTCAGCACAAGGCTAGCACTCTACCACTTGAGCCACAGTGCCACTTCCGGCTTTTTTTTTTCCCTGCTTATGTGGTGCTGAGGAATTGAACCCAGGGTCTCAGGCATGCAAGGCAAGCACTCTACCACTGAGCCACCTTCCCAGCCCTCTATGTCTTCTTTCTATAGTCACTAAGATGAGCAGCCAGAAACCCCTCCCTAGTGGCATTCAGGGTAATTACCAAGTTTCCAATAAAGAGGAAATACCTCAGGGAATAAAGATAGAAAACAGAGCATTGGGAAGACAAGTAGAAGTCAACTTGCTGTTGACTCCATGAAATGACTCAGTAGACTAGAGTTCAGGAACTCTTTATGTTTTGAGCAACAAAAATATCTGAGACTAAGCCTTTTCTTTTTGTTAAACTAAGTAGTACTCATTGGACCTGGTGACCACAAATAGATTCAGGAAGACAGTTATTCCCAGAAGGCCCTTGGTGTTAGCTGGCATTCAGTCAAGTTACTGTTCCAAGATTAACTCTCTGAAGAACATTAAAACAAAAACTATCAGGAACTGGGAATGTGGCTTAGTGGTAGAGTGCTTGCCTAGCACACATGTAGTCACGGCTTAAATTCCTCAGTACCACATAAACAGAAAAAGCCACAAGTGGTGCTGTGACTCAAGTGGTAGAGTGCTAAATAAGCCTTGAGCACAGAGAGGCTGAGGGATCAGAGCTCAGGCCCTGAGTTCAAGCCCCAGGACTGGCAAAAAACAAACTGGGAATGTGGCTTAGTGGTAGAGTGCTTATCTAGCATGCATGAAGCCTTGGTTTCGATTCCTCAGTACCACACAAACAGAAAAGGCCAGAAGGGGTGCTGTGGCAAGTGTAGAGTGCTAACCTTGAGCAGAAGCCCAGGGACAGCACCCAAGCCCTGAGTTCAAGCCCCAGGACTGACCAAAACACACACACACACACACACACACACACACACACACACACACACACACCTCTCACATCAAAAATCACACACACACACACACACACACACACACACACACACACACACACACACACACACACACCTCTCACATCAAAAATCACCCCAATTCATTGATCATGTAAGTTACTCTCTATTCATTACTATCCCATCTCTATGAAAACAGGACATGCCAGGTAGTTTGGATATCTGAGCCCTGGTAAAGATCCAAGCTGGAGCCCCTTGAGTTACCACAAGAAGAGGAAAGAACAGATAAGAGATGATAGACCTTAAGAGGGAAAACATAAGAATCTCATGCATGCCAAGGAACACTATTATTATAGATAATTGTCCTATTATCTGCTCCCTCTAGGCCTTAGATAAAGAATAACTTCCTTCTTCAAGATCAATGCATGTAGCAATCTGGAGCATTTACCCATGTTGGAGGGGAAGACGGACTTCTTCTGGAGTGGCAATACGTCTCCTCAGAACATCACCTTGGGAGGAAGATGGGACATCCAAGTTAAAAAGTTCAAGCAAGACAGGCGTTGGTTGCTCATGCCTGTAATCCTAGCTACTCAGGAGGCTGAGATCTGAGGATCACGGTTTGAAGCCAGTCTGGGTAGGAAAATGGATGAGACTTTTTTTTTTTTTTTTTTTTGGGTCCGGTCCTGGGGCCTGAACTCTGGGCCTGGATGCTGTCCCTCAGCTCTTCAGCTCAAGGCTAGCACTCTACCACTTGAGCCACAGCGCCAATTCCGGCTTTTTTCTTATGTGGTGCTGAGGAATCAAACCCAGGGCCTCATGCATGCAAGGCTAGCGCTCTACCACTGAGCCACCTTCCCAGCCTCTTGATGAGACTTTTATCTCTAATAAATTACCAAAAAAGCCAGAAGCAGAGCTATGGCTCAAGTGGTAGAAGCTCAGGAATAATGCTTGGGCCCTGAGTTCAAGTCCTAGGACTGGGGGGAAAAAAGTTCAAGCAAACTAACAGGCTAGTAGGAAAGAGCTGGAGGCCCCAAGAGACATAAACTTCTAGGGACCAGGCAGGGATAGACATTGTGGATACTCACTGCTTCCAGAAGTTTTGACTGCTTCGGAGATCTCTTCCAGATCAGCAGCAGCTTCAGGGAAGGTGTGGGCATCTTTGTTTGTTGGAGAGGCTGCTGGGAAGGCAGCTGCTGGAGAAGTTACAGAGGAGGCTTGTGGGAAGGCTACTGGAACTATAAAGGAGGCTTCTGCAGAGACTGCCGGGAGGATTGTTGAGGAAGTGGTAGAGACTGTTGGGAAGACTGCTGGAGAGGTGAGATGGGGAGAAGCTTCTGGAGAAAGTGCTGGGGAAACTTCTGGCGAGATTTTGGAGGAGGCTGTTGGTGAGACTGCTGGATGTAATTGAAGAGTGGATGACTGGTCAGGGGCTGGCTGGGTTAGGGGTGGAGGGAAGTCTGAAGCCTGAGTCTCCATTTCTTCTTGTTCTGCATCACTGCCATTATTCATGTCAAAGCTGTTATCTGGAATACAAGGAAACAGAGTGGGTAAAGAAAAGATGACATAGAAGATAGTCTATACTCAGTTAAGCCTAGACACTAAGTTAAACAGTGTTAGTTCAAGGGCTTTTCCTGAGAGGACTGCAAAAAGCAATAGCTCTGGCTCTCCCTCCTCAGCCATTTATGACAGTTAAAGAGCAAAGCTGCTGTTGCTGCTGGCATCTTGCATAAAGAAGTATCTTTTACCTGGAGCCACAAAGGCCTCAGCCTCCTTTTCCTTGCAAACTCCAAGTCTTACAAGTTCTTCTGGACTGAGGATATAGGTCAGAATACAGTAGCCTGTGGCTTTCTTAGACCCACTGAACACTATCCTATAGCCCTCTCACTCAGCCCCCAATAAGGTGCTCTTACAGATTCCCCACTCCTAACACCCTAACTATGGACTTTATTCTCCCACTGTTTTTACAGCACAAGGACTTCATTTACCTCTCCTTCCTTACCTTGCAGGACAGACTCCCCTAAGACAGGTGGAGAGGTGGGGCTGGCAAAGATAGAGGCTGATGTTTGACTCTCATCTGCTAGGAGACTGAAGGCAGTAGCATTATTGAGGGACGGGCAATCTAGGGCAGAGATCACAGGGTTGTCTTCAAGAGGCAGCTTGTCCTCTGCTCCTATCAGCTCTGTGTCATCTATACCATAAAGTCCTCCACTCACTGGCTCTGTATACAGAAGTGAGAGGAAAAAAAAAATCAGAAAGCAGGACATTGAGGAAAACTCTGCATGCAAGATTTCCTCATGAAACAATGCTAAAAATATCTAATTCTAGTTGCACACTGTGAAACCTGTTTTGGTTGTTTTTTTTTAACCAGTCCTGGGGCTTGAACTCAGGATTGAGCTATACCTGAGCTTTTGTGCTCAAGGATAACATTCTACTGCTTGAACCATAGCTCCACTTTTGGCTTTTTGATGGTTAATTGGAGGTAAGAATCTCATGGGAAAGCTGGGCGCTGGTGGCTCACGCCTGTAATCCTAGCTACTCAGGAGGCTGAGATCTGAGGATAGCGGTTCAAAGCCAGCCCGGGCAGGAGAGACCATGAGACTCCTATCTCCAATAAACCACCAGAAAACTGGAAGTGGCGCTGTAGCTCAAGTGGTAGAGCGCTCGCCTTGAGCTGAAGGACAGCGCCCAGGCCCAGAGTTCAAGCCCCACGACCGACCAAAAAAAAAAAAAAAAAAAAAAAGAATCTCATGCGAGTTTCCTGCCCCAAACTGGCTTCAAACTATGATCTTCAGATCTCAGTCTCCTGAGTAGCTACCACTGGTATCTTTTGCTATATAGTCCAGGCTGACTTTGAACTGTCTCAGGCTCCTGAGCACTGGGATTACAGGCACAGGCCACTTCACTCATCTTGACTCTTTTTTTAAGTAATCACACAAAGAGGTTTCAACAAGCCTTCTTAATTCTTTTTAATATTAGAGAAAATTTCAGCCCTCTGAAAGAGCAAAATCATGAGACTATGAAAATAAAGGGAAAACCAGTATGTATCTATTCTATCTTTTATAATAAAATGATCTTTCTCATACTTCAGTGAGATAAAAGGTTATTGTCCACTAGCAAATATCTTCTTTTTAGAACCCAAATAGGCCAAACTGTGGAGTAGTTAAGTCCCTATTCAATGAATTATTACAGTCCAGGATTCTTGGCCTCAAATGGAACTCTGGGAACGAACCTGGGAAATAAACCAACTCAGATCAGAGTGCAGTTGACCCAGCCAAACCAGGGGCATGTAACTGCTCTGTTACAAGATTATCAGGAAGCCCTAACATCCCAAATTTCCTCTTTCCCTCTTTTACTACCTCTTCCAAGTAGTAGCTACCTTCTGCCTAGACAAATGCAAGGGATCTAGCCTCCAATTCACCTGGTGCCAGAGAGTCAAAGGGCTCAAGAGAATCTTCACTGAGTATTGGAGTGTCTTCCAGTTGATCAGGAAGATGCGAAGGATCATCTAAACAGCTCACTGTGGGATCAGGAACCAGAACTGAGACCTCTTGGTGTAATGATTCCACAGAAGGAACAGAGCCATTGTAGCCACACATCTTGAGTTCTAGGGAATTCCAAGAGAGTAAAAGTCAAAATTGATGCTTTCAAATGCTTCACTTGGCTACAGAAGGCAGTTAATCTTTATACAAGAATGTTCATTCAATTAATGTTTATTGCTGCTATGATACCAGTTATATGTTTAAAAAATAATAATAATTTTGAAAAGCCAGACGTGGTAGCTCACGCCAGTAATCCTAGCTACTTAGGAGGCTGAGATCTGAGAATCAAGGTTCAGACTCTTATCTCCAATGAGCCATGCAGAAAATAGGAAGTGGTGCTGTGGCTCAAGTGGTAGAGTGCTCGCCTTGAGCTGAAGAGCTGAGGGACAGCATCTAGGCCGAGTTCAAGCCCCATGACTGACAAAAACAAACAAAAAACAAAAACAAAAACACCAATTCTGTCAAGATACTCTGAAAGAGTAGAGATGTGCTAGTAAAACAAATCCTGCAGGTGGGCTCCAGTGGCTCATGCCTGTAATCCTAGCTACTCAGGAGACTGAAATCTGATTGTGGTTCAAAGCCAGCCAGGAAAGTCTATTAGACTCTTATCTCCAATTAATCACAAAAAAAAAAAAGCTGGGAAAAAAAAAAAGGCTGGAAGTGGAGCTGTAGCTCAGGTGGTAGAATGCCAGCTTTGAGCAAAAAAAAGCTCAGGGACAGAGCCCAGGCCTTGAGTTAAAGCTCCTGGATTGGCACAAAAACAAATAAACAAATTCTACAGAGATGATGCTTTCTCCAACAAGTGCAAGAGAAAAAACACATATCCCCATGTAAGTTCACAGGGTGATGACCCTTATTCATTACCGACTGCAAATTAAGCTTCTTTTGTGTGTCAGTCATGGGACTTGAACTCTGGGCCTGCATGGTGCTGTTCCTCAGCTCTTTAGCTCAAGGCTAGTGCTCTAACACTTGAGCCACAGTGCCACTTCTGGTTTTCTGGTGGTTTACTGGAGATGAGTCTCAAGGACTTTCCTGCTTGGACTGGCTTTGAACCAGCTTTGAACCGTGATGCTCAAATCTAAGCCTCTTGAGTAACTAGGATTACAGGAATGAGCCACCAGGGCCAGGCTCAGGATAAGCTTTTATCTATTTTGAGGGAAAAGATGAGGAGCTGTCACATGTACTGACACCAATAACAATCATAAAAATAAAAACAAATTTGCATGCTCTGCCTGTTTCTTCCATCACATGGCAGTTACTGCTAGGGCTCCGTCTACTTTAGCCATGCTGCTGCAGTTAGATTCACTGTCTGCTGCTAATACCCTAACCCTTTCCTATATTTTGGAGGAAGCCCTTTTTGATACAGAGAATCTGTTGGGGCTGTTTCAGGCTCTCCCACCTGCCCTCTCCAGGCCAGCAGCTAAGCATGAGCTAGAAATAATTTGTACTCCCACTCTCAAGCTAGTGCTGCTGCCACAAACACACCAGCCACTTGGTTCTACTAATTACCAACATGCAAATCAGCCTCCACTGCAGACAGCTAGCTGGAAAGACAAGTTTTCCTTACCTCAAAAAGCCACTGTACCCCCACAGTCTCATCCTCCCTCTCCCACCCAGTTCATGGGCCCAGTTATACCTGGTTGTTCTTCCTCTAGCTCCAGGCTGCCTACCAAGCCAGTGCCATTCTCTGCCACAACTGAAGTCAGCTCCTTTTCTGCTGCCTCATCAGGATGGATACCACTGCCCACCTCCTGGGAGGGTGCAAAGGTCTGGATGCTAGATCCCAACATAGGAGAAGTCTGTGGGGAGGTGAAAAAACTTGGGGGTCCATTGGGCATCACCTCAAAATTCTGGTCAGGAAAGGAATCATATAGTTCCTGTGAGTCAAAGTTAAGCCCCATGGGACTCTGGGTACCGTTGGCCCAGAACTCTTGGCTCCCAGCCCGAAGGTTAGTGTTGTGACTTGGGGATGAAGGTTGCCGGCTGCCCCCAAGGATGCCATTCAGTGGGTACTGTCCCCCCGAGAACTGAGAGAGAAGGGGTGGGTCCTTGAGGTTGCTGCCAGGATTGGCAGGTGGGTACTGCGAGTAGTTCCAGAGACAGTCATAGGCCACGTTGGGGTGATGGAGGTGTGAGGTGCTGGAGGAGTGGGGAGCAGAGTTCAAAATCCCTGAAGTAGTAGTGTGAGATACAGTAGATAAGCCATTAACATTCACATCCCCATTCAAACCTGGCAGAAAAGGAGAGAAAAGGGTCAGTTATAGACATATATGGAAGCAATTCTATTAAAAGAACCCCAAAGTAATAGCCCTGACTAGAAAAAGGGAAGGTAAAAAAGAAGGGGAGCCCCTTCTGTTATATTTAGCTTTTGAGTCTCTGGGGAACACCAAACCCAGATGCTCCTGAATGCAAGCTTAGTGACTGCTGCAGAGGAGGGGCCAGGGAGCTCTCAGAGCCTACCATAGAAACCACCAGCAGAGTGGCTGCTGTTGCAGGTTTTTTATTAAGTGAAGCTGTATACAGACGCCCTACAGTGACTTGCATTCTTCCCTACTCTCATGCCATAGAGGACTCTTCCCTTTGAAGGACATAACTGAATTCTTCGGTGCAGCCCCTTCCCTAATGCCTATTTGGCCCCACACTGGTACCAGAAGGAACAGCCTCCACCTCACTGGCACATGCAGATCCAGCACTTTGTGCTGGGCTAAGAATAGAATTTGCAGTCACCACAGTGACAAGATTCCAGCTCAGAGGCTAGGCTTAGCCCCTCCCAATAGGTCCTGAAGAGTAATGCGAAGGGGGTAAAAATCTTTGCATGATCAGAACTGCAGACTTCAGTTCTCAACACCAATGGAAACCTCTGAGAAAACAGAGGACAATTAAATAAAAGAAACTGCAATTCCAAGTGTAGATCCTAATGAAAGCTCCTTGTTGAGAACAGAGGGAAAATGCTAAGCCTGTTTTTTTCTACTGCAAGGAAGGAGGGAAAGGAGGCCAGCTTCTTTTTGCTTCCAAGTATAAAGAATTTGAAACCTAAGCAACATCAGAAAAGTAGTTGGTAGAGTCATGGTTCAGAGTAACTGATAAGCCAAGACCAGGAAAAAATCCAATCCTGGCACCAACACTTCCATCTGAAATGATGGGGAAACTAGACAGACCCTAAGGTCCCCTTGTAAGCCCTCCCTTCTATCCAAGAGAAAGAGGTGGCACAGTTTACCATCAACCCTTTTTTCTGCTGCACAAATTAAAAGGCAAATATATCAACTTTTCCCTACCTTCCTTGCCTCTAGTACTATCCCAAAGTAACTTCTCCAACCTCTAAAATCAGCTTCTCAGGAGGCAAATCCTTAATCTTTCATAGATCCACCCTGATTATCAGCAGCAGCCCTACACCATTCTTTGGCAACAGCCAAGGAACAGGACTGACAGGAGAACAGTCTAAGATGATAAAAGTACTATTTTTTCCTAACCCATTCCAACCTTAAGTCAAGAATGAAAGTGTTACTTCCATAAATCCCTTGAACTTATTCTTGGAAGTTTGATTGAATGGATTTGCTTCCTCTCTCACTACCTGCCAAGAAAGAGCTGTTGTGGAGTAGTTAAGCACAAAGTGGAGCCAACTCTCCTCCCATCAACCTGCCCTAAAGAAACAGTACCCACTCCCTCCCAAGGACATGTGGCCTTGACACTCACTTTTCCCTTGCTGAGGGAAGTTCATGGGAGACCCGTTAGTGTAGAGGCCCTCCCCTGAAGGAGAGGGTTTCAGTCCTGAGGCAGCAGGTGCGGGGGGAAGGCCAGTAAAGTTAAAATGGTCGTTTGCCTCCATTTCTGTAGGAGGGGAGAGAGAGAAGGGGAAAAAAAATACTGGTGGTTAAACAAGTTTATATCACCTGGCATCTCATAGAGGGAGGTACCCTTTATTTACCTTTTTCTATTTAGGCACTGAAAGGAGGAAACTATACCCCCAACCTGGGTAATGACCCCATAGGAAGGCTTTTGTTTTCTTAGTGACACTTGAAATCAGAGCTGGCAAAGTCATGCTCCAAGCCTTTTTCCCCCCTTCATTTTTTTAGATAGGGCCTTGTTCTTTGGGGCCAGCCTGGGACCCCCATCTTCCTACCCCTGCCTCCCACAGAGCTGTGGTTACAGGTATATACCACCAAATTTGGCTTGTTTCTTTTTGTTGTGTGCCAGTACTGGAGGTTGAATTAAAAATGGCCGAGGTGCTCTCCCATTTAAGATGAATCTCAAATTCCAACTTTTTGCTGGTTAATTAAAAATTAAGAGTATCATGGAAGCTGGGAGCTGGAGGCTCACGCATATAATCCTAGCTGCTCAGGAGGCTGAGATCTAAGGATTGCAGTTCAAAGCCAGCCCAGGCAGGAAAGTCTATGAAACTTTTATCTCCAATAAACCACCAGAAAACTGTAAGTGGTACTGCGGCTCAAGTGTTAAGAGTGCTAGCCTTGAGCTGAGGGACAGCGCCAAGTTCAAGGCCCATGACCAACAACAACAAGAACAAAAAAAAACACCAGGAAGTGGCGCTGTAGCTCAAGTGGTAGAGCACTAGCCTTGAACTGAAGAGCTGAGGGACAGCACCCAGGCCCAGAGTTCAAGCCCCACAATCAACAAAAGTTTCTCGGACTTTCCTACCTGAGCTGACTTTGAACTGCAATCCTTAGATCTCAGCCTCCTGAGTAGCTAGGATTACAGGCATGAGCCACGAGCAGACCTCATTTCTGCGTAACTAGGATTATCCTTCTACACCTCATTTATTTTCTGCAATAGTCTCAATAACAATTTTTGTCCAGCTGGTCCTGAACCATGATATTCCTATCTCCACCTCCCCTATAGCTGGGATTACAGGTGCATGCCACTGCACTTGGCTTAAAAAGTTTTTTTTTGTTTTGTTTTGTTTTTTGGGTCCGGTCATGGGGCCTGAACTCTGGGCCTGGGCACTGTCCCTCAGCTCTTCAGCTCAAGGCTAGCGTTCTGCCACTTGAGCCATAGTGCCACTTCTGGCTTTTTTCTTTTTGCTTATGTGGTGCTGAGGAATCGAACCCAGGGCCTCATGCATGAAAGGCAAGCGCTCTACCACTGAGCTACCTTCCCAGCCCCTTAAAAAGTTTTTTAAAGATACCTTTGGAAAGTGTGGTGTATACACCTGTAATCCTAGCATTTGGGAGGCTGTGGCAAGATGATCAAGTGTGAGGCCAACCTGGGCAATGAAGTTAGCTCTAGGCCATTGTAATGTCTCAAAACAACAACAACAAAAAAAAAAAAAACACAGCCAGTCAGACAGAGATCTGAGGATCAAAATTCAAAGCCCACTTGGGCAGAAAAATCCATGAGACTCATCTCCAATTAACTACCAGAAAACTGGATGTGGTGAGATTCTTTTTTATTTTGGCCGGTCCTGGAGTTTGATCTCTGGGCCTGGGCACTGTCCCTGAGCTTCTTTGCTTAAGGCAAGCCCTCTACCACTTGAACCATAGCACCATTTCCAGCTTTTTTGAGTTTATTGGAGACAAGTCTCACAGACTTTCCTATCCAATCTGGCTTAGAACCACAATCCTCAGATGTCAGGCTCCTAAGTAGCTAAGATTACAGATGTGAGCCACCAGCACCCAGCAATGGCAAGATTCTTTTTTTTTGGGGGGGGGGGGGGGGGGCGGGTGTCTGGTCATGGGGCCTGAACTCTGAGCCTGGGTGCTGTCCCTCAGCTCTTCAGCTCAAGGCTAGCACTCTACCACTTGAGCCACAGCCCCACTTCTGGCTTGTTTCTTTTTGCTTATGTGGTGCTGAGGAATCAAACCCAGGGCCTCATGCATGCAAGGCAAGTGCTCTACCACTGAGCCACCTTCCCAGCCCAGTGGCAAGATTCTTAATGAGCAGAAAGATGGAAGTGGAGATGTGTCTTAAGTGGTAGAATGAACAAAAAAGTTGAGCAAGAGTAAAACCTTGCGTTCGAGCCCCGCCCCAGTAGTGGCACACAGGGGAGAGAAAAGAGAAGATATTGTTCAGCAGCCTGAGGTCTGAAAAATAATAATCAGATCAATAATCCTGACAGAAAGATATTTAAAAGCAAAGATTACTCTCTAATCTATAGGTTAGGTTCCTCCCAATGCAGATTCATTTGGAAATGCTATGCCTGCAGAAACATTTCATCTCAGCCTACATTCCCTCTCTCCCCGTTTTATACAGCTGCACTTCTGCTACTGCATGTGGAGAGGACATACACCTTTTTTTCTCTATGCCTCTGGACTATATCCTCTAACTCAATGATGGGAGACAGTTCATTTTTCCATTTTCTATTTGAATCCATGAGGAAACTAATGACCCTCTCTCTGCTACTCTATGAAACCTCAGCATATCTTCTTTTTAAATCCCGTACTAGCAACAGTAAGTGGATAGCAAATAGATATTAAAGAAGTAGATGAAATGGGAAGTTATCTATCTGGTAGTGAGCTGTTTCCCTACCTGCTCCACTACAAGGTGACAGGAACCATTTCATTTACAAGCTTCCTAGACACATGAAATAATCTGTGATGTACAATAAGGGTAACAGGCTCTAAGTTAAAGTCATAGTTCTAATATCTGCTAGTTCTTTGACCTTGGACAAGTTGCTTAAACTTGCTGAGCCTTAGTTTCATCTTCTGGAAAAGACTGTGTGCATTTGCAGTGCCTGTGAAAACTAAATAAAGAAAATCTACATAAAGGCCCTAGGCAGTGCCTGCCATTCAGCAGGCACTCAATAAACATTAGCTATTATTACTGGACAAGAGTAAAAAATATTTTGTTTTCAAAATGATTATGGTTTGAAAAGGTGTACACATAATTTAAAACTACTATCAATATGGGAGAACACTACAAAACTGGAGATGAGGGCTGGGAAGGTGGCTCAGTGGTAGAGCACTTGCCTTGCATGCATGAGGCCCTGGGTTCGATTCCTCAGCACCACATAAGCCGAAAAAAATAAAAAGCCGGAAGTGGCTCTGTAGCTCAAGTGGTAGAGCACTAGCCTTGATCTGAAGAGCTGAGGGACAGTGCCCAGACCCAGAGTTCAGGCCCCACAACCGGACCCCCCAAACAAAACAAAAACAAAAAAATACTGGAGATGAAGCTGGGAGCCCACAACTGTAATCCTAGCTATTCAGGAGGCTGAAATTTGAGGATTGCAGTTTGAAGCCAGTACAGACAGTGTTGAGACTCTATCTCCAATTAACCACCCAAAAGCCAGAAGTGGTGTTGTGGCTCAAGTGACAGACCACTAGCCTTGAGTCTGTGTGTGTGTGGGGGGGGGGGGGGGGAGGGGGGGGAGTGCCCAGGCCCTGAGCTCAAGCCACACAACTGAGAAAAAACAAAAACAAAAAACAAAACCTAGAGCTGATTCAGCCAGACTTCCTTGTGCCTAATTTGAAATGTCAGTTAACAAATGTCACAATATGGGAATATAATGAAAATGTGAACAATTCCTCTCTGTAATAAATCTAGGATTATTTCATTTTAATCTTCCTAATCCAAGATGCTTTTCAAAATAAAGTCTGAAGGTAAATTGTCTTCCAATCCAGAACTAGTAAGAACAGCAAAGGAAGGGTGTCTTCCTTTGAACTAATAGGAGTTTTGCCAAACAAAAAGAGAAACCAGCCAGTACCCAACTCCCAGAATGACAGCTCTCATATCCACGAAGTACAATCAGAGAAGCACTTAGATCAATCCTAGTTCCTGTGGCTCAAGCCTGTAAACCTAGCTACTCAGGATGCTGAGATCTGAGAATCACGGCCAGGAAGCCCAGCCAGGAAGCCCATGAAACTTATCTCCAATTAATCACAGAGAAAGCTTAAAGTGGAATTGTGGATCAAATGGTAGAGTGCTAACCTTGAGCAAAAGGAGCTCAGGGACTGCTCAAGCCCAGAGTTCAAGTCCTAGCCCTGGCAAGCAAATAAATAAATAAGTCCTGTGTCAAAAGAACATTGCCCCTTAAGCATGCAGCAGTAAGGCACTAGTCACATAGCTAAAGGGGCAGCTTTACAATATTTTTTTTTTCCGTCAGTTGTCGGGCTTGAACTCTGGGCTAGGGTGCTGTCTCTGCACTCTTCAGCTCAAGGCAAGCACTCTATCATTTGGGGCACAGCGCCACTTCCAGTTTTCCAGTGGTTTATTGGAGATAAGAGTCTCATGGACTTTTCCTGCCCAGGCTGGCTTTGAACCATGATTCTCAGATCTCAGCCTCCTGAGTAGCTAAGATTATAGGCATGAGCCACCAGTGCCCGGCTACCCTATTATTTCAAAGATCTTCTACTTAAATTAGTGTGGTGGCTCATCCACGAAAAATTCAAGTTCAAGACCAGACTGAGTTACATACATATCAAGAACAGAAGAGGAGGGCTGGGAATGTGGCTCAGTAGTAGAATGCTTGCCTAGCATGCACAAAGTCCTGGGTTTGATTCCTCAGTACCACATAGACAGAAAAGGCTGGAAGTGGTGCTGTGGCTTGAGCAAAAATGTGCTAGCCTTGAGCAAAAGAAGCACAGGGACAGTGTGTAGGCCCAGAGTTCAAGTCCCAGACTGGAGAAAGAAAAAAGAAAAAAGTTTCTACTCTGTGGGTCTATGGCATGACTTTAACAGAAAAAGCCTAAGAATGCCAGATTTCAAACTACAGGCTCTTGTCTGACTAATTGCAAACCTTTGAGATCACAGAACACAAAACATGTCAATACTAGCTGGAGGTCTGGTATCAGTCCATGCTCCTCTGGCTTATACATCTCCCATACTACACCCAAATTAAACAAATAGGTTTCTTTTCTTTTTTATTTTTTAGCTCTAAGACTCCAACTTGATACCCCAACATAGTACCCAACACTGTGGGCTCAACCAATGGAGCCATGCCTCCAACCTGAAGAGGTTTCTAATTTGGTGAGGGAGATGGGTGGGTTGAGACTTTAAATATTTATCTACTCTAAGCAGCAAACTATACATTTTGGCTGTATAATTTAAATATTATAGAGACATCAACTCCACACAGGTGGATTATTTATCATAGTCTTAACACAGGGGTAGTTTTACTCCTGGGAGACATTTAATAATACCTGAAGGTACCTGATAGTAGCATTTACTAAATAGAAGCTAGGAATGTTCTAAGCATTGTTTTCTGTTTTTTTTTTAAAAACATACGACAGCTCTCAATCACAAAGCCTTAATCTGGCCCATAGTTCAGTACACCAATGTTGAGAAATCCCGTTGTCCCATTTTTGCCACATATCCTGGGGAAGTTCCAAATTTTTCTTGCTCCTAATTCTTGACTCTGGAGGTAAATATCATTGATTTTTATATTTAAAAACCCTTTTTCCTACCAGGTGTTGGTGGCTCCTAGCTACTCAGAAGGCTGAGACCTGAGGATCATGGTTCAAAACCAGCCTGGGCAAGAAAGTCCGTGAAACTCTTACCTCAAGATGTTCTTTCCTTAACCCTCTTTTCTAGCCAGAACTCTAAGTGAGGCAGGAGGAGGATGAGACAAGGAAGACTGTGTTAAGGAAAGGGTGATATTCAAAACTGCCATGTCTATGTCACTCAAGATAATACAAAGATAATTGTTCTCTGTTCTTACATATTCGGAACTATTAGGTTCTACAACAGCAATTAGATAGTAAGTCTTACTATCATATTGCTAGCACCTAATTTAGTACTAAGTACAGAAAAGAATCAAAAGAAATTTATGTTGCTGGGCCATGATGGCACATGCTTGTATTATAATCTAGCTAGTTAGTATGAGACCTTCTGATCAAGGTTTGACACCAGTCCAAGCAGAAAAATCTTGGAATTCTTTTCTCCAATTAACCAACAAAAAGCCATAAGTGTTGCTGTGACTCAAGTAGTAGAGCACCAACCAGCCTTGAGTGAAAAAGCCAAATGAGCATAAAGCTCTGCATTCAAGCCCCAGAGTATATGCATGTGCACACACACATACACACACTAGACCCACAAAACCAATGCTAAACTGATAGTGATAAGAATTTCCAGGCCCATCAGGTGGATCCTGCCAGTAATCCTAGCTACTAGGAAACTGACAGCTGAAGATAGTAGTTCAAAGCCAGCTACACAGGAAAGTTCCTGAAGCTCTTATTTCCAATTAACCACCAAAAAGTCACAAGTGAACCTGTGGTTCAAGTGGCTGAGCACCAGCCTTGAGCAAAAAAACTTAAAGAGGGCTGGGAAGTTGGCTCAGTGGTAGAGCATTTGCCTTGCATGTCTGAAGCCCTGGGTTCGATTCCTCAGCACCACATAAGCAAAAAGAAAAAAGCCGGAAGTGGCGCTGTGGTTCAAGTGGTAGAGCGCTAGCCTTGAGCTGAAGAGCTGAGGGACAGCGCCCAGGCCCAGAGCTCAGGACCCACGACCGGACCCAAAAAAAATATTAAAAAAAAAAAAAAAAAAGGGCTGGGAAGATGGCTCAGTGGTAGAGTACTTGCCTTGCATGCATGAGGCCCTGGGTTCGATTCCTCAGCACCACATAAGCAAAAAAGCTGGAAGTGGCGCTGTGGCTCCAGTGGTAGAGCGCTAGCCTTGAGCTGAAGAGCTGAGGGACAGTGCCCAGGCCCAGAGTTCAGGCCCCATGACTGGCGGGGAAAAAAAAAAAAAAAAAACTTAGAGAGCCAGGCACTGGTGGCTCAGGCCTGTAATCCTAGCGACTAAGGAGGCTGAGATTTGAGGATCACGGTTCAAAGACAGCCTGGGCAGGAAAAGTCCATAAGACGCTAATCTTCGGGCTAGGGAGGTGGCTCAGTGGTAGAGCGCTTGCCTTGCATGCATGAGGCCTTGGGTTCGATTCCTCAGCACCACATAAACAGGGAAAAAAAAGCCGGAAGTGGTGTTGTGGCTCAAGTGGTAGAGCCCTAGCCTTGAGCTAAAGAGCTGAGGGACAGCGCCCAGGCCCACAACTGGACCCCTCCCCCCCTCCAAAAAAACCTCTAATCTTCAATAAACCACTAGAAAACTGGAAGTGGTGCTGTGGCTCAAGTGGTAGAGTGCTCACCTTGAGCTGAAGAGCACAGGGACAGCACCCAGGCACAGAGTTCAAGCCCCATGACCAACAAAACAAACAAAAAATACCTTAAAGACAGCATCCAAACCCTGAATTCAAGCCCTAGGACCCATGTCAAAAAAAAAAGGAAGAAAGTAAAGGAAAGCTGGGCACCAGTGGCTCACATCTATAAATCCTAACTACTCAGGAGGCTGAGATCTGAGGATCAAGGTTCAAAGCCAGCCCGGGCAGCCTGGGCAGGAAAGTCCATGAGACTCTTATTTCCAATAAAAACCACTAGAAAACTGGAAGCGGCATTGTGGCTCAAGCGGTAGAGTGCTAGCCTTGAGCTGAAGAACGCAGGGACAGCGCCCAAGCCCAGAGTTCAAGCCCCACGACTGACCAAAAAAAAAAAAAAAAAAAAAAAAGCTGGGTACTACTCAGGAGGCTGAGATCTGAGGATAATGGTTCAAAGCCAGTCCGGGCAGGAAAGACCGTGAGACTCCTATCTCCAATAAACCACTAGAAAACCGGAAGTGGCGCTGTAGCTCAAGTGGTAGAGCGCTCGCCTTGAGCTGAAGAGCTGAGGGTCAGCGCCCAGGCCCAGAGTTCAAGCCCCAAGACCAACAAAACGAATAAATAAATAATAAAAACAAGAAGGAATAATTAATTACCCCAGTTAATATCTTAAGTTGTATACTTACTCTGCATTCTAAGACATGAATTTTGGCAGTATTTGTTTCATTTAACAGATCATAACACAAATTGAAATATCACACTAATTACTAACCTGTACACTATTTTAGTAGTAAAATGATGACAGTTTGGTGCTTTAAAAGAAAAGCCAACACCAGAAACAGTCAGTAGCCCTAATGGGCTCTGCTTCTCTCATGGCAACACCTGATTCCAGAACCACCAAGATTGAAAAATGAACCTCTCAAGGCATTCTAGATTTCTGATGGGCTGAGGTCAGTCCACATAATTGTCTCTATACCTCAAAAATTCTATTTTTTTTTGTTTGTTTGTGGTGCCAGTCCTAACTAAGGCTTAATTAAACTCAGGGCTTGTGCACTGTCCCTGAGGTTTTCGTTGTTTTTTGCTCAAGGCTAGAGCTTAAGCCACATCTCCACTTCTGGCTTTTTTGGGGTAGTTTTGGGGAGATAAAGAGTCTCTCTTTTCCACCTAGGCTGACTCTGAACCATGATCCCTATAATCCTATCTACTTAGGATGCTGAGATGGCTGAGATCTAAAGCCACCAGTGCTGTGCTCCTATGATATGGGGGTGGGAGAGTGCTGGGGTTTGAACTCAGGACCTGGGTGCTGATAAGAATCCCATGGATTTTTCCTGCACTGGCTGGATTCAAATCTTGGATCTTCAGATCGCAGCCTCCTGAACAGCTGTGAAAACAGATGTGAGCCATTGGCACCAGGCCATTTCCAGCTTTCTGCCCTTTTTTTTTTTTAAAGTCAGTCATGGGGCTCTTCAGCTCAAGGCTAGTGCTCTACCACTTGAGCCACAGTGCCACTTCTGGCTTTTTCTGTTTATGTGGTTCTGAAGAATTGAACCCAGGCCTCTTGCATGCAAGGCAAGCACTCTACCACTGAGCCACCTTCCCAGCCTCTTTCTGCCTACTAACTGGAGAAAAAGCTCAGGAACTTTTTCTGCTCCAGCTGGATTTGAAACAAGATCCTCAGATCTCAGCCTCCTGAAGTAGCTAGTATTAAGGGCGTGAGCCATGGGTTTATACTCCAAAAACTCTTTTAGGGAAAGTTAAAAAAAAAAAAAAAAGGAAGACAGGTAACATTAATACCTATAATCCTAGCTACTGAAGAGGCTGAGCAAGATTTAAGCCAGTACCAACTCAAGATTTGAGCTAGCTCCAACAGACAAAGCAGAGAAAAAGGAAATTGCAAGCTAGTGGCTCATACCTGTAATCCTAGCTACTCAGGAGGGTGAGATATTGAGGATCAAGGTTCAAAGCCAGCCTGGGCAGGAAAGTCCATGAGACTCTTATCTCCAATAAACCACCAGAAAAAAACAAAAGTTGCTGTGAGTCAAGTGCTAGCCTTGAGCTGAAGTACTGACAGAGAGGGCCCAGGCCCAGAGTTCAAGCCCCACAACTGACAAAAAAAAAAAAAGCAAAATAGAGCTGGGTGCTGGTGTCTCACACCTGTAATCCTAGCTACTCAGGAAGCTGAGATCTGAGGATTACAGTTGAAAGGCAGCCTGGTCTGATGAATTAACCAGCAGAAGTAAGAGTCTACAAGATTCTTTTTCCCAATTAACCACCAAAAGCTGTGGCCAAAGTGGCTGGGCACTACCCTTGAGCACAAAAGCTTAGGAACCTGCCCAGGGCCTGAGTTCAAGCCTCAAGATCAGCACCAAAGAAGTAAGTAAAATAGGTGGGCACTGAGGGTTGGTGCCTATAATCCTAGCTACTCAGGAAGCTCAGAGCTACTCAGGAGGCTGTTCAAAGTCAGCCCAGGCAGGAAGGTCCATGATAATCCTATTTCTAGTTAACTACCAGAAAACCAGAAGTGGTGCTGTGGCTCAAAGTGGTAGAGTATTGACCTTGAACAAAAAAGACCTTAGGGGCGCCAGTGGCTCACACATGTAATCCTAGCTACTCAAGAGGCTGAGATCTGAGGATTGTTGTTCAAAGCCAGCCCTGGCAGGAAAGACCGTGAAACTCTTTATCTCCAATAAACCACCAGAAAACCAGAAGTGGCACTGAAGCTCAAGTGGTAGACTGCTAGCCTTGAGCTGAAGAGCTGAGGGACAGTGGCCCAGGCCCAGAGTTCAAATCCCACAACAAACCAAAAAAAAAGAACTTAGGCACAGTGTCCAGGCCCGAAGTTCAAGGCCCAGGACCAATCAAAAAGAAGAAAAGAAAAAGTGAATTAAGTCATTTGGGCACCTGTGGCTCATACCTGTAATCCTAGCTACTTAGAAATCTGAGATTTTGAGGACTGCAGTTCAAAGCCAACCCAGGCAATCAAGTCTGTGAAACTATCACCAAATAGCCACCAAAAAAGCTGGAAGCAGAGCTGTGGTTCAGTGGCAGAGTGCAAGGCTTGAGCAAAAAGCTCAGGGACAGCACCTAGGCCCTCTGGGTTCAAGCCCCAGGACTGGCAAAAAAAAAAAAAGGGTGGGGGGAGGCAGATGGTAAGAACTCTTTTATCCTCTTTGTTCTGCAGATGATAAAACCTCCAGGAACTTCAGTCAACAACAGGCTTCCCACAAACTCTCCTTAAGTTAGAATCACCTCTCAGGAACAAGCTTACCACTCTGAATCCCTGATTTACAAATACTTAGTCAAGCTGGCCACCTACAGCTCATTCCTGTAATCCTAGCTACTTGAGAGGATGAGATCTGAGGTTTGTGGTTCGAAGTCAGACAGGGCAGAAAAGTGGCCATGAGACTTTTATCCAATTAACCACTCAAAAGCCGGAAGTGGAGCTATGGCTCAAAGTGGTAGAGCCCTAACCTTGGAGCAGAAGAGCTCAGGGACAGAGCCAGGGCCCTGAGCTCAAGCCCTACAACCGACCAAAATCAAAAACAAAAACAAACAAACAAAAAACTTAGTCATATACAGATCCTAAAAGCTAGGCAGATTTCCTCTTCTCTTCTTCCACTTTGAGAATCTACCCTTATTCACTTCACAAATTCACTTGCTCAGATGCTCTGAAATATCCAAACTGTCATACTTAAGAGCAGGATCTGAAGAAGCCACTCTCCTGACACAAGAGATCCCAAGTCTTTTCTTGCAGCTTGTATGTTGAGAGCATCTAAATCACTTGTACTTAACTGATGCAGCTGGTGGATCACTGAATTTGTTTCTCTATGACCTCTAGCTCAAGAAGAAAAATAAATCCAGACTGGAAGGCAGAGATCCTTGGGGGGGGGGGGGGGGGGGGGAGTGTGGATGGAATCAGGATCAGTGAGTCAACTGTAGTTGACTACTACATAAATGAAGTTTTAAAAAGTCTAATGAAAGGTCTCTGAGGCCACATGTCTGGCAGGATCCAAGGTTGCCCAGGCCTCAGAAAATGAAACCAAATCAGATTAAAATGGACATTTCAAAACAACAAGAGACGCAGCAGCAAATGCACAGCTGCCATTTCCCGGCCACTTCCTGCGGGAGGCTGGGGGAGGGGCTGTTTGTGTACAGATGGAGGTGGAAGCCATCCCCCCCCCCCCAACGCCCCCCAAAGGATACAAATCCCTCACTCCAGTAAGCCCTACAAAGGATGCCTGATACTGGCACTGCCTTTCCCCGAAGACTGGGAGCAGCGGGAAAGAAAGGGATTGATGTAAGGGATTTTGGTGTTTTCTTTCTTTCTTTTTTTTTTTTTTTTGCCACGGAAACGGGGATCCCCACGGTAAAGGATTTCCTGGGAAAGGAATCCCCTCTTTATTCTTCCTCTCCGCCCGGTCAAATCCGGACGCCTCGCACCAACCCCGTCAACCTCCATCCCTGGAGTGGGGGATTCTCCCGGGACGTGCGGGCCCCACGCCAGGCGCCGCTCCGCTGCCAGCCAGGCCCTCACCTGCCCTCGGGGCTCCGGAGAACCTGCGCGCTCCCCGGGGGGGGGGGACGCCTCGGACCCCGGGCACCCCGGGTCTCCGCAGCCCACACGCCCCGCTGCCCGCAAACCGGTAGTTTAAGCCAGCCCTCGCACGCGGGCACCCTCCCCCCGGGGTTCCACCCGCGTCCCCCGCACGCGTCGCCGCCGCCGGGAGCCTCCGCGCCGCTCCCGCCCCGCGACCGGAGCCGGGAGCGGGGTCGTCGGCAGCGCCGCCGGACCCCCGGCGCGGGGAGAGCCCGCCCGTCACGTTCCGCCCCGGCGAGGCTCCGGGCCGCTCCCGAGCCCGTTCCCCCACGGGGAAGCCCGGCGTGAAAACGGGGCTCCCTTCCGTCAGGCACCCGGCCACGGCCCCCCACAAACCTGAGGCGGCGGCGGCGGCGTCAGGCCGGGCTCGGGGCTCGTCTCCCCGCCGGGGGGCGGGCGGTTCACATGGCCGCGCTCCGGGCGCCGGGAGGGGAGGAGACGCCGGCCGGGGAAGGGGGTTTGGGGGTGCGGGAGGGGGGAGGGGGACGCGGCTCAACCGCGGGGCCCGAGCGGAGCCAACATGGCCGGCGGGGGAGGAGAGAGTCGGTGCCGGAGGGGGCGGGGAAGCTGCGGCCGGAGGAGAGCCGCCCTCCCCGGCCTCCGCCACAGGGTCCTAGCGCCCCGCCGCCCGGCGGCCAGGCCCGAATCTGGGTCCTAGCGCCGCTGGGGTCTGCCAGCCGGCCGCCCCTAGGGCAGCTCCCTCGGCAGCCGAACCTCCCGGCGGGCTGCAGCCAGGCTTCACAAGAGCCGAACTTTCCGGAAAGGCGTGCCACAATCCCAAGGTTAACCCAAGAGACTAGGCCACATTTATAGACCCAAAGGCATGGGCCGCTTTCTGGGACTGGCGCCTGGAATATAGTCTCAGGGGCAGTTTTATTTCCCGGGCGAGGCAGTGGAAAAATGGAAGTGAAAAGGTTAGGGCGTTATTTAGTCCTGGCAAAAGGGTGACAGAGGCAAGAGCCTGCCACCTACTTACCTTCTGTCCTGTCCGGGCAGCCTGGGCCTGCCTAGATCACCACTCTCCTGACGACATCTGCAGGGCCTTGGGCGTTGGAAAGATTCCTGAGCATAGGGATTGGAGGCTAGGCTCTGGGTCCAGACAACTCGATTCTAGTCTAAACAGGGTCAGAGGGCAGAGAGGATAAGCAGAAAACTCACCAACAAATAGAGAAGCCAGAAATGTCTACCTACTTTTCAGTTCTAATACTTTTTTTTTTTTCTCTGACAGGATTACATAGCTGTGTGGAATCTGGGAACAGGAACATAATAAAACCCATTAGAGGAATTGGCTGTCTTCTCCCAAAACACTGTAGACCCCAGGGTGGGAAACATGATGTTAGAGCTTATATAAGTAGTAGTTCAATCCCTCATTTGTCAGATGGAGAAGGCCCAGAGAGGCTCACTGACTTCTTCAAGGTCAAACAGTGGATAAAATACAACTAGAAAGGAAACCAGCTTTTTAAGTTTCCTTTCTTTACAACTCTCACTTCACAGGATTCATTTCAAGATAACTCCCATTCAATTCAGTCCAATGGAATTCTATTTTTTAAAAAAATTGCCCAAACCGTGTAAAAAGCTCAGGCTGAGCATTTTGGAAGAGATGATACAACTGGCAGGTTGAGGAGTGCCACCAAATAACTTTGGTCTTTCGGGGGTTGCCAGAGAAAAATATCTGGAAACGGAGCGTGGACAAGGCAAGGTGGGGCCTAATCGACTGGTCTAGATTGGATATCCTAACTCCACAGATGAGTGGGCTTTTTTCTGACCTGGGGGGAGGGGGGACGACTCCACCCATAAATACTTTAGAGGATAAGAAGGAATGCCTTACAGAGTGAGAGGGCCAGCAGAGGCTAAGGAGGGTTTCTCTCCTTCTGAGATAAGTAGATTACCAAGGGAAGGAGAAGACAACTAAAGTCCTTCTCTTCTCCATGTCCGACAGATTTATAGTCCCACAGATTTATAGGTCACCTTGCAGGGAGGGAGGGAGAATAAAAGACACTTGACAACTAGCTCCACAGTAGCCTGCTAGTCCTTGAGTAAATTGAGCCCACGTTGGATGGAGAGGCCAGCCAACTTCTGCTGAGAAATGCCTCCAAAATAAAAAATAAAGGTAGGTTGTACTGGCACCTGAAGGGCGGTGGGGGTGAGGAAGCAGGTGGGAAGGAGAGCTGGTATCCCTTTTCCTCTTTCTTCCCTCTTCCAGGGCAAGGAGAGAATCTTCTACATCCGCCCCAGTCGCTAAGCTAGCCAGTCGGAGACTAGGCAGGCGGGAGGGGGTGGAGCCTGCGCCAGTCAGACGGGCTGTAGCCACGCCCCTTCGCTCCACCACCACACACCCACACACACCCACCGCTGGCTCCACAGGGCTCCGGAAGAGCCGGTTACTCCTGTGCCCCACTGACTGTCCCCACCCCTTCCGAGCCCCAGGCCTAGTCTCCAGGGCAACCTCTAGGTATCTCTGCCAGGAGCGGTGGGATAGAGTAGGACAGGACCACTTGGGGTTAGAAAAATGGGACAGGATCTACTTTTCCTATTTGGTACCAAAAGACAACCACCTACATCCCTGAATGAGTCCTGGCTTTATGGGGATCCTCCTAGCTCTGAAGGCTGAGGCTGGCTGCCGATATGCCCCACAAATGTCACCCCCCGATAGCAGTTAGTTGCCCTTCTCACCCTACCCAGGCTACAGAGGGCAGATTGACCCTATATGTGCCCAAACATTCCTCAATCCCATCAGATGTGACCAATACCTCCATCCACTCCCCTCTCTTTAAGAAAGTACCAGAAGAAATGATCATAGTGTCAGTAACTTGTGAGAAGAGCCTTTAAGGATTAGACCAAAACTTCCCTCAAGTCAGGCCTGAGAATGAGAAATCAGACCTGTTCTACCTTTCTCACCTTCCCCTCGTTTATGATGCACTTCCTGACGGTCAGCTGCCACAGTGCCTGGCTCCACTGGAGAACCAGATGGCTGGGTGGGAGAAGTAGGCCTGCATATTCCCTCTCCCTTTCCAGACACTTCTGCCATCCAACCCCAGTACCATTGCTGATTTCCCCCAATGCCCTCCAGGACCCCTAGATGGTGACTCAGAAGAGTCTGAAACAAATTCTGACAACCACTCTCCTAACTCTGGAGGTGGGGGAAGGAATGAAAGCAGGTGCTATGGGTGCAGCTGGACTTGGGATAAGGTGTATTTCCCAATGAAGGCAGGACTAATTGTACACCACACACACAACACCTTCCTAGCAGGGTGCTGGTGGCTTACACCTGTAATCCTAGCTACTCAGGAGGCTGAGATCTGAGGATCTAGAGTCTCCAATAAATGACTCAAAGCCAGAAGTGATAGAGCCCTAGTCTTGAGCTCAAAAAGGCTCAGGGACAGAGCCCAGGCCCTGAGTTCAAGTCCCAGGACTGATAGAACAACAAAACTACCTTCCTTCTTCAGGCTCGTGAGACAGCTCATACTATTAATAGGGTCTAGTAGAAATGGCTCTCAGCCTTGTAAGCCATTCCAATCGATTTGCCCTCCCTCTTAGGTTGAAGCCAATCTATTTTTTGTCACCCTTATATTTTGGAGAGGCTGGATTGTCTCCTATCAGTAAACCTTTCCCTCACTTCCCTCCAAGTCGGCCTGTGCCCCTCGGATTCCCCAGCTTTTCAATGGGCGTCTCTGTGGTGAGCCCATATTTCCTAGGGGCTGGGAGTTCCCTTGGCATCTGAAAATGGAGAAAGTGTGGCTTCCTTGCCTTACCTAGCACCCCAATTCCCTCGGAGACTCAGCCTCAGTCCATTCTGCCCCGCTAACAGCCGCTAGAGGTCAGGACCACAAGGTTCCCGCTGCGAACTGGCCCCCACCTCCGGGGGCTCTGGGGGAGGGGCGTTCCTAGGCTAGAACAGCCAACCCCAAGCCCAAGAAGAGAGCCCTTCCCACCTAGGCTCGGTGGGCGGTACGGAGGTCGGACCCCAAACATCGAGACGTGGGTAGGGAAGAGGGCTGCGGAAAAGCTTTTAGGTGGGATTTGGTTGAACTTGAAGGGCTGAGTGAAGCCAGGCTGGATAGTAACTGTGGCCTAAGTTGTCTCCCCCTCCTCCCCGCCCTTCCTACAACCAAGGAGAGTTGTTGGGGTGGCGGTTATCCGCCCTCCCATCGGGGTTAGAATGGCGTGGGAAAGCGCGAGTTCCAGAGAGGAGGCGGCAAAACCTAGACCGCGGGAGATGTTTTTTCTTTTTTTTTTTCCCTGGCGGGGGAGGGGAGATCCTGGGCCCAGCATAGGAGGGGGACCCCGGGAGCCGATGGCGGAGCGGCGTGGGGAGACCCAGCACTCCGGTCGCAGAGGACAGGGGAGAAACGGGCCATTCAAGAACAGGGGTGAGGGGCGTGTGTGGGGAGAGCCGCTCCCACCGGGAGAGGGAGGGTCCGGTCCTGAGTCCTGGGGTTGGCACCGGGGGATCCGCCAGTCCCGGAGGTGGGGTCCAGGCCTCACCTGGAGCAGGGCCGGGCCGCGAGCACTGGCGGCGGCGCAGGTGGCCGAGCCGGGCGGCGGCGGCGGCGGCGCCTCCTCCCCGCGGCCTGGGGCCGGCGGCGGCGGCGGCGGCGGCGGCGGCGGTGGCGGAGGAGGAGGGGCCGGAGCTCCTGGGGTGAGGACGGGAGCGCACGGGGAGGGCGGTCGTAAAGGATCCGCTGGGGGAGGGGAGGGCGGGTGGCGTCTCCTAGGGGCCAGACCAGGAAGGATCCCAGATGGAGGAAGAGAGAACAGCTCCCAGGAAGAGACCGAAACTTCTGCGGCGTCGTGGGGCGGGGGCGGGGGCGGGGAGTGGAGGGAGAAGAGATGGTGGTGGGTCCGAGCTGGAGTACTTGGGAGAGATGTGGCAGGGCTCCCCCGGCATGATCGGAGACTTACAAAGAAGGCGGACCGTGGGGAGTCACAAGGATTTCCCGGAGGCCTTAGGGGAGCAGGGGTGAGAACTCAAGGCCGGGCATGCTGGAGGTCACGCACAGCGCCCTGCTCGGTGAACAGTTTCCCCTGCTTCACCCCCCCCTTGGGCCCCATCCATACAGCTGCGGAGCCTCTAGGATCAGGGAAGCCACAAGGGCAAAACCTTCCTGTCCTCTCAACCTCGGCCCTACCTCTCACTCAGTGTCCTCCGTGACTAGTGTGGCAGCCATCCATGGAGCCCTCGTGAGGTTGGGATTGTGGGACCGTGGGAACTGGCTTGATTCATAGTTCGGCTTTGCCCAACCACCACCACCACCACCCTGGTAGCAACCTCTGGAGGAACAGGAAGCAGCTGCTCAAGTGCAGCCCACCTGGTTGGTAGAGGGTCAGGGTGGGGGAGGAGAGCTGATAGGGACTTAAAAGGCCTGAGTGAAATCAGGAGGAGGGGAGGCACCTCTAACACGACCGAAAACAACAACAAAAGGGCTCGCAAAGAGTACCACAAAATATTACCAGGATCAGCTTAATTTCACCGAACAGGGAGCGGAAACCCAGGCCTAAGGCGCAGCCTCAGGGGCTTCAATAGAGCTGGAGTACGTCAAGGTCGGCTGGTGTCGCTCTTCAGGCCCCCCCTTCCCCTTCCCCGTGGTCCCATTTCCTCTCTTTCACCCCTAAAAGAGCAAAGGTTAAGCCCCACCCCTGCTGAGTCAGCCTGGGAGGGAGCTAGGCATCCCTCAGGCCTTCCCTGGGGGCTGGCCCCAAACTCACCCATGTCAGGCTTGAAGGGCTCCTGGTTGGGACCACTTGGCTGCTCACTGTCCTTGGGCTCCCTTCAATGTGAAGGCTTGTGTTAGATCCTCCAAAACTGTGAACTGAGAACTAGCAAGAATCAAACAGCCAATGTATGCTTCCTGCGAACCTCACAGCCTGAACTGCTGTAGGGTGATGTCCCTGTGTGACAGACTGGTAGGGAGGGAGGAGGGAGGGAAGGGCGGGGCTTTCTCTGGGTGGAGAGAGGGAGGAGACCCAGGACAGGGCAGACTGGGAGAAATATGGAGGAAGGTTAGAACTATGTTGACTCTTCGGTAGCACGGTAGAAGAGGACAGTAAAAGGAGAAGCAAATAATTGTAGCTAGTGAGATGGAGAAGGTGGTCGATAAATACTGAAGAACACCAATGTAGAAGGGGATGCAAATGACCTTTGGTACCTCAGTTCCTGGGTCCTCATCTGGTTACTGGGGGAAACGAAAAAGCTGACCGGTACACTGGGGCCTTCGCTAGCATACCCACGAGCAAGTCAGAGCCTGGAAGAAGTGTTTCCCCCCTCAGCCCCCGCCCAGTAACATTTCCCCCAATCCAGGCTTTTCTGGGAGCAAACTACCAGGCACATGCAGCTCAGGGGCTCCACCTTCTGTCCAGATGGTGGCACAGGAGGAACTGCTGCCTTGGACGTCACCCCAAGAGGGGAGGAAGCTCGGAGGCCCCAACTCTGCCCCAGGCGGGTCTTCCAGGGCCCCTCCTCAACCTTCTGGCCCTAGGGGCCCCTGAATTGGGAGCTCAACCTGTCCCCTGCCCAGCTTCTACTAAATCGAAAGCCTTGGAGGGCGGGGCTTATAGATACAGGCTCTGCTTCAGGACAAAAGCCCCAGCTGGTTTGTAAACAGTCATTAGATGAGACAATCACCTCTCAGCAAATAGCCTTTATAGATTCAAAATGGTGAGATCAGTTTTCTCAATCTCCAAGGCTGCCGCGAGAGGGCACTAGGATAGGTGTGGGCCTCAAGAACAATTACAGGGAACCAAGTCTGACCTTGCAATCTGCAATTTATTGGGCCAAAAGGAGAATTAATCTAATTGCATTTGGTCAGCAGCCCTAGCAGTAACCCTGAAAATTGCTATTTCCCTTTAGCAGTTTACTAAGCCCCTTTCCAAACTTATGAGATCTTTACAGAGCTCAGCTATGCCTCCTGAATTTTTACCCCACAGAGACTGAAGCAATCATAAACATGCAAGTTTCAGCTTGCTCAAAATGTCAGGAGGCAGGGGCTGGGAAGGTTGGCTCAGTGGTCGAGTGCTTGTCTTGCATGCATGAGGCCCTGGAGCACCACATAAGCAGAAAAAAAGCTGGAAGTGGTGCTGTGACCCAAGTGGTAAGAGTGCTATCCTTGAGCTAAAGAGCTGAGGGACAGTGCCCAGGCCCAGAGTTCAGGCCCATAACCGACCAAAAAAAAACAAAAAACAAAAACCGGTAAATTTTCTGCACAGCTCACACCTGTAATCCTACTCAGAAGGCTGAGATCTGAGGATCACAGTTCAAAGCCAGCCAGTCAGTAGTCTCTGAGACTTATCTCCAATTAAGCACCAAAAAGCCAGTATAGCGGTGACACAAGTGATAGAGTTGCTAGCCTTGAGCAAAAAAGCTGAGGGGAGAATGCAATCAAAAATTCAATGTACATACAAGAAAAATGAGTGAAGGGATGGGTTGGAAGAATGATGAAAGGGTGACACTGACCAAGATGCATTATATTCACAAATTGCTTTGCTAAATAGCTCTTAATAAAAAAATTAAAAAAAAAGCTCAAGACAGCATCCAGGGTCTGAGTTCAAACCTCAGGAACTGCATGAAAGTTTCTGAAGAAATGAAGGCCAGTGCCAGCTCTGGTGTCACAGGTATGTAATCTCAGCACTTGGAATTCAGAGAAAAGGAAATGAGGATCAGTTCAGTGTGAGTCCTTGACTCAAATGGGGGGGGGGGGGGAATCTAGTCATGATGTAATCAATAGTGATCAGTTTTTTCTTGTGGGTTGTAGGGCTTGGATGCTCTCTTAAGCTCTTTTGCTCAAGGTTAGTGCTCCACTACTGGTTAATTGGAGACAAGTCTCGTGGACTTCCCTGGGTAGGCTGGCTTTGAACTATAATCCTGATCTCAGCCTCCTGAGTAGCTAGAATTACAAGAATGAGCCACCAGCAGCCAGATGTTGTTTCTTAAAAACAATTAGGGTTGGCTGAGAAGGTGGCTCAGTGGTTAAAGCACTTGCCTTGCATGCCTGAGGCCCTGGGTTCGATTCCTCAGCACCACATAAGCAAAAAGAAAAAAGCCGGAAGTGGCGCTGTGGCTCAAGTGGTAGAGTGCTAGCCTTGAGCTGAAGAGCTGAGGGACAGTGCCCAGGCCCAGAGTTCAGGCCCCATGACCGGACCCAAAAAAAAAAACAATTAGGGCTGGGAAGGTAGTTTAGTGGTAGAGTGCTTGCCTTACATGCTTGAGGCCCTGGGTTCCATTCCTCAGCACCACATACACAGAAAAAGCCAAAGTGGCACTGTGGCTCAAGTGGTAGGTAGAGTACTAGCCTTGAGCTGAAGAGCTGAGGGACAGCGCCCAGGCCCTGAGTTCAAGCCCCATAAACGACAGGAAAAAACAAATTTAAAATCATTTCCCCATTACGCCTTACTAAAAAAACTTTGCTTTTTTACCAAGCACAAATGTGCTATATAAAATGTTTAAAGCAGAAAGTGTTTTGAACAAATGCCACTTCACAAGTGGGCCAAAGCTCAGATCTAGTTGTGCACAGGAAACTCGAAGATGCAGATCATAAATCCAAAAGAATAATCCCCATTCCAAACATACATAGCCTTTTTTATGCTAAAGCTGAATGAATCTTTGAGGCCAAATTGTCAAAAATTTCAGTGATAGGCATGGTGGCTATTTTTTTTTTTGTTGGTTGTGGGGCTTGAACCCTGAACTTGGGTGCTGTCCCTCAGCTCTTCAGCTCAAGGCTAGCACTCTACCACTAGAGCCACAGTGCCACTTCTGGTTTTCTGAGTGGCTTATTGGAGATAAGAGTCTCATGGACTTTCCTGCCCAGGCTGGCTTTGAACCATGATTCTCAGATCTCAACCTCCTGAGTAGCTAGGATTACAGGCATGAGCCACCAGCACCGGGATGGTGGCTCTCATAGTAATTGTATTTACTCAGGGAGCTGAGATCAGAATCACAGTTGGAGCCAGCCAAGCATATTGCAGGACTATAGTAGTTAGTATAAAATAGGAACAAAGTACAAGCATACACTGGGGCAAAAAGAGATCTTATCTACTTAAAAAAAAAAAATCAGTGCAAAAAAAAGGGCTGTTGACATGGCTCAGTAGATCACTTCCCTAAAAGGTGTGAGGTCCTGAGTTCAAACCCTTATATTGTCTACCTACCCTCTAAAAAAAAGGTAAATGTAGTCAGAACCAAGAAAAAGAGATACATTCTGAGGGGTATACATTTTATTGGAAACCTTAAATACTCTTGAGACAGAACATGTCTTCAATCAAGGGTCTTATCTGGCTTTCACAGAAAACTGTAAATTTTAGAACTGGAGGACAAGGAAAGGAACAGGATGAGGATGAGTGCTTAGTTTGTCAAGAGGACCCCTCACGATGCATGCTCTTCAGCCAGCTTATCAGCTTTTGCCACAGCTTCTTCAATAGGTCCCACCATATAAAAGGCCTGTTCTGGAAGATGGTCATATTCACCTATAAAAGAAAATAAATCCGATTAGTAAGAAATGGAGGAATATTAACCTTTTGCAGTGTACTTCTTTTACAGTCAGATTTGAAAAACATGGTATACAATGGATTAAGAAAACATGCTGGGGAGGACTGGGAAGGTGGCTCAGTGGTAGAGCTAAAGAGCTGAGGGACAAGTGCCCAGGCCCAGAGTTCAGCCCCCATACCCCCAAAAAAGAAATAGAAAACATGCTAGCTGGGTGTTGGGTGATTCTTACCTATGATCCTACCTACTCAGGAGGCTAAGAGGATTGCAGTTCAAAGCCTGCCTGGCACAAGTCTATGAGATAGATACTCATCTCCAATTAACCACCAGAAAACTGAAGTGGTGGCTCAGTGGTAGAGTGCTAGCCTTCAGCAAAAGAGCTTGGGGACAGCACTCAAGCTATTGAGTTCAAGTCCCAGGACAGACAAAAAAGCAAAAAACATGAGTTAAGATAATGTAACTTGGATTTAAAATCTTGCTACCATGGCTATGTGATACTAGGTTTAAACTTAGTGTGTTCCCAATTTGTTTTGTTTTTTTTTTTGGTTAGTCGTGGGGCTTGAACTCTGGGCTTAGGCGCTGTCCCTGCGCTCTTCAGCTCAAGGTAAGCACTCTACTGCTTGAGACACAGCTCCACTTCCAGTTTTTTAGTGGTTTATTTTAAGAGTCTCACGGACTTTCCTGCCCAGGCTGGCTTTGAACTGTGATCCTCAGATCTCAGCCTCCTTAGTAGCTAGGATTACAGGCGTGAGCCACCAGCACCCGGCTTGTTTTGTTTGCCAGTATTGGGGCTTAAACTCAGGGCCTACGCACTGTCCTTGAGCTTGTTTATCTTAAGGCTAGCACTCTACCACTTGAGCCACAGCGTCACATCCGGTTGTTTATGTGGTACTGAGGAATCAAACCCAGAGCTTCATGCATGCTAGGCAAGCATTCTACCACTAAGCCACATTCCCAGTCCCAGTTTCTTCATTTGTATAATGTTTCTCCTTTAAGGTTGTACCTGCAGCTAGTCTTGATCTGAGTTGAAGTTCCAAGCCAGCCTGGGGAGGAAAGTAAGATTCTCTCTCTTTTTTTTTTTTGGTTGGTCGTGGGGCTTGAACTCTGGGCTTGGGCACTGTCCCTGCGCTCTTCAGATCAAGGCAAGTGCTCTACCGCTTGAGCCACTGCGCCACTTTTTTTTTTGCCAGTCCTGGGGCTTGAATTCAAGGCCTGAGCACTTTTGCTCAAGGGTACCACTTGAGCCACAGCACCACTTCGGGCTATTTCTGCAGAAGAATCGAACCCAGGGTTTCATGCATATAAGGCAAGCACTCTACCAGTAAGCTACATTCCCAGCCTGAAAGTAAGATTGTTGCCTCAAACTAATCACCAAACTAATCACTCAAACTAATCACCAAAAAGCAGAAAGTGGAGCTGTGGCTCAAGTGGTAGAGGGCTTGCCTTGCATGCCTGAGGCCCTGGGTTCAATTCCTGAGCACCACATAAACAAAAAGAAAAAAGCTGGAAGTGGCACTGTGTCTCAGGTGGTAGAGCGCTAGCCTTAATCTGAAGAGCTGAGGGATAGCGCCCAGGCCCAGAGTTCAGGCCCCACAACTGGACCCAAAAAAAAAAAAAAAAAACCAAGCAAAATCAAGAGTCCCTGGGTTCAAGCCCAGGAACTGCCACAAGAAAAGAAGCAGAGAATCAAATACAAGGCACTCTAAATTATCAAATACATTGGTGGAAAATAAGCTTTCTAAAATTAAAAACAAAACCACTATGATATATATAATTTGATGGTCACTAGAATAAGAACATCAAGCATTCAGGATTTCAGTTTCTCTATCATTTTACCTTCAGTTTTATACCCAAAATCTTACCTGCCAAAATTTGCTGGAATCCTTTGATGGTCTCCTTCAAGGGTACCAGCTTTCCCATGTGTCCAGTAAAGACCTCAGCAACCTGGAATGGCTGAGACAAGAAACGCTGTATTTTCCTTGCACGGGACACAGTCAACTTATCTTCTTCAGAAAGTTCATCCATACCCAGGATGGCAATAATATCCTGGAGGGATTTGTAGTCCTATGGAAAAGCAAGAATAAAAGGCCCTGAGTATTCACATTCATTTAATTTAGACTCTTAAAACCAAGTACAAATGTCACAATGAAATTCTTCCCCCTGTGTAACAAATGTATGCTAATTAAAAACTCAAGACAGAATCCTAAGAGTTAAAATAAGCCTCAAGCACCAACTACTACTGTCGTCTGTCGTATTTCCTTGTTCCAAAGCAAATCAAATCACAATTAGGAAAGATCTAGTCCTAATATGGTTCTCAAATTACTTATGATCTTTTGACTATTAACCCCCAAAGCAATATACGCACCTGCAGGATCTTTTGCACGCCACGGGCAACATCGTAATGCTCATTGCCAACAATGTTGGGATCCATGATACGGGAGGTCGAATCCAAAGGATCCACAGCTGGATAGATGCCCAGCTCAGCAATAGCCCGGGAAAGTACAGTGGTGGCATCCAAATGGGCAAAGGTAGTGGCAGGAGCAGGGTCAGTTAAGTCATCAGCAGGCACATAGATAGCCTAGGGTAAGTCAAGAACCCATGAAAAACACTTTAAGCCAAAGTTAATTCTATTTAAAGCCATTCCCTTTTCTGAGCTCTCCATGTCACACCATTTTATTTGAGACAAACTCTATGTAAACTAGGCTGGCCTCAAACTGGCAATTCTCTTGCTCAACTTCCCAAATACTAAGAGGATTACAGGCATGTACCCTATGGGGGTAAAGTCTATCTAAAAGAGCTGCTCATATATTAAGTGAACTTACAGATTATCTCTTTTCTCTAAGACACAGCAGAAAGATATTGGCATTCAATTCTTGGGGAAGAGACAAAAAATGTAACCCAACCTGGCCTTAATACAACAGATCCTCCCTGCCTTGGCCTCCCTGGTGCTGGGATTATCAGCCCGAACCACGATGCCCACTCATTGTCATTCTTTTCATCCTACATTTAGCTCCAATGAAACCAGCTTTCAAAGATAAAAGCAATAGGTGGGCACCAGTTCATCATGTCTAATACTAGCTACTCAGGAGGCTAAGATCTGATGATCCAAGTTTCAAGTCTGCCTGGAGAGCAAAGTCTGAGAGACTCCAATTAACCACCAAAAACAACCCAGAAGTGGAGCTGTGGCTCAAGCGCTAGATTTGAGCAAAGTTCAGGGACAGTACCCAGGTCTCGAGTTCAAGCCCCAGGACCAGCAAAAACTTTTGTTTTTAATTTAAAAACATTCCTGGGGCTGGGAAGGTGGCTCAGTGGTAGAGCACTTGCCTTACATGCCTGAGGCCCTGGGTTCGATTCCTCAGCACCACATAAGCAAAAAGAAAAAAGCCAGAAGTGGCGCTGTGGCTCAAGTGGTAGAGTGCTAGCCTTGAGCTGAAGAGCTGAGGGACAGCGCCCAGGCCCAGAGTTCAGGCCCCACGACCGGGAAAAAAAAAAAAATTCCTATACTACACCACAGTAGTTAATTAAAATGAATCATGAGGGCTGAAGGTGTAACTCCAATGATAAAAAATATGCTTAATGCACAAGACCCTGGAAGGTTAAACCTCTAACACCACAAAAAAGAATCAAAGTCACAATTTAGACACATTTTTATATAACTTTGCTATGTATACTATTTATATATACTTGAAATTTGTTACTTTAACACAGTAAATACTTACTGGTCAATTTCCATACAGCTGCAGACTTGGCTCACACTCACTACTACCTTTGTGATCTACATTTACACTGTCAATTAGAGTATTTTTTAACCTTTCATAGTCTTCAACATGTGAACTAAGTGTTTTACAGGTTATTTTTGAGATGTAAGAAATGCATTTTTAGGGGGGGAGGAGGGGAGCTGGGAAGGGATGTGAAGGGTAAACCAAAGGAGGAGGCTGCAATGCTTGGTAAGAAATGTGCGCATTATCCTGCCCATGTAATTGTAACCTCTCTGTACAGTATGTTCACAAATAAAATTAAATTAAAAAAAAATGCATTTTTATACCTCTCAACTTGCCTTTATACAAATTAAACCTTTATTCACTTAAAATTTTTCTTACCTGTACAGAAGTGATAGATCCCTTTTTGGTGGTGGTAATTCTTTCCTGCATAGTACCCATGTCAGTGGCTAGGGTAGGTTGATAGCCTACAGCAGAAGGGATTCTGCCCAATAAGGCAGACACCTAAAAAAAAGAACAAAGATCTTAAGTGTCTAGTATACACAACTCCACACAAAGACCCCATGAACCAAAGATCTTCTTAAGGTTTTTCCCTTGTACCTCTGAGCCAGCTTGGGTGAAGCGAAAGATGTTGTCGATAAAAAGCAGTACATCTTGACCTTCTTGGTCTCTGAAGTATTCAGCCACTGTCAGTCCAGTCAGAGCTACACGGGCACGAGCACCAGGTGGTTCATTCATCTGACCATACACCAATGCTACCTGTAGTAATCACACAAATCAGAAAACCTAGCAGAGGAAAACGGAAGCCAAAGTCTCCAAATCCCTAAACAAAATCCCCAATTAGAGAAACTACCACAGGTTCTCTCCATGTGTTTTTGCTTGCAAATTTCTCTTCCCGGGCTGGGAAGGTGGCTCAGTGGTAGAGCGCTTGCCTTGCAAGCTTGAGGCCCTGGGTTCGATTCCTCAGCACCACATAAGAAAAAGAAAAAAAGCAGGAAGTGGCGCTGTGGCTCAAGTGGTAGAGCGCTAGCCTTGAGCTGAAGAGCTGAGGGACAGCCCCCAGGCCCACAACCGGACCCAAAAAAAAAAAAAAAAAAAAAAAATTCTCTTCCCTACTCAATGTGCATGCAATTCAAAAACCTAATGATAATTTCATATTTTTAAGACAAAATTCCTTACGTAGGAAGGAACTAATTCTGTAAGTAAAAGGCACAGAATAAGGTTAGTTAAGTTACATGAAACACCTCCAATCTCCTCCCTCAAGCTAGCTTTCAAATGACAGGACTATTTACCAAAAAGACAGGTGTAGAAAAGTAATTCCACATCAGAGGAAAAAAAAAATGTACTTGTTATATTAGAAGTTATGGGATGGGACAGTATTTAACTGTCCTTTTATAGGTCCTGGGACATTAACAGGAAAATAAATGGCTTTGGCTGGCACAGTACTATGTGTCAGTACTATGTGAAGTGGCATCATCCACTTCAGCAACTCACCTTGGAGGTAGCTTCTTTTAAATTGATAACGCCAGATTCAATCATTTCATGGTATAAGTCATTGCCCTCACGGGTCCTCTCACCAACACCAGCAAACACAGAGTAACCACCATGGGCTTTGGCAACGTTGTTGATTAACTCCATGATCAGTACTGTCTTGCCAACTCCAGCACCACCAAAAAGCCCTAGGGGAAGTTAAATATTTAAGAGCTCTGTAGTCTCAAACTGAACCAACTTCTTTTCCATCTTTTCTCTTCTCAGGAATGGCATCTGGCTTCAGCAAACTCAGAAGAACGAAAGTCAGAAGCTACTCATCAGTGAAGGATATCAACACCCACTCATGACATGGCATGATTTCCCCCCATATTAATTTTGGAAAACATGCACCCATCACTAGCATACCAATTTTGCCACCCTTGGCATAGGGAGCCAACAGATCCACAACCTTGATACCAGTCACCAGAATTTCCTGCTCAACACTCATCTCCACAAACTCAGGAGCCTCAGCATGAATAGCAGCAAATCTGTAATAGTAAAGGAAATAAGAGGAGCTGTATCTGTTAGACTAGCTGAAAGCAATTAATAGTCTTAACTAATTAAATGTACTTATCAGTGCTTCTATCTAATCCTTTTTAGATAAGTTGTCCTCTAGCATCTAACTTAATTTTCAGCAATAAAAGACTTAATTATCTCAGAAGCCAACAATCCCATTTCCTGACAACTTCAACTGTCACAAAGCTTTTCTATTACCTAGTTAAAGATATCCTTGGGCTAGGAAGGTGGCTCAGTGGTAGAGTGCTTGCCTTGCATGCATGAGGCCCTGGGTTCGACTCCTCAGCACCACATAAGCAAAAAGAAAAAAGCCCGGAAGTGGTGCTGTGGCTCAAGCAGTAGAGCTCTAGCCTTGAGCTGAAGAGCTGAGGGACAGCGCCCAGGCCCAGAGTTCAGGCCCCACGAACGGACCCCCCCCCCAAAAAAAAACAAATTAAAGATATCCTTTCACATACCAATAGGAAAACAAAAGACCTTCCCAGTTTTAGAAAATCTTCAACTTAAGCAATAAACCCAAGCTTTATATAACCAAATGGGTTCCTAAGTAGCAATAATTACAATAATAATAATAATTACAAATCTGTATCTTTGCTTTAGGGAAAAAAAATGCAATGTGTGATTTTAATTGAATGAATCAGCACCAAGTATTTTCTGTAGGAAAATTCTTCTTGCCACCTAAGTGTATAAAACTGCAAGAAAAAAAGCAGTTCCTCTGTGCACAGATGAGCAAGAGGTACTTACTGTTTGGTTTTGATAGGACCTCTCTCATCAATGGGTTCTCCAATGACATTCATGATTCTGCCCAACGTTTCTGGACCAACTGGAATTTTGATTGGTGCACCAGAATCCAATACTTTCTGGCCTCTAACTAAGCCTTCAGTACCGTCCATAGCAATGGTTCTTACTGTACTTTCCCCTGTTAGATAAAAGGCATTGCAAGGTTAGACGTATGGGCAAGCTGGTATTATAATATTTAAAGGTGGCTGGCACTAAGTATAAGCTCCTTCTCAGGAACTAATTGTGGCTTCAGCAAATTCAGAAGAACGAAAGTCACTTTGATAAAATCATCATAGAAGGAGAATAGCCTTGTTTCCAGATATTTCAGCTAATCAAAGTCTTCACTACTCGTAAAAATTCTACTTACCCAAATGCTGGGCCACTTCCAAAACTAGCCTGGTGTCCCTGCCTTGCACTTCCAGGGCATTTAGAATAGGTGGTAATCCCTCATCAAACTGGACGTCCACTACTGCACCGATGACCGCCACGATTCGTCCAGTGGCTGCGCCAGCCTTAGGCGACGGAGACGTTTGCGCTGCATAGTCTCTGGCTAACGGACAAAAAAGAAATTGAACAGAACTAGAGTCAGGACGACTAGAGGTCAGCGGATATCCGACTTTTCCCCACCAAGAGAAGCAAATTCAGCCCAAGCTCAGCCATTTTCCCTTTGAACGAAAGGCGTGTCCAGAAGAGCCACTCAGCAATAGACTACGCGCCTGAATTAGCCTTCCCGTCCTCATACACAAAGTCCGTTAGTATTGAGTTCGGGACAGCCTTTCCACGAGAAGGTCAAGGCACCTGCTTACCACTTTTCCGTCATACTGAGCTCCACTCTCAAAATTCGAACGGCACTAGTCGAATAAAACTCCAACGAGTGACCTGTTCTTGTTATCCCGCCAATAGAGGACAGTTCACTGCCCCTACGCATCCTTTTGGCACCACGGATCCTTTAGGCCCCAACTACAACAGGCCCCCACCTCAAGGTCATAGGGAAGACGGTAACGACCCAGGCTCCTAGAAGAATACGCTTACCGGGCTGGACCGCTGCTGGGGCAGTCCTCAGCAAAAACTGTGCTTGGGGTAACGAAGCTGAAGGGCTGAGTCCCCGAAAAGCCCCGGAGGCCGACGCAGCGGCCACACGACCCACAAGACTCAACATGGCGGAGTCCGGGTGGAGACTGAGCGCGGCTGCTGTCCCTGCCGCCGGCTAGGCTGCAGTTGGGACGAGACCCATTCTGCTGTATGCGCAACCATTGGGCAATTTGGATGCTCATCATTCTTAGCACTGCTTCTATAGGTTAACATTTTCTCATCTTCTTTGCCATTGGCCTAAACTGGTGCTAATCTAAAACTTCTTTTTTCATTGGAAGTGCCACCTTCCGAGCCTCGAAACGTAATTGGGCCACAGGAATGTCAGTTAGAGTTTTTGGCGGAAGTACGTCTTGGAAAAGGGCTAAGTTCCTGCTGGGAGTGAGAAGAGAGCACGTGGCCTATCTGTGCCCGTCCTTGGGCTCGCTGCTCAGATGTTCTGCGTTGGTTGACAGCCACGGAGGCGGGGTTATCGAAAAGATGGCTATTTGAGGCCACACTGAGGGTGACCCTGAAGAAGTCAGGGACCTTCTCAAACGTAAAAATATGGTTTTTCTATACGATAGTGAAATCCCTTGGTGCAATACACAAATACACATACACAGATATTGGGGGGGGTGGTCAGCAAGGACGGGCGCTGGGGTTTTTTTCCTATAATCCTAGCTACTCAGGCACAGATTTGAGGGTCACGGTTCAAAGCCAGTCGGGTCAGAAAAGTCCCAGTGAGACTTTTATATCCAGGAATTAACCCCTCAAAAACCAGAGGTGGGGCTGTGGCTCAAAGTGAAGCCGGATAGACTAGGAAAAATGAGGTACGGTCCGCTAATAGCAAATACAGGCGATATTAATTCATGTACTTCCTTTAAGATTAAGGGAACAAAAGTCATTTGGGGGGAAATGAAGCAGGATAACTTAGGGAAACTGAGACATGGTGTAGGCAACTCAGAAATATGGTATCTAGAAACTTAGAAATACTATCTTTGCTTCAAAGAGAGACAACTGAATGCATTCTTTCCTAAGGGATGCATTTCTCACTCAAGAATTCACAATTGCCAGACAGAATGCGCCAAAATGCGTATAGCAAGGCAGGGTGTCTCCTTATTTTCAGGATAAGGATCTGTTTTACAGCAGGATGCATTCTTACCTGGAAACTCAGAGAATAACACCAGGTGTAGTTAAAGCCAAGACAAAGCACCTAGCTCTGCATAACTTAAAGCCAGACCCCCTGCCTTTACCCTATAAATACCCAACAGCTCAAGGAGCTGTGTGTTTCTCTGGGTATCTCCTTGTATGTGTCTGTATATGTGTCTTTGTGTCCCTATGAGAGCACCCACACTGTGCTAGAGTGTGCCCCTGCCCTTCCGTTTGGCTGCTTTTTTGTCTGTTTCCTTGCTTGTTTACTTAATAAAGCTCTGCCAAGTTTTCTTATCATTGGGACTTGTCCAGAAATTCTTATTCTGCTATCAAAGTCAAGAACCCTAAGTGAAGAATTCCTATATTTAAAAGAGAGCTTCACTAAACCTCACCTCTGTCTAGCGACAAAGTGGTAGAGCACTACAGCCTTGGCAAAAAGAGCTCAGGGACAGATCCCATGTCCTTAGTTTCAGCCACAGACTGAAAAGAAAAAAAAAAAAAAACATTAAAGAAAGAAAAAAAAATTGGGGCTAGGAAGGTGGCTCAGTGGTAGAGCGCTTGCCTTGCATGCATGAGGCAGTGGTAGAGCGCTTGCCTTGCATGCATGAGGCCCTGGGTTCGATTCCTCAGCAACACATAAGCAGAAAAAACCGGAAGTAGTGCTGTGGTTCAAGTGGTAGAGCACTAGCCTTGAGCAGAAGAGCTGAGGAACAGCACCAAGGCTTAGTTCAGGCCCCACAACAACTAGAAAAAAAAAAAGCCAGGCACAGGTGGCACACGCCCCTAATCCTAGCTACTCAGGAGGCTGAGATCTGAGGATCACAGTTCAAAGCAGCTGGAAGTGGCCCTGTGGCTCAAGCAGTAGAGCGCTCTCCTTGAGCTGAAGAGCTGAGGGATAACGTCCAGGCCCAGAGTCCAAGCTCCATGACTGACAAAAAAAAAAAAAAAAAAACACGGGCTGGGAAGGTGGCTCAGTGGTAGAGTGCTTACCCTGCATGCATGAGGCCCTAGGTTCAATTCCCCAGCACCACATAAGCAAAAAGAATAAAAAGCCGGAAGTGACGCTGTGGCTCAAGTGGTAGAGCGCTAACCTTGAGCTGAAGAGCTGAGGGACAACACTCAGGCCCAGGGTTCAGGCCCCATGATTGGACTCCCCCCCCCCCTCTCCCCCCCCCCAAAAAAAAACAAAGCCAGCCCAGGCAGGAAAGTCCATGGGATTCTTGTTTATTTTTGTTTTGTTTTGTTTTTTTGGGGGGGTCCGGTCGTGGGGCATGATCTTTGGGCCTGGGCGCTGTCCCTCAGCTCTTCAGCTCAAGGCTAGCGCTCTACCACTTGAGTCACAGCGCCACTGCCGGCTTTTTTCTTTTTGTTTATGTGGTGCTGAGGAATCAAAGCCAGGGCCTCAGGCATGCAAGGCAAGCACGCTCTACCACTGAGCCACCTTCCCAGCCCTTCCATGGGATTCTTTTTTTTTTTTTTTTTTGGGTCCGGTCATGGGACCTGAACTCTAGACCTGGGCGCTGTCCCTCAGCTCTTCAGCTCAAGGCTAGCGCTCTACCACTTGAGCCACAGCGCCACTTCCGGCTTTTTTCTCTTTGCTTATGTGGTGCTGAGGAATCGAACCCAGGGCCTCTGGCATGCAAGGCATGCACTCTTACCACTGAGCCACCTTCCCAGCCCCTTCCATGGGATTCTTTTTTTTTTTTTTTTTTTTTTTTGTCGGTCGTGGGGCTTGAACTCTGGGCCTGGGAGCTGTCCCTCAGCTCTTCAGCTCAAGGCGAGCGCTCTACCACTTGAGCTACAGCGCCACTTCTGGTTTTCTGGTGGTTTATTGGAGATAGGAGTCTCACGGTCTCTCCTGCCCGGGCTGGCTTTGAACCGCGATCCTCAGATCTCAGCCTCCTGAGTAGCTAGGATTACAGGCGTGAGCCACCAGTGCCCAGCTTCCATGGGATTCTTTTTTTTTTTTTTTTTTTTTACATTTTTTTTTCTTTATTCTAGAAGGTTCATAGCAAAATTTACAAGCTGGGAGCCAGTGGTTCACGCCTGTAATCCTAACTTACTCAGGAGGCTGAGATCTGAGGATGGATGTTCAAAACCAGCCCAGGTAGAAAAGTCTATGAGAAGCTTATGTACAATTAACCAGCAAAAAGCTGAACTAGAAATGTGGTTCAACCGGTAGAGGCTAGCCTTGAGCAGGAAAAATAAGTGAGCGCATGAGGCCCTGAATTTAAACCCTAGTATTTGCACGCGTGTACACACACACACACACACACACACACACACATCACCACCACCAAAGTGAGAGAGAGAGAGACAGAGAGAGAAGCATGCCTTCTAGCCAGCTTCATATGGAAGGCTTTTGTGAAAGACCAAGGTGAACTTATTAATTCAACCCGTGTTTATAGACTTTTCTTCTGTATGTCAGCCCCATGTTAGACTTTGCTGGTCAACCTCAAGCCAACATACATCTTTCTTAGGGACAGATGTTCTATGCGTTCCAAGTCACAAAGATAAAGGTCTTCCATGGGATTCTTATCTCCCATAAACCACCAGAAAACCAGAAGTGGCGCTGTTGGCTCAAGTGGTAGAGCTCTAGCCTTGAGCTGAAGAGCTGAGGGACAGTGCTCAGGCCCAGAGTTCAAGCCCCATGACTGACAAAAGAAAAAAGAAAAAAAGAAAAAAGTCAGCAAACTTGAATTTCTAGGGGAGGGTGCATGATGGTGAAAGCAGGTTAGGAAAGAGTGAATTCACATATGACTACAAAGTGTGAAACCTTCATGCTCAACCTGGCTTACATTGCTTAACATGATGATCACCAGTTTCATCCAGTTCCCTGCAACTAACATAATTTAATTTTTCTGTATGGCTTAATAATATTTTACTGAAGTTTTTTGAGCTCCTGTATATTTTGGTGATTTAATCCTTGCCAGATGAATGGCTGGTAAAAAATGTCTCTCATTCTGTAGCTGTGTCTTCACTTGTTACTATTTCTTTTGCAGTGCAGAAGCAATTTAGTTTGATGGGATCCATTTGGTAATCTGCTCTTGCCAAATTGTTAGAGTTTTTTTTTTTTTTTTTGGTCGGACATGGGACTTGAACTCTGGCTTTGGCGCTGTCCCTGCGCTCTCCAGCTCAAGGCAAGCACTCTACCGTTTGAGCCACTGAGCCACTTCTGGTTTTCGAGTGGTTTATTGGAGATAAAAGCCTCACGGGGGGCTGGGAAGTTGGCTCAGTGGCAGAGCGCTTGCCTTGCATGCCTAAGGCCCTGGGTTCGATTCCTCAGCACCACATACGCAAAAAAAAAGAGAAAAAAGCCGGAAGTGGTGCTGTGGCTCAAGTGGTAGAGCGCTAGTCTTGAGCTGAAGAGCTGAGGGACAGCGCTCAGGCCCAGAGTTCAGGCCCCATGACCGGATCCAAAAAAAAAAAAAAAAAGCCTCATGGGCTTTTCTGCCTGGGCTGGCTTTGAACCATGATCCTCGGATCTCAGCCTCCTGAGTAGCTAGGATTACAGGCATGAGCCACCAGCACCCCGCATTCTTTTTTTTTTTTGTGGGTCATGGAGCCTGAAGTCTGGGCCTGAGCGCTGTCCCTTAGCTCTTCAGCTCAAGGCTAGTGCTCTACCACTCCAGCCATAGTACCATTTCTGGCTTTTTCTGCTTATGTGGTACTGAGGAATTGAACCCAGGGCCTCATGCATGCAAGGCAAGCACTCTACCACTGAGCCACCTTCCCAGCCCTCTGTGAGATTCTTATCTCCAATAAACCACCAGAAAGCTGGAAGTGGCACTGTGGCTCAAGAGCTAGAGTGCTTGCCTTGAGCTGAAGGGCTGAGGGACAGCGCTCAGACCCAGAGTTTGAGCCCCATGATGAACAACAAAAAGTCTCACAGATTTTTCTCTCTGGGCTGACTTTTAACTATTATCCTCAGATTTCAGCCTCTTGAGTAGCTAGCATTATAGGCTTAAAACATTGGCATCTGGCAAGATTCAGAATCTTTTTTTTGGGGGGGGGTCCGGTCATGGGGCCTGAACTCTGGGCCTGGGCGCTGTCCCTCAACTCTTCAGCTCAAGGCTAGCGCTCTACCACTTGAGCCACAGCGCCTCTTCATGCTTTTTTCTTTTTGCTTATGTGGTGCTGAGGAATCGAACCCAGGGCCTCTGGCATGCCAGGCAAGTGCTCTACCACTGAGCTACCTTCCCAGCCCAAGATTCAGAATCTTTGACCAAAGAATGCAATAAGTTGTTGGTTCCTGCTTAGTAAAGTATAAAGGAGATGCAGAATGGAGAAGAGGATAAATTTGGATCAACCTCAGATGTAAGAAAATTGCCCAAGGGGCAGGGAAGGTGGCTCAGTGGTAGAGCACTTGCCTTGCAGGCATGAGGCCCTGAGTTCCATTCCTCAGCACCACATAAGCAAAAAGAAAAAAGCCGGAAGTGGCGCTGTGGCTCAAGTGGTAGAGTGCTTGCCTTGAGCTGAAGAGCTGAGGGACAGCGCCCAGGCCCAGAGTTCAGGCCCACCACCGGACCCCCCCCCAAAAAAAAAAACCAAGAAAATTGCCCAAGCCAGGCTGGTGGTTTACCTCTGTAATCCTAGCTACTCAGGAGGCTGAGCTCTGAGTACCACAGCTTGAAGCCAGTCCAGGAAGGAAAGTTTGAGAATCTTATCTCCAAATAACCACTAGAAAACTGGTACTGGTACTGGAGCTCAAGTGGGAGAGCATTAGCCTTGAGCAAAAGAGCTCAGGAACAGCACCCAGGTCCAGAGTTCAAGCCCCACAATTGACAAAACAAAAAATTGCCCAAAGGGAGTAATTTTATTTGTGAAATATGGACACAAAGTAGAAAAAATATTCTAAGCACCTATGTTGGCATTGGCATAAAAGAGCATGTTCCTTATGTTTAATTAGAGGTAGTTTGAGTGGAGGTGAGAGGCAAAAAGCCAGGATAGTGAAGATACAGAGATACAAGATCCAGGTTTTAAAAGGAACTGTGCCAGGACTTGAACTCAGGCTCTCTCATGCAGTCACTTGGCTTTTTCCCTTTTCTTTTCTGGTCGGTTGTGGGGCTTGACCTCTGGGCTTGGGTGCTGTCCCTCAGCTCTTCAGCACAAGGCTAGCATTCTACTGCTTGAGCCACAGCGCCACTTCTGGTTTTCAAGTCGGTTATTGGAGATAAGAGTCTCATGGATGTTCCTGCCCCGATGGCTTTGAACTGCGATCCTCAGATCTCAGCCTCCTGAGCAGCTAGGATTATAGGCGTGAGCCACCAGAGCCCAGCTCACTTGGCTTTTTCTATTCACAGCCTTTACTCCTCATTTCTGGCTCACCCATACCCCCTGCCTGGCTTAGTGGACATATCTTCAGGATTTGCCTGCCAAGGCTTGCTCTGATCCAGGATTCTCACATAGGATTATAGGTGTGAGCCATCAAAGGGCACTGAGTTTAGAGTTTTATTTTTTGTGCTGGAACTGGAGTTTTGAACTCAGGGATTCCTGTTCTGTTGTCTTTGTGCTCACGGCTGACTCTCTGCCACATGAACCACAGCTCCACTTCCAGCTTTTGTTTTTGTTGAGCTTGAGTCTTGAACTCTGGGCCTGAGCACTGTCCCTCAGCTCTTCAGCTCAAGGCTAGCACTCTACCACTTGAGCCACAGCACCACTTCCAGTTTTCTAGCAGTTAATTGGATATAAGAGTCTCATGGACTTTCTTTGCCTGCTGGCTTTGACCTGTGATTCTCAGAGCTCAGCCTCCTTGAGCAGCTAGGATTACAGGCGTGAGCCACCGGCGGTGCCTGGCTTCCAATTATATTTTTACATTCCTATTTTCACTTATGCACTGCCATTCCCAAATTTATCATACTGAAAACTCCTACCTCCAATTAACCAGTTTTTGCTGGAAGTAGAGTTGTGGCTTAAAGTAGTAGATAACGAACTAGCCTTGAGCAAAAAAAATCACAGGGAGGGCAGGAGTTGGCTCAGTGGTAGAGTGCTTGCCTTGCATGCATGAGGCCCTGGGTTCTATTCCTTAGCACCACGTTAGCAGAAAAAGCCGGAAGTGACACTTATGGCTCAAGTGGTAGAGCACTAGCCTTGAGCTGAAGAGCTGAGGGGCAGTGCCCAGGCCCAGAGTTCAGGCCCCACGACCGACAAAAAAAAAAAAACACCTACACATGAGTCTGAGAGCTTAGGATCATGGTTTGATGTCAGCCTGGGCAGAAAAAATTATTTCCAATAAACAAACTACCAAAAAGCCAGAAAGGGAATCTGTGGCTCAAGTGGTAAAACACAACGTTGAGTGAAAAAAACTGAGGGTCAGGACCCAGGTCCTGAGTTCAAGCCTGAAGACCAACACATACACAAAGACCTAAAACTTTGTTAAACTGTCATACTTACTTCAGAATCACCCAGGTATGATTAATATTCTCATATTCTTTTAATTTCTGACTCAATAGGTCTGTTAGGGCTTATCTCAGACCCATGAGTCCACACAAAAGAATCATGTGACTTTGATGACTTGAGAACTGTGGGGGTTCAAAGTAAAACAAGTGCCTAAAGAAAAAGGGAACCGGGCTGGGAAGGTGGCTCAGTGGTAGAGCGTTTGCCTTGCATGCATGAGGCCCTGGGTTTGATTCCTCAGGACCACATAAGCAAAAAAAAAAAGCCGGGAGTGGCGCTGTGGTTTAACTGGTAGAGCACTAGCCTTGAGCTAAAGAGCTGAGGGACAGCGCCCAGGCCGAGTTCAGGCCCCACGACGTAGACCCTATGAAATAAAAGTTCTCTTCTCTTTAACTTGTGACCACAGATGCAGAGAAGAAAAAGCCATTGTATTTGAGAGGTTATGAAATTTAGGCTAGAGTTCTGGATAAATTCAATCCAGATTAACACTATCAGTTTAGGAAAAAATACCTGTTAAAAGCAAATCAAAAGGGGCTGGGAAGGTGACTCAGTGGTAGAGCACTTGCCTTGCATGCATGAGGCCCTGGGTTCAATTACTCAGCACCACATAAGCAAAAAGAAAAGAGCCAGAAGTGGTGTTGTGGCTCAAGTGGTAGAGCATTAGCCTTGAGCTGAAGAGCTTAGGGACAGTGCCCAGGCCGAGTTCAGGCCACACGACTGGACCCCCCCCCCCATAAAAAAAAAAAAAGATCGGCAGTTAACAGTACTGATCACCTGTGTATTATCTGACATTTGGGTCCCAACTGCTTAAGTCTCAATGCCTTATTTTTTAAATTTGTCCAAATTATCGGCACTAACTTGTTTCCTTACCACCAACAAATTACTCCTGGAATGTTTTTTTTTTGGTCGGTCAAGGGGCCTGAGGGCTATCCCTCAGCTCTTCAGCTCAAGGCCAGTACTCTACTACCTGAGCTTCAGCACCACTTCGTTTTCTGGTATTTTATTGGAAATAAAGAGGTTCATGGCCAGGCTGGGAATGTGGCTTAGTGGTTAAGAGTGCTTGGCTAGCATGCATGAAGCCCTGGGTTTGATTCCTCAGTACCACATAAACAGAAAAGGCTCGAAGTGGTGCTGTGGCTCAAGTGGTATAGTGCTAGCCTTGAGCTGAAGAGCTCAGGTCCAGAGCCCAAGCCTCAAGACTGACCAAAAAAGTTTTACAGCCTTTCCTACCGGGGCTTTGAATCAACATCCTCAGATCTCAGCCTCCTCAGTAGCTAGGATTATGTGAGCCACTGGCACCTGGCTTTGGAATAGTATTCTTGAAATGTACAAACTTAGGTATTTGTCTTCAAATTAATATGCTAAGAACCAAAAAAATGGTATGCAGTGTTTTTCACTAGTGACATTCAACATGAAATGATTATTTCAAGGAACAAATCTATTTAGATAAATGCATCTACCATTACCATTAAACCTACAAGTCTTAGTCGCAATCCCAAACTAAATCTAAGGCTCATAGCTTGAATCACCTAGAGCTAGAGTGGAAGTGTTTCAAGTAATAGAACTAGCCTAGAGTAAAAAAGCTTAGAAACAGTACCAACACATACACACAGGCAGGCACCCAGCAAAACGGATGAATGGGTTAACAGTTTAGCTAATGGATTGATTTACAGCTTTTGTGTGTTGGCCCTGGGCCTTGAACTCAGGGAGGGCCTAGTTGCTGCCCTAGCTGGACTAGCAATCTACCGTTTTAGCCACACCTTTTGGCTTTCTGGTGTTTAATTAGAATAAGTCTCATATTTTCCTACTCAGGTCAGCTCAGAATAAAATTTTATAGTTTGATAGAAGGCCACTGCTGGCTTTCATTTGTAACCCTAGCTACTCAGGGGAGATTCAGATAGCCAGGCAGGCCAAAAAAGTCTGAGATTCCATTTTTGAAAATAACCAGCCAGGTACCAGTGGCTCACAACTATAATCCTAGATACTAAGGAGGCTGAGATCTGAGGCTCGAAGTTCAAAGCCAGCCTGGGCAGGAAAGTCCTTGAGACTGACTCTTCTCTCAGTGATTCACCATGAAACCAGAAATGGCACTGTGGCTCAAGTGGGAGAACACTAGAGCCTTGAGCAAAAAGCTAGGCTGGAGTAGGTCAAACTAAACTATATGCAAGTCCAAAAAGTTTCTCTTCCTTGAAACTAAAAATTATACTATATAGAGCATTACTTTAGCATTTTCCAAAGATTAAGCCACTGAAACACAGGACAGTTGTTCAGCATCTTAAAAAATGGCTGAAGCCAGGTGCAAATATCAATCCTAGCTACTCAGGAAGCTAAGATCTGAGGAAGCCAGCGTGGGCAGTAAAGTCTGTGAAACTCTTTTAACTCCAATTAATCACAAAAAGAAGGAAGTTGAGCTGTGGTTCAAACGGTAGAGTGCTAGCCTTGAAAATAAAAGCTCAGGACAGCTCCCAGGCCCAAAATTCAAGCCTTAGTACCAAAATAAGTTTTGAGTTTTCATTCTGAATACCGGGAGAAAAAAAGGCTTTTATTCTAAATCTTCATCAATCTGGTATGAATATCTTGTGTACAAATGCCTCTTCCATCTGTTTTCTTTCCCCCCCCATTAAGTTTTCTTCAAGCTTAACCTGAGATCTACATACACACAGTAACTCACTTGAGGAACTAACCTTCGTATCCTCAGAACTTTTGCTGCATGAAACACATGTCCTAAATATATAAAATATTTCTGATACAAAGCTAAAAGAAATACAGAAGCTATGAGGGAATGAAAACTGCCAAAATGCAGAAGCCCAAAAATGTATAGGAGGACAACACATTCAGCTTTATTTCAGTCAAATCACAACACCTTCTTTTCCAGCCACTGCAAAGTGCATCTACAATTTTCTATTACAGATCCACTTTATAAAGGTTTCCTGTGACATTACAGCAAGCCTTTTACTTTTCTTTAAAACAAAGCAGTCCCAATTCTACCTCAAAAGTAAAACTCCATTCCAGTAAATGGTAAATACATGAAATTACAGTAACCAGACACTTAAAAGGACAGCCAAGAAATCTTCCAACAGTTTATTAGAAAGAATGTAGACATTTAAAAAAATCCCCACTGTCATGAACATAAATTGAGGTTTTTCAGCCCAGTTATAAGCTGAATCAAAAAAAAAAAAAAAATTAAAAAAACCCAATAGTGTATTAACATTTTCTCACTCATTTGCCATACTGACAGTGCAAATACAATCTGGTCTAAAATGTACATACTCTCAAGCAACAATGTACAGCTTTCTTTGTCCTCCATGCTAAGAGATGTAAAAGCTTAAGGGTCAAACAATACCAAATGTATAGGCTTCAAAAACCATCTAATTTAGGGCATTCACTAGTTTTAGCTAAGATACATCTGGAACACTGACAAAGTAATAATTTATATGCGATAATGTGAAGTAATTTTTTTCGAAAAATAAACTTTAGTGAAACAATCTTGAAGGATACACCAGAGAAATGACACGGTTTATGTTTAAGGTGTCAGCCAATTTGTTTCAGTCACTTTTGAATCCATGTTCTGGGAATTTAAAATTTATTCATCTTTCTCTAAGTTGAAAACTTCCTATCTTGTCAGTAGCTAAGTTATGAGTAAAGGGAGACTTAGGTGAAATATTTTATTTATCACAATTGCTGTGAGCAATTGCCTAGATGGACCTCAACAGCTTCATGAAATCTGGGAAATGTTCATGCACAAGGATATATTGCCTTAGCTGACTTAAAGTTGCCCCATACAATGGTACATTATCAACCCTTAGTGAAGCCTTTTTAAAAAAATCAAACAGGTTGAAAAATGGGTTAAAGAGGCAAATACAGCATCTGCCTTTAGAGCTATCAACTCAGGAATTTTCTCAATTATGAAATCTTGCAGAGAAATTTTCTTTCTCAAAATCCAGGTGATGACAATACTCCTTATTCCAGATCCGGCATTTCTGAAAAGATTTTTTTAAAAACAATTAGTATAAATTATGAAGGAATACAGGGGCATTAGAAGAGAATCTACCAGCGCTTGTCTTGCATGCATGAGGCCCTGAGTTCGATTCCTCAGCACCACATAAGCAAAAAGAAAAAAAAGGCGGAAGTGGTGCTGTGGCTCAAGTGGTAGAGTGCTAGCTTTTAGGTGAAGAGCTGAGGGACAGCGCCCAGGCCTGGAGTTCAGGCCCACGACCAGACCCCCCAAAAACCCCCAAAACTTCAGAATTGGTAGACCCCGGCCCTCTGAAGTTTTATAGGGAAAATATTTCTTGCCAAATTCCTCATTAGCTGAAATAATTTATTTTTTTTCCTGCCAGTGCTGGGCTTGAACTCAGGGTTGGGGCACTGTCTGGGAGCCTCTTTGTTCAAGGCTAGCACTCTATCACTTGAGCCACAGAGCCACTTCTGGCTTTTTCTGTTTTTTTTTTTTTTTTGTCAGTCATGGGGCTTGAACTCTGGGCCTGGGCGCTGTCCCTCAGCTCTTCAGCTCAAGGCGAGCTCTCTACCACTTGAGCTTTAGCGTCACTTCTGGTTTTCTGGTGATTTATTGGACATAGCAGTCTCAGGGTCTTTCCTGCCCGGGCTGGCTTTGAACCACCACCCTCAGATCTCAGCCTCATGAGTAGCTAGGATTACAGGCATGAGCCACCAGCGACCGGCACTTTTTCTGTTTATATGGCACTGAGGAATCAAAATCAGAGCTTCGTGCATGTTAGGGAAGCACTCTACACCTGTAAGTCACATTCAAAACCAGGGCTTCATGCATGGTAGGCAAGCACTCTACCTCTAAGTCACATTCCCAGCCATCAAATTATTTACTTTTGCACATTGTGTTTTCTAATCAACATCAAAAACAGGGCTAGGAAGGTGGCTCAGTGGTAGAGCGCTTGCCTTGCATGCCTGAGGCCCTAGGTTTGATTCCTCAGCACCACAGAAGCAAAAAGAAAAAAGCCGGAAGTGGCGCTGTGGCTCAAGTGGTAGCCTTGAGCTGAAGAGCTGGGGGACAGCACCCAGGCCCAGAGATCAGGCCCCATGACTGGACCAAAAAAAAAAAAAAAAAAAAAAAAACCAACTAAAATTTTCTTTCCAAAATCTGACAATGACATCTTTAGATTTCAAATTCCCTGTGATGTAAGACACCACCGCATAAACATATTTTCAACAAAGACACTTACTTTCATCATCACTGTCTTGTGAATCCTGTAGAGAGGAAATACAAAGTTACCCAACTGAAGAAACATTCTTTTCCTAATAGATTAAAAAAAAATTGTATTTCTGACTAAAGAAGCATAAATATGAGTATTTTAAGCCTAGGAATTTCATTATTGGACTTAAGATGTAGTTTACTTAAGGTGATGGGATGTATAATTGAGGACCTATTTTCCTATAAAAACTCACCTTTTGACTTTTTCCCTAAATTTTCTTGTTATTCAATAAAGGGAAAAATGGTTTGACACAAAAAAACCAATAGAATATCAGAAGATAATGAATTCTAATTCTAGATCCTGAAAGTCTTAAGTATTTCCCAAACCTTTCTGGAAAATGTTAACAGGATTCCAGAGGGGGAAACGTTAAAAGACCAGTCAATCTATCTACCTGATAGATTCACAATGCCTGTTTATTACAGTAACTGAATACAATGTATACCCCACAGCACTGATTCTAGCCAATGAGCCTAGCATTGTACAAACGCCCAATAAAAAACATGCTTTTCAACTTACTGTAGCCCTAAAGTCAACTGCTTTACCCCCTAATACAACTTCTAAGGGGGGGGGGAGGGGGAGTGGGTGTTGCTAAATAAGGATTTGGACTCAGGGTCTTGGCTCTTGCTTTATTATTATTTGTTTACAGTTAAAGGTCTACCATTTGGGCCACCCCTCTAGTCCAGCCATTTTGATTGTTAACTGGGGATAGTGTCTTGAAGACTTTTCTTCCTGGACTGGCTTCAAAACATAATCCTCCTCCTGGCTCCTGAGCAGCTAATATTAGGAGTTTGAGCCACCAGGCCTGATCTCTAATGAGATGTTCACAGAAAAACTAACTAACAAGTAGCAAAACAACAACAAAAAACAATCTATACAAAAGGACCTATAAATGCATCTTTCTCATTATCAGTATAAACAGATAAAAGAAGACAGACTTACATCATCTGCTCCATCCACTTCTGGTAAATCTACATCCTCATCACCACCCATGTTGTTCATCATCTATTTGAAGAATAAAAATTAGTTTTAAAGATGGATGTTAAATCAAGTCCTAGTTACTAAGTCCTAGTTATTAAAGGGGCACACTCCATTCCCACAAAAAACGAAGAAAAAAACTTTAGTACTTCCTTTCTGGAAGATTATAGGTAATTATGCAAAGTCTTGAAAACTTGTAAGAAAATAAAGTTTTCCTCAAAGGAAAGTGAATTTTCTTTTTTATCAGTCCTGGGGCTTGAAGTGAGGGCTTGGGCACTGTTCCCAAGAGTTTTTTGCTCAAGGCTAGCACTCTAATACTTGAGCTACAGTGCCACTTCTGGCTGTTTATGTGGTACTGAGGAATCAAACCCAGGGCTTCATGCATGGTAAGGAAGCAATCTACCACTAAGCCACATTCCCAGCCCAAAGCAAAGTGAATTTATTAAAATTCATTCAGTAGCATATATAGGGAAACATTAAAATTATACACGAGTCCTTAATCCCCATTTCTTATATAGGGACCAAGAACTGTTCCTTTTTTCTCTACTTTAATTCTGCTATCTATATTACAGTATTCCGATTTAAAGACATAATAAATTATAATATTTAGAGCTGATGTCTTTGGCTCATACTTGTAATCCTAGCTACTCAGTAGGATGAGATAAGAATGGCACTACCAAGCCAGCTTGGGCAGGAAACTGTGAGAGACTCTCATCTCCAATTAACCAAAAAGAAAAGCTCAAAGTGGAGCTGAGGCTCAGGTGCTACAGTGTCAGCATTAAGTGAAAAAGTTAAGGGACAGTTATCCTGGCCCTGGGTTCAAGCTGAAATACTGGCAGTGGCAGCAGCAACAGCTGCAGTAAAAGGAGGAGGAGGAGGAGGAGGAGGAAAGAAGAGGAGGAGGAGGAAAGAAGAAGAGGAGGAGGAGGAAAGAAGAAGAGGAGGAGGAGGAGGAGGCAGCAGTGGCAGCATGGCAGCACGAGGCAAGGAGCAGCAGTGGAGGAGGAGGAAAAAGAAGAAAAAGCTGCTATGGGGTCTTGGTGGCTCACAACTATAATCTGAGATCCGAGGATTGCAGTTTGAAGCCAGCCCAGGCAGTAAAAGTCCAAGAGATTCTTATTTCCAATTAATCACCAAAAAGCCAAAAGTAGAGCTGTGCCTCAAGTAATAAGAGTGCTAGCTTTGAGAACAAAAACTTAGGGACACACACAAAAGATGAAGTTAGAGACATAGTTGTAAACTAAAAATATCCCTATAAAACGTTTGAGTATGACCTTACCATTATTGTTATAGCCCTAAAATGTAAAGCCAATTATATTCATGCTGCAAATAATCTGCCTCAATGTGCACACAAACACAGAATGGTTTTGAGAAGGAAGTGTCTATATGAATACATAGCAAATGAATGTACACATGTAACATGTAGAGAATGACTTTAAAAGAACTTACCTCAGAGAAACGATCAAAATTAGACATGTCTTCGTCTGAATCATCTTCCCAGTCTTTCCAATTATTGAAATCCACACTGAGCCAATTAAGCTGCATATGAATACACACAAACCTGTTAGTTTGTACCTTAAAACATTTTTTGGACTGTAGGCTCACACTCATTAAATATTGTTCCATGAAACTTTTATTTTAGTTGTCAAACTTTTATTATTTCTGCTAGTCCTGGGGCTCGATCTCAGGGCCTGGGCATTGTCCCTAAGTCTCTTTTGCTCAAGGTTAGCACTCTGTACTTGAGCCACAGCACTTCTGCCTTTTTCTTTGTATGTGGTACTGAGGAATCATGCATGCTAGGCAAGCAATCTACCACTAAGCCACATTCTCAGTCCTTGTTAACCTTTTTTTTCTTTTTGTCATGGGACTTGAACTTGGCCTGAGCTCTTCAGCTTAAGGCTAGCACTCTACCACCACTTGAGCCACAGTGCAACTTCCAGTTTTCTGGTCATTTATTGGAGATTAAGTCTCATGGACTTTCCTGCCCAGGCTGGCTTTAAACCGCAATCCTCAGATCTCAGCCTCTTGAGTAGCTAGGATTACAGGCATGAGCCTCCGGTTCCCAGCCTTTTCACCTTTTTTTAATACAGAAAAAATTCACTGGTAGAAGTTATTACTGGAATTACTTTATTTGGCAAGCATCTACATTCCCATGTGATAGCCAAGTAAATTCTCAGATCTCAGCCTGAGTAACTAGCACTATGTGTGTGAACCACCAGTGCCTCGATATACATATATATATATTTTTAATCAATGTACTATTCCATTTTATCTCCTTACTTCCTCCTCCTCTTTTACTTGCAATAGGATCTAATTTGACCTTGTCTGGAATTGATAGATCCTCCTGCTCTCTCTACCTTCTGGTTCAGGTAAATGCCAACTACGCTTTTTGTGTTGTGCTGGGTACTGAACCAATTTACCACCAAGGTACATCCTCAGCTCCTAAATCTATCTCTTGAATATAAAAGATTCTGCTTCTACTAGTGACCACAACTGATGGAGATAAGTTGAAAGACATATGGAATACGAGCCTTTGTACTTAGTGGATAAGTAATGTTTTAATAACATTTTTTCTTGCCAATCCTGGGGCTTGAACTCAGGGCCTGGGCACTGTCCCTGAGCTTCTTTTCCTCAATGTTAGCATTCTACCACTTGAGCCACAGCACCACTTCCAGTCTTTACTGAGGAATCAAACCCAAGGCTTCATGTGTGCTAGGCAAGCAGTCTACTACAAAGCCACATTCCTAGCCCTTTCATAAACCTTGAAAAATAAAAAAAATAATAAAAAATAAAAAAGCGAAAACCTACCTTTGCCCTTTCTTTTGTTAACCTAGGCCACGACTGGCCAGATTCTCCTTTTCTTAAACAACATAAAATTGATCTGTCTGTTCTTTTATGCTTGGAATCCTAAAAAGAAAAGCACCAATTAAATCTTCAGGACTACTACAGGATGAAAATAGCTTGTTTATTATCTCTTTTTGTTTGTGGTACACATATTCAAATTTAGTAAGAAAAACAAGTAACCTATACTTGATATACATTCAGCCTTTTATGTTTTGGGTGTTATGTATGCATGTCCACATGCACCTATTGAGGCTGGTGTCCCTAACTCTCACATTTATCTGCCTGGTGGCTTCAAACCTTGTTCCTCAGATTTCAGCCTTGTAAATGAACTACTAGTACCTGGTCCTGCTACTGTTTTCAGTCTCACTCCAATGCATAAAAATTCTTCCCTTAGCCTCCCAAGTGCTGAGAATTATAGGTGTGTGCGAGTGCTCTCATGCCCAACTCTTTTTTTTTTTTTTGGTTGGTTGTGGGGCTTGAACTCGGCCTGGACACTGTCCCTGAGCTCTTCAGGTCAAGGCGAGTGCTCTACCACTTGAGCCAAAGCACTACTTCTGGCTTTTTGTTCCCAGTTTATGTGGTGCTGAGGAATTGAACCCAAGGCCTCATGCATGCAAGGCAAGCGCTGAGCAACCACTGAGCCACCTTCCCAGACCTCTTGCTTAACTCTTATTGCTCTACTATTTGAGCCACAGTGCCATTTCAGGGATTTTTTTTTTTTTTTTTTTTTGTCGGTTGCAGGGCTTGAACTCTGGGCCTGGGCACTGTCCCTCAGCTCTTCAGCTCAAGGCGGGCACTCTACCACTTGAGCTACAGCGGCACTTCCGGTTTTCTGGTGGTTTATTGGAGATAGGAGTCTCACGGTCTTTCTTGCCCGGGCTGGCTTTGAACCGCAATCCTCAGATCTCAGCCTCCTGAGTAGCTAGGATTACAGGCGTGAGCCACCAGCGCCCGGCTCAGGGATTTTTTAAATTTAATTTTTATTTATTTTTATTGTGAAAATACTGTACAGAGGGGTTACAATTACATGGGCAAGATAATGAGTACATTTCTTATCAAGCTTTGTAGCCTCCTACTTTGTTTCCCCTTCCCATCCTCCCCCCACCCCCACCAAAGTTGTAAAGTTCGTTTTCGACATAACGACTTGTACTTCTCATTGTTGCACATTTCAGGGATTTTTAAAAAATAGTTTATTGGAGATATGAGTCTCAAAGACTTTCCCAATCCTCAAATCTCAGTTCCCCAAGTAGGTAGGATTATAGGTATGAGCCACCAGCACTCCACAGTAGCTCTTATTTATTTTTTGAAGGTCCTGGGGCTTGAACTCAGGGCCTGGGCACTATCCCTGAGCTTCTTTTGCTCAAGGCTAGCGCTCCACCACTTGAACCACAGTACCTTCTGGCCTTTTCTGTTTGTTTATGTGGTATTGAGGAATCAAATCCAGGGCTTTGTGCATGCTAGGCAAGCACTCTACCACTATGCCACCTTCCCAGCCCTAGTAACTCTTTCTTTTTTTTCTGTCAGTCATGGGGCTTGAACGCTTGGGCACTGTCCTTGCACACTTCAGCTCAAAGGCAAGCATTCTACCGCTTGAACCACAGCGCCATTTCCAGTCTTCTAGTGGTTTATTGGAGATAAGAGTCTCATGGACTTTCCTGCCTAGGCTGGCTTTGAACTGTGATCCTCAGATCTCAGCCTCCTGAATAGCTAGGATTACAGATGTGAGCCACCAGCACCCGCCCTAGCTCTGATTTCTTTACAAATATTTCCTCCAGATTAAAATGTCCTTGACTACTAACAAGTTTATACTACCCAACTGCAAACCCTATAAAAGATCCTAGTTAAACGCAGTGCTTTTATCTTTCCTGTGCAAGGTGAATTAAACCTTGAAAAATATGTAATATGATACTAGTACAGAACACTTAAAAGACTTTTAGGTAAGGTAAGGAAGGCTTTAAGACTACTGCTGAGTTCAAACAACAGTAGGAAGACCTAAAAGTAGAAAAGGAAAATAGTACAAAGATGTAAGTATTCTTTAAACTATTATCATAAACAGAATTAGTTCTTCCTGCAATAACACTTGACACACATTTTCTTATAACTTAAAACAAAAGAGTGGCTTACTTACGTTTGGATCAATACAGTGAAAAAGATCAATTTCATTTAAATGTTTAAAATTGTCACTCCCTCCAAGACAACTGTATATAAAAAAAAAAAAAAAGTTTCAGTTAAAATAAAACAACAACAAAAAATTCAGTTGCCCAAAATCCCAATGATGTAAAATAGTAATTTACCTGAAAGTAAGTTTGGATTTTTCAAAGTTTACATTAACATCTTTACTGTCTTCAACACAAAATTCAATGAAGACATAGTCCCTTCGATCGTACCATTTCGCAGAAGCAGGCTGCCTACAAAGGGAGAAAAACCAGAAAGTCAAGCTGCAATTCATTGACTGTTTACATACCTCCATGTTTGGCACATGATGTTTCTCTACTCCATGGTAACATCATTATCTTTACTTTTCCTCAATAGCTATTTTCCAACTTAAAAGTAAGCTCTAACAAAGTTTAGATGAGCATCAGTTTCATAAGGGTTTTTGTGACAAGTGTTTTAGAATGTCTAAAACAAACACTAAAGGCAAATACACTCAAGTATGGTTGATTAACAGACACAATGAAGATCATGTGCAAAAGAATTTCCTTTAGGCAAGTTACTTGACATCAATGTTTAGTCCTGGCTACCTAGGGGCTTGATGCAAGAGTACCATACTTCTTGGGCTGGGAAGGTGGCTTAGTGAGTGGTAGAGTGCTTGCCTTGCATGCATGAGGTCCAGCGCTACATAAGCAGAAAAGGCTGGAAGTGGCGCTGTGGCTCAAGTGGTAAAGTGCTAGCTCAAGGCTAGCCCAGGTCCAGAGTTCAGGCCCCACAACTAACCAAAAAAAAAAAAAAAAAAAAAAAAAGCACCGTATTTCTCATTTTTGGTGCTTGTACTGGGGTTTGAACTCAGGGCTGGGGCACTATCCCTGAGCTGTTTTGCTCAAGGTTAGCACTCTGCTGCTTGAGCCCCAAGCCACTTCCAGCTTTCTGGTTATTATCTGGAAAGAGTCTCATGGACATGCCCAGCCTAGTCTGACTTTGAAGTGTGATCCTCAGATCTCAGCCTGCTGAGTAGCTAGGATTATGGACATGAGCATCAGTGTCCAGTTATCCCTGAGGTTTTTTTTTTTTTTTTTGCTTGAAGCTAGCACTCTATTGCTTGAGCCACAGATCCACATTTGGCTTTTTGGTGGTTTAGAGATAAGTCTTACAGACATTTCCTGCCTAGCCTGGCTTTGAACCATGATCTTCAGATCTCAGAATCCTGAGCAGGATCACAGGGGTGAGCCACACTGGTGCCTTCCTGACGCATGTTTTACTAATTATTGTGCTCCCAGATGTGTTATTTTCAAACTGAAGTTTTTTTTTTTTTTTTTTTTTACTAACCCTGTGCATTAGCACCATTTTTCCAATAGACAAATGTACTGCAACACATGTGCAAATAAAAGACATGGATATGGTTTTTACTATCTCTTGGTGGCAGTGTTGGCCTAGTATACATAACAAGGTTCTAGCTTGGAGCTCCAACATTATCTAAATCCAAAATGACCTAAAGAATAAAAATATTAATAAATGATACTCCTTTGCAAAATTCATTTTTCCTCTGGGCCTAGGCACTGTCCCTGAGCTCTACAGCTCAAGGCGAGCGCTCTACCACTTGAGCCACGGCACCATTTATATCTATGGCTCACTTCTGTAATCCTAATTAAGAGCCTGAGATCTGAGGATCTAAGTTTCAGGCTATCCCAAAGTCTCTGATTAACATCTCCAATTTACCCACAGAAAGGTGTAACTGGAGCCATGACTAGGAGGTAGAGTGCTAGCCTTGACTGGAAAAAGCTAAAGGACAGTACACAGGTCCTGAGTTCAAGCCCTAACCAGCCCCAGTAGCACTGCACACCATGCCCAACCATAGCCTGATGTGATGTCTTTCTTTCTTTGCCAGTCCTGGGGCTTGCCCTCAAGGTTTGGGCACTGTCTCTGAGCTTCATTTCCATCCCCATCCCGATGTAATGTTTCTTGTATTTGTAACCCCAGCAATAGGTAAGCTGATGTCAGGATGGACTGTATAGCAAAACACTAATCTACCCACGCATTAAAGACTGTAAGGCTCTTTTTTTTTTCCCCCAGGCAGAAAAGAGCTTATTAGGGGGAAAGCAAACTGCCTGCCTGCACAAAATGGAGACATGCAGAGAAAGTAAGGGGAAGGAAAAAGAAAAAGAGCTGTGAGACTATCACCAATAAATTATTAAAAAGCCAGAAGTAGAGCTGGCTCAAGTGGTAGAGCACTAGGCCTTGAGCACAAAAGCTCCCAGGACTGGCTTCATAAAATAATCAATAGCAGGGCGACAGTGGCTCATGCCTGTAATCCTAGCTACACTCAGGAGGCTGAGATCTGAGGATCACGGTTCAAAGCCAGACTGGGGAAGGAAAGTCCATGAGATTCTTATCTCCAGTTAACCACAGAAAACCGGAAGTGGCTGTGGCTCAATTGCTAGAGCACTATCCTTGAGCTGAAGAGCTGATGAACAGCACCCAGGCCCAGAGTTCAAGACCTAAGACCAACAATTAAATCCAAGTTTGATATTGGTTGTCATGTCTATCTAGGATCCTAGTACTCAGGATACTGAAATCCGAGAATTCAAAGCAAGGCTGGGCTGAAAAGTCAATGAGACTATCATCTCCAATTAAATGGCAGAAAACTAAAACTGGGGGCATGGCTCAAGTGGTATAGACTGGATGGGTAGAGGGAGTTAATAGCATCAGGCTTGTAGTTTTATGCCTCTGTTCTGACATGTGTGCACACACATCCACACCCCACACACAAAAAGATCTACTTTTATAAATCTTTACAGGACTGAAAATATGGTAACATGGTAAGCATAAGATAGAAAAATACTTCAACTTTTTTTTTGCCAGTCCTGGGGCTTAAACTCAGGGCCTGAGCACTGTCCCTGAGCATTTTGCTGAAGGCATAAAAAGCCACAATGACACTTCTGACCTTTTCTGTTTATATGGTACAGAGGAATCAAACCCAGGGCTTCACACATGCTAAGCAAGCACTCTACCACTGAGCCACCTTCCCAGCCATTTTAATCTATTTGTGTGTGTCTGCATGTTTGTCTAAGTGCACCAGTCCTGGGGTTCGAACTCAGGTCCTGGACTCTGTCCCTGAACAACTTTGCTTAAGGCTGGCACTCTACTTCTTGAACTACAGCTCTTTGAGCTATGCCCTATAGCCCCATGCTATAGTACTTGATGTACATCAAGATTTTTTTTTTTGAGCTAGATATCAGTAGTTCACACCTGAGCCACTGATGAGAACAGGAAGATCTCGCTCAACTTATGTCAGCTCAGGGATAAAAGTCCTTGAGCTCCATTTCCAATTGCTCATAGTTCAAAACCCCACTACTCTGAAAATAAAGCAAAAAGTCCTTTTATGAGCTTATTAAACTTTATTAGATTAACTTATTAAATTATTAGATTGTGAGACTAATGTACCTGTACGTTTCATGCTTGCTGGCAGGTAAGCACTCTACCACACTAAGCCACATTTCCAGCCCTCTATAAACATTTATAATGAGACTACTTTAAGATTTACAGCCTAGGGGCTGTGAAGATGGCTCAGTGGTAGAGTGCTTGCCTTGCATGCCTGAGGCCCTGGGTTCGATTCCTCAGCACCACATAAGCAAAAAGAAAAAAGCAGGAATGGTGCTGTGGTTCATGTGGTAGAGCACTAGCCTTGAGCTGAGGGACAGCACCCAGGACCCAGAGTTCAGGCCCCACAACCGGCCCCCCCCCCCAAAAAAAAAAGATTTACAGCCTAGATGCACCAATCTTTTATATATCTCAAAATACATTTGTGTATGTATGTGGGGGGGCTAATTCTGGGGTCTGAACTCAGGGTCCGGGCACAGTCCTTGAGCTCCTTTTGCTCAAGATTAGCACTCTACCACTTGAGACACAAATGGCCTTTTCTATTCATGTCGTATTGAGGAAATTAACCCAGGGCTTCATGCATGCTAGACAAGCATTCTATCACTAACTAAACCACATTCCCAGCCCACCTTTAAATTTTTGTTTTATTGAGATAAGGTCTTCCTATGCAGCCCAAGCTGATCTTCAACTTAACATTCTATTCCCATGCTCTCCTGAATACTGAGGTAATAGGTATGTGCCACCACACCCAGCCTCCAAAGTATCATTAAATATCAAGATATATGATGGGTGCTGCTATCTCACACCTATAATCCTAGCTATCTTAGAGGCTGAGATTTTAAGATTACTATTTGAAGTCAGTCTGGGCAGAAAAAAAACCATTGAGACTTTTTATCTTCAATTAACAAGCAAAAAAGACATTAGTGAAAAAAAGCGAACCAGGATAACACATAAACTTGCATGCAGTGTGCATGAGCCCAGGCTGGCCTCGAACTCTCAATCCTCATGCTTTAGGTTCCTTAGGGTTGTGATTACAGACCTGCACTAACATACCCAGATAGTACTGATTTTAAAAATAAAAAACAAAACTAATATTTAGTAAAGAATTTATCAGGGCTAGAAAGAATTTATCTGTAGTAGGGTGCTTTCCTTGCAATGCATAAGGCCCTGGGCTCGATTCTTCAGCACCACATAAGCAGAAAAAGCTGGAAGTGGCCCTGTGGCTCAAGTGATCAAGCACTAGCCTTGAGCTGAAGAGCTGAGGGGCAGCGTCCAGGCCTAGAGTTCCAGCCCTATGACCAACAAAAAACAAAGAGAACTGGTACATTTATTTCTTTTTTTTGGGTCCATTCGTGGGGCCTAAACTCTGGGCCTGGGCACTGTCCCTCAGCTCTTCAGCTCAAGGCTAGCACTCTACCACTTGAGCCACAGCGCCACTTCCGGCTTTTTACTTTTTGCTTATGTGGTGCTGAGGAATCGAACCCAGGGCCTCAGGCATGCAAGGCAAGTGCTCTATCACTGAGCCACCTTCCTAGCCCTGGTACATTTATTTCTATTGGTAGATGTTATCAAAGGCCCTACCTGTAAGTATCTGAAAGCAATCTCATTCTTTGCTCAGAGAAAGCCCAAGATGCTTTTAAAATTTCAGGTCTGTCTGTCCAGCAGTTGTACTAAGTTTTTTCTGGAAAGGCAATCTGAACAAACAGAATAGAATCATACTTGCAAAAAGAAAAAAGCTGGAAGTGGTGCTGTGGCTAGTGGTAGAGCGCTAGCCTTGAGCTGAAGAGCTGAGGGACAGCACCCAGGCCCAGAGTTCAAGCCCCATGATCGGACACACAAAAAAAAAAATCTGGGGAGCTGGGTGTTAGTGATTCATACTGTAAATCCTAGCTATTCAGGAAGAAGAGATCTTAGGATCCTGGTACCAGTCCTGGAAGTCCAAAAGACTCTTCAATTAACTACCAAGAATCTGGAAGTGGAGCTGTGGTTCAAGTGGTCGAGTGTTAGTCTTGAGCAAAAAAGTGCAGCAGTGTCCAGGCCCTGAGTTCAAGCCCCAGGACATAAAAATAAATGACCAACAGGGCTGTGAAGGTGGCTCAGTGGTAGAGCGCTTGCCTTGCATGCATGAGGCCCTGGATTCGATTTCCTCAGCACCACATAAGCAAAAAAAAAAGAAAGCTGGAAGTGGCGTTGTGGCTCAATTGGTAGAGAACTAGCCTTGAGCTGAAGAGCTGAGGGACAGCGCCCAGGCCCAGAGTTCAGGCCCATGACCGGACCCCCCCCATAAATAAATAAACAAATAAATAAATAAATGAATGAATGACCGAACAACTATACTACAAAAATCAGAAAAAAACCCACAAAAACTCAACACACAATTAACTTACAAACACTACCACCACAATAATAATAAAAAATATAAATAATAATCCTAGCTACTAAGGAGGCTGAGATTTGAGAATTGTGATTTGAAGCCAGCTTAGGTAGTAAAGTCTGTGAGACTGTTAAGCTACAATAAACTACCAAAAGCTCGAAGTGGTGTTGTGGCTCCAAGCTAGCCTTGAGCACACAAGCTCAGGGAGAGCAACACACACAGACACACAGACACACACACACTGTGAGGTGGAAATTTCCAATCTGATCTCCAGGTTTGAAAAGTTATATGGTATCCAAAGTTATACACATCTCACTAGTAGCTATGGTTGTAAATTCTTTTTAATTTTTATGTACTAATTTTTTTTAAATAGCCACATATGCCACACATTTCAGGGTTAAAAGTATTTAATCTATTAAACACAACTGCTTACTATTTTTTGCTTAGCACCCAAAAAAAAAAAAAAAAAAAAAATTCCGACTGTGTGCTGGTGGCTCACACCTGTAATGCTAGCCACTCAGGAGACAGAGATCTGCGAATGGAGATTTGAAGCCAGATCAGGCAGGAAAGGCAAATGACACTCATCTCCATTTAACCACTTGAAAACTAAAAGTTGAGCTTGGGCTCCAAGTAGTAAAGAAGAGCAAAAAGCTCAGAACTCTGAGTTCAAGCCCCATGACAAAAATGAAACAAAATAACTCCTAAAACGTAACCCAAGGGCTGGGGAGGTAGCTCAGTGGTAGAGTGCTTGCCTTGAATGCATGAGGCCCTGGATTCAATTCCTTCCTCATCACCACATAAACAGAAAAAGCTGAAGTGGTGCTATGGCTCAAGTGGTAGTGCACTAGCCTTGAGCTGAAGAGCTGAGGGAGCCCCAGACCCAGAGTTCAGGCCCCATGACCACTACACCACCACCACCAACAAAAATATGACTCAAGAACATTACTGAACCTCTGTTCTAGTCTGTTAATTCTCATTAAGATATTAAAGTGTTGGGCACTGGTTGCTCATGCCTGGAATCCTAGCTACTCAGTAGGCTGAGATCTGAGGACTATGGTTCAAAGCCAGCCTGGGCAGGAAAGTCTATGAGACTTATCTCCAATAAACGACCAGATGGTGCTGTGGTCAAGTGGTAGAGTGCTAGCCTTGAGCTGAACAGCTCAGGGACAGTGCCCAGGCATAGAGTTCAAGGCCCATCACTGACATCCCTCCCCACCCCCCCAAAAAAAGCCAGAAGTGGTGCTGTGGCTCAAGTGGTAGAGCGCTGGCCCTGAGCTGAAGAGCTGTGGGACAGCGCCCAGGCCCAGAGTTCAGGCCCCACGACCAGACCCCCCCCCAAAAAAAAGCAAACTCATGTCTCCCCTGCACCCTTACCCCATGAACTCAGCCTAAGCACTGTGAGCTTTTTTGTTCAAGCCTAGTGCTATATCACTTTGAGCCACAGTGCCACGTCCACCTTTCTGGTAGTTATTTGGAGATAAGAGTGCTCTTGGCCTGGTACCAGTAATCCTAGCTACTCAGGAGGCTGAGATCTGAGGATCATGGTTCAAAGCCAGCCAGGGCAGGAAAAGTCTGGGAGACTCTTATCTCCAGAAAACCAGAACTGGCGTTGGTTTTTTTTTTTGGTTGGTTGTGGGGCCTGATCTCTGGGCCTGAGCCCTGACCCTCAGCATTTCAGCTCAAGGTTAGTACACTACCACTTGAGCCACAGCGCAAACTTTCAGCCTTTTCTGCTTATGTGGTGATGAGGAATTGAACCCAGGCCCTCATGCATGCAAGGCAAACACTCTACCACTGAGCCACCTTCCCAGCCCAAGTTGATTTTTGAAAGAGAGATAGTCTAGATTCATTCTGCAAATGGGTATCAAGTTTCCTCAGGACAATTTATTGATTTTTCCCAACTTATGTTGGTAGCATATGGATTTCTGGGTCCAAATTATTATTCACTGGCCTGGTGTCTTTTTGTGTGTACACTTGTAATATTCTTGGGGCTGAACTCAGAGCCTGGGTTCAAACCATGATCTTAGAGCTCAGCCTCTTGAGTATTTTTGGATTGTAAGCCTGAGCCACCAGCACCCAGCTCCAAACTAATCTTAATTTAGTGGCTAGCACTCAAAATTTTTGTCACTGCAGTTTTAGCTAAAGTCTAACTGAAGAAGAAAAAAAAAAAATACCTATTTGCCAGGTTCCAATAGTGAAGGAATCAACACTGAACAAAGATCATCATCAGGTACCTCTGACTTAAGAGAAATTAACTATATGGTGACTAAAAGATGGATGAGAGGTTCAACCCTACAAAGATGAATGAATGATAGCCAAGTGAAATCTTCAACCAATATTGATAGTTACAGGACATTTCTGGGAAATTTATTACAAGATACAGGCACCAAAAAGAATGGTTCCAGACAGGTCAAAAGCACACAGGGGGCTGGGAATGTGGCTTAGTGGTAGAGTGCTTGCATAGTATGCATGAAGCTCTGGGTTCTATTCCTCAGTACCACATAAACAGAAAATGTCAGAAATGTTGATTCAAGTGGTATAGTGCTAGCCTTGAGCTGAAGCAACTCAGGGACAGTGCCCACACTCTTATTCAAACCCCAGGACTGGCAAAAAAAACAAGAAACATAGGTACCTGTTTGTTCCCTCCTCCCGCCCAGTCCTGGGGTTTGAACTCAGGGTCTGGGCACTGTCTCTGAGCCTCTTTGTGCTCAATGCTAGCTAGGCTCTACCACTTTAACCACAGCACCACTTCCCGTTTTTGAGTGGTTAATTGGAGTTAAGAATCTCAAGGGGACTTTTCTGCCCAGGCTGGTTTTGAACCTCCATACTCCAATCTCAGCATCCTTAGTAACTAGGATTACAGGTGTGAGCCATCGGCATCCAGCTTAGTACTTATTTTTAATCACTCCTCTATAATTTAAAAAGTACAGAGTTCAAGCCTCAGACTGGCACAAAAAACAAAGCTACTTGGGGAAAAAAATTCCCAACTAGACAAAATATTTATAGCTTGATAAGGAACTTAAGTTAATTAGTAAGTCACTAAATAAAGTTATTTCACAGAAGAAACAACACGTTTGATGCAGGTGGCTCATGCCTGTACTATCTTGAAACTGAGATCTAAGAATTGTGGTTCAAAGCTAGCCAGGACAAGAAAGTCAATGATATTCACCTCCAATTAACTGTTAAAAATAGAAAGGTTGGTTGGGGCTGGGAAGGTGGCTCAGTGGTAGAGTGCTTGCCTTGCATGCATGAGGACCTGGGTTCGATTCCTCAGCATCACATAAGCAGAAAAAGTGGTGGAGGTGGTGCTGTGGCTCAAGTGATAGAGCACTAGCCTTGAGCTCAAGAGCTGAGGGACAGTGCCCAGGACCAGAGTTCAGGCACAATGACTAGAAACAAAAACAAAAACAAAAAAAAAAGAAGAAAAAGAAAAAAGAAAGGGTGGGAATGTGGCTTATTGGTAGAGTGTTTACCTAGCATGCGTGAAGCCCTGAGTTTGATTCCTCAGTACAATATAAACAGAAAAAGCCTAAAGGGGCCCTGTGGAGCAAAAGCAGCTCAGGGACAATGCCCAGGCCCTCAGTTAAAGCCCCAGGATTTAGGGGGAAAAAAAGGTACCAAAATTTTTTTCTTTCAACTTACTTAAGTTATTATGAGTTGGATAAACTGACAAGTTGAATTACAACTTTTGTAGAACAAGAATTTTCATTTTTGAAGTATTTATCTGAACTTTTTTTTTTTTAGCTGGTCATGGGGCTTGAACTTGGCCTGGGTGCTGTCCCTCAGCTCTTCAGCTCAAGGCTAGTGCTCTACCACTTGAGCCACAACTCCACTTTTGGTTTTCTAGTGCTTAACTGGAGAGAAGAGACTCCTGGACTTTCCTGACTGGGCTAGCTTTGAACCATGATCCTCAGATCTCAGCCTCTTGAGTAGCTAGGATTACAGGTGTGAGCCACTGGTGCCTAGCTTTTAGTCCATTTTTTTACACGTTACACAGGTACAGTGGCTTGAAGTTGGCCTCATAAAAGTTTGGATTTTCCAATCAAGGTTGGGGCCCTACCACTTGAGCTAAATCTCCACTTCTGCTTTTCTGCCAGTTAATTGAAGATTCAGGGATTTGTTTGTTTAGGCTGGTTTCAAAACTGGAGCTTCAAAGCTGGGCGCTTATCTCCAATAAACCACCAGAAAACAGGAAGTAGCACAGTGGCTCAAGTAGTAGAGCCCTAGCCTTCAGCTGAAGAAGGCAGGGACAGTACCCAGGCCCAGAGTTCAAGCCCCACAACCAACAACAACAAAAAACAAAACAAAACAAAAAGGAGCTTTAGATCTCAGTCTGAAAAGTCATTAGGATTACTAGCACTAGTCACCAGCGAATTTAGGCCAATTTAAACGAGGTATTTAATTCCCAAAAGGCAAATAGCTATTGTACTCTATTAAGTCATGTTGCTAACCCAGACAATTCACCTTCTACTTAAAATTTCAAGGTATAAAGACATGAGGCCTGGACTGGGAAGGTAGCTTAGTGGTAGGGTGCTTGCCTTGCATGCATGAGGCCCTGGGTTCAATTCCTCAGCATTACATAAGCAGAAAAACCAGAAGTGGTGCTGTGGCTCAAGTGGTAGAGCACTCACCTTGAGCTGAAGAGCTGAGTGACAGCACCCAAGCCCAGCGTTCAGGCCCCATGACGGACCAAAAAAAAAAGATACGAGGCCTTAAGCCGGGTGCCGGTGGCTCATGCCTGTAATCCTAGCTACTCAGGAGGCTAAGATATGAGGATAACGGTTCAAAGCTGGCCTTGAGCTGAAGAGCTGACAGCACCCAAGCCGAGTTCAAACCCCACGACTGACAAAAACATAAAAAGAAAAAATGTTTATATATGAAGCCTTTAAGGAAGTTGTGCTGTGGCAAGTGTAGAGTGCTAGCCTTGAGCTGAAGAACTGAGGGGCAGAGTCCAGGCCCAGAGTTCAAGTCCCACGACCTACAAAAAAATTAAAATTAAAGGGGCTGGGAAGTTGGCTCAGTGGTAGAGTGCTTGCCTCCCATGCATGAGGCCCTGGGTTTGATTCCTCAGTACCACATAAGCAGAAAAAAGCTGGAAGTGGTGCTGTGTCTCAAGTGATAGGGCTCTAGCCTTGAGCAGAAGAGCTAAGAGATAGACAGCATCCAGGCCCAGAGTTCATCCCTAGGACCAACAAAATAAATAAATTTGCCAGGAAGTCCCATCATGGCTCAAATGGTAGAGTGCTTGCCTTGAGCTGAAGAGTTCAGGGACAGGCCCAGAGTTTAAGCCCCATGACAGGGGGGAAAAAAACTGCCAGGCACGTCAGGAGGCTGAGATCTGAGGATCAAGGTTCAAAGCCTGCCCAGGCATACTCTGATCTCCAATTAACCACCAGAAAACGGGAAGTGGCACTGAGTCTCAAGCGGTACAGCACTAGCCTTGAGCTGAAGAGCTCAAGGACAGTGCCCAGGCCCAAAGTTCAAGCCCTACGACAGACCAAAAAAAAAAAAAAAAAGAAAAAAAAGATGTGAGGCCTCTAAGACTGGCATTCCTTGCCATACCGACTCTCCAAGAACAAGCTGTTTTATACAAAAATTTTCTTTTGGCCTGGGGATATAGCTTAATGGTAAATGGTAGAGTTTTCCTATCATGTGAGAGGCCCTGGATTTAATTCCAAATACTTTTTATTTTTAAATAAAAATACAAAAACGGGAGGTGCATTGGTGGCTCCTGCCTATAATCCTAACTATTCAAAAGGATGAGATCTAAGGATTGAGGCTGGAAGCCAGCCTAGGCAGTTAAGTTTTGGAGGCTCTTATCTCCAACTAATACAGAAAAAGCCAGAAGTGCTAGCCTTGCGCAAAAGGAACTTAGGGACAGCATTTAGGCCTAGAGTTCAAGGCCCAGCCCCCGCAAAAAAATAAAACACAAAATCGGGCCCCAGTGGTTACTCAGGAGGTTGAGATCAGAATGAGCTGGAAGCCACACGGAGCTGCAAAGTCCAGCTAACCACCAAAAAAGCTGGAAGTAGAGCTGTGGCTCAAGTGGTATAGTGCAAGGCTCCGAGTTCAAGCTCCAGGACTGGCACACAAAAATAAAACATACTAAAAGTACACATTTATTTTGGGGGGAGAGGGTAGTGGATTTTTTACTCAAGGCCTCCTGCTTGGCACACAAGTTCAGCCACCTGAGCCACACCTCTACTCTAGAAGATCATTTTGGGGAGGCAGGGGGTGGGGATTCCTTCCACAATTCTTATACCCTTTACAGTACACTACATGTTTTCCTCAGTCATCAACTGCCTGTGGAGCAGCCTTATCCACTTATATCTCTATGAAAACCTTTAAAAGCGTAATACTTAAAAAAAAAAATAACTCAATTGTTCTCTATAACCTAACCTTTTTTGAGGCAGTTGACATTCAAGACATAAAAATATGTTCTAAGATCTAAAAACCTTCTTCTGAGAAAAATGTAGTCTGGAAAAGGATGTGTCCTTCCCTCCCCCCCCCCCCCACATAAAATTTTAACCGGTTCAAATCAGCAAGAACTTCTTTTAACCTAATAAAAGTTAGATGGTTAAAAAAAAAATTACATAGCTATTTCATCCTCACCCTGAAAGAGAATGAAACATCACCTGAAGCTCATTGTGGACCCCAGAAAATGTCCACAAAGTATCTTTCCACTCGACACGTGCTGAACTACCAACTCAATGGTAGCAACTCCTTCCTGCCAGGGGAGCTAAGGCGTTTGAGCGACCTTCGTTTTTGTTTTGTTTTTCCAAGAGACTGGAGTCGGGAGGAGGCCTGCAAGGACCCACACTCAAGAAAGCGAGAGCCAGGAGAGGAAGTGGAAGTTGTGGCGACGGCGTGGCCTCCCTCGAGTTGCCTAGCAGTGGAGGCCGCTCAGGGCGGAGGGCCGCGTGGCGCCGCCGGGAGACCCAATCAGTTCTTGGGGGGTTCCCAACACAGGTGCAGTCGGCCTCGGCGGCCCAAGAAGCCACGGGGCCCTCTCCACCAGGGTCCACGCCTCCCCGGGGCCGCATGGCGGAAAGCGCCCAGACCTTAGGCCTAGGGTGAAGTTCCCAAGAGTTCCGAGCAGCCCACACTGCCCGAAAGGGGAAAAGTGCGCTTTCTGAAACCGGGAAAGCGGCAAGGAGATGGGAAAAGCACACATCAGGAGGAAAAATGTCCTCCACCCGCCAACGGTAACCGGAACTAGGATCTCGGACCCCCCCCCCCCACCCCCACCCCCCACACACCAGGACGACGGCCACCGCGGAGCCGCGAAAGCCCAGGGCCGCACGAGGGGGAGGCCGCTCCCCGGGCGCCCCCAGAGCGGCCTCCACCTAACTCCCGGCGACCTTCCCGCGGAGGGATGTCGCACTCACATGGTGAATGGGGCAGGGGGACGGGCGAACGGGTGGGCGGGCCTCTCTAGCGGCGGCGGCAGTGGAGCCGACTCCTCTCCGGTGGCGACTCCGGCGTTTTCTCTCGGGTCGCGGCCTCTTCTCGCTCCCCTCAGGCGAAGGCAGCGGTGGCGGCGGCGGCGGCGGCGGCGGGATCGACCTCGATTCCCAGAATGCACCGCGCGCGAGAGCGGCTCCTCAGTCGAAGAGGAGAGGAAAGTGTAGGAAAAGGGGCGCGAGGACGGAGAATGAACGTGCGTGCGTGCGAGCTAGGGGTGGTGAGGCCGGGCGGCGGCTGGTGACGCAGCAAAATGCCCGGGCCTTGCCGCCGCGCGTGCGCAGTCTTTGTTTTGGGGCTCCTGCGCGGCTTTCTAGAGATCTCTACGGAAAAGGCGGGGCCTCCCAGCTCCTTGCGATCCTTCCTGTGCCGGCCCCGCCCTTCGTCCTTACTCCCTGCCCCCTCCGGGCCTGACTCTATCCCGCCTCTGCTCCCGCGCTCCAGTCTCGCGTTAGAAAACCGTTGGTCCCCTAACGAACCGCTCTAGCTCGAGCCCTGCGCGCGATTTTCCCCTGGAACGGCTGGGCTCGCTGTGGGAGGAAATCCCAGGCGGAGGGGCGCCGGGTTTGGAGACTTCACCCCCAAGTGGGCCATGGGTTTTATTATTATTATTATTAATAATAATAATAATCTTTTCGGCTTTGGGTGCCAGTCCTGGAGCTTGCACCCGGGCTGGGCGCTGTCCCTGAGCTTTTTGCTCAGAGCTAGCTCACTACCACTTCAGTCACAGCTGCACTTCCGGATTTTTGGTGGTTAATGGGAGATGAGTGTCACTGACTTTCCTGTGCTGGCTGGCTTCGAACCTAAGATCCTCCATCTCAGCCTTCTGACTAGCTAGGATTACAGGCGTGAGCCACCTGCTCCCAGGTTGCCACTGGTTAAATATTTTTGAGGGAATAAACCAGACCTCGAGGAAACACTCCTTCAAAAAGAGGCCAGGGGCTGGGAAGGTGGCTCCGTGGTGGAGCGCTTGCCTCGCATGCGTGAAGCCCTGGGTTCGATTCCTCAGTACTACATACACAGAAAAAGCCGGAAGTGGCGCTACGGCTCAAGTGGTAGAGTGCTAGCTTTGAGCAAAAGAAGCTCAGGAACAGCGCCCAGGCCCTGAGTTCAAACCTCAAGACTGGCAAAAAAAAAAAAAAATCCCCAAAAGAGGTGAAAAACTTGTGTTTGTGAAATATGTGAAAAAGAGTTGACATCATAAATCAAAAGTTGGGTCCCTCACATCAGTTTTGTAAATGTCAGAGACCCTGTCCAGGGCAGCAAAGGAAATGAGTTTTTAGCAGATGAGGAACTGTTTACCTGTGGGAGCAGACACGTGGCACTGCTTTAAGAAATTTGTGCCTTGGGCTGGGAAGGTGGCTCAGTGGTAGAGTGCTTGCCTTGCATGCCTGAGGCCCTGGGTTCGATTCCTCAGCACCACATAAGCAAAACAAAGAAAAAAGCCGGAAGTGGCACTGTGGCTCAAGTGGTAGAGTGCTAGCCTTGAGCTGAAGAGCTGAGGGACAGCGCCCAGGCCCAGATCAAGCCCCATGACCGGACCCAAAAAAAAAAAAGAAATTTGTGCCTTTGGCTGGGAAGGTGGCTCAGCAGTAGGGTGCTTGCCTTGCATTCATGAGGCCCTGGGTTCGATTCCTCAGCACCACATAAGCAGAAAAAAAAAGACAGAAGTGGCGCTGTGGCTCAAGTGGTAGAGCGCTAGCTTTGAGCTGAAGAGCTGAGGGACAGCGCCCAGGCCCAGAGTTCAGGCCCCACGACCGGATCCACAAAAAAAAAAAAAAAAAAGAAAGAAATTTGTGCCTTAGGTGAGACAGGAAGGATATTTGAGGGGACTGTCTAGGATGTAGGTGTCCCCAAGCACATCAGTTTGAGGCAGGGAAGCTTTGTGCCTTAACCTCTAGTGGTGGTTAGTAACAAGAAACTAGACCAGTTTTTCCTCTGTCTTTCCAGCCCTCTTTTCCTCCCCCCACCTCTTTTTTCTTTTGTGCCAGTTTGAACTCAAGGACTCATGCTCTCCCCCTTGGCTTTTTTTTTTTTTTTCCTGCTCAAGGCTAGCACTCTACCCCTTGAGCCAGCCACAGCTTCTCTTACTGCTTGGGCTGGCTTTTTGAGTTATGATCTTTCGATCTGAGCATCCTGAGTAGGAAGGAGCACCTGGCCCTAAGACCACTTAAGGATCATATAGAGACATGTCCCCAAATTCACTGCTAGTTAGAACACAAAAGAAGCTTAAAAGTGCCACAAAGGCCAGGCACTGGTGGCTCATGCCTGTAATCCTAGCTACTCAGGAGGCTGAGATCTGAAGACCATGGTTCAAAGTCAGCCAGGCAGTAAAGTCCATGAGACCCTTACCTCCAATAAACCACCAGAAAATTGGAAGTGGCGCTGTCGCTCAAGTGGTAGAGCTCTTGATGTGAGCTGAAGAGCTCAGGGACAGTGCCCAGGCCCAGATTTTAAGCTCCAGGACCAACAAAAAAGAAAAAAGTGCCACAGAATAATCGCAAAGAATAGGGACATCATATTAAGCAACTAGGTTGAGCAAGACAGTATTAGGAATGGTGGAACTTGAATTTTGGGCTCAAATTCCACTTAAAAGGAATACAAGGTGGCTCAGTGGTAGAGCGCTTGCCTTGCATGCCTGAGGCCCTGGGTTCGATTCCTCAGCACCACATAAGCAAAATGAAAAAAGCCAGAAGTGACACTGTGGCTCAAGTGGTAGAGCGAGCGCTAGCCTTGAGCTGAAGAGCTGAGGGACAGCACCCACGCCCAGAGTTCAGGCCCCACGACTGGACTCAAAAAAAAAAAAAAAATCCCCTTAAGGAATACAAATCTTTAACTTTATATTTTTTAACTTTTTAATTCGTATTTCTATTTTTATTTTTTGGTAGGTCATAGGGCTTTAACTCTGGACCTAGGCGCTGTCCCTCAGCTCTTCAGCTCAAGGCTAGTGCTCTACCACTTGAGCCACAGTGCCACTTCTGTTTTTTTTTTCTGGTGGTTTATTGAAGGTAAGAGTTTCATAGACTTTCGTGCCTGGCCTGGCTTTGAACTGTGATCCTCAGATCTCAGACTCCCTAATAGCTAGGATTACAGGCATGAGCCACTGAGGCCTAGCTTAACTTTTATTTTTTATTTTTATTTTTTTTGTCATTCATGGGGCCTGAACTCTGGGCCTGGGCACTGTCCCTCAGCTCTTCAGCTGTAGGCTAGCGCTCTACTGCTTGAGCCTCAGCCCCACTTCTGGCTCTTTCTGCTTATGTGGTGCTGAGGAATTGAACCAGGACCTCATGCATGCAAGGCAAACACTCTACCACTGAGACACCTTCCCATTCCCCAACTTTTTTATTATTTTTTATTTTTATTTTGGTGGGTTGTGGGGCTTGAACTCTGGGCTTGGATGCTGTCCCTGCACTCCTCAGCTCAAGGCGAGCGCTCTACCGCTTGAGCCACAGTGCCACTTCCAGTTTTCTGGTGGTTTATTGGAGATAAGAGTCTCACAGACTTTCCTACCTGGGCTGGCTTTGAACCAAGATTCTCAGATCTCAGCCTCCTGAGTAGCTAGGATTACAGGCGTGAGCCACCAGTGCTCGGCAGCTTTTTTATTTTTAATGGGGTTGTACCTTAGAGCCCAGGCTGACCTTGAAATTTCGAGTCTCTTGACTAAGCCTCTGGAATATTGAGTTTATAGATGACATATTACAAGCTATTGACTCTCAAAAGCCTACTACTTAGGGGAAACAAAATACCCAGATTTTAAAAAACGGTAGAATGACTAGGAATGTGGCTCAGTGGTATAGTGCTTGCCTAGCATACATGCATGCATGAAGTCCTGGGTATGATTCCTCAGTATCACATGAACAGAAAAGGCCAGATGTGGTGCTGTGGCTCAGGTGGTAGAGTGCTAGCCTTGAGCACAGAGAGGCTCAGGAACAGTGCTCAGACCCTGAGTTCAAGCACCAGGACTGGCAAAGAAAAAAAAAGAAAAGAAATACAAGCTGACCATGGGTGATTCACACCTGTAATCCTAGCTGTTCAGGAACGTGAGATCTGAGGATCATAGTTCCAGGCCAAGCCTAAGCAGGAAAGTCCATGAGACTTTTTTTTTTTTTTTTGTCAGTTGTGGGGCTTGAACTCTGGGCCTAGGTGCTGTCCCTCAGCTCTTCAGCTCAAGGCTAGCACTCTACCACTTGAGCCATAGTGCCACTTCTGGTTTTCTGGTGGCTAATTGGAGATAATAGTCTTATGGATTTTTCCTGCCTGGGCTGGCTTTGAACCTTGATCCTCAGATCTCAGCCTCCTGAGTAGCTAGGATTACAGGTGTGAGCCACTGGCACTGGGCAGTCCATGAGACTTATCATCTGCAATTAATTAGCAAAAAGCCAGAAGTAGAACTGTGGTTCAAATGGTAGAACACTAGCCTTTGGGGGGGGGGGGGGGAGAAGCTTGCCAGTTTTGAGTGAAAGAGACAAGTGAGGGTCTGAATTCAAGCCCTAGTTCTAGCAAGAAAAAATTATCCAAAGCACATAGTGGATGACATCTCTGAGTTGGTTTGAAACTAGCATCTCATGTTTTACCATTGATCTATACCCTCTTCTGTCAATGCTAGCTTGAACCTAGTGTCTTCCAGATCTCACTGTCAAGTAGCATGAAGCCCCCCAGTGCCTGGCTCCCCATCCCTTTTTAACTTTTTTGTCCAGGGCTTAATTTTCTTCTTTTTTTTTTTTTGTCAGTTGTGGGGCTTGAACTCGGCTCAGCTCTTCAGCTCAAGGTTAATGCTCCATCACTTGAACGACAGCACCACTTCAGGTTTTCTGAGTGGTTTATTCGAGATAAGAGTCTAACAGATTTTCCTGCCTGGGCTGCCTTTGAACTGTGATCCTCAGATCTCAGCCTCCTGAGTAGCTAGAATTACAGGCGTGACCCACCAGCACTCAGCCAGGGCTTAATTTCCTAGAAAAGGCACTTGTGGTTTTACTGACCATATTTATAGTAAGGCATTATGAAATTACCTCAGTTGTACGTTTTTGATAGGCTAACACCAATTTTTTTGTTGTTGTTGTTGGTCGTGGGGCTTGAGCTCTGGGCTTGGGTGCTACTCAGGAGGCTGGGCTCTGAGGATCACAGTTCAAAGCCAGCCTAGGCAGAAAAGTCCATGAGACTCGTATCTCCAATTAACCATGAGGAAACCAGAAGGGCGCTGGGCTCAAGAGGTAGAGCACTTGCCTTGAGCTGAAGAGCTCAAGGACAGTACCCAGGCCCAGAGTCCAAACCCCATGACCACCACCAACAAAAACATTGGTTACATTTGTTGCCTGGAGCTCAGAAAAACTGCAAGTATGGTAGTTGAGCAATGATCTAAATCCCAGAAGTACAGCAGAAGCAGTAGGAATGGGAAAAGGCTCAACAGAATTTTGATGTGTCTGGCCTTGAAGTCTATTTAGAAAAGGAAAGAGATAAGCAGGTTTCCAGTGTGGGAGATTGGTTGAAATGTGACACCATTAGCTGTGATGGAAAGAAACAGATGGAGGAGTAGAATGATAATTTTGTATACATTTTGTAGTTGAGAGAAAGCATTTTTTTTGTGTGTGGGATTAGTAAGAAATGGAAGGGGGAGAGAAGCCATTAGAAAGGGAGGAGTTGAAGACAGGAAAACTGTCTTGAATGAGGCAGGAGAAAATAAGGAAAAATAAGGTCATGGAAGAGAAGAAATGAAATTAAGTCTTAGGGTTTTAAAATGTGTAATGGAGGGGCTGGGAAGGTGGCTCAGTGGTAGAGCGCTTGCCTTGCATGCCTGAGGCCCTGGGTTCGATTCCTCAGCACCACATAAGCAAAAAAAAAAAAAAAGCCCGAAGTGGTGCTGTGGCTCAAGTGGTAGAGTGCTAGCCTTGAGCTGAAGAGCTGAGGGACAGCACCCAAGCCCAGAGTTCAGGCCCCATGACCAGAACCGCCCCCCCCCCCAAAAAATGTGTAATGGAAACTGGTGGGCTGGAAAGGTGGCTCAGTGGTAGAGTGTTTGCCTTGCATGCATGAGGCAGCCCTGGGTTCAATTCCTTAGCACCACATAAGCAGAAAAAGCCAGAAGTGGCGCTGTGGCTCAAGTGCTAGCCTTGAGCACAAAATGCTCATGGACAGTGCCCAGGTCATGAATTCAAACCCCAGGATTAGCACATGCATAAAGGCCTGACAAAATATATGAAACAATGGTTCAAAACAATGGGCTAGGAAGGTGGCTCAATGGTAGAGTGCTTGCCTTTTATGCGTGAAACACTGGGTTCAATTCCTCAGCCCCACAAAAGCAAAAAAAGCTGGAAGTGTGGCTCAAGTGCTAGCCTTAAGCTGGAGAGCTGTGGGACAGCATGCAGGCTTAGAGTTCAAGCCCCATGACCACCACCACCACCACCACCACCAACAACAACAAAAAAGATATCAAGTACTTCTTTAAAGATGGGAAACTAGCAGGTGCCGGTGGCACATGCCAGTCAGTAATCCTATCAACTCAAGAGGCTGGTGTTTGAGAATTGCAGTTCAAAGCCAGCTTGGGCAGGAAAATCCATGAGACTCTTTATCTCCAATTAACCACCAGAAAACTGGAAGTGGCCTGTGGCTCAAAGTAGTAGAGCACTAGCCTTGAGCTGAAAAGCTCAAGGACAGTGCCCATGCCCAGAGTTCAAGCCCAACGACTGACAAAAAAAAGATGGGATTGGGCTGGGAAGGTGGCTCAGTGGTAAAGAGCTTGCCTTGCATGCACGAAGCCCTGGGTTCGGTTCCTCAGCACCACATAAACAAAAAGAAAAAAGCTGGAAGTGGCGCTGTGGCTCAAGTGGTAGAGTGCTAGCCTTGAGCTGAAGAGCTGAGGGACAGTGCCCAGGCCCAGAGTTCAGGCCCCACGACCGGACCCAAAAAAAAAAAAAAAAAAAGATGGGAAACACATGTGATAGAATTCTATGCTAAGATTCAGGTTAATGCCTGAGGATTTCCATTGTGAGGGGAGTAAAAGTAGAAGGCAGGGTAGACTCTCAGAAAGGAGATAACTTCACATCAAGAGATTTCTGAACTGGTGGCTGGGAAGGTGGCTCAGTGGTAGAGCACTTGCCTTGCATGCCTGAGGCCCTGGGTTCGATTCCTCAGCACCACATAAGCAAAAAGAAAAAAGCCAGAAGTGGCACTGTGGCTCAAGTGGTAGCCTTGAGCTGAAGAGCTGGGGGACAGCGCCCAGGCCCAGAGTTCAGGCCCCACAACTGGACCCAAGCTGGGAAGGTGGCTCAGTGGTAGAGCGCTTGCCTTGCATGCATGAGGCTCTGGGTTCGATTCCTCAGCACCACATAAGCAAAAAGAAAAAAGCCAGAAGTGGCGCTGTGGCTCAAGTGGTAGAGCGCTAGCCTTGAACTGAAGAGCTGAGGGACAGCGCCCAGGCCCAGAGTTCAGGCCCAACGACCGGAAACCCCCCCCCCCAAAAAAAACCCAAAAAAAACCGGACCCCCCCCCCAAAAAAAAAGATTTCTGGAACTCTTGGGAGTTCCCCTTGAGTCAACTGAGTATTGGTTAGTACATGTGTGTAAAGAAAATATATAGGTTAGGGGAAGAACTACCTCAAAGGACTAAAGAGAACAGTATCTAAATTTCACACTGGTTTCCACCAGCCAGAGGAAAATAGCTTAGAGTAAAATCAAAATGCTAAGGATTGTTTGAAAATAAAATTATTTGTGGGCCATATGAAATTATCAACACAAAGCTGGGTACTGGTAGCTCATAGCTACTCAGGAGGCTGAGATCTGAGTGAGGATCAAGGTTCAAAGCCAGCCAGGGCAGGAAATAAACCACTAGAAAACCCGAAGTAGCGCTGTGGCTCAAACAGTGGAGCACTAGCCTTGAAGAGCTGAGGGATAGAGCCCAAGCCCAGAGTTCAAGCCCCACGACTGACAAAAACCAATAAAAAGAAAAAAAATGCAGATCCCCAAGTTCAATCCCCAGTCCATGGACTGGTAATTGGGTGGCTCAAATGTTTAGTTACAGCTACTTGGAAAATTGTGAGGCTTTAGGCAGCCCATGCAAAAGTTGAGATTTTTAATATGGTAACCATGACTATCATTTGAGCTACTCAGAAGGATCACATCCCAGGACCTGGTAAAAAAAAAAAGCTGGAGGTCTATTAGAATAAAAATACATGCCTAATCTATTGGTCCTGTATTCAGGAGGCTGAGATCTGAAGATTACATTTTGAAGCCAGCCCTGGCAGAAAAGCCTGTGACTTTTTTTTGCTGGTTATGGGGCTTGAATTCAGGGCACGGGTGCTGTCCCTGAGCTTTTTTTGCTTAAGTCACACTTTTTAATTTTTTGTCGGCTATAGGGCTTAAACTCTGGTCCTGGGTGCTGTTCCTGAGCTCTAGCTCAAGGTGAAGGCTCTACCACTTGAGCCACAGCGCCACTTCCAGGCTAGCACCTAAGAGTTACAGTGATACTTCATTTTCTGGTGTAATTGAAGTCTCACAGACTTTCTTGCCATAGTTGGCATTGAACCGTGATCCTGATCTCAGCCTCCTGAGTAGGTATGATTACAGGCGTGAACCACAGGTGCTGGGTCCCATGACACTTATCTCTAACAGTTAAAAGAGCCTGAAGTGTGGCAAGTGGTAGACTGCTAGCCATATGCATAAAAGCTCAGGGATAGTGCCCAGGACCAGAGTACAAGCCCCAGAACTGGCACCAAAAAGAACAAAATCAAGAAAATGAAACAAAAGCCTTATCTGAAGATTTGGCATTATAAACCTTCCCAGTCTAGAAAGTATGCTAGGACTAGTATACCACAGGATAGGACTGAGAGCTTGAAGGTAACATCAAATGAAGGGAATGTCCCTAAGAGCAGTATTTGTTGTAGAACCCACAGAAATGTTCCCAAATGACAAAGTAGGTATATTTAGGTCCCTGCACAATGAAAATGGCAAGTGTCCCTATCCAATGGCTTGGTGAGATGGTATGTTCACCAGGCAGAAAATACTGTGTGAGGACTTAATGGATTCACTGTGGGGGCCTCTGGCCCTGCAATATCTGCAGGCACAGGCCCCTATAGATTGAGAAACGTTTTGGTATCCAGATGTTGTGGTAGAATCAAATGTTCCTCAAAAAAGTCAAGGATAACTTGTCTAGTGAAATCCAGGCAACAGGATCTTGAAGGCTAGGGATTGGTTGATAGGGCTACTGAAGGCCGCAAGCTTGATATGCTGGAGAATCAGATACCCAAGGAGCCTGATAGGATATTATATCTGTGAACTCTTGGGGGACATTAAAATCATAGTATCCAGTTTGTGTAGCATTACTACTGTTAACACAAAAGAGATTAAGATGGACTAGGAATATGGCTTAGTGGTAAAGTGCCTGCCTAGCATACGTGAAGCCCTGGATTCAAACTGTCAGTACCGGGGCTGGGAAGGTGGCTCAGTGGTCGAGTGCTTGCCTTGCATGCATGAGGCCCTGGGTTCGATTCCTCAGCACCACATAAGCAGAAAAAAAAAAAGGCAGAAGTGGCGCTGTGGCTCAAGTGGTAGAGTGCTAGCCTTGAGCTGAAGAGCTGAGGGACAGCGCCCAGGCCCAGAGTTCAGGCCCACAACTGGACCCCCCCAAAAAAAACAAACTGTCAGTACTACATAAACAGCAAGAGCCTGAAGTGGGGTTGTGGCTCAAGTGGTAGAGTGCTAGTCCTGAGTTCAAGCCCTAGGACTGTCCCCCCCCCCCCCCAAAAAAAAAGACATCAATGAAATACTTGCTTTTTGGTATTGAGGCTTAAATACAGCTGCCACTCAGGTTTTTTTGATCCTCGCTGGTGCTCTACCATTTGAGCCACAGCTCCATTTCTGGCTTTTTCTGGCTAATTGGAGATAAGAATTTGGAGGATTTGCCTGCCAAGGTTGGCTTTGAACTTTCTCAGATCTCAGCCTCTGAGTAGTTAAGAATTACATGTGAGCCACAAGCACCTGGTCACTAAAATGCATGATGGAACACCCCACGTTTTGGTGGATTGATTTAGATCTGCTAAAGTAACTGTAGCAAAACAGCCTGGACAATGTTTTGAGACAAAACCAACTAGAATTAAGAATGGACTCTAGGTAGGTGACCTAAGACTCCAGGAGGACAAAGGGATAAACTTGGACCAAGTGGTAAAATCAACCTCTCCAGGAACCAAAGGCTTCCATGGACTAGTTGACCTAGGACTCCTGGAGGATAAAGGGATAAACTTGTAACAAGTGGTGAAATCAAGCTCTCCAAAGGCACCAAAGGCTTTCTTCTGACAAGGCTGTCAGACCAACCTCAGACCACTACCTAATTATTCATACTTCCTGCTCCCCCCACCCTTGCTTTGTCTCTTTATTTCACCTTAATATTGTTTCAAACAAGAAATGATTATTCATGTCAATCTTCCTATAGAGGTAAGCATAAATAGGGTAGCCCAATATGTGTGTGTATATATATATATATATATTTTTTTTTTTTTGGCCAGTCATGGGGCTTAAACTCAGCCTGGGCACTGTCCCTCAGCTCTTCAGCTCAAGGCTAGCACTCTACCACTTGATCTATAGTGCCACTTTCAGCTTTTTCTGCTTATGTGGTGCTGAGGAATTGAACCCAGGGCCTCATGCATGCAAGGCAAGCACTCTACCACTGAGCCACCTTCCCAGCCCCCCCCCCAATAAAATTTAGAAATAAAATTGGTAGATAATGGCTAAGAGTAATGGGAGGAGTTTAGGATGATACCAAGGATTTTATTTTCAGAGCTGGGGATTAAGCCCAGATCTTTGCATATGCTAATAAGCAGGATTGAAACACTGTGTCCAGCTGAATATATTCTTCTACTCATTATTCCGTTTTTTTTTTGTTGGTCATGGGGCTTGAACTCTGGGCTTGGGCGCTGTTCTTGCGCTCTTCAGGTCAAGGCGAGCACTCTACTGCTTAAGCCACAGCGCCACTTCTGGTTTTCTAGTGGTTTATTTATAGATAAGAGTCTCACGGACTTTCCTGCCTGGGCTGGCTTTGAACTGAGATCCTCAGATCTCAGCCTCCTGATTAGGATCACAGGAGTGAGCCACCAATGCCCAGCTTAACTTGTTTTTATATATCTATTTGAGCTGAGTGCTAGTGGCTCATGCCTATAATCCTAGCTTCTCAGGAGTCTTGAGATCTGAGGGACTTTTCCAGCAGGGGCAAGAAAAGTCCTTGAAAGTTTTAGCTCCATAAATCATGCCTAACATTTGTACTATGGCCAAAAATCTCCCTTTCATGAGATAGCTTTTCATTGACTGTACTTTTTGGGGACAGATCAAACACCAAGTTCATCCAACAAGAAGCCATAACTTTATTAATGATAGAAACAGTACAAATTTCAAACCAAGCTTCAGTTACCCTCTTGAAACACAGACACACAAAAAAAGGGTCCTTGTTTTCATATGGTTACATTGTTAATTCCTGTAAAAGAAAAAACAAGTAGTTAAAGGCGAAGTGCAAATTCTGGTCATTAAAACCTAAGGCTACTAAAAGTAGGCTTTGGAAAGAGGCTTTTAATTTAGGGTCTATCATACAGAGAAAAGTCATTATTAGCCAAGGCAGAAGCTACTTAGGCATAATAAACTGTGTTGGTGCATGCTTTGTAATCCTAATACTTGAAGGCAGAGACAAGAAGATCCAATGTTAAATGCTACCTCAGCATACATACAGTTTTAGGATATTTGGGCTCAGACAGTAAACAAAAACTTACCATTATAGCATTTACAATATCATTACTATTATTCTTCAGGGCTCGGACTGCCTTTGCTCTTGACACATTTGCTTGTGACATGACCAATTCTATGTCCTTAACTTCCACACCTGTTTCATCAACCTAAAAGAGAGAAAAATCTTAATAAAAGGTAAGAACAACTAAAGTAGTTCTTGGAAGACATCTTTTGAATGTAGTTCAAACAAACCAAAACCATATAATTCTGGGGGAGTTTAAAAATTTTTTTGTGCAAGTACTGAGGGTACTCTAAGCTTGGCTTTTCCGCTCCAGACTGGGGCTCTACCACTTGAGCTCATACTTCCACCTCTGGCTTTTTGGTTGTTCATCAGAGCCAAGAGTCTCATGGACTTTCCTGACCAGGCTGCTTTGAACCACAATTTTTTTTTTTTTTTTTGGTCTAGTCGTGGGGCCTGAACTCTGGGCCTGGGTGCTGTCCCTCAGCTCTTTCAGCTCAAGGCTAGCACTCTACCACTTGAGCCATAGCGCCACTTCTGGCTTTTTTTTTTCCTGCATATGTGGTGCTGAGGAATGGAACCCAGGGCCTCATGCATGCAAGGCAAGCGCTCTACCACTGAGCCAACTTCCTAGCCCTGAACCACAATTTTCATATCTCAGTGTCCTAAGTACACAGAATTTCAGGCATGAGCCACCAACTTTGAACTAAAACATTTTGCTATACAGAAAGGTTTTAAAAGTTCCTAGTATACCTCTTCTTCTTCACTCTCCTCTTGTACAGTTGGAGTCTGTGTGTTTTCTTGAATGTTTGAGACAGCTTCACCTTGAACTTTGAATTTCTCAGCAGCTGCTAACTGTGCTTGCTGAGATAAGTCTTCAATCTACAGGGAAAAGAATACATTCATGTGAATAGATCAGTTTTTAATACATTAAAAGGAAATGTGTACCTTTCAAAAATCACTCAAAATTCATTTTAGGTATCTTGCAATGTACCTGTAAACCGCCCTCATTCAGAGTGTCACTATAGAAACAAGGATGATTTTATCCCCCAAGGGATATTTGGTAATATCTGGAGATTTTTTGTAAATGAAGCTGCTAAATATCAACAGTGCATAGAATAGCCCTTTTTGAAGATAATGTCAAATAGGGTTGGTTTGGATCAACACTTAAAGTGTTACTCTTTTACCTTGGCTTCCCCAAAAACTATGTAGGTATCTGAAGCTGGGCTCTTGTAGACATCTGGTTTTGTGATGACAAAGAGAATATTCTTTGATTTCCGGATAGTGACTCTAGTAACTCCTGTTACTTGCCGAAGACCCAGTTTGGACATAGCCTACGAAATAGAACATCAAATTTTTAATTTTAGAAGGAAGTTTTAGAAAGCAAAGAAAGTTAATAACTCAACATTTCTAATATAGACCTTCTACTCTAAAGTTGCTTCATCACAATCTTTTTTTTTTTGCTCAAAGCTGGTACTTGAAACCACAGCTCTAATTTTTGTCTTTTTGTTGTTTGTTTTTTTTGGGGGTCCGGTCAGGGGGCCTGAACTCTGGGCCTGGGCGCTGTCCCTCAGCTCTTCAGATCAAGGCTAGCATGCTACCGCTTGAGCCATAGCACCACTTCCGGCTTCCCTCCCCTGCTTATGTGGTGCTGAGGAATCGAACCCAGGGCCTCATGCATGCAAGGCAAACACTCTACCACTGAGCCACCTTCCCAGCCCTCTATTTTTATGGCTTTTTGCTGGTGAACTGGAGATCTTAAGATCTTAGCCTCCTGAGAAGTTAGCATTATAACAGACATGAGCCACCAGTTTCTTCGTAATTTATCTTACCTTTCGTGCCTTCTTTTCACTCCGACTCTGTTTTGCTTTACTGACTGGTTCTTCATCAATTTCTGCTGCTGCTGCCAGCTAAGAAGATAGAAGAGCTTTAAGTTAAATGACACTTAACATCTGGACACAATCTTCCATATGGTTTTCCTTCATAAAGGTTCCAAATTCCTAGTCCAAAAGCTGTATCTGGCCAACCTTGGCTCTCTAGTTCTTCCTTTTGAGACACACAGTCTTTGTTATGGAGCCCATGCTGGCCTTGAACTTAAAATCCTCCTACTTCAGACTCCTGAGGTGCTGGAATATAGACCTGCATGACCATATCTGGTGTTTCTAACATTTCTTTGATGCAATTACTAAGAGTAAGAGAATACCTACTTGGGCTTGTTGTGTGGCTGCTTGTGTGGAGTCTTGTTCCTCGAGCTCTGGTACTGATTCATCACTGTCAGATTCTGTTCCAGACCCTAAAATGACAAGAATTTTCACTATTTTTATAGCAAAGGTTTTAAGGAGGAATTTAATTAATCTCACCCTGGTCTGCCTAAAGTAGAGCACACTGATTTCTGCTAGGCCTTACAAAGTTAACGTAAACGAAATGGCTTAATGAAGCCAGCTTGACAGTCTCCAACTTATAAACCAGCATTAAAGACCTACCCTCAGAAATGAGGGACAATCTTGAGACTTAGCCAAACAGCTTATGTATGTAACTGCTTTTTTCCCCCCCCAAGGTCTTCATTTCTTGGCACACATACCAAGCCCTCTTTTAATTCCAAATTTTACTCTATAGCATAAACCATCCCAGTAAAGTGCTGGCCAAAAGGTACCTGTACAAATTAATATCACAGTACAAAGGGAAAACAGGCAGTGGCACTTTTTCCTCATCTTGTAAACTGGGTCAGAGGTCAGAAGCAGTTGTATACACACTCTGGCCTTCTTTCATAGTCATACTAGCAATTGAATCACATCATCACTGAAAATTCTCAATTATGTCCAGTTCAAATAGTCAGCTTCTCCACTAGTGACTCTCACAATTTCTTCCAAACATAATTTGTCTCACAATTGGAAGGCCAAGCATCAACAGATACTACTGGGGAAGGGGAGGGGCATAAAGCATACACTGGCACCATTTTCAGGGAGAAAAACAGACCTCTACATTTTTAAGGAAAGGGAATCCCTGGGCAATTGGTCATTACTATGTTTAAGTAGAAAGAAATATAAGTATAGCTACAGATGTCCCAATATTTTAGTAAATCCCAGGCCCAGGGATAAGGTTAAGTTAGTGATAAGGATTAGAACAAATAAAAGATTTGGTAGATCTTGGCTTTCAAGTCAGATCATTTAGGTAAAAAGGATAGATCCAGGTTAGTCTGGACATTACAGAAGACACAAAATACTATCTGAGATGATGAAAACCAAGATTTAGTTTCATATTCCTAGAGCTTTTGAACTATCATTCTATGTACTATGTGCAAACTCAAGCAGATATATATACTGGACAAAGGGGCGCATCCTAAGGTTAGTACTGGTGGGTAGCCCCCCAAGAGGGGTGTGGGCGACACACCATGCACACGGCAAACCAAGGCAAATACCCTTGTTGTTCTTCAAAACAGGTTGCTTGGCAGAGGGGGTTGGGACAGGGATCCCAGCAGGTTTAGGGGTGGGCATGTTGACGAGGATCGGCTGGAAAGGCACTCCCCCAGAGACTGGTTCCGGGGGAATCAGAGGCGGCAGCTCATCCTCATCAGCAGGGGTTGGGGGCTTAGAGGGCAATTCCAGCACCAGTCCAGGTGAGGATGGAAGAAATGGCTGTTTAGGAAGCAGAGGGGGAACTGGGGAAGGAGCGAGAGACAGAGGGACTTGTGGAGTGGGTCCTGGAGAGACAGATGTTGACTCTGCTTTAGGAAGGACATTCTTAGGGGCAACTGCTGCTGGAAGGGTAGATGTCTTAGAACTAGCAGACAAGGGTCCCTTTGGAGAATGCAAAGCATCTTTGCCTTTTGCAGGACATATAGGGTGGGTTTTTGTAGTCTTTGAAGTGTCTTTCTGCACTGGGATGGTCACTTGAGAGACTGGAGCCACTGTAGAACGGGGTTCATTAGTCTCATTCTTAGCTGGGGGATCTGAGCACTTAGGAGATGTAGAATTCTTGGCTCCTCCTGGGCCTTTCTGAGCAGGAGCAGTGATGTTTGGTGTACTTTCCCGAGCTGGGCCAACAGGTACTCCTCCTTTGAGAGACGTAGGACCTTTCTTTGTTAGAAGCCCTTCGAATGTCTGAGGGGCACTGGTACCCATGGTACAAGTGACCGACAGTGGGGGAACAGGGGAACCTTTGGGTAAGGGAGGAGCAATGGCTGAGAGAATGGAGGACTCTGAGGATGCAGCCTCTTTGTGAGAGGAGACAGTCTCAGCTGGGAGAGTTTTCGGAGAGGAAGAAGTGATGACTAATGGAGTGGGAACTACTTTGGAGGTTGAAGCTTCTGGGACCTCTTTGGGGGAAGGAGTCCCAGCTGGGACAGTGGGGGTACCTGTGGGAGATGGGGTTGCTGGAGCCTCTTTGGGGGAGGGAAGAGTCACAACTGGGGCAGTAGGAGTGCCTCTGAGAGATGCTGCTGTAGTTTCTTGGGGGGCTGCAGTTGCTCTGGCCTTTTGTTGGGAAGGAGTAATAATTGGGCCACTGTTGATCTCTTTGGGGGCTGCAGTTGCTGGGGCATTTTGGGGGGACATCTCAATGGGGACCCCTTTGGTGGATGGGGTGGCTGAGGCCTTTTGTGGGTAGGGAGGAATCTCAGGTGAGGAAATGGAGGCCTTTTTGGGAGTTGAAACTTCTGGGACTTCTTCGGGGACTGCAGTAGCTAGGACTTTTTTTGGGGAGGGGGTTCCTGAGTCCTGTTTGGAAGCTGAAGCTGCTGGGGCCTTTTTAGGGGGTGGGATTTCTTCTGCCTTTTTGGGGACTGCAGTGGCTGAAACCTTTTTAGAGGATGACATTTCTGATGCCTTTTTTGGGGATGAGGTTTCTGTCTCCATTTTGGGGGCTGCAGTGGCTAGAGCCTTTTTAGAGGGTAAGGCTTTTGTTTCTTTGGGAGCTGCAGTGGCAGGGGCCTTTATTTGCAGTGTGTTTTTTTGAGTGTCTTTTGGAACCACAGCGGTTGGAATCTTTTTGGGAGATGGTGTTTCTAGGAGCTCTTTGGTGGCTGCAGTGGCTGGGGGCCTTTTAGAGGGTGGGGTCTTTTTGAGCGATGGAGTTTCTGAGGCTTCTTTGGGGGCTGCAGTGGCAGGAACCTTTTTGGAAGATGGCGTTTCTGGGGCTTCTTTGGGAGTCAAAGTTGCTGGGGCCTTTTTGGGGGATACATTTTCTGGGGAACCTAAAGGAGCTGCAGTGGCTGGAACCTTTTGAGGTGGGGTCTTTTTGAGAGATGAGGTTTCTGGGGCTTCTTTGGGGGCTGCTGGGGGATTTTTGGGAGATGGAGTTTCTGGGGCTTCTTTGGGGGCTACAATGGCTAGGGCACTTTTTTGGAGTATGGTTTCTCTGGAAGCTTCAGTGGCAGGAGCCTTTTTAGGAGACAGAGATTTTGGGGCCTTTTTGGAAGGTGGGGTTTCTGGGGCTTCTTTGGGAGCTGCAGTGGCTAGAGCTTTTTTGGGGAGTGGAGTTTCTGTGGCCTCTTTGGAGGCTGCAGCTGGAGCTTTTTTAGGGGGTGGGGTTTGTGGGGCCTCTTTGGGAGCTGCAGCAGCAGGAGCCTTTTTGGGCGACAAAGCTTTTGGGGCCTTTTTGGAGGATGAGATTTCTGGGGTCTCTTTAGGGGCTGCAGTGGCTGGTGTCTTTTTTTGGGGTGGAGTTCCTGGGGCCTCTTTGGTGGTTGTGGTCTTTTTAGAGGGTGAAGTTTCTGATGCCTCCTTGGAGGCTATAGTAGCTGGGTCATTCTTTGAGAGTGAGGGTTCTGGGGTCTCTTTGGGGGCTGTAGTAGCTGGGGCCCTTTTAGAGGGGAGAGTTTCTGGGGCCTCTTTGGGGGTTGTGGTAGCTGAAGCCTTATTTGGGAGTGGGATTTCTGGGGTCTCTTTAGGAGTTGTGGCTGGGACCTTTTTCTGGGGTGGGACTTCTGGAGCCCCTTTGGGGGATGTTACTTTGGCCTTTTTCTGAGGTGGGATTTCTGGGGCCTCTTTGGGGGTTGTATCTGGGGCCTTTTTATGGGATGTGGTTTCTGGGACCTCTTTGGGGACTGCTGTAGCTGGGGCCTTTTTTTTGGATGAGGCTTCTGGGGCCTCTTTGGGGGCTGCAGTAGCTGGTGCCTTCTTTTTGGATGAGGCTTCTGGGGCCTCTTTGGGGGCTGCAGTAGCTGGTGCCTTCTTTTGGGGTGAGGTTTCTGGGGCCTCTTTGGGGGCTGCAGTAGCTGGTGCCTTCTTTTGGGGTGGGGTTTCTGGGGCCTCTTTGGGGACTACAGTAGCTGGTGTCTTTTTTAGGGATGAGGTTTCTGGGGCCTCTTTGGGGGCTACAGTAGCTGGTGTCTTTTTTGGGGGCGAGGTTTCTGGGGCCTCTTTGGGGGCTACAGTAGCTGGTGTCTTTTTTGGGGGCGAGGTTTCTGGGGCCTCTTTGGGGGCTACAGTAGCTGGTGTCTTTTTTGGGGGTAAGGTTTCTGGGGCCTCTTTGGGGGCTACAGTACCTGGTGCCTTTTTTGGGGATGAGGTTTCTGGGGCCTCTTTGGGGGCTACAGTACCTGGTGCCTTTTTTGGGGATGAGGTTTCTGAGGCCTCTTTGGGGACTACAATAGCTGGAGCCTTTTTCAGAGGTGGGGTTTCTGGGGCCTCTTTGGGGGCTACAGTACTTGGTGCCTTTTTCGGGGGTGGGGTTTCTGGGGCCTCTTTGGGGGCTGCAGTAGCTGGTGTCTTTTTTGGGGGTGAGGTTTCTGGGGCCTCTTTGGGGGCTGCAGTAGCAGGAGCCTTTTTCAGAGGTGGGGTTTCTGGGGCCTCTTTGGGGGCTGCAGTAGCTGGTGTCTTTTTCGGGGGTGAGGTTTCTGGGGCCTCTTTGGGGGCTGCAGTAGTTGGGGCCTTTTTCGGAGGTGGGGTTTCTGGGGCCTCTTTGGGGGCTGCAGTAGTTGGGGCCTTTTTCAGAGGTGGGGTTTCTGGGGCCTCTTTGGGGGCTGCAGTAGCTGGGGCCTTTTTCAGAGGTGGAGTTTCTGGGGCCTCTTTGGGGGCTGCAGTAGCTGGTGTCTTTTTTGGGGGTGAAGTTTCTGGGGCCTCTTTGGGGGCTACAGTAGTTGGGGCCTTTTTCAGAGGTAGAGTTTCTGGGGCCTCTTTGGAGGCTGCAGTAGCTGGTGCCTTTTTTGGGGGTGAGGTTTCTGGGGCCTCTTTGGGGGCTACAGTAGCTGGGGCCTTTTTGGGGGATGAGGTTTCTGAGGCTTCTTTGGGGACTGTACTAGCTGAGGCCCTTTTTGGGGTTGTAGCAGGGACATTTTTGGGGGGTGAGGTTTCTGGGACGTCTATGGGGGCTGCAATAGCTGGGCCCTTCTGGGGGGATGGGATTTCTGGAGCCTCTTTGGGGGCTGTAGTGGATGGGGCCTTCTTGGGAGATGGGATTTCTGAGGCCTCTTTGGGAAGTAGTACAGTTTCTGGAGTATCTCTGGGGGCCTTAGTGGCCAGGGTCTTTTTAGGACATGGGGTTTTTTGAGCCTCTTTAAGGGCTGCAGCAGTTGAGCCCTTTTTGTGATGTAGTATATCTGGGGTCTTTTGGGGGCAAGGAGGAATCTCAGATAGGGCAGCGGGGACTCCTTTGGAGGTGGGAGTTTCAGCTGTAGGAGTAGGGGCCACAGTTGCTGGTGTCTTTTGGGGGAAGGGAGGAATCTTCGTTGGGGAAATAGTGGCTCCTTTGGGGGATGGAGCTGCTGCCACCTTTTTGGGGGAGGGAGGAGTAATAGCTGGGGGATTCAGGGGCTCTTTAGGGTTAAGTGTGCCTGGTACCTCTTTGAAAGAGGGAGGAAGCAAGGTTGAAGGAGTGGGCATTTCTTTGGACAATGGGGTTGCTCCTAGGGATGGAAGAGTGGAAGAATGTTTGTTTAGTGAGTCTTTAGAGCCTAGAGAAGAAAGATTGGCCTCTGGAAGGAAGGAAGCCTCAACTGGAGAAAGAGATGAGAGATTCCCAGCAGGAATAGTAGAATGCTTATTGGATGGCAGTATTTTAGCCTGAGGGGACACATTAGTCTTTATAGGAGATGGGGAGTCACCTAGGTATGTCAGAGTTTCTTTGAAAGATGCAGTAACAGAAGCAACAGAGTTATCAGGGTGCCCTTCAGGAGAGGAAGCCAAAGGTGCCAAAGCTATATGAGAACCATCAACTTTCTTTGCCCCTGTAGGAGAAATCTCAACTGGGGAAGGAGTGGGAAAGTGAACAACAGACTTGGGAATTTCAGAGGTCAGTGACATGGTAGCATTTTGGGGAGCTAAAGCCATACCTGGAGCTATAGGGCAACTTTCAGAGGCTGGAGGAACCAAAGGTAAAGTAGTACCAGTTGAAGTACCCTTAGTTGTGTATTTTTTAGGAGCTAAAGAGAGTTCTTCTAGAACTGTAGTTGCAGAAGTAGAGGGACCTTTGGTAGTTCTTGCAGGATCAAAACCTTCCAAAGTAAAGGTAGCCTCAGTTGGAGCAGTGATAGAACTTTTGAGAAGCAGGCTAGCAGGATCTGGGCTAGTATAAGGATTGGTCTTGCCTATAGAGATTGGGGAGTTAACACCCAGACAAGCAGCAGTAGAATCCGCTGGCTTGGTCACAGGGAGAGGCCCTGTAAGACCTTTCATTGCTGGAGTGGTTTCAGGTATTTTCTCCAGAGATGATGTACTTTCAAGAGAGGGAGAAATTTTAGGGGATGTCAGAGCTAAAGGTAGTAGAGTAGGATCTTTCTTGTCAGGAAGTCCTGCCTGGGCTGGAGAAATGGGGACTCCTATGTTTGCCAATACTGAAGCAGGGCAGGTTTTGAAGTCTTCAGAAGCTGGCAGAGGAGAGACTGGTACACCCTGAGTAGATGCTACCTGAGTAGGAAGCTCATTACGAGCCTCTGGTTGTATAACCAAGTTGGCAGAAGTTGGTTTTTTACTACTTATGATACCTGATGAATCTGCAGGGGACACACAAGTAGCTATCTCAAAGGTAGCAGGTGACATAGAAATCATTGAAGTGTTAGTCACAACTGGGGTGGTTCTGACAGAAGCTTCTTTCAAGCCTGTTCCTGAAGAAGCAGGAATCTGGGTCATCAAAGGCTGAAGATGTGAGGTATTAGCAGAGCCTTTGAGAATGAGAGAGGCTGTAGGGGATAATAAAGAAGCTTTATCTAGGGATTCAGAAGGGTTGTAAGATGCTATACTAGTGGTGGAAGAGTGGTCTTTGTCAACAGACTGAGCTACAACAGCAGAAGCTGGCACACCCACTGGAAGAGGAATCATAGCATCAGCAACCAGCTCCTTTCTTGAAGGAAGGGGAGAAATCACACACTTCTGAGATAGATAAGAGGCTCCCTGGGAAGAATTATCTACAGAAATGGTATTCACTATATGATCCGACAGAGTATTGGTACCTCTTTGATCTGAAGACTGGATAGGGGAACCCAAAGGACTCTGATATACAGCCACAGGAGAGCCCAGAGAAGTGGGAGAAGCTGGGGGGATGTTGGGAGCTATAGTCTTTTGAGCAGGTACACCAACAGGCCCCTTTAGACTGAGGCTTAACATGCTTTGTGGGGTCAGACCTGAGGAAATAGGGACATTTTGAACATGAGAAGTGATGACTGAGGGACTGATGGGTAGTGTCTTAGCACAGGAGGTCATTCCAGACTGAACCGAGGCCAAGGGTGTTACAAGGTGGGAAGGAATGGTACTAACTATACCTGGAGAATCTGGAGTTGTACCTTTTGGATTAGGCCTTACCTGAGAGGGATCTTGAGGAGGGGAGGTTTTTGGTTCTGAGGGAGCAATGGGAGCCGATAGGGGTGTCACTGACCCTGACACAGTTAGAGTAGCTGGTGGGAGTGAGCTAACAGGATTAGGTGGGAAAACTGAACTCTTCTGAATGGAGTGAGGAGCCAATGCAACCAGAGACAAGGGAGCTGAAGGAGAATGGGCACCTTTCAGAGCTGGACCTATCATTGGAGAGGCCAGAGCTAATGCAGCTGGAGAGATGGGAGGCCCTATTAGGTGTGGCAGGAAAGTTGGGGTGTCAGGGGCAGTTTCCATAGTCATTCCAGAGGACGGGTGGGGAAAAGAAACTTCAAAAGGAGTTGAGGCAATAGTGGGTGAAGGGACCAGGGAAGGATGGTTAGCAGTTGCTACAGGACATTGTTGGGAGGGCAGGGAACAAGGAGAGGAAAGGGGAGGCCCATGCTGCCCTAAGGCAGCAGTGACATTCAAGGCTGAAGACATAGGAAGCACAGCTGGAAGGAAAAAGCAAAAAAGGAGATAAAGGGAGGGGGGAAAAAGGTGAGTTGTACAGCCCAATTGGTTTAACATGCCTCACAGGAAACAATGTAGTTTAAATCTGAGAATGAAGGTCACCACACAGGATTAGACAAAGGAAGGTGACAAACAACACCAACTTTTCCCAAACATACTTCATTGGTCAAGTGCCAAATATACTGTTCTAGCTCCACTCCCCTCTAGTTCCCACTGCCCAAGTTCTACCAAATTTACTTACTTTAAGATAGGTAAAGTCTTAGACTATCTCTAACTAAAGAGCACAGGACCAGGAGTAGATTGGGAACATGTTTTCCGCCCTCTTCCAGTTGTGCCCTCTCCTGAGTGGAGAGGGAATAGATTAAAATGGACTCTCCATTCCCAAGTCTTTTCTCACAGCAATAGAATTACCACTAGAACAGCTGTGCTACCCTGTATACCCAAGGATCATAAAATAACTAAAACAGTGAAAACCGAACAAGGAAGGCAGACTGAACAGATGGGGAGTCAGAGCTAAATGAGAAAAAGCAGGTTTTTAATACTCTGGAAAACTCAGAACTTCATACTTAATGTTAAAAACCGTCACCCTCTATAAGCCTCAGTTTACTTAACAAAACCAGAAAGAAAAAAAACACCTAACCACAAATGGGTTGGACTCCATTTTCCCTTCCTCAGGAATGTTAGCTCTTCAGACATCAATCCAAAATGATTTAGATCTCCAGAGAGGGCGCTTAGTCATAAGAGTGGGAACTGCATTATGAAATTCTAACCCAATTTATTAAACCACCCTGTAGTTCTATTTTGGAAGTGGAGAGAACTAAGAGTAAGAGAACATTCCAGATTCCTACCCCTTAATCTGGGTATTTCATTCTAGCAAAACAGACCAATATTGGATACTATATTAAAACAAAAAAAGGTTTTCTGATGGAGGGGAAAAAAATACCATTCAAAAGGTAGGTTTAAAAGAAAAGGTAAAGCTCATGGCACCCAAATCCACAATTCACTGAACCAGCTATTTCTGAGGCTCTTATATAGTATGAGACTATAGGAAAGAAAGGTGACTGAACTAGTTTTTCCTGAAGAACTGGTAAGCTGAAGACATAATTACAGTGCAAATACTTTCAAACTTATTAACCAGAACTTAAAACATGGGACGTTGTCTTCTTAGTGGACCTAAAGATGGGATGAAGTCCAAATCACTAGTGTTGACACTGTAACTGATTCCCTGAGCCAGCTTTTTCATTCATTAGAACAACACTAATTATAGTTACAGTCACTCCCTTAATATAAGCCTTCTGCACAAGCTTAGGACTAATAAGGAATGTTTAACAGCATTAACATACAATGCTTGTGAAGAGTTTTACAGCTGGGAACCAGAATTGCTAAATTCACCTACTTTCCAACACTTCTAAAATTAAGTTCAATGAGACAATCTTCACATTGCTCATTAAGCAGCCCTGAGGTCTCCTTTCTTTCCTAGCAGCTGTATTAATCCCTTCAGCTGCTAAAGTCAGACAGGTGGGGAGGGAGAACCTTAATGCTTTTATCTATAAACAACTTAATTTTAACTTCAAAAGGAGACAGTTGTCCTAGAGTGACAGGTGGAACATATACATATAAATCTGTCATAAAAAAATAACAGAACCAACAAGTCTTAGGGATACCTTCACTCAGCTCTCTACAACCGAGTTAGCAACACTGCCATTTCACATTTCTTTCCTACTACTTCTCTTTCCTATCGAGACATGCTTCAACAAGAATACAAAACTTGCTTTCACAGAATTCTACACCCATTACTTTAAAAAACACCAAAGAAAAGCCTCATTTCAATCTTGGGTTCCATATAATGGTTTAGACACCATTCCAGTACACTAGAAATATCTCAGCTTACTGACCTAGCAGGACTCTGGGGCTCAGTAGGACACATTTATCACCACATCCAGCTCACCCAGACATGTGATGAAGGCGCAATGCCAAGCCCTGCTATCTAAAACCTTGATGCAACTTGCTGGCTGAACTTCCCAAAAGCTCAGTTCTTGGCCTGCCTATGTATCATCAAGTCCCAAAAGGTAAGACTCTCCAAGTCTCTCCCCTCAGTTTTTCTGGAGGTGGAGGGTCCACAGAACTAATTGAGTCAGTTGACATAATGCACAAAGCAGGCTACAACTTGTCTTTATTTTTATTCCACCCCCCCTCAAGTTCTTGCAACACAACAGTTAACTTTGTGGTCTTTCTTGCCCTGGTAAAGCAACAAACCCAATCATTAATACTTTAATGATGGCAAACTCTACAAAGCAGGTACGTAATTCCTCTTTTTACCCACCAAAAGACATTATGAGCTATGGGGGGCGGGGGAGAGGGGGCCGCGCCTGTGACACCTACCTGTCTCAGCCTGGGGCTGTGGCAACTCCTGCTCTGTAGCAGGGACGGTTTCTGTGGCTTCACCGGGCATTTCTGAAGGGAATAAAAAGGAGGCCTAAATTGACTGGCATGCATTCAATCTGTCCCACCAAGAGCCAAGTATTAAGATCTCTGTGAAAGGGTAGGAAAACAAATCCCAAAGATCTGGGGGACAACCTAGGAATAAGGCATCTCTGTCTATATTGACTCTCAGACTTCTACCAAGCGGATCACCTCTCAACCAAGCTGCTTCACCCCGAGGTGGCAGCGTCCAGGTCTCGCTGTATTCCAATTACTGACCCATAAAACCAGAAATCACCACTGCGTTCTCGACCCCGAGGGGGTACGGGAATGCTCCTGGCGTAGAAGACCCCACTGTGAGCCCTCCTCCCTCCTAACGCCCCCGAACCCTGTCTGGACCACTTCCAAGAGCCAGGAGGTTGCCTTAAGTCACCATGGGACCGGCGTTGGGGGAGTTCTAATGTTGTGATCCCCCGTGGCCTAGCTGCCGCGACTCGGAAGCGGGCCCCAACCGTAGGCTCAACGCGACTCCAGCCCGCCCGCGGCCCTTACGTCCTACTTCTCAACCGCAGACCCCCATTTTGCCCAGAGGCCCGCGACAAGTAGAAACACTGTAGCCCCTCCCAAAGCCTCCAAACCTTCCTAACTCTTAAGTCTTCCGGGCGACCCAGCCTTCGAGGAAGGCAGATGGCAGCGGATAGAGTGGCGGCGCAGACGGCACTTACTGCGCGAAGGACGCGGAGCCAAGATGGCGGTAGAGAGAGAACTGGCGAGAGCGTGACCCACGCCTGTGCCGCAGAAGGAAGCCGGAGCGGAGGAGGCGGGACCTTGATCTGCTTCCGGGTCGAGCGCGGCGGCCAGACACTTTCTTTAACGGGGCACCCGTCAGGTTGTTGTCGGCGTGGGGGCGGGGACCAGGTCTAAATAAGGCTAACAATTCTTAAGCGGACGTGCCGGCCTTGGCCGCCCTTCCCTTCCCTTGGGAGGCTCAAGCTCCGCCCGCAGTGGCCGCGGCGGTTTAGTATCCTCGTCCCTGCTACTAATTCAGGAAGACATTAAGTGAATGCAGCTGGTGTGGTGGTGCACACCTGTATTTCCAGCTCTCATGAGGCTGGGGTAAGAGGATCACCAGCTTGTGCCATATTGGGAGACCATGTATGTCTAAGAAAAACAATAATAAAAAATTGTCAGTGGCTCATGCCTGTAATTCTGAGGATCGCGGTTCGAAGCCAGTCGCAGCAGAAAAGTCCCTGCGAGACTCATCTCCAGTTAACCACTCTAAAACCAGAAGTGGTGGTGTGGCTCGAGTAGAGCGCTAGCCTTGAGCACAGAGAGGCTGGGGCAGCTCCCAAGCCCTGAGCTACAAGCCCCACAACCAACAACAAAAGCAAATATCACAGATTGTGTTCACATCATTAGAAAGTAGAAGCCCCAATTGTATTTTTGGACTATAGGGTAATGTAGTTATTTTGCTGTTAACTCTCCACTCCGGGGATGGGGGAGCACATAAGCACACATACAATTTTTTTTTTTTGGCCTATTTTGGAGAATTCTTACTCTAAAATCTTTAGGAGTCCAGGACCCTAAAAGTTGAGGGAACCATACTTCATACAGGATTCTTGAAAAGCAGAATATAAAATCAATTCTTCATTAATGAAAAGTCTACTGACTCCCATACCATAAGCAGCAGCATTGGGCTTAATAGTTTGAAGTTCTCACAGAAAGCATTGAAAAGTCCCAGTTCAACAAACAAACAAAAACTAGAAAGCTTGTATTTTCTTTTTGTCAGTCGTGGGGCTTGAACAGCCTGGGTGCTGCCTCCCTCAGCTCTTCAGTTCAAGGTTAGCTCTCTACCAGTTCAGCCATAGTGCCACTTCCGGTTTTCTGATGGTTTATTAGAGATGAGTTTCATGGACTTTCCTGCCTGGGCTGGCTTTGAATCATGATCCTCAGATCTCAGCCTCCTGAATAGCTAGGATTACAGGTGTGAGCCACTGGCTCTTGGCTGAAAGCTTGTATTTTCTTTTACTTTGTTTCTACCCTTCATCAATGAGTTGGCAAATTAGGAAAGAGAAGTCAATAGTATGTTTCTGTTCTCTTCAGGAGGCAAACATTAACTTCCTTTGTTTTCTTTTTTTTGATCCAACAGGCACTGCAACTTAGTACCTGACACTTTCAACTCATTGCTTGGCAGACTACCACCTAAGCTACCAACTGTTAACATTGACTTTTTTTTTTTTTGCCAGTCCTGGGGCTTGAACTCAGGGCCTAGGCGCTACCCTTGAGCTTCTTCTGCTCAAGGGTAGTGATCTACCACTTGAGCCACAGAGCCACTTCTGGCTTTTTCTGAGTAGCTTATTGGATAAGTCTCATGGATTTTCCTGCCCCTGCTGGCTTAGAAGCATGATCCTAAAATCTCAGCTCCTGAGTAGCTAGGATTACAGGTATGAGCTACTGGCACCTGGTAAACATTGACTTTTTAATGAGCATAGTATGTTCTGTAATTAATTTTATGGGTTAGTATTCCAGCTTTTATTCAAGGGCTTCCATATTAAAGATTAATAGCAACTAGACATTTATAAAACTATAGGAAGCGTAAACTGTCTCCCTTTGAAAGGGTTTTAGTCTTACTCTCCGAGCTCTTGAGATGAATAAATCTTTCATAATTTTGTACTCGAGATTTTTTTCCTGGGCACTGTCCCTGAACTTCTTTTGCTCAAGGCTAGGACTCTTAACACTTAAGCCACTGAGCCACTTCCAGCCTTTTCTGTTTTTGTGGTACTGAGGAATTGAACCTAGGGCTGCATGCATGCTAGGCAAGCACTCTACCACTAAGCCACATTCCCAGCCTGTGTACTCAGGAGTTTTAACTGACAAATTGATTTCAGATTTCAACTGAAGATTGGTCAGGTGTACTGGTACAAACCAGCCTAAGACCCAGTAAAACCTTATTTCAAAACACAAAATAAGGTGGGTAATGGTGGCTCAAGCCTGTAATCCTAGCTATTCAGGAAGCTGAGATCTGAGGATGGCAGTTCAAGCCAGCCCAGGCAGGAAAGTCTTTGTAACTCTTTTCTCAAGAAAAGCTGAAAGTGGTAGTGTGGTACTAGCCTTGAGCAAAAGTAGCTCAGGGACAGTGCCCAGACCCTGAGTTCAATGCTCAAGGGGAAAAAAAAGTCCTGATTACAAAATTACAAAAGATTTATTAATACATTTCAAGCCCCAGGGCTGGCAAAAAACAAAATTCTAGACTGAATAACATATAATACACATAAGGTCAAATAATGAGGAATTTTGCAAAATAGACTTTAATATTTTTTTCTTAAAAAGAGGAAGAAAAAAACATTTCAGTTTGTTACTGCTTTATAATCTGTTTGATATAAAACAAAAGACAAAAAAAGGATGGTGACAATGGAGAAAATAAAATGTTAAAGGCAAAACAGGGAAATTTTCATGACATTATAAAGAACACTATCCTGACAGCTTACTTCTCAATTCCCAGAAGACAGCATGTAAACTAGAATAGTTTTGTTTAGATTATAAAACCAATCAAGACAAATCTTGACCCTTTACAATCCACTATCCCCTAAAAAAAAAGAAAAAACAAAACTTTAAAAAATTTATACATATCTGTACAAAGTCTCAAGTGTTTTTTTGGTCAGTTGTGGGGCTTGAACTCTGGGCCATGGTACTATCCCTCAGCTCTTCAGCTCAAGTACTGCTTGCTCTACCACTTGAGCCACAGTGCCATTTCTAGCTTTTTTTGTTTATGTGGTACTGAGGAATCGAACTCAGGGCCTCATGCAAGAGAGGCAAACACTCTACCACTGAGCCACCTTCCCATCCTGTCTCAAGTGTTTTAACAAATACAATAGGTTTTCTTTCTTTCTTTTTTTTGCTGCCAGTCCTGGGGTTTGAACTCAGGTTCCCGGCTACTGTCCCTGAACTTCTTTTGCTCAAGGCTAGCACTCTTAACACTTGAGCCACAGTGCCACTACTGGATTTTTCTGTTTATGTAGTACTGAGGAATTGAACCCAGGGCTTCATGAATACTAGGTAAGCACTCTAATAAGCCACATTCCCAGCCCTACAATAGCTTTTATAGTGGTGAAACTGGCTAGTTTTCCTAATCTACTACTTTATGAAGGCTAATCTAATTGCTCTGAGGGAAAAAAGATCTACAACTGAAGTAGTTGTGAGCTAAAAATAGAAGTTTTGGACATATTACTGCTCACTTACCTTGGCAACTGATAGAACTGAATATTTACCCCAGAAGTCTTAGAATTATCTTTGTATAATACTAAATTTACAAAATCACCTGCAACTTGCTTATTCTTTATTTTTACTCTTTTAGGAACTTTACCACCCTCTAGTATTCTGAAAAAAAAAAAAAATCCTGTGAGCACAAATTATTTCTCAAGAAAAGAGAATTCTACTTTAAGCCTTTAAGACCCATAGATGGCTCTGACACATTTATTAAATGGCTCCTGAAATATCTGATCCTTGGTTGAAGGTAGATGATGTCCACATTAATCTGAGGGGAGTTGTCTTCAGAAATCTCTTTGTAAATCTAAAAAAGAATAGGTTTTGTCACACAGCAATAAAGGGAAAGAACATACATTTATTTTTTCTACATTCTGACTGGCCTAAGGCATCCATGAAATTCACATCACACATAAAGATTTGCTTTCCTACAGGGAATCAGTGGGCTAGGCTGGTAATACTAGCTACCCAGAGGGCTGAGATCTAAGGACCAAAGCTAGCCTGGTCAGACAATCTGAGACTATTCCAATTAACCAGTAAAAGCTGGAAGTGGAGGTGTGATTCAAATGGTAGAACACCAGCCTTGGAGGAAAAAAAGCTGAACAACAGCACTAGGCCCTGATATGAATTAAAGCCTAGTATTAATACAAAAACAAAACAAGCCAGGTGCCATGGGTGGCTTACACCTGTAATCCTAGCTACTCAGAAGGCTGAGATCTGAGGATCTTGGTTCAAAGCCAGCCTGGGCAGGAAAGTCTGTGAGACTCTCATCTCCAATAAAGCATTCAGAAAACCTGAAGTGGCTCAAGTGGTAGAGAACTAGACTTGAGCTGAAGAGCTGAGGGACAGTGTTCAGCCCCAGAGTTCAAGCCCCATAGTAAAAAAAAAAAAAAAAAAAGGCTGGGTGATGGTGGCACATGTATGTAATCCTAGCTACTCAGGAGGCTGAGATCTGAGGGTCTCATTTCAAAGCCAGCCAGGGCAGGAAAGTCCATGAGACTATTATTTCCAATAAACCACTCAGAAAACGGAAGTGGGGTGGTAGCTCAAGTGGTAGAGTGCTAGCCTTGAGCTGGAGAGCTGAGGGACAGCTCCCAGGCCCAGAGTTCAAGCCCCATAACCTACCAAAAAACAAAAGACGAAGCTTTTCAAGATCAGTCTTATTGTTAATTTGATAAGCACATTATTTTAGGCACCACATAAAGCAATACACATTGAATTCAAAAATCAAGTGGGAAAGGAGTTTATATTTCTCTAATACTGCCATAATTCCAGAAAATCCAATTTCTTGAATAATGTTCATCTTGGTTTTTCTCCTTTTGGCTCCACATTGTGAAGTCTCTCTGAGTCAGAAATTTTCACTGACACTGCTACCTCTGTGTACCTTCTCCTGGTTATATATCCTCTAGGATCATACCAGTTCTCTACTACATTTGGCACTTGATACTTTCCTTGAAACTTCCATCTTTCACCTCTCTACTTGTAAATAATTACCAAGCCTCGAGGATGCTTCCAGTATTGGAGATTTCCAGTATTTGAGTTTTTGTTGTTGTTGTTTTGCCAGTGGTGGGGCCTAAACTCTGGCCCTGGGCTCTGTCTCTCAGCTCTTCCGCTCAAGGCTAGCACTCTACCACTTGAGCCACAGTGCCACTTCTGGCTTTTTCTGCTTATGTGGTGATAAAGAATCGAACCCAGAGGCCTCATGCATGCAAGGCAAGCAGTCTACACTGAGCCACTTTCCCAGTATTCGAGATTTCTAATGTTATTGTCCTAACAGCAACAGCCCAACTGGCCTCTCAAGACTCTCTTCTATCCCATTATCACCTTAGATTTACCTTTTATAGAAAGTACAAATCATGTCACTCTCTTCCAAAAATCTAACAACCTTCCCTGTTCCTATTACAATAAGCCCAGATAAAGTCTATACCTTAGCCTGTTTCATTTGACTTAAATTTCTTTACATCCAAACACATCTATTTTTCCAGATTGGTTGTACTAGCTTGATCACCTCTAGACTAAAGTGATGCTTTCTGTTTTTGCCTTTGCTCAAGAATAAATCCTGAGGGGCTGTGAAGGTGGCTTAGTGGTGGAGTGTTTGCCTTGTATGCCTAAGGCCCTGGGTTTGATTCCTTAGCACCACATAAACAGAAAAGGCTGGAAGTGGCACTGTAGCTTAAATGGTGGAGTGCTAGCCTTGAGCTGAAGAGCTGAGGGACAGCAACCAGGTCCAGAGTTCAAGCCACATGACTGACCAAAAAAAAAAAAAAGAAAAAGAAAAAGAATAAATCCTGAGATGCCTGTGTTTGTAGCTTAGTGGTAGAATAGTTAGGGTTTTTTCTTTTTTTTGGTCAGTCGTGGGGCTTGAACTCTGGGCCTGGGCGCTGTCCCTCAGCTCTTCAGCTCAAGGCCAGCGCTCTACCACTTGAGCTACAGCGCCACTTCCGGTTTTGTGGTGGTTTATTGGAGATAGGAGTCTCACGGTCTCTCCTGCCCGGGCTGGCTTTGAACCGCGATCCTCAGATCTCAGCCTCCTGAGTAGCTAGGATTACAGGCGTGAGCCACCAGCGCCCGAGTGGTAGAATAGTTAGAATGTGCAATGCCTAGGTTTTTTTTTTTCCCCTGTGAAAGGTGGTATTAATATTTGAACTCCTGCCGGGCGCTGGTGGCTCACGCCTGTAATCCTAGCTACTCAGGAGGCTGAGATCTGAGGATCGCGGTTCAAAGCCAGCCCGGGCAGGAGAGACCGTGAGACTCCTATCTCCAATAAACCACCAGAAAACCGGAAGTGGCGCTGTAGCTCAAGTGGTAGAGCGCTCGCCTTGAGCTGAAGAGCTGAGGGACAGCGCCCAGGCCCAGAGTTCAAGCCCCACAACCGACCAAAAAAAAAAAAAAAAAAAATATTTGAACTCCTTTCAGAGAACTTCTATAAGAATTCTAATCTCGGGTTGGGAAGTTGGCTCAGTGGTAGAGTGCTTGCCTTGCATGCCTGAGGCCCTGGGTTCGATTCCTTAGCACCACATAAGCAAAAAAAAAAAAGCGGGGAATGGCGCTGTGGCTCAAGTGGTAGAGCGCTAGCCTTGAGCTGAACTGCTGAGGGACAGCATCCAGGCCCAGAGTTCAGACCCCACGACCGGACCCAAAAAAAAAAAAAAGAAATTTAAATCAGAAGAAGCAGTCCAAGGTACAGAGTTTGTTTGAGCTCATTGTAATAGGAACAGGGAAGGTTGTTAGATTTTGAGTAAGACAGTGATATGATTTGTACTTTCTAAAAAAGGTAAATCTGGGGTGATAATGGGATAGAAGAAAGCCCTGAGAGAGGCCAGTTGGATTATTGCCATAGGGACAATAGCATTAGAAATCTCGAATACTGGAAATCTCCAATTCTGGAAGCATCCTCGAAGCATCCTCAAGGCTTGGTAATTATTTACAAGTAGAGAGGTGAAAGATGGAAGTTTCAAGGAAAGTATCAAGTGCCAAATGTAGTAGAGAACTGGTATGATCCTAGAGGATATATAACCAGGAGAAGGTACACAGAGGTAGCAGTGTCAGTGAAAATTTCTGACTCAGAGAGACTTCACAATGTGGAGCCAAAAGGAGAAAAACCAAGATGAACATTATTCAAGAAATTGGATTTTCTGGAATTATTGCAGTATATACACACTCCTTTCCCACTTGATTTTTGAATTCAATGTGTATTGCTTTATGTGGTGCCTAAGATGTTTTACTCATAATACATTCAAATATGTGCTTATGAAATAAACAACGATGACTGAACTTGAAAAGCCTCATCGAAGCTGCCTGCATTAAGTCTTCTGTATTCCCATTCTATAGTAGCTCAGCTGTAGAGTGGGCTTTAGAAAAAAGTGAAAATAAGTTTTTTTGTTTCTTGTTTTTTGTTTGGTTGTGGGGCTTGAACTCTGGCTGGGCTCTGTCCCACAGCTTTTCAGATCAAGGTTAGCGCACTACCACTTACGCCACACTGCCACTTACGGTTTTCTGGTGGTTAATTGGAGATGGGTCTCATGGAGGAACTGGGAAGATGGCTCAGTGGTAGAGTGCTTGCCTTGCATGCATGAGGCCCTGGGTTTGATTTTTCAGCTCCACATAAGCAGAAAAAACTGGAAGTGGTGCTGTGGATCAAGTGGCAGGGCGCTAGCCTTGAGCTGAAGAGCTGAGGGAGACGTCCAGGCCCAGACCGACAAGACAAAACAAAACAAAACAAAACGAAAGTCTCATGGATTTTATTGCCTGGGTTGGCTTTGAACCATGATCCTCAGATCTCAGCCTCCTGAGTAGCTAGGACTACAGGCATGAGCCATTGGCGCCTGGCTGCTGGCTACTTTTAACAGCAGATTTAAGAAGATCCAGCTAAATATACTCTTAACTGACTTATATAACTGTAATTCCTCTGTACTTTATAATAATAAAATAATAATAATAATAAAAGATCCAACTAGGGAAAGGGAGAGAGTAGAGTCTTACCACTCTTCTTGAGAAGTTCTCCTTTCCGTGATTTATCCAGGTTTTCAAGAAATTGTTCAAATACTTTGACATAGGGTGCTAGACTGGTCTTCTTATAATCTGAATTATGAAGCAGGTAAACTGTAATTAGCATGTTAGCAGCAAGAATAACAAGAAAACATAATTTAAAGTGTAGGGGCTGGGAAGGTGGCTCAGTGGTAGAGCGCTTGCTTTGCATGCCTGAGGCCCTGGGTTCGATTCCTCAGCACCACATAACCAAAAAGAAAAATGTCAGAACTGGACTGTGGCTCAAGCCGTAGATCGCTAGCCTTGAGCTGAAGAGCTGAGGGACAGTGCCCAGGCCCAGAGTTCAGGCCCCACGACCGGACCCCAAAAAAATAAAATAATTTAAATATTATTTATAAACACAAGTAATTATTTAAATATTCACTGACTACATGTTATATATTAAGTCCTATGCTGAATTTTAAAAAAGGTAAGTCAGCTGGGTGCGTTGGCTCACGCCTGTAATCCTATCTACTCAGGAGACTGAGGTGAGAGGATCACGGTTCAAAGCTAGCCCGGGCAGGAAAGTCTGTGAGACTCTTATCTCCAATAAAACCACTAGAAAACCGGAAGTGGCACTGTGGCTTTAAGTGGTCGCCTTGCGCTGAACTGCTGAGGGACAGTGTCCAAGCCCAGAGTTCAAGCCCCACGACTGACAAAAAAAAAAAATATAAATCTACACATATATTTATTTTTAAGTGAGTCCTGGGGCTTGAACTCTGGGGTTGGGCACTCTCCCTAAGCTCTCAGCTCAAGGCTAGCATTCTACCACTTGAGCCACAGCACCACTCACGGTTTTCTGGTGGTTTTTTGGAGGTAAGAATTTCAAGGACTTTCCTGCCCAGGCTGGCTTTGAACCTCAATCCTCAGATCTCAGACTCTTGAGTAGCTAGGATTACAGGTGTGAACTGCCCGTGCCCAGCAGTCAAAATATTTTATCTTAAGTTAACTGGAAGTCTGGTTTCCACACTACTGGCTTACGCCTGTCATCTTAGCTAATCACAAAAAGTGGAAGTAGAACTGTGGTTCAAGTGGTAGAGCACTAGCCATGAGCAAAAATGCTCAGAGAGCCGGGCACTGGTGGCTCACGCCTGTAATCCTAGCTACTCAGGAGGCTGAGATCTGAGGATCGCGGTTCAAAGCCAGCCCGGGCAGGAGAGACGGTGAGACTCCTATCTCCAATAAACCACCAGAAAACCAGAAGTGGCGCTGTAGCTCAAGTGGTAGAGCACTTGCCTTGAGCTGAAGAGCTAAGGGACAGCGCCCAGGCCGAGTTCAAGCCCCACGACCAACAACAACAAAAAAAAAATGCTCAGAGACAGCATCCAGGCTCTGAGTTCAAGCCCAGGACTAGTGCGCGCGCGCGCGCGCGCGCGCGCACACACACACACACACACACACACACACACACACACACACACACACACACACACAGATTTAAATAATTATCAATGTCAACTGACAATTTAATATTCCAGTATAGATCCCAGTGTTTAGAAGTTGCTTAGTAAATGTATGTTGAAACATTTGATTCAGTAAAATCACTTGGGGAATTGATGAACAACAGAGCACTCTTATAGCTTTACATATTACAGAATAGCTTTCACAATAAACATTCACCATTCTGTTCTGATTCTAAGGAGAATTGATTACTGGAATGCAGATGGATATTTATACGAAAAGCTTGAATCAGTGCCAGTGTCTCACGCCTGTAATTCTATCTACTCAGGAGGCTGAGATCTGAGGATCTCGATTCAAAGACAGCCTGGGCAGGAAAGTCCATGAGACTTACCTCCAATTAACCACCAAAAAGCTGTAAGTGATTCAAGTAATACAGTACCAGCCTTGAGTGAAAAAGCTAAGGGGCAGTGTCTAGGCCCTGGGTTCAAGCCCCCCAAAAAAGGTAAGTTTCAATATGTAATATGTTTACTTACTTCTGGTTCTATGTTTGGTATCAGACTCAGTTTCACCTTCTCCTTTTTCATTTTCATTAGTGGAAATGACATCCAATTCATGGCAGATAGCGCTAAACGTAACAAGAGAAATTTAAAGGTAGTGCATAGTACATTTGAATCCCATTGTGTTGTGGAAAATATTATATGGTTAAGCTGTAGCCCAGGGGTAGTGTACTTGCTTAGCATGTACAGGAAGGCCATGGGCCCCACCCCAGGCCAATTAACAAAACAAAATGAAAAAAAGTGGTGGATTAAATTTGGTATAGTATGAAAATCATGGCATCTTAGTAAATTAAATTAATTAGGCAGGGTGCTGGTGGCTCATGCTTGTAATCCTAGCTTCTAAGGAGGCTGAGATCTGAGGATCATGGTTCAAAGCCAGCACAGGCAGAAAGTCTGTGAGACTCTTATCTCCAATTAACCACCAGACAACAGGAAGTGGTGTTGTGGCTCAATGGTAGAGCACTAGCCTTGAGCTGAAGAGCTGAGGACCGAGAGTTCAGGCCCCACAACCGACAAAAAAAAAAAAAAAAAGTTGTAGAGTTTTTTCAAGAATATTGCTAAAGGGCCGGGAAGGTGGCTTAGTGGTAGAGCGCTTGCCTTGCATGCTTGAGGCCCTGGGTTCGATTCCTCAGCACCACATAAGCAAAAAGAAAAAAGCCGGAAGTGGCGCTGTGGCTCAAGTGGTAGAGCGCTAGCCTTGAGCTGAAGAGCTGAGGGACAGAGCCCAGGCCCAGAGTTCAGGCCCCACAACCGGACCAGAAAAAAAAAAAAAAGAATATTGTTAAAGACTAGACAAATACGTAGTAAAGATTTTTTTTTTTTTGGTGCAGTGCTAGGGATGGAACCTGGTCCTTGTAGGTACACAAATACTATACTACTGATACATCTTTAGCCTAAAACTTTTGGTATGTCTAAGTTGGCATTTCTCAGGTTTATAATCATCATCATCATCTTGTTGTTATTATTTTGGGTGCTGGGCATTGAGTCCAGAGTTTTTTTTTTGTCGGTCGTGGGGCTTGAACTCTGGGTCTGGGCGCTGTCCCTCAGCTCTTCAGCTCAAGGCGAGCACTCTACCACTTGAGCTACAGCGCCACTTCCGGTTTTCTGGTGGTTTATTGGAGATAGGAGTCTCACGATCTCTCCTGCCCGGGCTGGCTCTGAACCGCGATCCTCAGATCTCAGCCTCCTGAGTAGCTAGGATTACAGGTGTGAGCCACCAGCACCCGGCTGAGTCCAGAGTTTTATCCTGAGATACACCCTAGATCTTCCCAGACTTCTTATAATCTTTTTTTTTTTTTTTGGTTGGTCATGGGGCTTGAACTCTGGGTTTGGGTGCTGTCCCTACGCTCTTTAGCTCAAGGCTAGTACTCTACCGCTTGAGCCACAGTGCCACTTCCGGGTTTCTAGTGGTTTATTGGAGATAAGAGCCTCATGGACTCTTCCCAGGCTGGCTTTGAACCAAGATCCTCAGATCTCAGCCTCCTGAATAGCTAGGATTACAGGCGTGAGCCACCAGCGCTCGGCAATCTTTTTATATTAGGGCATCATCAACTTATCTTACAATAAAGTATTTTCATAACCAAATATACTATTCCGGTATAGCTACCTCTCTAAGAAGGGACCTAATATAAGTCTCTTTCGTTGGGGGGGGGGGAGGGAAATAAGTCTCCTTCGAATTCAAAACAATATTCACAAATAAGAACATACCTTATAGTTGGAACAGTAAATGGATCAAACTGATCTACGTTCTGTAAATCAATAGGCACAGAAATGCGACCTGTAAGAACCAGAGGTTATAAATTGATGGTTATAGAGTACAAAACAGTTATTTTTGGTTAATTTTGATTTTAATTTTACAGAGTGCTGGGGTGGGGGGCAGGCACCAGTAGCTCATGCCTGTAATCCTAGCTATTTAAGACTGAGATCTGAGGATAGTTTGAAGCTAGCCCAGAAAGGAAAGTCTATGAAACACTTACCAATAAACTACCAAAAATGTGGAAGTAGGGCTGTGGCTCAAGTGGTAGAGAGATACTCTTGAGCTGAAGAGCCGAGGGACAGTGCCCAGGCCAGATTTCAAATCCCACAACCGGAAAAAAAATAAATAAAAAATGTAAAAAGAGCTTTTGTTGCCTAGTAACATCATAGTTGTCAGTGTATAGAAATGCTGTAATGTTTGTTCAATGGCAAAACAAACTAATGACATCTTTCTCAGAAGGTATCCTGTTGTTAAATGAAACACCACCCTTGATAACATCACCTTACTTTTTATAGTACACCTGGGATGCCACATTAAGTCATCATGTCTAGGGGCTAGGGATGGAACTCAGTGGTATAATACTTGCATGTGTGAGGTCCTTGGTTCAACTGGGCAGAAGCGAGGGGGGGGGAATTTACTTCAAAAATGACATTGCAACACTAAAGAATACCAGGTAACACCTAAAATAAGGGAACTGGAAATTGTTACTTGAAGAGTAAAAAGACTTATAGCTACAAGATATGAAAGGAAAAGGACAGCTAGGTGTTGGTGGATCATGCCTATAATCCTACCTACTCAGGAGGCTGAGATGTGAAGATCACAGTTCTAAGCCAGGCTGAGCAGGAAAGTCTGTGAGATTCTTACCTCCAATTAACGACCAAAAAGCCAAAAGTGGAGCTGTGTCTCAGTGGGAGAGCACCAGCAGCCTTGAATGAAAAAGCTAAGAGACAGTGCTTAGGCATTGAGTTCAGGCCCTAGTTCTAGCAGGGAAAAAAAAAAAAAGAAACGACAAAAAAATTCTGAGGGATGGGCTGGGAAGGTGGCTCAGTGGTAGAGCACTTGCCTTGCATGCTCGAGGCCCTGGGTTCGATTCCTCAGCACCACATAAGAAAAAAGCTGGAAGTGGCAATGTAGCTCAAGTGGTAGAGGGCAAGCCTTGAGCTGAAGAGCTGAGGAACAGCGCCCAGGCCCAGAGTTCAGGCCCCACAACCGGACCCAAAAAAAAAAAAAAAACAAAAAAAATTCTGAGAGATGCATAGTGAAGAAGCCCAGAACTTGTGTACTTTGGGAACTGAATTCTGTGCAGTGACACAATTGGTTTTATGCCGTCGGATAAGGCATTTTAACCTTTCCGATTCTTGTTTTCTCATCTTTGCAATGACAATGGTCTTGTAGCTTTTAAGAGCCTTTCTAACTCCAACTGAAACACTTCAAGATAGCAGAAAGGCATCTGGTAAGGTGGGTGCTGGTGGCTCATGCCTGTAATCCTAGCTGCTCAGGAGGCTAAGATCTGAAGATCATAGTTTAAAGACAACCTGGGCAGGAAAGTCCATTGAGACTCTTATCTTCAATTAACAACCAGGAAACCGTATGTGGCACTGTGGCTCAAAGTTGTAGAGCACTAGCCTTGAGAGAAAAAGCTCAGGCATGGCTCAAGCCCCACAACTGACAAAAAAATAAAATAAAATAAAATCTGGTAGCTACTTGACATTGCAAAAATAATTTAGGTATGAGCTGACAGCAATTCTTCCACATTTAACATCACAGATAAAGGCATTTACATCTAATGACATGCTTGTTAAAACAGTTTTTATTTTTACAGTGTACCTGTTTTAGGATGAACACTAAAAGGACTCTTCAGTAAATGATTGATTCCTTTGCTAACATTGATATCCAGCCGTGGAAAACAATATTGGAGCATAATCTCCCACTCCAGCCAGAGTCCACAATTGCTACCCTGAAAGCAGATTCAAGGCCAGCATGAGGATCAGTAGGAATTTTTGAGTTATTTCTTTAAAGACAGTTAAAAAAACAAAAAGATTCTTGCCCATGTAATTGTAACCCCTCTGTACAGTATTTTCACAATAAAAAAAAAAGAAAAAAAAAGGAAAAACACAAAAAGATCTTATACCATTTTTTTTTTTTGTCGGTCGTGGGGCTTGAACTCTGGGCCTGGGCGCTGTCCCTCAGCTCTTCAGCTCAAGGCGAGCGCTCTACCACTTGAGCTACAGCGCCACTTCCGGTTTTCTGGTGGTTTATTGGAGATAGGAGTCTCATGGTCTCTCCTGCCCAGGCTGGCTTTGAACCGCGATCCTCAGATCTCAGCCTCCTGAGTAGCTAGGATTACAGGCGTGAGCCACCAGCACCCGGCTTTCTTATACCATTTTTAACTGACCAAAATATCAGAGCCTAATTAAAGAACTGCATAATTATATTAATAAATATAATTTCAATAGAACATATCTGAGATGTACTGACTATTTTCTTTAACTGCTCCCAGCGCTGAAGTGAACTGTGAGACTTCTGGAACTCTCCTTGAAGTTCATCATGAATTGGTGACTTGTTAAGGAACACTCATTCAGGCGTATCAAAGAACAATTGTTTTTAGTATGCATTACCACAAGGATATCTAAACTTTATACATATATAGGAAGTTACTATTCATATCTTCTGAAACATAATGTAAATAATTAAATCCTTAAAAAAATTCCCTTATAAAAATAGCAGTTGCATGAAAGAATGCTAAAGTAATTAGAAGGGCACCTGAAAGCTTTCCCTTGTCTGCATGTATTTTAAACTAAATGATTCATGCTTATTTATTTAGTTTCAGGTTTTGGACTTAGGGCCTTGCACCCTTTAGGGCGTTCTCACTCTACCACGTTTTTTTTTTTTTATTGTGAAGATACTATACAGAGGGTTACAGTTACATGAATGAGGTAATGAGTACACTTCCTCTTGAACATTGTTACCCCCTCCATTGTTTTCCCCCTACCATCCCCTCCCTCCCTACCTTCCCTGAGGTTCTTTTTTTTTTTATTGTGATTAAGTGATTACATAATTTCCGGAATTTCACAGTATTGTGGAATAATGATGCTCATTTAAAGTCACAAGTTCATTCTAACTTTCCTGGAGCAAATTGTCTATCACAGTCTGTAACATATAACGGTGTTCACATGTTATACATCATACATGTGATCAGCAGCATGGGGATATTTAGTAGTGGTTTGACCAGATGTCACTCTACCATCTTTAGGGTTGGCACTCTACCACTGAAGCCATGCCTCCAGCCAGGTTTTTTCTGGTTACCTGGAGATCAACTTCTTTTTTTTTTTTTTTGTCAGTTATGGGGCCTGAACTCTGGGCCTGGGCGCTGTCCCTCATCTCTTCAGCTCAAGGCTAGTGCTCTACCACTTGAGCCACAGCGCCACTTCCAGCTTTTTCTACTTATATGGTGCTGAGGAATCGAACCCAGGGCCTCATCCATGCAAGTTAAGCACTCTACCACTGAGCTTCCTTCCTAGCCCTTGGAGATGAACTTTTGATGACTTTTGTGCTTGGGCTAGCTTTGAAGCTAGATTTTCAAGCTTTCAACCTCCTGAGTAGCTAGGATTACAGGTGTGAGCCACCCCGTTTCTCATTAGAGTTTAGACTAGAAATATAAAAATGTAAAAACATAGGAGATTTTTGTGCAAAAAAAAATTAACTTTATATATAATATATATGCAAGCAAACATACTTAAAATGCTACTGATACAACTAGCTAACAGAAATGTTCTCAGGAGGGCTGGGAAGGTGGCTCAGTGGTAGAGCGCTTGTCTTGCATGCCTGAGGCCCTGGGTTCGATTCCTCAGCACCACATAAGCAAAAAGAAAAAAGCCAGAAGTGGCGTTGTGGCTCAAGTGGTAGAGCACTAGCCTTGAGCTGAAGAGCTGAGGGACAGCACCCAGGCCCAGAGTTCAGGCCCCACGACTGGACCCCCCCCCCCCCCCAAAAAAAAAAAAGAAATGTTCTCAGGAGGGCTGGGAAGGTAGTTCAGTGGTAGAGTGCTTAACTTGCATACATGAGGCCCTGGGTTTGATTCCTCAGTACCACATAAACAGAAAAGGCTGGAAGTGGTACTGTGATTCAAGTAGTAGAGTGCTAGCCTTGAGCTGAAGAGCTCAGGGACAGTGCTCAGGCCTAAAGTTCAAGCCCGATGACCAACAACAACAACAACAACAACAACAACAAAGAAATGTTCTCAGGAAAGGATATATTTTTCAGGAACAAGGGCTAAAACTTTATCCCAGCTTTCTTTGTTTTCAAGAATATTTTGATCCACCAAGGCATATTCTTCAAAATATTTTTTAATTATATTTATAGATTTTCTGTAGGAAGAACAATAACAAAGGTCCCAATACTATTAGCAACCCATATTGCATAGATGCTAATGCCACTGGGTGGGGGGGCTATTGCTTATTTTTCCTGAATTTCTAGAACTAGGTAAAGAAAGAATAATAAGCCTCTTCTAGTTTGATAATATATCAATATTACAATAGGAGATACACTTCTACAGTTTCTACTCTGAAAAATGAACTTTAAAATCTCTTCAAGTAGCTGAGCGCTGGTGGCTCATGCCTGTAATCCTAGCTACTCAGAAGGCTCAAAGCCAGCCTGGGCAGGAAAGTCCAAGAAACTCTTATCTCCAGTAAACCACCAGAAAACTGGAAGTGGTGCTGTGGCACAAGTGGTAGAGTGCTAGCCTTGAGCTGAAGAGCTGAGGGACAGTGCCCAGGCCCAGAGTTCAAGCCCTATGACTGACAAAAAAAAAAAAAAAATCTTCAAGTGAGCTAGGCATTTGGGAGGCGGAGGGAATAAGAGTTTGAAACCAGCTACCCAGAAAGGGCTACCAACTCAAGCTACAGAGAGATACTGTTTCAACAAACGAAAAAGCAAAAAGAAAATACAAACAGAACTCAAAAAATTAAGTTTGAAACCTGCAAATGTATCTCACACCTATTGTTTCAGCTTTCCTACAACTCTGATAGGTATTAAGCACATACTGTTCTCTATATCATGCAGGTAGGGAAGAAAGACCCCTAACATTTTATCAAGTCCATAGTAAGTGACAGAATAGGGATTTTTCCTCCCAACATAATGAATACTCTTTCCATCATTCTAGTAGTTAATTCAATGTAAAAAGCAGTTGGGCAGTCAAGGATATGAATTACATTATATGTTAAATTACTTGTGTAAAGCCAAAGAAATGATATAACCTTTCTAAACTCATTTTCCTCATTTGCAAATGGAAGTACTATCATGTCTCTCAAAAGTTGTAACCAATGGAAATAATTATAGAACCTATCAAGAACATAAAATAGGCTTTCAACTACCTGTAGCTATTATTATAAAATGCTACCTGTTAAAAACTGACAGGAAGGTGGCTCAGTGGTAGAGTGCTTGCCTTGCATGCATGAGGCCCTGGGTTCGATTCCTCAGCACCAGCAAAAAGAAAAAAGCCAGAAGTGGTGCTGTGGCTCAAGTGGTAGAGCGCTAGCCTTGAACTGAAGAGCTGAGGGACAGTGCCCAGGCCCAGAATTCAGGCCCCACGAGCGGACCCCCCAACAGACAAAACAAAACAAAAAAAAACTAATAGAAATTCTAAAAGTAATGTGAGCAGATCAGGTACAACGTAAACTTGTGTCTGAATCTTTTCCAACAGACCTGACAAAAGGGTGAATTTTTTCACTTAGATGAACTTTCTTTTTAACATCTTGTCCTCCCTGAAAAACATCAAAAAAGAAACTTTATGAATATTACATAAGTAAAATAATTAAAATAATTTTAATGTGTCCTATTATTCTATTTAAAAGTATATAAATTCAAAGACACTGTCTAATTCTGTCAAAGTAAAGCAGTATAGATGCTATTTTATATTATCTCACTACTGTAACTTTCTGGGTTAATTTTACTTGATACAATTAAACTAGAAAAGTAAATTAACCTTCCTTTTGTCACAAAGGATACTTAACAGTAAAATAAAAAACCATTTTTTTGGTGCCAGTACTGGGCCTGAGTTCTGTCCCTTAGCTTTTTCCCTAGTGCTCTACCACCTGAGCCACAGCTCCCCCCACTTCTACCTTTTTGGTAGTTAGCTGAAGAGTCTCACAGACTTTCCTGACTAGGCTAGCTTTGAACTGTGATCCTCAGATTTCAGTCTCCTGAGTAGCTAGAATTACACACATAGCACCCAGTTAAAATACTTTTTTTTTCATTCCCCCCTTCCCCGTTTTGGGGCTTGAACTCTGGGCTTGGGCGCTGTCCCTCAGCTCTTTAGCTCAAGGCTAGCACTCTACCACTTGAGCCACAGTGCCACTTCCAGTTTTGTTGGTTTATTGGAGATAAGAGTCTCAAGGGGGCTGGGAAGGTGGCTTAGCAGCAGAGTGCTTATCTCCCATGCATGAGGCCCTGGGTTCGAGTCCTCAGCACCACATAAGCAGAAAAAGCTGAAACTGGCACTCTGGCTCAAGTGGTAGAGCGCCAGAGCTGAAGGACAGTGCCCAGGTCCAGAGTTCAGGCCCCACAACCAACCAACCAAGAAAAAAAAAAAAAATAGAGTTTCTAGGACTTTCCTGACCAGGCTAGCTTTGAACTCAGAGCTCAGCTTCCTGAGTAGCTTGGATTATAGGCATGAGCCTGTAAAAATTAGGTTACTAGCTGGGTGCTGGTGGCTCATGTCTGTAATTCTAGCTACTCAGGAGGCTGAGATCTGAGGATCATGGTTCAAAGCCAGCCCGGGCAGGAAAGTCCATGAAACTCTTATTTCCAATAAACCACTAAAAAAACAGAAGTGGTGCTGTGGCTCACGCAGTAGAGCGCTTGCCCTGAGCTGAAGAGTGCAGAGACAGTGCCCAAGCCCAGAGTTCAAGCCCTACGACCGACAAAAAAAAAAAAAAAAAAGGTTACTATGATTTTAAATGATGATTGGTAAGACCATCAACTCTACAATGAAAATGTGTAAGTACAGTTTAATTTTCTGTGTTACTAAACATATAGGTGTTGTATCATCTAATAAACGAAGAAATGTAAATTATAATGAAGAAGACCTTACCTTTACCACACTCAAATACTCAACTATCCCAGAACGTACTGCAGAGGATAATTTCCTAACTGATTCATCACACACCCAACAATGAACACCTCTCCTTCCAGAATATACCCAAAGACGATGCTTAAATCCAAAGTCCTCTGAAGAGGGAAGAAATAATAGGTTTTAGGGCAAATCTGTATACTTCTAGTTTTTTGTTTTTTTTTTGGTTGTGGGGCTTGAACTCTGGGCCTGAGCGCTGTCCCTCAGCTCTTCAGCTCAAGGCGAGCGCTCTACCACTTGAGCTACAGCGCCACTTCCGGTTTTCTAGTGGTTTATTGGAGATAAGAGTTTCACGGACTTTCCTGCCCAGGCTGGCTTTGAACCGCGATCCTCAGATCTCAGCCTCCTGAGTAGCTAGGATTACAGGCGTGAGCCACCGGCGCCCGGCTTATACTTCTAGTTTTTACTTACTGTTAATTTCATATATTACCTATTTCTACATGTACACTTATAGTGTGCCCCATGTTCTTCTCTTTATAACTTTACCTACCTTGGTCTCTGTCAAGTATTTGTATTCATAACTCTATACCTGATCAATTGCTATTTATCTTAAAAAAGAAAACCCTGAGAATATTGTGGTAATATTCATGGTATTTATAATAGTGCCTGATATACAATAACCCTGTATGTAAGAGTTAGATATCAGCATAACCATCATCAACTCTTTTAGAAAGCCTTAAAAAAATTAAAAACAAAAATGCTGAAACAGTGTTTCACTAGGTAGTCTAGATTGGCCTCAAACTGTAGATCCTCTTGCCCCTGAAGGCTGGGATTACAAGTGTGTTGCCACCATGTCCAGATGAGGTTTTTTTTTGTTGTTGTTTGTTTCTTTCTTTTGTGCTGGTACTGAGGCTAGAACTCAGAGCCTGGGTGCTGTCCCTTAGCTTTTTTACTCAAGGCTGGTGTTCTACCATTTGAACCACAGCTTGTTCTCTAGCTTTTTGCTAGTTAATTGATAATAAGAATCTCATGGATTTTCCTGCTCAGACTGCCTTTGATGCTGAGATGCTCAGATCTCAACCTCCTGAGTACCTGGGATTACACGCATGAGCCACCAGTGCCTGGCTCTGATGAGTTGTTCTTTGTTTTTTAAATCTGATCTTTGCATATTCTTGTATGTACTCTTGCTGTTTGAGACATTCTTAGGGGCTGGGAAGGTTGCTCAGTGGTAGAGCGCTTGCCTTATATGCATGAGGCCCTGGGTTCGATTCCTCAGCACCACAAAAGAAAAAGTCGGAAGTGGTGCTGTGGCTCAAGTGGTAGAGTGCTAGTCTTGGGCTAAAGAACTGAGGGACAGTGCCCAGGCCCAGAGTTCAGGCCCCATGACAGGGCCCCCCCCCCCAAAAAAGACATTCTTAGATGTCTTCTTAGATTATGTAACCCATTTGAGGTAACAACTGGTAGCTTTTGTGTTTTCCTCATTGAGAACAGTACCTAACACAGTTTCTCAGTAGAAGACTGAACTGGAAAAAGCACATTAGTTTGTTCAACAGTTTCTCAATAGAAGACTGAACTGGAAAAAAGCATGTAAGTTTGTTCAACAGTCGTATTAAAGTTTCCACTATAACTTTTCTTTTATTTTCCCTTATGTTTTAAGGAAATATAGGAATTTTTGAGATTTGATTATAAAATACAGAGATTACTGGGCACCAGTGACTCATGTCCCTAATCAGGATAATGGTTCAAAGCCAGCCCTGGGCAGAAATTTCCATGAGTTTTTTTTTTGATGGTCCTGGGGTTTGAACTCTGGGCCTGGGGGTCGGTCTGTCCCTCAGCTCTTCAGCTCAAGGCTAGTACTCTACCATTTGAGCCACAGTACCACTTCCAGTTTTCTGGAAGAAAGGAGTCTGGAGATAAGAGTCTCAGACTTTCCTGCCTCTGCTGGCTTTGAACTGTGATCATCATATCTCAGCCTCCTGAGTAGCTAGGATTGTAGGCATGAGCGACTGGCACCCAGCAACAAGAGCTTTTTTGTTTTTCCAGGGCTGAGGACCGTACCCAGGGCCTTGCGGGCGCCCTTCTGCTGGGCTAAACCCCCAGCCCCTCCAAGAGCTTATCTCCTATTCACCCTCAAAAAACTGGAAGTAGCTGGGGCATGGCAGGCTCATGCCTGTAATCCTAGCTACTCAGGAGTCTGAGATCTGAGGATCCCAGTTCAAAACCAGCCCAGGCAGGAAAGTCCATGAGACTCTTATCTCCAATTAACCACCAGAAACCCAAAAGTGGTGCTATGGCTCAAGTAGTAGAACGCTTGCCTTGAACTGAAGAGTGCAGTGGCAGCACCCAGGCCCAGAGTTCAAGACCCACAACCAACAAAAAACAAAAGCAAAAACAACCTGGAAGTAGAGCTGTGGCTCAAATGGTAGAGTACCAACCTTGAGCAAAAAACAAAGGGACAGCACTCAGGCCCTGATTTCAAACTCTAGTACCAGCATACACATATACAATAATAATAGTGATAATAATCATAATAGTAATAAAAATAAAATACAGATACTAATATTCAAAGGAAAACAGATTTCCATTTGACCCCACTCTGGGACTGCTGATACTTGCCCTTCAAGGCTCGGTCGATGATGCGTATGGCCATTGTCATGAGGGTCCAGCACTTAGAACATATATCTGCAGAACTGAGCAGAGTTATCATTACTAACTGTTGGGGATGTCACCCACCCTAGCAGTGTGATATGTGGTACTTACCTACAGCATCTCCTAACATCATCATAGTCTGTCATGTCAATGTCAAACACCAGTTCTTTTTCTTGAGCTTGGAAGACTCCCAGCTTTACTGTATTGTGTTGATTAGGCTACAGATACAAAATGTTGATCAGTGTCTGTAAGACTGTCATGCTAAGTTTGCTTATTTTCTATGCACATGGAAAAAGTGGCCAAGAAGAAATGAAGAAACTATATAATTTCAGGTCCATGTCAATTAAGGAGTTCATTACTCTGGATCCCACAAATCCAGAATTAGGTTTGACAAATGTATATCCACTAAATATTGGTTGATAGGAAAAATAAAGCTATTTTAGGTTTCTGATAGGATAGCTGAAGACTGATCTGGCTTGGCCATGTTACTAGGGAATATGAAGTCAGTTTCTCTAGATTCTTGATATAATGAAAATTCCACTAGCATGGAAATCTTTGCCTTGGTCACTAATTTATACCTAGAACAGGATCTGGCAAAGAGCTAATTGCTTTTAAAATAGACTTTGAAGCCAGGTGCCAGTGGCTCATGTCTATAACCCTAGCTCCTCAAGAGGCTGTAATCCGAGGAGTGCCGTTCAAAAACAGCCCAGGCAGGAAAGTCTGTGGGACTCTTATCTCCAAATAACCTGTAAAAAATCAGAATGGGGCTGGTTCAAGCCCAGTACATGCACATGTTACATACATAGTACACGCACATGTTACATAAATAAATAAATATGTAAATAAAACTGACTTTGAGGGCTGGGAAGGTGGCTCAGTGGTAGAGCACTTGCCTTGCTCCATGAGGCCCTGGGTTCGATTCCTCAGCACCACATAGCAGAAAAAAAAAGCTGGAAGTGGCGCTGTGGCTCAAGTGGTAGAGCGCTAGCCTTGAGCTGAAGAGCTGAGGAACAGCGCCCAGGCCCAGAGTTCAGGCCCCATGACTGGACCCCCCCCGCCCAAAAAAAACAAAAAACAAAAAAAACTGACTTTGAGTCAATCTTCCTAAGATTTTTAGTAATCTATTCTTTTTCTTTTTAATTTTTTATTGTAAAGATACTATACAGAGGGTTACAGTTACATGAGTAAGGTAATGAGTACACTTCTTATTGAGCATTGTTACCCCCTCCATTGTTTTCACCCTACCATCCCTTTAGTAATCTATTCTTAAATACAAATAAGAAAAATATCAAAATATGAGGAAAGCCTCCAAGAGGAGAAAAAGGGAAAACAAAAACAAAAAATACTACAGAAAAGTGATTGTGCAACTGAAGAAAATTTGGCAAACTATCTTTAAAATCCTTAAATAGGGCTGGGAAGGTGGCTCAGTGGTAGAGTGCTTGCCTTGCATACCTGAGGCCCTAGGTTTGATTCCTCAGCACCATATAAGCAGAAAAAGCCAGAAGTGGTGCTATGACTCAAGCAGTAGAGCACTCGCCTTGAGCTGAAGAGCTCAGGGACAGCACCCAAGCCTAGAGTTCAAGCCCCTTGACCGACAAAAATAAAAACAAAAAAAACACCTCTTGGAAATTGCCAGGAGAGCTAGTGGCTCAAGCCACCATAATCCTTGTTCCTCAAAGAGGCTGAGATGTGAGAATCAAGGTTCAGAACCAGCCTTTGCAAAGAAATCCTAAGACTTATCTACAAATGAGCACTGAAAGCCAGAATTGGAGGCATGGATCAAGTGGCAGAACATCAGTTGTGAGCAAAAAAGCCAAGCAAGAAAAACTGAGCAAGAGCTTGGGGTTCTGGTTTTAAGCCCTACTACCAGCAAAACAACAACAACAAAAAAAACCCCACACAAAGTCACATACACACACACACACACACACACACACACACACACACACACACACACACACACACACACACACACACACACACACACACACACACACACACACACACACACACACACACACACACACACACACCTAAAAACTCTTGGAAATTGGGGCTGGGAAGATGGCTCAGTGGTAGAGCGCTTGCCTTGCATGCATGAGGCCCTGGGTTCGATTCTTCAGCACGACATAAGCAAAAAGAAAAAAATCCAGGAAGTGGCGCCATGGCTCAAGTGGTAGAGCGCTAGCCTTGAGCTGAAGAGCTGAGGGACAGTGCCCAGGCCCAGAGTTCAGGCCCCACGACCGGACCCCCCCCCCCCCAAAAAAATAAAATAGAATAAAATAAAGTAGAGGGCTGGGAAGGTGGCTCAGTGGTAGAGTGCTTGCCTTGCATGCCTGAGGCCCTGGGTTCGATTCCTCAGCACCACATAAGCAAAAAGAAAAAAAAGCTGGAAGTGGCGCTGTGCTCAACTGGTAGGGCGCTAGCCTTGAGCTGAAGAGCTGAGGGACAGGGCCCAGGTCCAAGAGTTTAGGCCCCACAACCAGCAAACAAACAAAAAAATAAATAAAATATAGTAGAATATAGTAGAAATGAAAATTTTAGGAAATGTACCAGAAAATAGAGCAAAAAGAAAGATAGGAAGTATAATTAGAAGATCAGTCCAAAAGGTCTAACATTTGACTTTAGGATTTATGCTTTTCTTCTTTTTGGGGGAACTACACAGGGTCTCACTATGTAGCCCAGACAAAATTAGTATGTAGCTCAGGCTGGCCTTGAACTCATGACCCTCTTGCCTCAGCTTCCTCAGTATAGGGATTAAGGTGTTCATCACCATGTAAAGATGATTTTAGGACTTTTAAAGAGACCAGAGAAAATAGATAACAAGAATTACGTTAAACAGGGGCTGGGAATGTGGCTTAGTGGTAGAGTGCTTGTCTAGCATGCATGAAGCCCTGGGTTCAATTCTTCAGTACCACATAAACAGAAAAAGCTGGAAGTAGTGCTGTGACTCAAGTGGTAGAGTGCTAGATTTGAGCAAAAGAAGCTAACGGACAGTGCCCAGGCCCTGAGTTCAAGACCCCAGGACTAGCAATAAAAATTAAAAAAATATATATATGTATATATATATAATGTCCTTAATGTCTTCTGCTAACCCCAAAAAGAGTTTCCTCAGCATTGAAGAAAAATAGTTCATTATTGCAAGGGCCCATCAAAAATCTAGCATAAGGCTGGGAAGGTGGCTCAGTGGTATAGTTCTTGCCTGGAATGCATGAGGCCCTAGGTTTGATTCCTCAGCACCACATAACCAGAAAAAGCTGCAAGTGTTGCTGTGGCTCAAGTGGTAGAACTCTAGCCTTGAGCTGAAAAGCTGAGGGACAGAGCCCAGGCTGAGTTGAGGCCCCATGACTGACAAAAAAAAAAAAAAAATCTAACACAATAACTTAGTCATTGGCAACTCACGCCTTTAATCCTAGCTCCTCAGGATGCTGAGACCTGAGGATTGTGGTTTGAAGTCAGATAGGACAGAAAAATCTGTGAGACACCATCTCCAATTAAACCAAAAAAGTTGAACTGGAAGAAAAGGTATGGTTTAAGTGGCAGAGTGAAAAAGTTAAGGAACGGTGCCTAAGCCCTGAGTTCAAGTTCTAAGTTCATTACATATATATGTAGTATCAAAGTGATTTCCTAATAAAACCAGTATAAAAGTGCAAAAGACAGAAACCAAGAATAACTGTAAATGCTGGGAGAGAATACAGTTCTATATTTCTCAAGCTATGTTGACTTTCTTTTTTGTTTTTGTTGGTCATGGGGCTTGAACTCTGGGCCTGGGTGTTGTCCTTCAGCTGTTCAGTTCAAGGCTAGCACTCTACCACTTGAGCCACAGTGCCACTTCCAGTTTCTGAGTGGTTTATTGGAGATAAGAGTCTCACAGACTTTCCTGCCCGGGCTGGATTTGAACTGTGATCCTCAGATCTCAAACTCCTGAGTAGCTAGTATTACAGGTGTGAGCCACCAGCATCTGGCTATGTTGATTTTCTTATTTGTCCTTTTATCCAGATATTCAATTTTTTTGTCCTGTTGAGAATACAACCAACTACTAACTCACTTCCCAATGACTTCTAGTCAGGGACGTATAGTATTAACAACAAAAACAAAAAAGTGATTCATTTGAAAAAAGTTAAGTGTGGATCTTCAATTAAAACTAAAGCTTTGGGCTGGGAAGGTGGCTCAGTGGTAGAGTGCTTGCCTTGCATACCTGAGGCCCTAGGTTTGATTCCTCAGCACCACATAAGCAAAAAGAAAAAAGCCAGAAGTGGCGCTGTGGCTCAAGTGGTAGAGCGCTAGCCTTGAGCTGAAGAGCTGAGGGACAGCGCCCAGGCCCAGAGTTCAGGCCCCATGACTGGACCCCAAAAAAAAAACAAAAAAACCTAAAGCTTTAAAACCCATCTTGGCTAATAAAACAACAAAATCCATTTAAAAAAAATTCTTACTCTGTGGGAATATACAGCGCCTATATCAATCTTGTATGGATTCATTTTCTGCATCTCCTTCTCCAGTTCACTCTGGTTGTTGAAGGACTGGTAACGGACGTAAATATCATCTTTCAGTGTGAATGAAAACTCACGGTGTTGAAAGTAATTCTTTACCACTGGAAAATAAATGGACATTTTAGTTTATTTGATAGTTCCTTCGGTTTAGGAAGACTTAAAAAAAAAAAATCGGTCACGGGGCTTGAATTCTGGGCTTGGGCGCTGTCCCTCAGCTCTACAGCTCAAGGCGAGCACTCTACCACTTGAGCCACTGCGCCATTTCCGGTTTTCTGGTGGTTTATTGGAGATAAGAGTCTCAAAGACTTTCCTGCCTGGGCTGGATTTGAACCCTGATCCTTAGATCTCAGCCTCCTGAATAGCTGGCATTACAGGCGTGAGTCACCGGCCCCTGGCTAGGAAGACATTTTTAACGATCCTTTGCATCCAACACCGTTCTACTGGAGAAAATAGATAGGTCTCAGTCCCTGACTTGAAAGGCGCTTACCATTCCACCCTGGCTAGGGAAAAAAGAGAAAAGGAGGACAAAGGGATGCAGTACTTTAAATATGCAATGTCACCAGCCTCTCCTCGGTGGGTACTAAGAGACACTGCTATAAGAAATAAGAAATGTGGGCTGGGAAGGTGGCTCAGTGGTAGAGTGCTTGCCTTGCATGCCTGAGGCCCTGGGTTCGATTCCTCAGCACCACATAAGCAAATAGAAAAAAGCCGGAAGTGGTGCTGTGGCTCAAGTGGTAGCGCGCTAGCCTTGAGCTGAAGAGCTGAAGGGCAGCGCCCAGGCCCAGAGTTCAGGCCCCACAACCGGACCCCCCAAAAAATAAATAAATAAAGCTAGCATCTTTAAAAAAAATGTCTCCTTTCGGGAGGGTTTTTGGGACCCAGGGGCAGATCCCGCCTCCGAAGGTGGCCAAGTAGTCCCCTTGTGGCTGGCCACAGGCGGGTCGTTAGGTCACTCTCTGTCCTTCTGCACCTCAGAGGTTATGGGATGGGATGAAGACAGCGCAGGAGAAGCATCAGGCATACAAGACTGGCGCCCAGGAGACGCTTCACATAGTCATCTGAGGACCGTAGGCCCGGAGCCCTCCACACTCCCGCCCCCACTCCCCATCCCAGGTGCAGCCTCCATTACCTCCGCCATAGTTGAGCCAGCGATAGTACTGGGCGTAGGGAAAGAGCCTTCGGTAATAAAGCTTGAGTAGCTCCGGCAGCTCTGCAGGATCAAACGACTCCATGGACAACAGAACTTGACCCAAACTGGAGTAATCCAAGAATTGGCGGGAACCCCGCCACACAAGACCGCCACTGCGCAGGCGCACTGAGGCTAGGGCGCTCCGGCTGCAAGGGCCGCAGGGAATTGTAGTTCTTTTCGCCTACAGCAGGTGCCGGTCTCCACCCACCTTCCTTCTCGAGTGCTGGAAACCTATACATTCCAGGAAGAACGTCTTCTCTGGGATGGACAGATCTGTAGCATACTGACGTACACTAACTACTAAAATAAAATAGATGTTATATGCAAGCCTTAGGAATGTTTTAAAGAGCTTTAGGAAGATCGTGATTCATAGAATTACTAGATCAAATATTGGGAATAAATGAAGAATTGAGAAAAGGAAAGCTAGCCGGGCTCTAGTGGCTCACGCCTGTAATCCTAGCTACTCAGGAGGCTGAGATCTGAGCATCGCGGTTCAAAGCCAGCTTGGGCAGGAAAGTCCATGAGACTCTTATCTCCAATAAAACCACCAGAAAACCGGAAGTGGCTGTGTGGCTCAAGTGGTAGAGTGCTAGTCTTGAGCTGAAGAGCTGAGGGACAGTGCTCAGGTCCAGTAGTTCAAGACCCATGACCGACAAAAGAAAAAAGAAAAAGAAAAGAAAAGCTATTTATTCAAAATTTGGTATGGCTAAAGAGTCAGGCACTGCCACTTGAATTTGTTAGAAATTCAAAGGAAGGCAGAGAGTGGATAAAAAGTTGTGCTCTGCTAGAAGGCTGTTGGCCTTGAGGGCTCTCTAGGCTAGGTGTGTGTGTGTGTGTGTGTGTGTGTGTGTGTGTGTGTGTGAATTATTTTTCTTTGATTGGACCAAAATTGGAAGTAAGGACAGGATTAGGAAAACTGTTAATTAGTTCAGGGCCCATTACTATGGTCAATATTGTTTTCTCTCTACACCATCCCTAGAGAGCAGTCTGACTTTTTTTTTTTTTGGTCAGTCATGGGGCTTGAACTCTGGGTCTGGGAGCTGTTCCTCAGCTCTTCAGCTCAAGGTGAGCTTTCTATCACTTGAGCCACCGTGTCACTTCTGGTTTTCTGGTGTTTAATTGGAGATGAGTCTCACTGGACTTTCTGCCTGGGCTGGCTTTGAACTGAGATCCTCAGATCTCAGCCTCCTGAGTAGCTAGGATTACAGGCATGAGCCACCAGGGCCCTCCTAGCAGTCTGACTTTCTACAGGTTTGGCTTATGGCAGACTAGCTTCTTGGGCTGTTTATTATAGGCAAGGAAGTTGATCTTCTTGAGTTGTCATTGCAGTGCATATGTGTGTGTGTGTGTATGTGTGTGTGTGTGTGTGTGCTTTACATGTATTTAACTTTTTTGAGCTAGGGTTTCACTATGTAGTCCATGCTGGCATTGAACTCAATAGCCTCCTGCCTTAACCTCCCAACTTCTGGGTTTATGGGTTATGTATCACCATGTCTTTTTTATTTTGAACCCAGGGCCTGGGCACTATCCCTGAACTCTTTCGCTCAGCTCTACCATGTTGAGCCACAGTTCCACTTCCTGTTTCCTGGTGGTTAATTGGAGATGAGTCTCACTGGACTTTCTTGCCCAGGCTGGCTTTGAACCATAACCCTCAGATCTCAGCCTTCTGAGTAGATAGGATTACAGGTATGAGCCACTGATGCCTGGCATTATAATAACCAGCAGGGCCCAGATAATCAGTGGGGGCCCAATAATCAGCAAGGCTCCGTGGTCAGGCCTGCTGGAGGGGATGGGGCATCAAGAGGTGAGCCTCACCGCCAGCCTGGGCAGGAAAGTCCATGAGACCGGCCACGGGGTGGGGGTGGGGTGAAGGGGCGGGAATGGGGTATCTAGAGTCTGAGGAGTGCTGGAGGGGCGTGTCATGCCTCAGAAAGAGGCGGGACATGCTAATGAGGGGGTGGGGTGTTGAGCCCCATATGGCGAGCTATCAAGAAGTGATTGGATAGTGGGCAGCTTGAGGGAGGGGCATGAATAGCAGTTGGAAACAGTTCTGTGGGAGTGGGGGAGGGGTGCAGCCTATATATATATAAGGTCGTTTGGCGCCTCCTCGAGGGGCCATTTGGGACCTTCCTCTAGAGAGGTCTGTGGAGAGACCCTCCCCACCCCCTCCAGCAGAGCAGGCCTGTGGAGAGTGGAGAGGCCTTCAGAGAAGGAGGAAGGGAAGAAAGGGAAAAGCCTTACCCTTTGGGGCTTTGGACCTTTGGAGGTCTGAGATTTGGAGGTTTGCAGACGGATTAATTTGTGGTTTGCAGACCAGCTAATAAATAGGTCAGGGCTACCCATTGGAGGCTTGGAGGTTTGGTGGTTGAGGCTGCTCTTGGTTCTGGGTATCTAGCTCAGGACAAAGTAGTCGCAGGCACCCTTTCTGGTATAAATAAATTTGTCTTTAACCGTGCCTCAATGGATCGTCTCGCTCTTTAGAGGTCATAATTGCATCTCTGCTTTTTGTTTTTGTTTTTACTTAAATAAATGGGGATTGAACCAAGGAGCATAAAGGATTTTATGTCCCGACCCGCAGGACTTCAACCAGGGCAGTGAACCTAAGCGAGAAGGAATGAAGGGACAAGAGACACGAAGAAGGACAGCAAGACAAGGATTCTGATCAAGCTGCCAAATTTTATTTTTCACACAGGGGTATTTATATGCTTAGAATAAGGAAGCTTTTTCATTGGGCGTAGCAGCTGCAGGATGCTTGCTTAGGGCAATGTGAAAAGGTGGTCAATAGCAGCTACCTGGTCTTTGTTTGGGGCAGGATGCAAAGACCAGATTCTGTAAATAGCCTTGAGAGATGTTCCAGCGAGATAGTCAAGCTTATCATGCAGAGAGACTCCCTGCAGGGCTCTCGACATCTCCCCCTTTCTTATTTAGAAAATTGACCATCAGTTGTTGGTGCTCTTTTTGAGGGGGTGACAGAGGCTCTGTTCCTCTAAGGGCCCAGGGTTTTTCTCCGCTCCGAGCGAGCGTCCTCACTCAGGGAGGGGAATTTTACAGGCCTTGGCATGTTTTTTGAGGAGACGGCTTGTGGGTATGCATGCCAACCGTCATGCACCAGAGCTTGCCACTCAGGGGTCTTGGGTTTTGGGATCTCGCGGATCCATCCCCCTGCAGTCTTACCTGCACCCTTGATTAGAGCATTTCTTCTTCCTCCCATAGGTGCATCCTCCCCCAAGCGGAGGGGCCTATAGGAGGAGGGGCGAACCTATCCCTTATGGCAATAGGTCTTGCCCGTTGAATGGTCAGGAGTTATGAATAAGGAGGGTTTTCTAAATAAGAAAAAAAAGGAGGGCTGTTTCCCACTGGAACAAGCTCATGGCAAAACACTAATTAAAAGCCTGGGGTCAATCCTAGATCTCGATGCTGCGGTCTGCCATATCAAGGCGATGGTGATGAACCTGTATGGGCTTAGAAGCCAAGAGATTAATCTGTTATTTAATAAATTTAAACAGGATGGTCCATGTCTGGAGTTCTAGCTGCATCTGCAAGAGAAAAGGCATCATCCTCGGGGGGAAGGCTTCCCCTGGGTTGTGGTAAGCCATTCACCTGTTTTATCAGGCGTTCTGGCAGCCACCTTGGGGCCGCTTGTTCTTGATCTAAAATACAGGCTGAACCTCGCCCCCAGATAAGAACAGGATCTGGGCCCTTCCATTTGCCTGTAAGGGGGTCTCGCCACATGACAGACGGGCGGGCAGAACTGGAAGATGGGTGCCAATGCCTGTCAGCTGCCGAGTGGCCTTCATTGTCCAGAGTTAGAAAATTAAGGGCGAACAATGTATGACTAAGGCGATCCCTAGGAGTGGAAAATGAAAAGGCAGAGGCTTTGAGGCGAGTAAGCCAGGTTTTTAGGGTGTTTTAGCCAAATTTTTTTGCGCGGTCTCTCTACATTGTTCCTTAAAGTCCGCATTCCATAAAACATAATCACTCCCACTAAGGGTGGCGCGGGCCAGGAACTTCCAATCATTAGGGGTGAGCCAGCACGCACTTTGGTTTTCTAACAAGGCTAACGTATAAGGCGCAGTCGGGCCATATTGGGCACAAGCATTTTTAAGCTTTTCAACAAACCGGAGGCTAAGCCTCTTATACTCTTGTTGGCCTTTTCCCTGGGTGGGTTGTTCCTCTTCATCCCCAGTATCCTGCTCTTCATCCTCCTTTTCCTCCTCTTCTGATTCGTCCTCCTCACCCTCTGAGGCCCTATCTGTCTGGCTCCGAGTTACTGGAAAGGCGAGAACTGATTGATGGCCTGATCTAACCTTAATTTTATCAGGCGTTTTTGGCGTATCGGCCAAGGCCAGTATGCGGAGTTCATAATCAAGGGACCGCAGTTCTTTTAAAAGTTGAAGGTGTTCTCGCCTATGTTGAAGAGTCTCGCGTAAAGGTGCCAGGTTAGGTAAAGGGGAGGGAGAAAAAACATCTGGATCTGGAGGGGTAGTGGGCCCTTGAAGGGCTGGGCCACAAAAGGAAGGGATTTTCAGTAAATTGACCAGCAGTCATATCTAATACAACTGATGGGCAAGCCGAGGGGGGCCTAGAGGCATGTTGGAGAACCTCCTCTCCTGTTTTTACAAGTTTTAAAATTCCACTATCAAATAGAGAACCTTTTAAAACTTCATTAATCAAATTCCAATAGGAAAAGGCCGTAGCAGGAACCTTTTCTGAACCAAAGGTTTCATAATCTGTTAAATAATCTCCTACTCTTTGCCATCTTTTTGCATCTATGATTCCTACAAGTCCTCTATGAATGAGAAAAATAATTCTAAATCCTTTTTCTTAACCCGCATTCCCCGTGTCTTGAAGGCCTCCCTGAGGTCTGACAGAAATAGATCATGTGACGATATTGCTTGTCCCATAGTGGGCCACTTACCATGCGCCGTCCCCACTCTCCTCCTGGATCTGTCTCTCGGTGGGGTCTGTCGAGGCGATCTCGCGATCTCGGACTGTACTTGGCCAAGTTTTCCCGGAGGACGGCGTTCCTTCCTCAGTCAGAGGCTCGTGCCCCACGTTGGGCGCCAGTTGTCCCGACCCGCAGGACTTCAACCAGGGCAGTGAACCTAAGCGAGAAGGAATGAAGGGACAAGAGACACGAAGAAGGACAGCAAGACAAGGATTCTGATCAAGCTGCCAAATTTTATTTTTCACACAGGGGTATTTATATGCTTAGAATAAGGAAGCTTTTTCATTGGGCGTAGCAGCTGCAGGATGCTTGCTTAGGGCAATGTGAAAAGGTGGTCAATAGCAGCTACCTGGTCTTTGTTTGGGGCAGGATGCAAAGACCAGATTCTGTAAATAGCCTTGAGAGATGTTCCAGCGAGATAGTCAAGCTTATCATGCAGAGAGACTCCCTGCAGGGCTCTCGACATCTTTATTCTTTACTTTTGGCTGCATAGCATTTCTTTGTGTATATACACAATGTTTATCCATGTATCATTTATGTTGCTTCCGTTTCTTTGCTATTTATATAGTGCTGTAATAAACATATAAGAGCAGATCTCTCCAATACATGATTCCCTTCTCTTTATATACACTCAGTAGGTAGAACTCTAAACATATAGAGTAGTGTTTTTTTGTTTCCTTTGGCCAGTTCTGGGACTTGATCTTCAAGGCCAGGAAACTGTCCCTGAGCAGCTTTTTGCTCAAGGCTAGCACTCTACCACTTGAGCCACAGCACCACTTCTGACTTTTTCTGTTTATGTGGTATTGAGGAATCAAACCTGGGGCTTCATGCATGCTAGGCAAGAAGAACTCTATTACTAAGTCACATTCCCAGCCATATATGGTAGTTTTGATTTTAGGGTTTGTTGTTGTTTTTTGGGTCCAGTCGTGGGGCCTGAACTCTGGGCCTGGGTGCTGTCCCTCAGCTCCTCAGCTCAAAGCTAGCGCTCTACCACTTAAGCCACAGCACCACTTGCAGCTTTTTTTTTTTTTTTGCTTATGTGGTGCTGAGGAATGGAACCCAGGGCCTCAGGCATGCAAGGCAAGTGCTCTACCACAGAGCCACCTTCCCAGCCCTTGATTTTAGTTTTTTTAAGGGATAGCTAGACTTTTTTTCCCCATAGAAGTTGGACATTTATATTTGAACCAAAAATATATAATTGTTCTTTTTTCTCTTCAGCAACATTAATTTTTCGTGTGTGTGTGTGTGTGTGTGTGTGTGTGTGTGTGTACTTGTGAATGTGTGTTGGTCCTGGGGCTTGAATCAGGGCTTGGGTGCTGTCCCTGAGGTTCTTTGCTCAAGGTTAGCACCATATCTCTCTAGCCATAACTCTACTCCCAGTTTTTTTTTTTTTGGTGGTTATTTGGAGGTAAGAGTCTCATGGGCTTTGCTACTCAGGTTAGCTTTGAATCTTGATCCTCAAATTTCAGGCTCTTAACTAGCTAGTATTACAAGTGTGGACCACTGGTGCTTGGTGTGTGTGTGTGTGTGTGTGTGTGTGTGTGTGTGTGTGTGTGTGTGTGTGTGTGTGTGTGTGTGTACTCAGGGCCTCTGTGCTGTCCCTTAGCTTTTTTTTTTTTTAACTCTACATTAGTGCTCTACTACTTGAGCCATACCTCTACTTCTGACTTTTGGTAGTTAATTGGAGATAAGAGTCTCACAAATTTTCCTGCTTAGGCTAGCTTTACATTGCAATCCTTATTTCTCAGCCTTCTGAGTAGCTAGGACTATAGGTGTGAGCCACTATCCCCAGGCATGTGTTTGCTTATATTACTTGTGCTTTTGAGGTCCTATCTAAAAAATAAATTAAAAAATCTTTATATTAGATAGGGACCTGTGGCTCATGCCTGTAATCCTAACTACTTAGGAGGCTGAGATCTAAGGATCACTGTTCAAAGCCAGCCTGGACAAGGAAAGTCCAATGAGATTCTTATCTCCAATGAACCACCAGAAAACTGGAAGTAGCGTTGTGGCTCAAGTGGTAGAACACTTGCCTTGAGATGAAGAGTTCAGGGACAGCACCCAGGCCCAGAGTTTAAGCCCCATGACAGACAAAAAATACATTAAAAAAAAAATCTTTGTATCAATATCCTGCAGTGTTTTCTTTAGGTTTTCTTCTAGTAGTTTTATAGTTTTGTTTTGTTTTGTTTTGTTTTGTTTTGTTTGGGGGGGGGTTGGGTCATGGGGCCTGAACTCTGGGCCTGGGCGCTGTCCCTCAGCTCTTCAGCTCAAGGCTAGCACTCTACCACTTGAGCCACAGTACCACTTCCGGCTTTTTTCTTTTTGCTTATGTGGTGCTGAGGAATGGAACCCAGGGCCTCAGGCATGCAAGGCAAGCGCTCTACCACTGAGCCACCTTCCCAGTCCCAGTTTCTTTGTTTTTGTTTTTTTTTGTTGGTCGTGGGACTTGAACTCTGGGCCTGGGCACTGTCCCTGAGCTCTTCAGCTCAAGGCCAGCACTCTACCACTTGAGCCACAGCCCCACTTCTGGTTTTCTGGTGGTTAATTCGAGATTAGAGTCTCACAGACTTTCCTGCCCAGGCTGGCTTTGAACTGTGATTCTCAGATCTCAGCCTCCTGAGTAGCTAGGATTACAAGCATGAGCCACTGGTGTCTGACGACTTTTAGCTTTTTTGCTAGTTCATTGGAGCTAGGAGTTCCACAGAATTTTCTGCCCAGGCTGGATTTGAACTGGGATGTTCAGATTTCAGCCTCCCGAGTAGCTAGAATTACAGGCATAAGGCATCAGCACTTATCTTGAGTGATTTTTACATTTAATAAAAGATACAAGTCTAGTTTATTCATCTAGTTTCCCCAGAACCATTTACTGAAGAGATTGTCTTTTCGTTAGTGTATGTTCTTGGCAACTTAAAAAAAAATCAGTTGGCTGTAAATGTGTGGATTTATTTCTGGGTTCTCACTTCCATTGCATTTAGAGTCCTATTTTTATAAATGGTCTGGCCATGATCTGTTTGTATATTTAGTCTCTCAAACAGAATACCCAGGAATACTAAAATATGAATTAGAAGAAGGTTATAAAATCATAGAGCACTTTACAAACATGAAGGAAGCCTGTATTCCATTGTTGTGCAGATCTTCCAAACAGTTTTGCTACGTAAAAAGTTAGCTCCTTGGGCTGGTAATGTGGTAGAGTACTTATCTAAGATGCATGAAGCCCTGGGCTAAGAAGGTGGCTCAGTGGTAGAGTGCTTGCCTTGCATGCATGAGGTCCTGGGTTCTATTCCTCAGTACCAGATAAACTGAAAAAGCCGGAAATGGTGCTGTGGCTCAAGTGGTAGAGTGCTAGCCTTGAGCTGAAGAACTTAGGGGCAGCACCCAGGTCCAGAGTTCAAGCCCCATGACCGACTAAAAATAAATAAGCTGGGCACTGGTGGCTCACGCCTGTAATCCTAGCTACTCAGGAGGCTGAGATCTGAGGATCGCAGTTCAAAGCCAGCCCGGGCAGGAAAGTCCATGAGACTCTTATCTCCAATAAACCACTAGAAAACCGGAAATGGTGCTGTGGCTCAAGCCGTAGAGCGCTCGCCTTGAGCTAAAGAGCACAGAGACACCGCCAAAGCCCAGAGTTCAAGCCCCACGACCGACCAATTAAAAAAAAAAAAAAAAGCCTGACATTGCTCTGGGTCTCAAGCGGTAGAGTGCTAAGCCTTGAGCACAGAGAGGCTCAAGGACAGATCCCAGGCCCTGAGTTCAAGCCCCAGGACCTGTAAAAAAGAATTAACACATTGTTGTAACAATGAAATTGCCCAGTGTATAATTAATATAAGCAAATAAACTTTAAAAAGGGTTTATCTTATTGTAATTATGGACTAGGATGGGTAGTCTGATAGTCACATCTAACTTTTGTCACTTGAAAATAATCATTTTAGTGAATTTTATTTTTACAGTAAGATTAGAAGAAGAGACTAATCAAAGGCAGCTTGGAAAGAAAACTCTTGTGAGACTCTTGGCTCCAATTAACTAGCAAAAAGCTGGGAAGTGGGGCTGGGAAGGTGGCTCAGTGGGTCCACGACTGGACCCAAAATAAATAAATAAATAAATAAATAGATAGATAGATAGGTAGATAGATAAATAAATAAATAACTTGGGAAGTGGAGAGGGGGCTCAAGTAGTAGAGAGCCAGACTTAAGCAAAAGTCCTGAGTTCAACCCCAGCACTGACACACACACTTACACAGAAAGAGACAGAGAAAGAGAGACAGAGACAGAAAGATAGAGAGACAGAGAGACACAGAGAAATTAGAACCTCTAGTAAGCTACTATTAGTCTGATGCTGAAAATATGTATGTATGGTCTCCTAATTCCTGTGGACTAAGTGTCCAAATAGGACCTAGTCATCCTCCACAAAATGCAGTTTTCCAACTTCCTGTTTGGGTAGGGTGAATTACATTGCTGGGAAGGGAATAGTATAGTGGGTGATTTGCTTTACTTTTTTCTAAATCTAAACCTGCATCCCTTGCAACTTCTTTGGCTTTGTTTGCATTTTTAGAAGAATTTGGTTATGGGGCTGGGAAGGTGGCTCAGTGGTAGAGCGCTTGCCTTGCATGCCTGAGGCCCTGGGTTCGATTCTTCAGCACCACATAAGCAAAAAGAAAAAAGCCGGAAGTGGCGCTGTGGTTCAAGTGGTAGAGCGCTAGCCTTGAGCTGAAGAGCTGAGGGACAGCGCCCAGGCCCAGAGTTCAGGCCCCATGACCGGGCCAAAAAAAAAAAAAAAAAAAGAATTTGTTTATATAGCAAAGACTACCTTGAACTTGGGGTCTTTTGCTTCAGTCTCCTAAGTGCTGAGATTACAGGCATGTTCAGTTCCCAGAGACTTCTGTTGTTTCTGTGCTGGGTATTGAACTTAAGGCCTTATGCATATCAGGCATAAATACTGTACCTCTGAACTGTAGCTCCAGCCTATCCCTGAGATCTTGTGTGTGTGTGGGGGGGGGGGTGGGGGGTAGGGGCGGGGTACTAGGGCTTGAACTCAGGGCTTGAGTTCTGTCTCTGAGCTTTTTGCTCAAGGCTAGCCTTCTACCACTTGAGTTACAGCTAAGCTTTTTTTTTTTCTGGTTAATTGAAGATAAAAAGTCTCATGGACTTTCCTGCTTGGACTGGCTTCAAAACATGATCTTCAGATCTCATCCTCCTAGTAGTTAGGATTACAGGCTTGAGCCACCAGTGTCCTGGACTTTATAATGGAGACTCCTCATCTTTCTTGTTACTGCCTTTGGAAACTGACTTGTTTGGGCTTTTTAGAAGTTCTATATTTAAATTGCAGGCTTTTGAATCAACACATTAAGAAGCTTAGACATAAGGAGAGAAAGCAAAGGAAGTTCTATTTATTCAGTTCCTGTTACCAAAACGAGTCTTGTTTTGCCAGCTTCACATATGCCTATCATTGAAGAAAGGAGTTTTGCAAAAGCAAGTTTATTCAAGAGGTAGCCAAATGTGAAAAGGTGGGGATCTTCTCCACCTAAGGTTAGGGTATATATGGGATAAAAGAACAGGATGGTGTGAAGCATGGGGAAAACATTAAAGCTGAGAAAAATGAAATAATCAAAGTTCTGTATATGCACAAATGTCAGGGAAGGTAGCTTTAGCTCCCTGATGTCAAAAGGTCACCATCAGACAATTGGGCAGGCCGAAGTTAAGCATCCGTCACTTCAAAAGTTTTGTGTTATTTATTTATTTATTCGTTGTTATTGGTCAAGAAGCTTGAACTAAAGGCCTGGGTGCTGTCCCTCAGCTCTTTAGCTCAAGGCTAGTGCTCTACCACTTTGAGCTACAACGCCACTTCTGGTTTCTTGTGGCTAATTGGAGAGAAGAATCTCATGGACATTCCTGCCAGGGCTGGCTTTGAACTGCAATTCTCACATCTCAGCTTCCTGAGTAGCTAGGATTACAGGTGTGAACCACCAGTGCCAAGATGGAACTACTTCTATATTCCTAAAAATAACTTAGATAATGATTATGATCATGACCTATATATCAGATGTATTACCTACACCAAAAGTAATGGGAGTAGATTGCTTAGAGGTGTGACTGCTCAAGTTGGTGATAAAAGTAATGAAAAGCAAATGAAAGCTGAGAAAGAGTCTGCGAGACTCTTATCTCCAATTAATCACCAGAAAACTGGAAGTGCACTGTTGCTCAAGTAGTAAAGTGCTAGCCTTGAGCAAAAAGAACTCAAGGACAGTGCTCAGGCACCAAGTTCAATCCCTATGACTGACCAAAAAAGAAAAAGGAGCAAGTGAAGCCCTGGGGTTTATTCAGGTTTTCCTTAGGTTTTACTCTTACTGCATGCTTGCTATGATCTGATATGTCTTCTCAAAATTCCTATATTGAAAGCTAATTGCTGATGAGACGGTATTAGGAGATGGAGCTATTGGCCTTAGGTCTTGAAATCTCATTTAATGGGATTGGTGCCCTTATAAAATGGGCTTCAACGGGGCTGGGAATGTGGCTCAGTGGTAGAGCGCTTGCTTTGCATACATGAGGCCCTGGGTTCCATTCCTCGGCACCACATAAGCAAAAAGAAAAAAGCCAGAAGTGGCTCTGTGGCTCAAGTGGTAGAGGGCTAGCCTTGAGCTGAAGAGCTGAGGGACAGTTCCCAGGCTCAGAGTTCAGTCCCCACGACCGGACCCAAAAAATAAAGTAAAATACAATGGGCTTCAAAGAACTGTCATCCCCTTCCGTCACAGGAGAACACAGAAGATATCACATAGCTGGGTGCAAGTGGCTCATACCTGAGTTCTCATAGCTGAGAACTGGCAGATTTGAGGGTCAAAGCTAGCCTAGACAGAAGAGTCCTTGAGACCCATCTACCTCTCCAGTTAACTATCAAAATGCTTGACTGCTGGTGTGGCTCAAGTGGTAGAACTCTACTGAAATCTGTGTGAAAATGTGAGGTCCTGACTTCAAGCTCCTATACTGGCAGGAAAAAAAGCACCATGTACAAACCAGAAAAGCAGACAGTGAATCTCCTGAATGTACTAGCACCTTGACCTTGCCTACATAACTGTGAAAAAGAAACTTTTGTTGTTTATGAGCTCATCAGTGGTATTTTGTTATTGCAGCTTGATGGACTAAAACAATGGATGATTTACTTAACATGTATTTTCTTATTAAGAAAAGTGAAATGATAATAGCTTTCGCCCAGCTACCAAGTATTGTTTTAGGAATTTGCTCCTCATTAGAATTCTATGTAGTAAATACTAATATTCCTACTTTCCACATGAAGAAATAGCAGAGAACTGAGGTAAATTTGACCAAGGTTACTAACGAAGTGAGAATGAAGTAAATTTGACCAAGGTTACTAACCAAGTGAGAATCATTAGATGGAAAATCAGCCTGGCTTCATAGTCTCTCTAATTCCAGAATTTCAATGCTGTGTCTACAAGTGGTTGTTGGGAGGTTCACTAATTAAGGAGTTATTGCAGATAAAATCTGCAGTGAAAAGCTATTCCTTACCAGTGTTTTCTGGCATCGAAGCCTCTATTCTAATTGCCACTAGGGGACACTATTGCCACTCTTTTGGTTTCTTGTTGAAGTTTCATCCTAGAGCTGCACAACCTTGAAGCCTATGTTACCTGGCAATACTAACCTCTATCCTTTCAGGGTAAAGATATCAGCTCTAAGTCTCTCTTCTCAAGTTCTTTGAACACTTGGACCCTTTCTCAGTTCAATTTCTGGATGTTTTTAGTATTTAACTGTTGGGAGCAGTTGGGAGCTGACAGTAAAGCTCAAAGGTCATCTTGACCCCTGTGCTCTGGTTTACTTAAAAAACACCAGGTGGGGCTGGGAAGTTGGCTCAGTGGTAGAGCGCTTGCCTTGCATGCCTGAAGCCCTGGGTTCGATTCCTCAGCACCACATAAGAAAAAAAGCTGGAAGTGGTGCTGTGGCTCAAGTGGTAGAGCGCTAGCCTTGAGCTGAAGAGCTGAGGGACAGTGCCCAGGCCCATTGTTCAGGACCCATGACCAGACCCAAAAAAACAAAAAAAAAAAAAAAAACACCAGGTGCCCGGGATTGCTTTACTATGTCTGCAGAGTTTGTTTTACTTTCTACCAGTTGACCTTGTCTTGTTTTACTGTACTCTGTTTTTACTGAAATTTTCCTTGTTTTTCTGGACTATTGTAACGTTATGTTGCCTCTTGACTTCTAATAGTATATATTAGAAAAGTTAAAAATAAACTGTGCTGCAGTCTTGAGCTGCAGACCTCCCGACCACATCCTTTGTCTTATGTCTTTATTTTTCTGCATCCTCGCCCCCTAATTCAGGATTCCCTTTCGTTGCCAGCAGACTCCAGCAAGTGGCGCCCAAACAGGGACCTGCAAACCTGGGATCACAGCAGAGGACCCCGCTAAGGTAAGAGGGCATCCAGAAACTTAAAATAGAGAGTGGGAGAGAGTATAGTCGGGAGTAAGAAATTACTGGGCAAGGTAACAGCCGCACGCTGTATGTGCAGGCTCTCAAGGGCTTCACGCTGGAGGAGTGAAAGTTAGACAGAGTCAGTTAGAATGTTTCTTTCACTTTGTTGAAGAAGTATGCCCCTGGTTTCCAGAGGAAAAACCATTAGTTTAGAAATTTAGCAAAAAATTGGAAAAAAGGATTCAGGGACACTATGATGCAAATGGCCGGTAAGTTAAAACATTGCTGCTTTGTAAATGTCTGGTATCTGTGTAGCCTGCAGGTTCTGTATTGGGGTTGGCAAGAGGTCTTGGCAGAGGCGTTATAAGACAGCCAACGGGGCTGATGAGAGATGTCCCCCGGATCCCCATCAGGGTAAACTATCCACTAGTGGGGACATTTGGGCCCGTCTGTAGTCCAGCACTTTCTGTCTGACAGTCTACAACGCGCATGCAGTAAATGTGTTTTGTCTCAATGTTTGTGTGTATGTATTCTAGAATTCTTGGAATGTTTCTTCTCTCAGATTCATCCTGATGCGAGAGCCCGGAGGAGACTGGCTAACATCCCCTTAATATCTGTTTCTCTCTAGCTCCTTCGTTTTTACTTACACTTTCAACTGATTCCCCCCCTTTCTGCCCTTCACTGCCACCTCCTCCACCCTCTCTGGATCCAGAAGTGGGGGGGTGGGAATGGGGGTGAGAAACCTGGCGGATCTAACAATAACTTAAAAGGGCCGGCAGGGAGAACTGGCAGCCTATGAAACTGCCACTGACCACCTGCAAGTGACACAAGCAAGATCTTAGCCTCGGGCCTTGACCCAGCGGGTCTGAGCATGGGGGAAAACCTGTCAGTCTGAGGGGACGGCCACTAGGGACTTCTTTCCCTTGCCTCAAGATGACTGGGAATTCTCCTCCACCTTAGAAGGCCCCTGGGTCAACGTTTGCAGGAATCTAAAAGAAAAATCTTCTGGACGTGAGTAGAGGGGGTTCTAGTCCCCTGGTAAGTGGATTTGAGTTCCACTTGTGAGTGGTGGTGAGATGTTGCCCCATTCACTGAGACTTGATTTTGTCTTTGTGGCCACTTGTTCGTCTTGTTTACTTTGGTGTGTTTTCTGTTCTGTTTTCTGAGTTAGGGATAAACTGGGGGCCTATTAGCCCCCAACTCAGCCTTTGGTTGTTGTCTTGTCTAGTTCTGTTTTAGAATTGGTACCAGTTTTAAATGTACATACAACTGATTTTGATTTTTGCGCACTTTAAGATCTGTGTGTGTTTTGTATGTGTTTGTGAACATGTTCAAGATAAGAATTGTCAGCATGCTGTAACAATTGGGTAAGTTTAAGTTTAAAATTCAAAAAGTTATGAGGTTTGGACATTACCAAAATTTTTAAAAAATTTTCACATTGTTTTAAATGACTTCTTAAGGATTCTTTAACTTAAAAATAAAAAATCTGGTATTTTAAAGTGCATAAGGCTGTTTACACTGTCATCAAGTTATCTGGCTTAACAAAAATGCATTGGTTGTTTGAAATTTAGTTCACTTGGCTAAAATTTGGGGATAGATATTAAAATTTTAAATATAAAAGTTTGTTTAACATTGTCAAAGACATTACCTGTTCTGTCTGTCTAAAACTATGTATTTTCATTCAAAAACCAAGAGATTAAAAAAAGGAAAAAACTTAAAAGCCAACAAAAACCTATCTTTAGGGGTAAGGGATAAACAGGCAAAAGTGCAGTTCAGCTGGTCATACCTGGTGGGACGGGTCATGGGAGGAGTCCATACATGGTAAAAGAGGACAAGCTGACACAAACCATCTAACCCTAAAGAGTGAGATTAGGTGCGTGCCCATTCCATAGGAGGGGCCAAGTGGCCCATCTTTGTTCTGTCCTTTTTCTCTACAGATAAATACTAAAAACATGATGATAAAAATTAGTGATGTGTGGCTGGGATGTAGCTCAGTGGCAAAGCGCTTGCCTAGCAAGTGCAACGTCTTGGGTTCGACCCCCAGTACCAAAAAAGAAAAAACAAAAAAAATACAGTTAAAAAATAAAACCCAAACAAAAAAAATTAGTGATGTGATGATCTGATTAGTATTGCTAAAACTGGCCCTTGGACTTAAAAAGAGGGTTAAAAAATGTATTTGTATAATGTGACTTGCTTTTAATGATGTTCTACAATTAGGATATGTTTTTAAAAGTCATAAAGGTGTTAAGTCTAGCTTCTTGGTACAGTGATGGTGATTGTAATTCTTACGTTAAAAAAAATTGTCATTTGAGTTTAAAAGTTTTTTGTTTTTGTTTTTGGTCCAGTTGTCGGGCCTGAACTCTGGGCCTGGGCACTGTCCCTCAGCTCTTCAGCTCAAGACTAGCGCTCTACCACTTGAGCCACAGCACCACTTCCGGCTTTTTTCTTTTTGCTTATGTGGTGCTGAGGAATCGAACCCAGGGCCTCGAGCATGCAAGGCAAGCACTCTACCACTGAGCCACCTTCCCAGCCCAGTTTAAAAGTTTTAATGTGTATCTGTTTTAAAACAAGCAGCCAAGAGACAATGAATGACACTTGGCCTCAAGATTTTAAGGGATTAAAAAAAAATGTAACTAAAAACTAAAATATAAAATAATAAAAGAGATTAATAGGAAAGTTAGAAAATTAGGAATAAATTTCTGGATATAAAGTTTAAAAGTAAAATTGTTCTTAACATTTGCCTCAAAGTAAAAAAAGTAGGATTACCAAAATAATTGCTTAATTGCTATTTCAGTTTGCTCTTATAGGTTTTGTAAGTTTCCAACAAGCCCAGAGCAAAACACAGAGGATTCTTACAAGTTTGCCAGATGTAACTTTGGCTCTTAACAAGTTTCAATCTGTGTAAAAATTTACAGCCCAAGATGAGGCGTGACAGTCCCTTGGAGCCACTGAGAGACCCTGTTGCTGCTGCTGCTACAACCTGACAGTTACCTGGAGGAAATCTACATCGTTACCCTGACCACCTCCACCATAAAAAAAAGTAGACTAAACTCCTGCCTGATTCCATCTTTTGGATGGCTTTGCTTTGTCCATGTTACCATATACCTACTCTAATTTTATTATGGCTGCTCTTCCTGCTGGGGAGACTAGCAAACATTGTATTGTTCATTCCCTACACTGCTTTGCCACTATGGGACTTCCTAAACATATTAAAACTGATAATGGTCCAGGATATGTCAGACAAGCTTTTCAAACTTTTTGTAAATCTTACCTGATTGTTCACACTACAGGTATTCCCTATAATCCTCAAGGACAAAAATTGTTGAACAAGCCAACAGGCTGTTAAAACACCAAATTTTTAAATTAAAAGGGGGGAATTATACCCTTTCTCTCCTGTCAATATTCTTCTCACACTTTATTTGTATTAATGTTTTTTTTTTGTTTGGGTCCAGTTGTGGGGCCTGAACTCTGGGCCTGGGCACTGTCCCTTAGCTCTTCAGCTCAAGGTTAGCGCTCTACCACTTGAGCCACAGCACCACTTCCGGCTTTTTTCTTTTTGCTTATGTGGTGCCGAGGAATGGAACCCAGGGCCTCAGGCATGCAAGGCAAGCGCTCTACCACTGAGCCACCTTCCCAGCCCCTGTACTAATTTTTTTTTTTTTGGGGTCCAGTCGTGGCACCTGAACTCTGGGCCTAGGCACTGTCCCTCAGCTCTTCAGCTCAAGGCTAGTGCTCTACCACTTGAGCCACAGCGCCACTTCTGGCTTTTTTCTTTTTGCTTATGTGGTGCTGAGGAATAGAACCCAGGGCCTCAGGCATGCAAGGCAAGCACTCTACCACTGAGCCATCTTCCCAGCCCCTGTACTAAAATTTTTAAGCTTAGATTGTAATGGCCTTTCCCCAGCACAGCAGTTTTGGGAGAAAAAGAGAGCAAAGAGCTTTTGCCCAAGTTAAATTGAAGGATCCTTTAACAGGTGATTGGCATGGACCCGATCTGGTTTTAACATGGGGTCGAGGACATGTTTGTGTTTTTTTCGCAGGAAGAAAATAAATCCCACTGGTTGCCTGAACATTGCGTTAAGATTGTTTGTGGAGGCTCATTCAGATGACACAAACGCTGACACATTGGGCTTACGTGCTGGATCCCCTGATTGTGCATCCTACAACTTGGGAGGGAGTTGAAGTACTCATTCAAGTCAATAGAGCAGCATACAGTACAGCCCCAGATCCCTTCATCGAGCACACCAAGATGGGAAATATCTCAGCTTCAGGAATTAAAACTCCTTTATGTTTTACCACCAGCTCTAAAGGCTCCATTCCAAGCTGTATTATAATGCTATCCATGACTCATAAAATTTGGATCCTGGACAAAAATAAAACGTACAATATACAGATGACATCTTTGCCATCTGGGCACCCAGTTTATACAAATTCTACTCCCCTATATGATACCCTGTTACATTAATTCTTCACAAATAGTAGAATCTACAGGAGAACTTCATCCAATAAGGTGCAGGCATAAACAATCATTTGTTACCATTATTTCAGGAACTAATTCTCAATTAATGGACTGGTCTGGAGCTAATCTTACTAATAAGTACAATCTTGGACTGTGGTGAATGAATGAGCATCCTCAACATCATGTTTGGATGCTGGTGGCTGCACTCAACAACATAACCTGGCCCAATTCATCCTTTTTTTTAAAAAAAATTATGAGTTGTGTATCACCACCCTATGTCATTATGTATGGACCGTTTAATATTTCTGTAGGAGCTAATTATTTTAATGTTACCTGCTCTAATTGTTCTTTTAATAATTGCTCATATAGCAGCATAACTAAATCCATACTTATTGTTAGACAACCACCTTTTATTATGCTTCATGTAAATATTTCTAAAACTTGGTATAAAGATTCTGGCATTCAGGTGTTAAGACAATTGAAAGAACTAATGCACCCTGGTCGATTTATTGGGCTACTTGTACCTGATGTTTTGACCTTTATTTCATTAGCTGCCTTCGCAGCGGCAGCTGCTGTGGTTCTAACACAAAATGTACAAACTGCCCATTATCTTAATCAGCTTGCTTATAATACTACACAGACTCTACACTTTCAAGGCCTGGTTTAGGACAAGGTAAAACAAAAAACTAAAAGGATTATATGATTCAGTATTATCTTTAGAAAAACAAGCCCTACCTCTGGACTCTAAAGTGGCAAAAACTGCTAAAAAACTGTTTAAACAATTTCAACGCTATATCCCTTCCCTGACTTATGTTAAAGGATTACTAATGTCATTGCTTGGCTTGGGAATGCTTTTGTTGATGGTTTTTCTTTTTCTTTTTAATTTTTTGTTTGTTTGTTTGTTTGTTTTGGGTCCGGTCGTGGTGCCTGAACTCTGGGCCTGGGTGCTGTCCCTGAGCTCTTCAGCTCAAGGCTAGCGCTCTATTTTCATTTTGGCTTATGTGGTGCTGAGGAATCGAACCCAGGGCCTCAGGCATGCAAGGCAAGCGCTCTAGCACTGAGCCATCTTCCCAGCCCTGCTTATGGTTTTTCTAGGCCTTCCTTGTATTATACGTACACTGTAAAATTCTCTTATGAGTTTAGCCAGCCAGCTACATAAAATCAAGCTCCACATAAAAGAATCTCCCCCCCCCCCCCCCCCCCCCCCCCCCCCCCCCCCCGAGGAAAACTACAGCCAGTCTGACCAACCTAAGACAGGGCCTTCAGCTTTGCTCTAAAAAAGTTCCCGATGACGGGTAAGACAGACAAGACAATCTACCCAACCTAAGACAAGCGGGTTCGCTTCTTTAAACAAAGACAGGGGAGATGTTGGGAGCAGTTGGAAGCTGACAGTAAAGCTCAAAGGTCATCTTGACCCCTGTGCTCCCTTGGAGGCAAGTACAAGGAACTGGCTTACTTAAAAACACCAGGTGCCCGGGATTGCTTTGCTATATCTGCAGAGTTTGTTTTACTTTCTACCAGTTAACCTTGTCTTGTTTTACTGTACTCTGTTTTTACTGAAATTTTCCTTGTTTTTCAAGACTATTGTAACGTTATGTTGCCTCTTGACTTCTAATAGAATATATTAGGAAAGTTAAAAATAAACGGTGCTGCAGTCTTGAGCTGCAGACCTCCTGACCCCATCCTTTGTCTTACGTCTTTATTTTTCTGCATCCTCGCCCCCTAATTCAGGATTCCCTTTCATTGCCCGCAGGCTCCGGCATTTAACAGACTGATTTAGCCAGGTGCTGGTGGCTCACGCCTGTAATCGTAGCTACTCAGGAAGCTGAGATCTGAGGACTGTGGTTCAAAGCCAGCCTAGACAGGAAAGTCCATGAGACTCTTATCTCTAATTACCCACCAGAAAACTGGAAGTGGTGCTGTGGCTCAACTGGGAGAACGATAGCTTTGAGCTGAAGAGCTGAGGGACAGTGCCCAGGCCCAAAGTTCAAGCCCCATGACTGCCAAAAAAAATAAAAATAAAAAATAAAAGAAAGAAAGAAAGAAAGAAAGAAAAATTAAGAAAAGAATGGTTTAGGGAAAGGAATGTGGCTTAGTGGTAGTATGCGTACTAAACATCCATGAGGCCCTGGGTTCCATTCCTTGGTACTGAGAAACCTAATGAGAGAACAATAGTAACTCTATCTTGCTCAGGCGACGTTTTATGTTTCACTTTTTGCCTTTGTTCTAAGTACTGTTGACCAAGGTGTTTCTGAGAAGTGTCATTATGCAAAGAGGTATTATTAAGTTAAAATTAACCAGAACCTGCACAAATTATGGGAAAGAGCTATGTGTACCGTGATTAAGGCCGGTGTTTGCCCCTGAGTGACTTAGGGCTAAGAGTTTCAGTTAAAACTATATAATGTCCCAACCAACAGGTTCTTCAGAGCTCAGGATGAAACACGCCATGCATATTGTTGGACCATGTGTGACTCATAACCATTTGTAGTTAAGCTATGGAACAAGGATATTTTTCTGTAAAGGTCAACCAATCATATTTGCCCAGCTTAGCTTGCTTTAAATGTTAACCAATTATGTAATTTCTTATGTAAAAGTTCCTTCTCTGGGTACTACAATACCACATAACATAAAATGAACAATAATAATAAAAAGAATGGATTACTGTATATGTATGGTCCATTCAGCATTTTTTTAATTATCTATTTAATGAGATGTCTTGTTATGTTTTCCAGGCTGGTCAAACTTGCAATCCTGCCGGGCGCTGGTGGCTCACGCCTGTAATCCTAGCTACTCAGGAGGCTGAGATCTGAGGATCGCGGTTCAAAGCCAGCCTGGGCAGGAGAGACCCTGAGACTCCTATCTCCAATAAACCACCAGAAAACCGGAAGTGGCACTGTAGCTCAAGTGGTAGAGCACTCGCCTTGAGCTGAAGAGCTGAAGGACAGTGCCCAGGCCCAGAGTTCAAGCCCCACGGCCGACCAAAAAAAAAAACAAAAAAACAAAAAAAAAAACTTGCAATCCTCACATTTCAGCCTCTGATTGAATTACAGGTATGGACCACCATTCCTGTCTAGTATTTCTGTAATTCATTCATTTATTCTACAAATAATAAAGGAGCATATAACAGGTAATTTTAGAAATCAACTCAACCAGATTAAGCAACACCTAGCATTACTTCTGGGTATGTTTGGGAGGGTGTTTCCAGAGGGTATTACTGAATGAATAGGTGGACTGAATGGGGAAGAGCCAAAATCCTCCCAGTGGGCGGGATCATCCTATCAACCATAAAGTCCAGAAAGGTCAGTTGGTTGGAAGGTATTTTCTCCTTTTTGGAGCTGAAACACTTTTTCTCCTACCCTTGAATATCCAAACTGTAGGCTCTTGGACTTTTGGATTCCAGGACTTATACCGGTGGCCTCCTAGGTTCTCCAGTCTCTGGGCCTTAGATTAAGTGAGAGTCATACCATCAGACTCCTGGTTCTGAGGCCTTGGACTTGAACTGAGCCACGCTACTACTGGCATTATAGGAGACGACTATTGTGGGATTTCTTTCTCAGTTTCTACAATTGTGAGTCAATTCTCTAGTGTATCTTCTCTCATCTATCACTTTCTATATATCTTATTCTTTTCCTTCCTTCCTTCCTTCCTTCCTTCCTTCCTTCCTTCCTTCCTTCCTTTCTTCCTTCCTTCCTTCCTTCCTTCCTTTCTTCCTTCCTTCCTTTTTGCCAGTCATGGGGCTTAAATTCAGGGCCTGGGCACTGTCCCAGGACTTCTTTTGCTCAAGGCTAGCACTCTACCACTTGATCCACAGTGCCACTTCTGGCTTTTTTTGCTTATGTGGTATTGAGGAATCTAACCCAGGGCTTCATGAATGCTAGGCAAGCACTCTACCACTAAGCCACATTCCCAGACTGGAAATTTAAACCAGGGCTGGGAAGGTGGCTCAGTGGTAGAATGCTTGCCCTGCATGCATGAGGCCCTGGGTTCGATTCCTCACTACCACATAAGCAAAAAAAGCCAGAAATGGCACTGTGGCTCAAGTGGTAGAGTGATAGCCTTGAGCTGAAGAGCTGAGGGACAGTGCCCAAGCCCAGAGTTCAGGCCCCATGACTAACCAAAAATAAATAAATAAATAAATAAAAATAAAAAACTTAAACTGTAACCTACCTGTTAACTAAAATAATTAGATTAAAATAGTGACAGAGTAGGATATTTTCTGAATCTGCTAAACTATCAGACTAACAATAATCCTAGGCCACACTAACAACAGAAAGTGCCTACTGTCTGAGGTTGAGTAGACAGTAATCGGGCAACTGTCTTTGTAGTAGTTCCTTGTACATTAGATTGTGAAGGCCACTGTCCAAATTCCTGGGTTGGCAGTCTTTACTGGTAGTTACACGTGGTAGTAGTTATCATGTGTAAGGACTTTTTTTTCTTTTTTAAATCACCTCTTGGCTTTAGTCATTTGTATAGGGTAAACACAAAAGACATCATTTTCACTTTTATGAAATTTCTCATTTAAAGAGACTACTCTTTTTCCCTTTTAATTGTCTATAAATGACTTTTATGACAACCCCCACTCTCCAATTAGACAAGCCTCCCAAGTAGCTAAGATCATTGAACTCTCTGGTGACTTTTTTTTTTAACTAGATTTGGTTTTTTTAAAAAATTTTTTTATTTAAATTTTTATTTTTTTATTGTGAAAATACTGTACAGAGAGGTTACAATTACATGGGCAAGATAATGAGTACATTTCTTATCAAGCATTGTAGCCTCCTCCTTTGTTTCCCCTTCCCATCCCATCCTCTCCCCCCCCAACCCTCCCCCCCCCCCCCCCACCAAAGTTGTAAAGTTCGTTTTCAACATAACGACTTTTAAGTCTCATTGTTGCAATGGGTCCACCTGTATCCCTATTTAAATTTTAACCAGATGTGTGTGTGTGTGTGTGTGTGTGTGTGTGTGTGTGTGTGTGCGCGCGCGTGTACATGAGTGTATTGGGGTGGTGGGGCTTGGATCTTTCAGCTTTTTTGCTTACTGCTGGAACACTGCTACTTGAACCACAGTTCTAGGTTTTTGCTGGCTAATTGGAGATAAGATACTCTTGGATCTCTCTGTACTGGTTGGCTTTGAATCTCTATCTAGAGTTCAAGCTCCTGAGTGTTAGGAAGATGGATGAGAACTGAAAAGGAATAGGCTGGATTAGGCAGTCAACAGGCTAGCACTGTTTATTGACAGCAAGGGGCACAGATCTTTCTGCAGGTTTGGAGGTTGTGCGAGTGACTGGATTGGGGGCCAGGCTTAATAGGAAGCAGAAAATAAAAAATAGGCAATAGTCTCTTGGGGGCCAAGGGCAGTATCCCAGGCTAGGTCCAGAGTGGAATGCTCTGCCTGGAGCCAGGTGGGGTGGAATTTCAGCTAAACCAAAGTCGAAGTGAAATACCTGCACACATGCATGTGAGTACACACCTGGTGCTTTGCTTGACCTGGAGGAATAAGGCAGGAATCAATCCTTCAATGAGTAGCTAGGATTACAAGTGTGGACTACAGATGCCTGGCCCTACCAGACTTTTACTAAGTAACTACATATTCTATGGGTTCCCTTTGCTATTCATAATCCTAGCCTGCAATCCTAGCTACTCAGGAAGCTGAGATCTGAGGATCACAGTTCCAACAAAGCCAGCCTGGTCGGCAAAGTCTGTGAGACTCATTTTCAGTTAACCTGCAGAAAGCTAGAAGTGGAGCTGTGGGTCAAGTGGTAGAGTGCCAGTTTGAGTGAAAAAGCTAAGGGACAGTATCCAGATCTTTCATTCAAATCCCAGTACCAGCTTGAAAACAAAACAAAACAAAAACCTGTACATACTCCACAAATTGTTTACAATAAAGAATAGGAAATTTTAAGTCAAAATATGACATCGAGTCTTGTTCTTTCACAAGAATTAAGATTCCATTCTCCCTTTCCTCTCTTTTCTTCTCTCTGCCCTCCCTGCCGTACCTCTTGAGCCATGCCTCTAGTTTCACAGTTTTCAGATTTTGTGTTGATTATTTGGAGAGTTTCAAGGATTTATCTAGATAGCTGGCTCTGAACTTTGATCTCAACTTCCTGAGTAATAGAATTATAGGTATGAACCACCAGCTCTCAGCTTTCTCATATTCATATATATAAATATATATATATATACATATATATATATATTTCAGTAGTAGCTTGAACTCAGGACCTGGGCACGGTCCCTGAGCTCTTCAGCTCAAGCTGAGCACTCTATCACTTGAGACACAGTGCCACTTCCAGGTTTCTGAGTGATTTATTGGAGATCAGTGTCTCACAGACTTTCCTGCCTAGGCTGGCTTTGAACTGTGATCGTCAGATCTTAGCCATCTGAGTAGCTAGGATTATAGGCATAAGCAGCTTCCTTCCTTCCCTCCCTCCCTTCCTCCCTCCCTCCCTCCCTCCCTGCCTTCCTTCCTTCCTTCCTTCTTTCCTTCCTTTTCTCTCTCCCTCTCTTCCTCTTTTTAAAAAAAATTTTAGAAGCCGGGCACTGGTGGTTCACACCAGTAATCCTAGCTACTCAGGAGGCTGAGATATAAGGGTCACGGTTCAAAGCCAGCCCAGGCAGGAAAGTCCGTTTGACTCTTATCTCCAATAAACCACTAGAAAACCGGAAGTGGCACTGTGGCTCAAGTGGTAGAGTGCTTGCCTTAGAGCTGAAGAGTGCAGGGACAGCGCCCAAGCCCAGAGTTCAAGCCCCACAACTGACAGAAAAAAAAATGGGACTGGGAATGTGGCTTAGTGGTAGAGTGCTTGCCTAGCATGCATGAAGCCCTGGGTTTGATTCCTCATTATCACACAAACAGAAATATCCAGAAGTGGCATTGTGGCCCAAGTGGTAGAGTGCTAGACTTGAGCACAGAGAGATTCAGTCCCTGAGTTCAAGCCCCAGGATTGACAAAAACAAACAAACAAACAAAAAACCCAACAACAAAAATAAAACAACCCAATTTTTAGAATTGTGGTACTAGGGAATGACCCAGGGTCTCTTGAGTGTTAGGCAAATGCTCTACCACTGAGTTATATCCCCAGTCACTTTTTAATTTTTTTTTTAATTTATTTTTGGATCTGGTCGTGGGGCCTGAACTCTCTGGCCTCAGCTCTTCAGTTCAAGGTTAGCATTCTACCACTTGAACCACAGCGCCACTTCCGGCTTTTTTTCTTTTTGCTTATGTGGTGCTGAGGAATTGAACCCAGGGCCTCATACATGCAAGGCAAGTGCTCTACCGAGCCACCTTTTTTGAAAATTTGTTTTTGAGACACATTTTCGTAAATTGCTCAGGCTAGTCTCAAAATTTTGATCTTTCTCTTTCAGCCTTTGGGTAGTTAGAGTTACTAGTGTGTATGTACTACCACAACCAGTGAAAGCTGTTCTCTTTCTATTGAAGGACGTACCTTGGCAATGTGGCTCTACTTTGTGGTCCTCGTGGGTCTGTACTACCTGCTGCGCTGGTACCGAGAGAGGCAGGTGGTGAGCCACCTCCAGGACAAGTATGTCTTCATCACGGGCTGTGACAGGGGCTTCGGGAACCTGCTGGCCAGACAGCTGGACATGCGAGGCTTGAGGGTGCTGGCTGCATGTCTGACGGAGAAGGGGGCTGAGCAGCTGAGGAACAAGGCATCAGAAAGGCTGGAGACCGTGATCCTAGATATCACCAACACAGAGAGCATTGCTGCAGCCACCCAGTGGGTGAAGGAGCGTGTGGGGGACAGAGGTATGAAAAAAATCTTTTCTTCTTTCATTTAGTCAGGGAGATACAAAGGATTAGAACTAGAGGCATGACTCAGCAGTAGATTGCCTAGCTTGCAAGCTCAAGGTCCTGCCCTTCAGCAGAAGTTAAAAGGTTGTTTTTATCATTTGAAAGAATGTCATGATGCATTGCAGTGTTTCATTTCCTTAACAATGCTCTCATGGAAAAATGAGATCTATACTTTTTGTTGTTGTTGTTGGTCTTGGGTCTTGAACTCAGGGCCTGGGCCCTGTCCTTGAGCTCTTCTGCTTAACGCTAGTGCTCTAACACTTTGAGCCACAGCACTATTTTGAGATCCATACTTTTGAGGTTGTCATCTGACCTCAAAGTGTTAAGTTGAGGTCTTCTTAAAATTTTGCTCTGGGGCTGGGAAAGTGGCTCAGTGGTAGAGCGCTTGCCTTTCATGCCTGAGGCCTGTGTTCGATTCCTCAGCCCCACATAAGCAAAAAGAAAAAAGCCAGAAGTGGTGCTGTGGCTCAAGTGGTAGAGTGCTAGCCTTGAGCTGAAGAGCTGAGGGACAGTGCCCAGGCCCAGAGTTCAGGCCCTACAACCGGACCCCGTCCCCTCCCCCCAATTTTTTTTTGCTCTGGCCTTACACCATGATCCTCTTGAGAGCCTCTTTCTGAATGGCTAGGAGTATAAATATACACTGCCATGCTGAGCTTTAGATACCATTCTTTTTGTTGTTGTTGGTGGTGGTCAGTCAGTCTTGGGACTTAAATCCAAGGTTACTGTTCCTGAACTTTTTGCTCAAGGTTAGTGCTCTATCACTTTGAGCCACAACTCCACTTCTGGTTTTCCAGTAGTTAAATAGAGAGAAGAAACTCAACGCCTGTAATCATAGCTACTCAGGAGGCTGAGATCTGAGGATCCCGGCTCAAAACCAGCCTGGGCAAGAAAGTCCATGAGACTCTTTTTTTTTTTTTGGGGGGGGGTCCGATCGTGGGGCCTGAACTCTGGGCCTGGGCACTGTCCCTCAGCTCTTTAGCTCAAGGCTAGCGCTCTACCACTTGAGCCACAGTGCCACTTCCAGCTTTTTTTTTTTTGCTTATGTGGTGCTGAGGAATCAAACCCAGGGCCTCAAGCTTGCAAGGCAAGCGCTCTACCACTGAGCCACCTTCCCAGCCCCAAGTCCAGGAGACTCTTATCTCCAATTACCCAACAGAAAACCAGAAGTGGTTCTGTGGCTCAAGAGTTGAGGGACAGTGCACAGGCCCAGAATTCAAGCCCCATAACCCACCAAAAAAAAAAAAAAATAAGAGAGAGAAACTCATAGGCTTTCCTGGAACTCTGGGCCTAGGCACTGTCCCTGAGCTGAAACTCTGGGCCAGGGCACTGTCCCTGAGCTCTTCAGCTCAAGGCTAGCACTCTCTACCACACATCCACAGTCCCACTTCTGGTTTTCTGGAGATAACAGTATCATGAACTTTCCTGTCTGGGCTTGCCTTAAACCTTGATCCTCAGATCTCAGCCTTCTGAATAGCTAGGATTATAGGCATGGGCCACCAGTGCCTGGCATTTTTAAAAATTTTAAATGACAGTACTGGGGCTTGATGAATCAATATCGATCTGTTATTAACTAAAACCTATAGTTTCCATTAAGGTTTGGTTTGTGTTGCTTACTTTGGTTGGGATAAATGTGACATGTGTCTGCCATTGTAGCATCATATAGACTGTTGTGATGTGCTAAAAATCCCTGTGTTCGGGGCTGGGAAGGTGGCTTAGTGGTAGAGTGCTTGCCTTGGATGTATGAGGCCCTGGGTTTGATTCCTCAGCATCACAATGAGCAGGAAAAACCGGAAGTGGTACTGGGACTCAAGTGGTAAGGTGCTGGCCTTAAGCTAAAGAGCTGAGGGACCGGGCCCAGGCCCAGAGTTCAAGCCCCATGACTGAAAAAAAAAACAAAAAGAAAGAAAAATCCCTGTGTTCCACATGCTTATCATCCCAACACTGGGCAATCTTTTGCCTTTTAAAGAATGTCATATAATATTACATGTAGTCTTCAATTAGCTACTTTCATTTAACTACATGCATTTAAGATTCCTCTATGCTTTGATATATGGCTTGATTTATCTTTTCCTTGTCCCATAATATTTCATTGTATATATGTACCTGTTGATAAATTCCAATTCTTGACAATCATGAATAAAATTTCTTTTTCTCTGCCTCTCTCTCTTTTTTTTGTGCGTCATGAGGCTTGAACTTTGGGCCTGAACGCTGTCTCTCAGCTCTTCAGCTCAAAGATTGCACTCTACCACTTGAGCCACAGTGCCACTTCTGGTTTTCTGAGGGTTTATTGGGTGATAACGTCTCATGGACTTTCCTGCCTGGGCTGGCTTTGAACTGCTATCCTCAGATCTCAGTCTCCTGAGTAACTAGGATTATAGGCATGAGCCACCGGTGCCCAGCTTCACACTAAATTTTTTTTTTGGTCCGGTTATGGGGCCTGAACTCTGGGCCTGGGCTCTGTCCCTCAGCTCTTCAGCTCAAGGCTAGCGCTCTACCACTTGAGCCACAGCGCCACTTCTAGCTTTTTTTTCTGCTTATATGGTGCTGAGGAATCGAACCCAGGGCCTCATGCATGCAAGGCAAGCGCTCTACCACTGAGCCAACTTCCCAGCCCCACACTAAATTTTTTATTCCATGTTTTCTGCAACTATTTTTTTTTTTTTTTTACTACTGAAAGTAGTATATTTGCTTAGTAAGTTTTTCAGAAATTTTTTTTTTGGGTCCTGTCGTGGGGCCTGAACTCTAGGCCTGGGCGCTGTCCTTCAGCTCTTCAGCTCAAGGCTAGCACGCTACCACTTGAGCCATAGCACCAATTCCAGCTTTTTTTTTTCTGCTTATGTGGTGCTGAGGAATCGAACCCAGGGCCTCATGCATGCAAGGCAAGCACACTACCACTGAGCCACCTTCTCAGCCCCATTTTTCAGAAATTTTAACTGCTTATTTATCAACTTATTAACATCTTTCTCCAAGGCCCTTGGAATGTTTGAATACCAGTTTAATGAAGAGAGTATCTTTTCTTTTTGGTGGTATCAGAATTTTAATTCAGGGTTGTGTGCATGTTCAGCTTGGTTGCTTAGCTGGTGTTCTACTACTTGAGTCATATCTTCAGCACTGCTTTTTGTTGGCTAATTGGAGATAGAGTCTAGCAAACTTTTCTGCCCAAGCTGGTCTTGAACTGCAATCCTCCATGTCGTAGCCTTCTGAATAGCTAGGCTTACAAGTATGCACCAAGTATGCTGAGATCAGACTCTGTTACTTAGGAGACTCTTAGACTTTTTTTTCTTTTCTCTTTTTCCCCTTCCCTTTCCTTCCTTTCTATTTCTTCTGAGTGTATATATCTTGAATTCCAATTTCACATTGGCTGGCAAGTTCTGTCAAATCAAAAGCCAGCAATCTAGCTGTGCAGAAATCAGAAATGGAAGATTAGTAGAAGGCCAAGGCAAGCCTTGCGGAAGAGTTTGTGAAATATTATTTTATAAAACAAGCTGATTTCACTAACACATGAGTATGGAATCCCAGATATGGGGCAGGAAGAGGAAAGATAAGAAGGTCTTGGTTTGTGGCCAGCCCTAGGGAAGGTGTGAGACCCTATCTGAAGAATAAGCTAAACAAAAAGGGCAGGGACATGACTCAAGGGGTAGAAAACCTGACTAGCAAGTGCCTAGTCCTAAGTTCACATCACAGGACCGCTACTCAAAAAAAGGAAAAAAATCCAGTAATTGGTTTTTGATTTAACTTATGTGTATATATGTATCCGTACCAGGGCTTGAACTCAGGGCCGGGGTGCTGTCCCTGAGCGTTTATACCCAAGTTCTAGCACTCACTTGAGCCACATGTATACTTCTGGCTTTTTTTTTTTTTTCTAGCCCTACCTGGGCTGGCTTTGAACCATGATCTCCAAATTCCAGCCTTCTGAGTAGCTAGGATTACAGGTATGAGCCACTGGAACCGAGCTGATTTTGGATTTTTGTTGTTTTTCTTAACTCATAGACACACTTAAATACATTAAAATTTTTCTTCTTTCTCTACCATCTATAGTTGTTATTAGCAGGAAAATAGGTCAAGGTAAACATTGTCATTTTTTGTCAGAAACACAAGTTCTGATCTGAGTTTTATTATTTTAGGGCTTTGGGGCTTGGTCAACAACGCAGGCGTTTACCAACCAATGGCCTACCTTGAATGGCAGAAGTTTGATGACTGTATGAACATCCTCAACGTGAACCTTCTTGGTTTGGTACAGGTGACCTTGAGCATGCTTCCCTTGGTAAGGAGAGCAAAGGGGAGAATTGTCAATGTCTCTAGCATGTTGGGAAGAATTGCTGCATGTGGAGGATTCTACTCTATGTCCAAGTTTGGAGTTGAAGGGTTTTCAGATACACTAAGGTAAGGAAAATATAAACAAGTTTATTTGTCAGTCGTGGGGCTTGAACTCTGGGTCTGGGCACTGTGTCTGAGCTCTTCAGCTCAAGGCAAGAATTCTACTATTTGAGCCACAGCACCACTTCCAGTTTTCTGGTGGTTAATTGGATATTAGAGTCTCATGGACTTTCTTTCCTGAGTTGGCTTTGAAGTTCGATCCACAGATCTCAGCCTCCTGAGTATCTAGGATTACAGGCATGAATCACTGGCGCCCAGCTTTATTATTATTATTTTGATGACATTACTGGGGCTTGAACTCAGGGCCTAGGCACTGTCCCTTAGCTTTTCTCTCAAAGCTGGTGCTCTACCACTTGAGCCACACCTCCACTTTGGGGTTTTGGGTATTTATTGGAGGTAAGTGTCTCACAGTCTTTGCTGCCTGGGCTGACTTCAAACCTCAATTCTCAGATCTGTCTCTTGAATAGCTGGGATTCTGGTATGAGCCACCAGTACCCCGCTCATTCCTCTCCTTTCTTCACATGAAGATTTGGCCTTTATCCTTCCAGGCTCAGCTGAAATGTCTTCTTCCCACTGAAGCTTGACTGTCTTGAAGATCTATTTGCATTTCCTATCAACTTCCATAACTCCTTCAGTCCTCCTCCTCTTCCTCCTCCCCTCTTCCCTTCTGCTTCTTTCTACTTGTGCTGGAGTCAAACCCAGCTACACCTGGTTCTGTAATTATTTTGAGTTATATTGTGCATACCTATTGAGTTTTTCCTGCTGTGAGTTTTTGAGGTGAGGGACTGATTGGAGATTGTGTATATGCTTGTTATAATAAATGTTGACTTATTATTATTATTAGTCTTCTTTATACCTCCAGTATCTACAACTCTGGATACTTAACTCTTAAAGAGTAGGAGTATGGGCTGGGAAGGTGGCTCAGTGGTAGAGTGCTTGCCTTGCATGCATGAGGCCCTGGGTTTGATTCCTCAGTACCACATAAGCAGAAAAAAGCTGGAAGTGGCGCTGTGGCTGAAGTGGTAGGGTGCTAGCCTTGAGCTGAAGAGCTGAGGGACAGTGTCCAGGCCCCGAGTTCAGGCTCCACAACCGACCAAAAAAAAAAAAAAAGAAACAAAGAGTAGGTGTATGCTGGGCACTGGTGGCTCATACCTATAATCCTAGCTGCTTAGGAGGCTGAGATCTGAGGATCCTGGTTTGAAGCTACCCCAGTCAGAAAAGCCTGAGAGTTAACTCCAGCTAACCAGCAAAAAGCTGGAAGTGGAGGTGTGGCTAAAGTGTTAGAATGTCATCCTTGGCTGAAAAAACCCTAGTGAAAGTGTGAGGCCCTAGTTTAAGCTCAGCTCCTGTGTTGGGGCGTGCACGCACGTGGGCACACACACACACACACACACACACAAATCACAAATGATTATGGTGGCTTAGTGGTTGGTATAATATTTCAATTGTTAGCTCTAAGAATGTTTAACTTTTTTCTTTCTGTTTTTTTCTTCAAAAATTTCAGTAAATGTGTCTTTATAAAGATATTTTTATTATGTTTTGTGTTTTCTTCCCTAAGAACAGTGAAATAGTGATACTTTTTACTTCAAAGGAATTAACTTGTGGAGTTTCATTTCAGGCGCGAAGTTAAAGGTTTTGGAGTAAAAGTCAGCATAATTACACCTGGTAGCTTCAAAACGGAAATGACCAATCTGCAGTTGTCACTGGACAGACTGGAGCAAACCTGGAAAGAAATCCCTATGCATATTAAGGAATCCTATGGAAAGCAATTGTTTGACTTCCGTAAGCTTTCTTTCTTTCTTTCTTTCTTTCTTTCTTTCTCTCTCTCTCTCTCTCTCTCTCCCTCCCTCCCTCCCTCCTCTCCCCCTCTTTCTTTCTTTCTTTCTTTTTTTTTTTGGTTAGTTGTGGGGCTTGAACTCTGGGGCTGAGTGCTGTCTCTGGGCTCTTCAGCTCAAGATTAGAGCTCTACCACTTGAGCCACAGAATCACTTCTGGTTTTCTGTGGTTAATTTGCGAGAAGAGTTTCAGGGACTTTCCTGACCAGGCTGGCTTTGAACTGTGGTCCTCAAATCTCAGCCTCTTGAGTAGCTAGGATTATAGGCGTGAGCCACCAGTGCCTGGTTTAGCTGTTTTCTTTTTTGTTGGTCGTGGGACTTGAACTCTGGGCCTGGGCGCTGTCCCTCAGCTCTTCAGCTCAAGGCGAGTGCTCTACCACTTGAGCCACAGCGCCACTTCCGGTTTTCTGGTGGTTTATTGGAGATCGGAGTCTCACGGTCTCTCCTGCCCGGGCTGGCTTTGAACCGCGATCCTCAGATCTCAGCCTCCTGAGTAGCTAGGATTACAGGCGTGAGCCACCAGTGCCCGGCTAGCTGTTTTCTTTTGATAGAGTTAATGGACAGTGTTGTATAAGAAAGGAAAAGATAAGAACTGGAGACTTTGGGCTTGGCATGTGGCTTAGTGGTAGAGTGCTTGCCTTGCATGCATGAAGCCCTGGGTTCGATTCCTCAGTACCACATAAACAGAAAAAGCTGGAAATGGCACTATGGCTCAAGTGGTAGGACTAGCCAAAAAAAAAAAGAAAAAAAAGACTGGAGGCTTGGCACACATTGTAGAGTACTTGGCTCTCAAGTGTGAGGCCCTGACTTCAAATCCAAGTATCATTAAAAAAAAAAAAGTGCATTCCGGGCATTGGTGGCTCACGCCTGTAATCCTAGCTACTCAGGAGGCTGAGACTTGAGGATCATGGTTCAAAGCCAGCCTGAGCAGGAAGCTCCCTGAGACTCTTATCTCCAATAAACAACCAGAAAACTGGAAGTTGCACTGTGGGTCAAGTGGTAGAATTCTAGCCTTGAGCTGAAGAGTGCAGGGACAATGCCCAGGCCAGAGTTCAAGCCCTATGAGCAACAAAAAAAAAAAAAAAGAAAAGAAAAAAAATTGTGTGTGTATGTGTATGAAAGAGAAATTGATGGAAATTCACTGCTAGATCCTTGAGAACAATGTTCCTTTACCAAAGTCCTCCTAAACAGGAGAGGCTTAAAAGGAGAGGTCTCATTGCTGAGTGCCTTTGGCTCTCAGGAGGCTGAGATCTGAGGATTTTGGTTCAAAGTCCAGCTTTGGCAGAGAAGTCCATGAGATTCTCATCTCCAGTGGATCACCAAAAAGCTGAAAATGGAGCAGTGGCTCAAGCTGTAGAGTACTAACCTTGAGCACAAAAGCTCAGGGAGAGCTACAAGCCCTGAGTTTCAAGCCCCAGGACACACACACACACACACACACACACACACACACACACACACACACACACACACACACACACACACACACACACACACACACACACACACACACACACACAGAAAAAAAGAAAAAAGAAAATCGAGCTTTACAAAGTTGGTGCGGGGGGTCGGGGCGGGGGGCCCGGGGAGGAGGCTGCAATGCTTGATAAGAAATGTACGCATTAGGGGCTGGGAAGGTGGCTCAGTGGTAGCCTGCTTGCCTTGCATGCATGAGGCCCTGGGTTTGATTCCTCAGCACCACATAAGCAAAAAGAAAAAAGCCAGAAGTGGCGCTGTGGCTCAAGTGGTAGAGCGCTAGCCTTGAGCTGAAGAGCTGAGGGACAGTGCCCAGGCCCAGAGTTCAGGCCCCATGACTGGACCCAAAAAAAAAAAAAAAAAGAAATGTACGCATTATCCTGCCCATGTAATTGTAACCCCTCTGTACAGTATGTTCACAAAAAAAATAAAAAAAATTTAAAAAAAGAAAGAAAGAAAAAAGGTCTCAGTGGAGAAGGACCCAACAATGAGGCTGCTATGAGTTGTTTGCTGAACTAAACTGCACTCTTTTTTTTGGGGGGGGGGGGGGGGCGGGGTCCAGTCATGGGCCTGAACTCTGGGCCTGGGCGCTGTCCCTCAGCTCTTCAGCTCAAGGTTAGTGCTCTACCACTTGAGCCACAGCGCCACTTCTGGCTTTGTTCTTTATGTGGTGCTGAGGAATCGAACCCAGGGCCTCAAGCATGCAAGGCAAGTGCTCTACCACTGAGCCACCTTCCCAGCCCTAAACTGCAGTCTTCAGTGTTGGCTGTCCTTTTTGTAACAAAGAGCTTGACCATAGTCTATTTCTTTTTGGTTTTGTTTTTTTTTTGCCTGTGCCTTGGATTCGGGGCCTGGACACTGTCCCTGAGCTTCTTTTTCTCAAGGCTGGCACTCTACCACTTGAGCCATAGCAACATTTCCAGCTTTTTCTGTGTATGTGGTACTGAGGAATTGAACCCAGAGCCTCATGTATGCTAGGCAAGCACTGTACCACTAAGCCACATTCCCAGCCCCTAGAATGTTTCTTATTGTGGAAGGAGGGAGGGCATAAGTTGGTGAAGACCAGCTTTGTCCTATTGGGCATGGTTGGGCAGGTGGTACTGGTCACAGAAGCCTCAAAGGTATGGGATCACTCAGTTTTATGAAATAACATAATTGATGGCCTATAGAAATGGAAGCTGGTGCCGGTGGTTTTATATCTGTAATCTTAGCTACTGAGGAGGCTGTTTGGAGCCAACCAGACTGGAAAGTTCTTAAGACTGTCACCTGTAACCACCAAAATGTGAGAAGTGGAGTTATGGTTCAATTGATAGAGTGCCAGCCTTGAGCAAAAAAGTGAAGGGATAGCTCCCAATTCCTGAGTTCAAACTCAATAGGCACAAAAAAAGAAAAAAAAGAAGAAAAAGGAAGAGAGAAAGAAAATAAAAGAAAGTGATTCCTTGGGTTAGGTTTGTGGGGAAAAATTGAGAGTGACTCTGTGTGTGTGTATGTGTGTGTGTGTGTGTGTGTGTGTGTGTGTGTGTGTCTGTGTCTGTTTGCGTGCGTGTGTGGGCGCATGTGTGGGCACGTGCACCAATCCTGGTGCTTGAACTCAGAAACTAGGCTTTATCTTTGGGCATTTTTGTTTATGGCTGAAATTCACTTGAGCCATAGCTTCATGGCTTTTTTGTTGTGTAATTGAAGATTTCCTGCCCAGTTTGGCTTTGAACTGTGATCCTCAAGTCTCATCCTCCTACTCATGAGTAGCTAAGGTTACAGGGAGGACCACCAGTACCCAGCCTGCACTTCTGGCTTTGTTGTTGTTGTTGTTTTTGGTGGTTAATTGGAGATAGAAGTCTGTCTAGGGGCTGGGAAGGTGGCTCAGTAGCAGAGTACTTGCCTTGCATGCATGAGGCCCTGGGTTTGATTCCTTAGCACCACATAAGAAAAAGCCTGAAGTGTTGCTGTGGCTCAAATGGTAGAGTTCTAGACTTGAGCTGAAGAGCTGAGGAACAGTGTCCAGGCTCAGAGTTCAGGCCCACGACTGACAATTAAAAAAAAAGTCTATCCAGGTTGGCTTTTAACTTTGATCCTTATATCTCAGCCATTTGAGTAGCTAGGATTATATATAGACATGAACCACTGGTGCTTAGCTTATACGTGTTAGTGTGTGTTTGCAGTGCTGTAGATTAAATCCACGGGCTTCCTAAAGCTAGGCAGGTGCTTTGCCACGGAGCTACATTCCCCATGCCAGAGGGTATATTTTGGGGTTCATGAAAATATTATTTTCTTTCTTTTCTGTGTGTGTGTGTGTGTGTGTGTGTGTGTGTGTGTGTGTGTGTGTGTGTGTGCTTGTGCCAGTAATGGGGCTTGAACTCAAGGCCTTGTGCTCTCACTTGGCTTTTTTTTCTCAAAGCTGGAATTCTATCATGTGAGTCATACCTCCACTTCTGTCTTTTTTGCTGGTCAATTGGAGATGAAAGTCTCAAAGACTTTTCTACCCAGGCTGGCTTCAAACAGAGATATTCAGATCTTAGCTTCCCAGTTCATTGATGAAAAATTTCTGCCAGGCATGGATAGCTCACGCCTGTAATCCTAGCTATTCAAGAGGCTGAGATCTGAGGATTGTGATTCAAAGCCAGCCCAGGCAGGAAAGTCCATGAGACTGTTATCTCCAATTAACCACCAGAAAATCAGAAGTGGCACTGTGGCTCAAGTGGTAGAGCGCTAGCCTTGAGCTGAAGAGCTGAGGGACAGCACCCAGGCCCAGATTTCAGACCCTATGACAAAATAAAAAAGTATACAAGGTGGGCATTGGTGGCTCACACCTTAATCCTAGCTACTCAGGAGACTGAGATCTGAGGACTGAGGTTTAAAGCCAGCCTGGGCAGGAAAGGCTGTGAGACTCTTATCTCCAATAAACCACCAGAAAACCAGAAGTGGTGCTGTGGCTCAAGTGGTAGAGCACTAGGCTTGAGCTGAAGAGCGGAGGAACAACACCCAGGCCCAGAGGTTAAGCCCCAGGACCAACAACAACAATAAAAAATGTATACAACAAATTCCAATGGAAAAGATCAATTCATATACCTGTGTTGTTTCAATCATACTTTATGTTTTGCAGTGATGGAGTTGAGGTTTTGACACTGTTATCTCTCTTGCATACAGATTACAAAATGGTTAAGAAAGGCCTTTCCAATTGTAGCTCAGATCTGAACCTGGTCACTGACTGCATGGAGCATGCTGTAACGTCGGCACACCCTCGTACTCGATATGTGGCTGGCTGGGATGCTCAGTTCATATTCATACCACTCTCTTACTGGCCTACATCACTGGCAGACTACATATTGACCAGCCACATGCCCAAACCAGCTGAGGCAACCTAACAACAACAACAACAACAACAACAACAACAAACCTGATTCAGTTGTTCTTGGAATGAAGAATAAATCAGAAACTTGTTGGTGTCTCAGTAATCCAGTGTATTTTTTGTTTGTTCTGTTTTTGCCAGTCCAGGGGCTTGAACTCAGGGCTTGGGCACTATCCCTGAGCATCTTTTCTTGCTCAAGGCTAGCACTCTGCCACTTAAGCCACAGTACCACTTCCAGGTACTAAAGAATCAAACCCAGGCTTCATGAATGCTAGGCAAGCACTCTACCACGAACCACATTCCTATCCCAATCCAGTCTGTTTATGGTAATATATTTTCTTGCCTATACACATTTAGCTAGCATCCTGTTTGAGTTCCAGATAGCCATAGTTTGCTACATTTAGGTAATGGATAAGTATTATTTTACCCAGTGTTAAGATGAGAATGTTTCCAACATGTACTATTCTTTCTTGCCTTATTTATTTATTTCTTTTTTTTGGTCGGTAGTGGGGCTTGAACTCTGGGTCTGGGTGCTGTCCCTGAGATTTTCAGCTCAAGGTGAGTGCTTTAACACTTGAGCCACAGCGCCACTTCCAGTTTTCTGGTGTTTAATTAGAGATAAGAGTCTCACAGAGGGCTGGGAAGGCGGCTCAGTGGTAGAGTGCTTGCCTTGCATGCATGAGGCCCTGGGTTCGATTCCTTAGCACTACATAAGTAGAAAAGCTAGAAGTGGTGCTATGGCTCAAGTGGTAGAGTGCTTGCTTTGAGCTGAAGAGCTGAGGGACAGCGCCCAGGCCCAGAGTTCAGGCCCCACGACTGGACCCCCCCCCCCCCGCCCCAAAAAAAAAAAAAACAGTCTCACAGAGGGCTGGGAAGGTAGCTCAGTGGTAGAGTGCTTGCCTCACATGCATGAGGCCCTGGGTTTGATTCCTCAGCACCACATAAGCAGAAAAGGCTGGAAGTGGCACTGTGGCTCAAGTGGTAGAGCGCTAGCCTTGAGCTGAAGAGCTGAGGGGCAGCGCCCAGGCCCAGAATTCAAGCCCCACAACCGAAAAAAAAAAAAAAGAGTCTCAAAGACTTTGCTGCCCAGGTTGGCTTTGAACCATGATTCTCAGATCCCACTCTCCTGAGAAGCGAGGATGCTAGGATTATAGGGCTTGAGTTACTGGTACCATCCTCTCTCTCTTTCTTGCCTTATTAAATGGTTACATAAGACAATTCAAGCTGCTTGATATCTTTTTATATTTTTTTGGGGGGGGGGGGCGGATCTGTACTGGGTTTGAACTTGTTCAGTGTGCTGGCTCCTGGCTTGTTCTTTTGCTTGAGCCATGCCTTGAACATAACTTTCTACTAGTTATTTTGGAGATGTAGTTTTGTAGACTGTTCTATCCAGTCTGGCTTTGAATCACTACTCTCTGGATTTCAGTTGCTAAGGTTACATCATTAAGCACATAAGCACATGGCTTAATGATGTTATTATTATTTTTTAATGTATATGAAGAATGCTTCTGTGCTGTGCCCTTATTCAGGGACTACTGAGAATCATGTAGGTATGTTTATCCTTCCTTGAAATGAATCTGACTACAGATATGTTAAACCCAGGGCCTTATGTTGTTAAATAATATAACTAACTTTTTCTTCTTTTTTTCCAGCTCTTATTTTTCAATATATTTCTGTGTAATTTAAAAATAAATTGTTTGCCAGGTGCTGGTGGCTCAAGCTGTAATCCTAGTTACTCAGGAAGCTGAGATCTGAGGATTGCAGTTCAAAGCCAGTGGAGGCAGGAAAGTCTATGAGACTTTTTTTTTTTTTTTTTTGGTTTGTTGGTTGTGGGGCTTGAACTCTGGGCTTAGGCGCTGTCTCTGAGCTCTTCAGCTCAAGACTAGTGCTCTAACGCTTAAGCCATGGCACCACTTCCGGTTTTTTTTCTAGTGGTTTATTGGAGATAAGAGTTTCTTGGACTTTCCTGCCTGGGCTGGCTTTGAACCATGATCCTCAGATCTCAGCCTCCTGAGTAGCTAGGATTACAGGCGTGAGCAACCGGCGCCAGCTCTTGGAGACTCTTATCTCAAATAAACCACTCAGAAAACCGAAGTGGTGCTGTGGCCTAAGTGGTAGAGCACTCACCTTGAGCTGGAGACAGCGCCGAAGCCCAGAGTTCAAGGCCCACAACCAGCCAAAAATAAAATAAAAAAAAAAATATTTAAAAATCAATGCATATGGGGCTGGAAAGGTGGCTCAGTGGTAGATCGCTTGCCTTGCAAGCATGAGGCCCTGGGTTCGATTCCTCAGCACCACATAAGCAAAAAGAAAAAAGCCGGAAGTGGTGCTGTGGCTCAAGTGGTAGAGTGCTAGCCTTGAGCTGAAGAGCTGAGGGACAGCGCCCAGGCCCAGAGTTCAGGCCCCACAACTGGACGCAAAAACAAAACAAAACAAAAATCAATGCATATGATTAATTAAGCTCAATTAATTTATTTGATATTTAATATTAATTGATACTAATTAATATTCAGAAGCTTAGTATGAAAAGCAGATGCTATCCTTCAAAGCAGATGCTCTCAATTTTAGCTTTTATTTGGTATTTAACCCTGAATTGCTAAATAATATATTTATCTTTTTAAGTTCTATCTACCTATCTTCCATTTATTTATTCATTTATTCATTTATTTTGGTTTGGAACTGGGACTTTAACACAGGGCCTTACCCTTTTGTTGTTGTTTTTTATCTCCTCAAAGCTGGTGCTCTACCACTTGACACTTGAGCCACACCTTCATTTCTGGCATTTTGATGGCTGATTGGAGATAAGTGTCTTATGGATTTGCCTGTCTGGGTGGCTTTGAATTGTAGACCTCTGATCACAGCCTCCTGAGTAGTTAGGATTACAGACACAAGTCACAGATTCTTGGCCCTATTTTTTTTTTTTTTTTCTGGTGGTCGTGCAGCTTGAACTCTGGGCCTGGGCACTGTCCCTTTAGTGCTCTACCACTTGAACCACAGTGCCATTTCTGGCTTTTTCTGTTTATGTGGTACTGAGGAATCGAACCCAGGGCCTTATGCATGCGAGGCAAGCACTCTGCCACTGAGCCACCTTCCCAGCCCCAAAATTGAAGCAAAGTTGTTTTTTGTTTTTGTTTTGTTTTGTTTTTTTCTTCTGTTTTTGTCAATTGTGGGGCTTGAACTCAGTGCCTGGGTGCTGTCCCTGAGTCTCTTTGTGTTCAAGGCTAGCGCTGTACCGCTTGAACCACAGGACCCCTTCCTGGCCCTGTTTATTTTGAGACAAGATCTACTGCAGGCAGGCCTCAAATTCATGATCCTCCTGCCTCAACCTCCTAGGTACTGGGGTTACACATATGTACCACCACACCACATTCAGGTATAGAATGTTTGTTTTTCTCTTCCTTCCTTCCTTCCTTTTCTTCCTTTCTTTCTATCTTTCTTTCTTGTTGGTTGTAGGGCTTGAGCTCAGGGCCTGGGTGCTGTCCCTGAGCTTTTTGCTCAAGGTTAGTACCCTATCACTTTGAACCACAGTGCCACTTCCAGGTTTTTTGGTGGTTAATTGAGGATAAAAGTCTCCTGGACTTTCCTGCCAGGCCTTGCTTTGAACCAGCCTCCTGAGTAGCTAGGATTACAGGTGTGATCCACTGGCACCCAGCTGAATTTCTTCTTTCTTTCTTTTGTTTTTGGTCGGTCGTGGGGCTTGAACTCTGGGCCTGGGCGCTGTCCCTCATCTCTTCAGCTCCTTGCCCCGCCCCCTCCTATTCCTCCCTCCTCCTCTTTCACAGCTGCTGCTGCTAGTACTGGGGCTTAAACTCATGGCCTGACTACTGTGTCCCTCAGATTTTTTTGTTTTTTTTTTGCTCAAGTTTGGGCTCTACTACTCAAGCCACAGTTCCACTTGTGGCTTTTTTTACTGGTTAATTGGAGGTAGGAGTCTCACAGACTTCCCTGCTGAGGCATGCTTTGAATTTTGATCCTCAGATCTCAGCTGGCTTTTTTAATTTTTATGTTTTACTTTTTTTTAAACTGTATTTTTAAAGCTGTATTTCATCACCTTAAGTTTTCAGAGATGACACAGGTTTATAATTCAAATTCTTGGGGCTGGGAAGGTGGCTCAGTGGTAGAGCGCTTGCCTTGCATGCATGAGGCCCTGGGTTTGATTCCTCAGCACCACATAAGCAAAAAGAAAAAAAAAGCCAGAAGTGGCGCTTTGGCTCAAGTGGTAGAGCGCTAGCCTTGAGCTGAAGAGCTGAGTGAGAGCGACCAGGCCCAGAGTTCAGGCCCCATGACCGGACCCCCCCCCAAAAAAAAAATAATTCAAATTCTCACATTCTGAAAGATGTCTTTTTAAATAACTTACCACTCAAATTAAGAAAGTGCAGTAATCTGGAATTAACCTCATCTAAAGATGTAATAACCAGTTACTGTAATTGATGCTCACTGTAAGGAAGCTATAAGAAAGAGGTATAAAGAAACAAGCGGATGAAACTGATTGAATGTGTGTGAAGATATGAGTGAAGTTTCCCGGGTAACTGATATCAGCCAATAAAAAAGAAAGAGCTCAGTGTAAGATAACATCTTGACATGTTTATAGCAAGAAGCTGAGAATTCATAGCAATAGTCACTAACTAGGTAAATGTTAAAGATGTACAGTTTTTAGAAACACTGAAAAGAAATTTGTATCTTTGTCCAGATGGCTGTCAGCCTTAGTAAAGATGATAGCTGGGTGCCAATGATACACACTTGTAACTAGCTACTCAGGAGGCTGAGATCTGAGGATGATGGTTCAAAGCCAGCCCAGGCAGCGCAGTCTGTGAATTGGAACTGTGGCTTAAGTGGTAGAGCATTAGCCTTGAGCAAAAATGTTCAGGGGGAGCACCTAGGCCCTGAGTTCAAGCCCCAGGACCAACAAAAAAAAGAGAAGGTGATATGAACCATTAGTTGTGGCATCAAATGCCAATCACTGTCAAGATATGGAAGATTCAGAGTTATAACGAAATTGTAGAACCCGGTTCAGATACTAACATTGGCATTTAAAAAAATGAACACAATCTGGGCGCCAGTGGCCCACACCTGTAATCCTAGCTACTCAGGAGGCTGAGTATTTTTAACTTTTTTTGACTGGTCGTGGGGCCTGAACTCTGGGCCTGGGCACTGTCCCTCAGCTTTCAGCTCAAGGCTAGCACTCTACCACTTGAGCCACAGCACCACTTCTGGCTTTTTATGCTTATGTGGTGCTGAGGAATTGAACCCAGGGCCTCATGCATGCAAGGCAAGCACTCTACCACTGAGCCACCTTCCCAGCCCTATTTTTTACTTTTTTAAAGATGGAGTCATCTTACTATGTAGCTCAGGCTGGCCTGAAACTTGCTGTGTTGTCCAGGCTGACATTGAACTAGTTATCCACTTGCTACCTCCTCCCAGACATAGAAGAATTCAGACACTCTCCACCATGACTTGTTTCTTCATAACTTCCTTCTCAGTTTCAAAATGGAACTTCTACTTCTGTGTGATTTAGTTTTATGAGGAAGAAAGAAGTATTCCATTACAGAAGACAAAGCCTTCTGTCTGAGAGCACACTCTCCTTACCTATTGTAGTCAATTCTCATTAGTTGTGGTAGATATCATAAGGAACAAAGTTTTCCTAAACTTTAATAGCCTTAAGTTTTAAAATGGCTTCTAGATGGCATGTACCACACTGTCAGTTCAAGTTATAAAGATTTAAAAGGCATAGGAAAGCTATGACAGGACATAATGATTTGAAGGCATGAGCTTGCAGAAATAAAACTACATGATCCTTACACATCATTATCCTGAGTCTAGACTTGAATTTCTAATGATGCCTGTATTTGTCCCTTGCAGTAGGTCTCAGGGGGGACTGCCAAAACAGATTGTTCCTACACATAATAGTTGCTTAATAAATATTCATTGAATGATAAAGCAGAGACTGCCACTTCCTGTCCTTATCTGCATGGAAAGCTGCTGATTGAGATGTGCTGCAGGTTTCTGGCGTAGGTGGAAATGGTAATAAAATAGTACATGCAGGATACAGAAGTAACTAGAAAAAAGACCTTGAAAAACTTCTGATGTAGGGCTGGGAATGTGGCTGAGTGGTAGAGTGCTTGCCTAGCATGCATGAAGCCCTGGATTTGATTCCTCAGTACCACATAGACATAAAAAGCTGAAATGGCGCTGTGGCTCAAGTGGTAGAGTGCTAGCCTTGGGCAAAAAAAAAAAAAAAAAAAAAAGAAACTCAGGGACAGTGCCCTGAGTTCAAGCCCCAGGACTGGCAAATAAAAAACAACAAACAAAACCCATATTAAAATAACTGGGCTGAAGGTCTGGGAAGGTGGCTCAGTGGTGGGGCGCTTGCCTAGCATGCAGGAAGCCCTGGATTCGATTTCTCTGCACTATATATAAACAGAAAAAGCTGGAATGGCACTGTGGCTCAAGTGTTAGAGCGCTAGCCTTGAGCTGAAAAGCTGAGGGACAATGCCCAGGCCCAGAGTTCAGGCCCCACAACTGACAAAAAAAAACAAAACAAAGCAAACAAACAAAAAAAACCCAACAACAACAACAAAACACAAAAAAAATAGTGCTGGGAATGTGGCTTAGTGGTAGGTGCTTGCCTAGCATGCATGAAGCCCTGGGTTTGATTGCTCAGTACCACATTAACAGACAAAGCCAGAAGTAGAGCTGTAGCTCCAGAAGTAGAGTGCTAGCTTTGAGCAAAAGAAGCTCAGGGATAGTGCCCAGGCTCTGAGTTCAAGCCCCAGGACTGGCAAAAACAAAACAAAAACAAAAAACAAAAAAAAAACTACACACACATATACACAAAACATTAAAAAAAACCACACAAAAACAAAAAACAAAACAAAATACAACAAAAACCTTCTGGTGTGATTATGTAACCAAGTTATCCAGAGCTGAGGTCTCAGTGTAGACGCAAGGAACTCGGATATCCTTTGAACTTAAGTTTTTTTAGTTTTATATTTCCAATTGGCATTCAGTGAACACAACTGAGCTCCCCTGAGGCAGGCACAGGGGCTGCAGAGGCCAGGAAACAAGAATCTTGCCTTTAGACTGGCCAGAATTTAGGATACAGTGAACTGCCACCAGTGTGGGGCTGAAAATGTGGGGTTCAGAGGAAGGAGCCACGGCCCAGAGACTGGAGGAGAAAAAGAATGAATTTGGGAGAAAGTTTCTCAGAGACAGTACCAGGTGAACTAGGTCACCCAAGTGAAGTAGGATTATGTTGATCATTGGTGTGTGTGTGTGTGTGTGTGTGTGTGTGTGTGTGTGTGTGTGTGTGTGTGTGTGTGTGTGTGTGTGTGTGTGTGTGTGTGTGTGTGTGTAGAAGGCTATATAAACAGCAGTTGATGAGGTATGAAGTAACTGGGGAAACAATAGGGTATTGTTGATACTCAATTGTAAGGATCTGAAATAGGTAAAAGTAAAGTAGTCATTGCCACTGAAAACAGAGACTAACCTATCTCTCAGGAGGTTGAGGAAAATGACATAGGAATTCAGTCCCCATAGTGAAGTGGGAATGAGAAAGAGAAATTCTGACTGACTGAGTGTGTGTGTGTGTGTGTGTGTGTGTGTGTGTGTGTGTGTGTGTGTGTCCGTGTCCAGATACTGGGCCTTGAACTCAGAGCCTTGGGCTCTTAGATTTTTCACTCACGGCTGGCACTCTACCATTTGTGCCACACCTCTACTTCTGGCTTTTTACTGGTTAATTGGAGATAAGAATCTCAGGAAGTTTTCTTCTTCAGGCTGGCTTTGAACCACAGTCCTCAGATCTCGGCCTCCCAAGTAGCTAAGATTACAAGCATGGGCCACCAGTACCTACCTAAAACTGTTTTTATGCAATCTATTGCTTTTCTACTCCGGGGCGAAGCTTAATTCTTCTGCAGCAGCCTTGGGCCCACTCTCAAGGTCTATCTCTTTCTTTTACTGAGCTCAGTGGCCTTTCAGGGCTAGCTAATTCTGCCACCATGACCATTAGTCCAACTGGTCCCCTCTCATATCAATTTTCAGAAATTTGATAGCATAAACTTTTACAAAATGCAAATAAAAATTTGTCAAAGAACTTGTTAGGTGAACCTTAAGAAGCTTGAGTAGTCAATAAAGTCCAAGACTGATGGATGACTACTTAGGATAGTCTTTTAAGAGAATGATCAGCACACATCCTTGATAAAAATCTGAAGTTGATGGAAACTTGGGGAACATTTTGACTAACCTAGATAGTAAAAGCAAAATCATAATGCTTTCCCTGTTTCCATGAAATGAGATAGGCTAGGGAAAAAGAGAGACCTGGGAGGATTCAGATCAGAGGGAAGATAAGAGGAAAGAGACTAGGTAATTAAGATAACAACACAATGAGGTGACTAGTTTTTGGACAATAGAATTTAGTCTAGCTTATTAGGTAAACTGCACAAAAAACAAAACAATACAAAACAAGTGATTTCTCACATGAAAGCTTTGGATCAATTTCCAGCTATGCTTTGGGTAAACTGCTATTTGGTAATATATTTGCAGAATCCCCAGTTTCCTCACTTTTTTCTCTGTTCTTTTTTTTTTTTTTTTTGGGTCCGGTCGTGGGGCCTGAACTCTGGGCCTGGGCGCTGTCCCTCAGCTCTTCAGCTCAAGGCTAGAGCTCTACCACTTGAGCCACAGCACCACTTCCAGCTTTTTGCTTTTTGCTTATGTGGTGCTGAGGAATCAAACCCAGGGCCTCCAGCATGCAAGGCAAGCGCTCTACCACTGAGCCACCTTCCCAGCCCCTTTTTTCTCTGTTCTAAGGGAAGAATACAGAGTGTCTTTCTTAACCACTTGTGACCTCCTTGATTGGATATTTTCAGGGGTTGGACTTGAATTCAACCCTGAACTTCAAACATTTGCAGGTATTTGGAGATGTTTTCTGTTGTTGGAAGTAATTAGTCCAACCCTAAGCCAAATTCCTTAAACTCTCAGGTGAGCTCCATAACCTGACTCTGCCCTGACCACTGTGAACTAGGTAGAAGATCTCTTTCTCTTTCTGTCCTTGGAAGGACTGCTGAGGCCCCAGTCTATGTTACCCTAATAAATACTTTGGATAAAGCACCAGGCATTTACTGCTTTTTTTTTTCTTGGTTGTGGGTCTTGAACTCTGGGCATAGGCACTGTTCCTCAGCTCTTCAGCTCAACGCTAGGGCTCGACCACTTGAGCCACAGTGCTATTTCCGGTTGTTTGAGTGGTTGATTAGAGATAAGAGTCTCATGGACTTTCCTGTCTAGGCTGGCTTTGAACCGTGATTCTAAGATCTCAGCCTCCTGAGTAGCTGATTATAGGTGTGAACTACCAGCACTCAGCTTAATGCTTCTTGCTTCGGAACTTAATGCTTCTTTCTTTGGAATTCTAACTGGCAATGGTCTTGCAGGTTTTGGGTGCTCCTTGGAGGGAACTTGCTGTCATGGTTTTTTCATAGGATGGTTCCAATTTTGGGTTTAGTGAGGAAACAGTATTGCAGGATGGTTTCTGGGTTGTTTTTTTGTTTTACTGTCGGTTGCAAAATTGTTTGATTATTGTTGTCCTTCTTTCTTATTTGGTTTGGCTGTACTGGGATTTGAATTTAAGACCTCACACTTGGTAAGTAGGCATTTTATCACTTGATCCACTCCTCTAGCCCTTCCTGCTTTGGTTATATTTAAGATGAGATCTCACTTTCTGTCCAGGCAAACGTGGATCACGATCCACCTATTTATTCTTTCTACCATAGCTGGGATAACAGGCATGTATCACTGTACCTAGCTTTTTCCTGTTGAGACAAGGTCTCATAGACGTTTTGCTTATGCATGCCTTAAACCCATTATCTTATTAATCTCTGCCTCTTGAGCACTGGTGCCTGTGTTATTTTTTGAGATAGGATCTTACTAGGTAGCTCAGGCTGACTTCGAACTTGCAATCCTCCTGTCTGGGCCAGCTGAGAGCTAGAGTTGAGAGATATGGAATTGTTTTACTATTAAGTAATGAATCAAAGACTTCCCTGAAGATCTAAGGGAAAAATATCAAATAAGCAATCCAAACTATGTGTGCTAATTGCCTGCATAATTTCTCTTCCTTTGCAGAGAAAGGTATATAAGCCTTGCCAATCCTGCCCTGTCTGCCCAAAGATGTTCAAGGGAGAGAACTCTGGGAAATAGATGGAGAGAACAAGGTCTAGGTAGCTGGAGAAGATGTGTTAGGAATTACTCAAAGGCACAAGACCAGAAATGGGCTTCCATCCCACATCTGAAGGAACTGAAGGCAGAGGCTGGTACTGACTGGGCTGCCTCTTGCTCTTCTAGCCTTGCAGACCTCCTCGGCAGCCATGCCACAGCTGCTTGTTTCCACGCACATTCAAGCTCTTTTATTTAAACTCTCCTTCTGTGTGTTTGTACAGGCTGTTCCCTCTGTCCAGAACATCAGAAGCCCCTGCCAGTTGTTACCTACTTCTCTGTTTGCAACTTAGCTGCTCTGGGAGCCCTTCATTGGCTCACTGCCTAAGGGAGTTGAAGTGACTTTCTCATTGATTCTAAACAAACAACAGTCTCCCTTTCTCCCACAGGCATTTGTTGGACACTTGGGACAGGCCTTGGGCCAGCGTCCAGGGAAAGTTTTGCTGCTTCCTCAGAGCTGTGATTTCAGGGAATAATCATTAACTCTCACAGGAAAAGTTGGCTTTTGAGCTACCCCGAGCCCAAATAGATTCAAGCAGTGAGATTTTGCAAGTTATCCACCTTGTCGCCTTTATACTGGTCTTGGACAACTTAAACAGATAAACATAATAATTGTTTCTCAAACATCCAGTTGAATACCAGGCATTCTAGAGGAGAAAGAACCCAGTGCCAACAACAGTAGTGGAAAAGAGGTTCTGATGTCTGGAGCTTGAGTTCAGTGCAAATGCCTCCCAAGACTCTATGAGCAGCACCTGCATGCATGTGGGAAGGCTAGGTAGGGTAGGAAGAGTATGTTCATAGTATATACAGTACATTGGCAAATCATCCCTCCCAAAGTACTGATACAACAAGGGTATATTTCTGAGAGAAAAGAGTGCTGAGAATTTTGTCAGGAGTAATTCCTTAGTAATTCAGTGAAGTGTCTAGAAGATCCTAGTTGACAGAACTCTGGTAAAGGGATGGGTTATTTCTCAATTCCTCTCTCTCTCTCCCTCTTTTTTTTTTTTTTTTTGGTCGGCTGTGGGGCTTGAACTCTGGGCCTGGGAGCTGTCCCTCAGCTCTTCAGCTCAAGGTGAGCGCTCTACCACTTGAGCTAAAGCGCCACTTCCGGTTTTCTGGTGGTTTATTGGAGATAGGAGTCTTACGGTCTCTCCTGCCCGGGCTGGCTTTGAACCGCGATCCTCAGATCTCAGCCTCCTGAGTAGCTAGGATTACAGGCGTGAGCCACCAGCACCCGGCTTCTCTCTCTCTCTGTCCCAGTTCTGGGACTTGAACTCAGGGCCTGGGCACTGTCTCTGCACTTCTTTTGCTCAAGACTAGTTAGTGCTCTATCACGTGAGCCACAGCTCTACTTCTGGCTTTTCTGAGTGGCTTATTTGCAATAAAAGTATCATGGACTTTCCTGCCCAGGCTGGCTTCAAACCACAATCTTCAGAGCTCAGTCTCCTGAGTAGCTAGGATTACAGACATAAGCCACTAAGCACCTGGCTCAAAATGAGTTTTTTTTTAAATTGCATTATTAAAGAGTTGTACAAAGGGGTTACAGGTATTGAGTGAAAGATTGACCCCTATCCTATTGTCCCAGGTCGATACAGATGGGAGGCAAAATCCCAGATATTGAACTTGTTTGAAGTGCAGGCAGGGCAATCCACCTAAACCCAGCTGTAAACATCCCATTGTGGGCCCAACTGAAAGGCCCCCAACCTTCTTGACCTAGTGGCTTTTTCATGAACCTCTGCCTGCTTGCTCAGACCTCCTATAAAAACCCAGCTCCTGTCCCAACTTTTTGGCACAACCTCCAAACCAGCAGGATGGTCTGTTCCTCTTGCTGTTCCTCAATAAACAGTCCTCTCCTGTTGATGATTGAGTCTGGCCTATTCCTTTTCCGTTCTCCTCCATTTTCCTAACATTGAGCACAATGCTTTTCGGACAATGTTACCCCTTCCTTCACTTTCCCCCATTTTCCCCCTCCCATCCTTTCCCTTAAGGTTCACAGTATACATTGAATATATTGAATACCATGACTGCATTTGTTCACCTTTCTTCTGTGTGTGCTTCATGTATATTTATATACTTACATATATAGATATAGATATTAATACTTTTTCTGTGCTGATACTGAGCTTAAACTCAGGGCCAGTGTGCTGTCCCTTAGTTATTTTCCTCAAGGTTGGGGCTTTGGCTTGGCCACTTTTGTGCTGGTTAATTGGAGGTAAGAGTCTCCAGGAGTTTTCAGCCTGGGCTGGCTTTAAACTTTGATCCTCAAATTTTAGCTTCCTGAGTAGCTAGAATTACAGGTGTGATCCATCAGTATCTAGATTCCTGATATATTTTAGTGTATGCTAATTGTTCAAAATAGTTTCAGAGTGATTTTTCACACACGCGTATGCAATCAGTGAGTTTTATTTTGCTATCTTCATTCATAGCTACAACGTATTTTGTTTTTCCTCCAGATGTGCATATATTATATTTTAATCAGAATAACCCTCTCTAGGGGCTGGGAAGGTGGCTCAGTGGTAGAGTGCTTGCCTTGCATGCCTGAGGCCCTGGGTTCGATTTCTCAGCACCACATAAGCAAAAAGAAAAAAGCCGGAAGTGGCGCTGTGGTAGAGTGCTAGCCTTGAGCTGAAGAGCTGAGGGACAGCGCCCAGGCCCAGAGTTCAGGCCCCACGACCGCCCCCCCCCAAAAAAAAAATAACCCTCTCTATTGCTTTCTCTTTCCCATCCTCCTCCATTCTCTTGTCATCATCAGATGACATTGAAATTCCTATATGATAATCAAACTTCATAGCCCTAAGAGAGAAACTTTCGTCTCTGATTTCACTGGCACATACTCAAGTGAAAGGTAGTTTTAATTGGTTTAAGATAACTAAAATCAAATCCAAGTTCCCGAGAAACAGCTTGCACAGCTTTGACATTGTAACAGAGGTGTTATCAACAGCAAAGTCAATAGGAGTATATTTATTTGTCACATTACCTCTAAAAATGGTGACAAAACCAAGTAACTGTAAGCTGAGTGAAATTAGAGGCCTCATTCAGCTTTCCCCTTGGGTTCATAAGCAAGAGTGATTGGAGCTGGTGACTTTATCTTAGCTAAACAGGAGGATAAGATCTGGAGGATCCCAGATCAAAACCAAACAAGGCTGTAAAGTCTTTGAGACTCCATTTCCAAAATAACCAGCAAAAATGTTAGGCTAGAAGCATGGCTCCAGTGATATCAACGCAGAAGAGCAAGCAAACCAAACAAGCTTTTGAAGCCCTGTAACAGAAGAAACCAAAAAAAAAAAAAAAAGGAAGAAAGAAAAGCAACTGAGCACTGGTGGCTCATGCCAGTAATTCTAGCTACTCAGGAAGCTGAGAGCTGAGGATTAGGGTTCAAAACAATATTGGGCAGGAAAGTCCGTGAGACTCTTATCTCCAACTAACCACCAGAAAAACCAGAAGTGGTAGTGTGGCTCAAGTGGTAGAGTGCTAGCCTTGAGCTGAAAAATTCAGAGACAGCACCCAAGCCCAGACAGAGTTCAAGCCCCACAACTGACAATAAATAAATAAATAAATATTTTAAAAAAGAGGGCTGGGAGGGTGGCACAGTGGTAGAGTGCTTGCCTTGCATGCATGAGGCCCTGGGTTCCATTCCTCAGCACCACATAAGCTGAAAAAGCCAGAAGTGGTGCTGTGGCTCAAGTGGTAGCGTGCTAGCCTTGAGCTGAAGAGCTGATAAATAGCATTCAGCCCCACAACCGACAAAAAAAAAAAATAAAGTGGCCAGGTGCCAGAAGCTCATGTCTATAATCCTAGCTACTCGGGAGGCTGAGAACTGAGGATCGTAGTTCAAAGCCAGCCTGGGCAGGAAAGTTCTTGAGACTCTTATCTCCAATTAACTACTCAAAAACTGGAAGTGGAGCTGTGACTCAAAGTGGTAGAGCACTAGCTAGTCTTGAGCAAAAGAGCTCAGGGACAGAGCCCAGCCCTTAGGTTCAAATCCCACAACTGACAAAAGAAAGAAAGAAAAGAAAAAAAGATAGCAAGAGAGAGAAGGATAGAGAGAAATAGAGAAAGAAAAGAAAGAAACAAAGAGAAAGGAAGAAAGAAGGAAAGAAAGAAAGGAAGAAAGAAAGAAAAAGAAAAAGAGGCTGGGAATGTGGCTTAGTGGTAAGAGTGCTTGCCTAGCATGCATGAAGCGCTGGGTTCGATTCTTCAGTTCCACATAAACAGAAAAAGCCAGAAGTGGCACTGTGGATCAAATGGTAGAGTGCTAGCCTTGAGCAAAAGAAGTTTAGGGACAGTGCCCAGGCCCCGAGTTCAAGCTTCAGGATTGGTGAAAGAAAGAAAAGAAGAAAGAAAGAAGAAAGGAAGGAAGAAAGAAAGAAAGAAAGAGAAAGAAAGGAAGGAAGGAGGAAGGAAGGAAGGAAAAAGAAAAGAAAAGAAAAAAGAAGTGATTGTAATGATCATATCCCATGGAATGTAAATTGACTGGACTGTGGGTGAATGCATGAAGGATGTAAGGGACAGTCAAGAGCTGGGAGGACCAACTTGGTGATCCTGGTGGGATCTGAGGATACTCACTAAAGGCTGTGAGTAGAACAGATAGGAAGAGTTGGTGAAGGACTAGAATTCATGAAACAAAGGACATAGGGACTTCTGTAGTCCAGGAGGAAACAATTGCAGGTTGCCTCTATTTCCTGCCAAGAGAAGCACATCTGTGGGGCTCTTGCTGAGCTCAACTAATTGCCAGGAAGAGGCATGTTGCAGGCACATCCTCATCCCCAAACTCTGCGTTACCAATGCAGAACATGTTTACATAGAAAAAAACCCATTAAACTTCACTATAACACTGATAGATGATCTGCTAAAATGACACTAGGAGCAATGTTCCTGGGAGTATATGTACCTTGAACTATCTTCCTTCCTTCTTCCCTCCCTCTCTTCCTTCCCCTCTTCTCCCTCCTTCTTCTCTTCCTCCTCTTTCTTTGCAGTTCTGCAGATCAAACCCAAGGCTTTGTATATACTGGACCTTGAGCTTTGTTCCTAGATCTTTTTTTTTTTTTATTGCTAGTCCTGGGGTTTGAACTCAGGGCTTAGGTGCTGTCCCTGAACTTTTTTTACTCAAGGCTAACATTCTACACTTGAGTTACAGCTCCACTTCTTTCTGGCTTTATGGCAGTTAATTGGTGTTAAGAATCTCACAGACTTAAATGCTTAGGCTGGGTTTGAACCTCAATCCTTAGCTCTTAGCTAGGATTATAGGTATGAGCCACTGGTGCCTGGCTCATTCCCTGAGCTTTAAAAATATCTATCTCTATTTCTCTGTCTCTTACTCTCGGTGTCTCTCTCTCTCTCTGGTGTTTGGACACAGGGCCTCTGCCAGAATCAGTCAGGCCTTCTACCTCCTGAGTCACACCCCTTGAATCTTGACTTGTCCTTTTCTAAAAGGCAGTGGTCACACATTGTGCGGAGTTTGCATATCTATAGCAGCAGCTTTTTGTAATAACCAGAGGAGGGCTGATAATCAACTTGCCCCCAAGCCCCTCCATCAACGTGGCTCCGGCCTGCCCAGGCGGCATTGAGAGGCTGACATCACCGCCCCAGGGGGCGTGCCGCCGGAGGGGCCGGCCGCGCCGTTGAAAGGGGCGGGACATGCCACCGAAGGGGGGGGGCTTCCCCCATACAGCCGAAAGGGGCGGAGCGTGCTACGGGAGGGGGTGGGGCGCCCAGCCCCACATGGCGAGCTGTCAAGAAGTGATTGGACAGTGGGCAGCTTGGGGGAGGAGCATGAATGGCCATTGGAAAACCCTTAGGGGGAAAACAGGAGGGAGGGAGGAAGGAGGAGCAACAAGGAAAGTAGTAGGAGCAGAAGGCGAGAAGGCAGGTGGGGAAAGCCTGGCTTGCTCTGCCTCCTCGAGAGGCCATTTGGGGCTTCTCGAGGAAGCCATTTGGGGCTTCCTTTGGAGGTCATTCGGGGCCTCCTCTGGAGGCCATTTGGGACCTTCCTCTAGAGAGGCCTGTGGAGAGTCCCTCCCAGAGTAGAGCAGAGCAGGCCTGTGGAGAGTGGACAGGCCTCAGAGCAGGCCTGTGGAGAGTGGACAGGCCTGCAGAGAAGGAGGAAGGGAAGAAAGGGAAAAGCCTTCCCCTTTGGAGCTTTGGAGGTGTGAGGTTTGGAGGTTTGCAGACTGACTAATAAAGGTCACAGGGTCAGGACTGACTGTTGGAGGCTTGGAGGTTTGGTGGTTGAGGCTGCTCTTGGTTCTGGGTTTCTAGCCCAGGACAATGTAGTTGCAGGACCCCTTTCTGGTGTAACTAGTGTAAATAAACTTCTTTTGTCCTCCTTTCACTGTGCCTCTATGGATTATCTCTCTCTCCCGAGGTCATAAGTGTTTCACTTTATTTAAACACTTCAAACACAGCCCATACCAATAATTAACCCTTAGGCCTAATTCTACTAAGCGTGTCCCACACCCAGGGGAGCTCAGGTGGCATGTCCCTTGGTGCACTTGGTCCGCAGGTCGAGGGTAGCCCATTGAAGGTGTCCTCTGGGCTGCTTAGAGTCGCTGAAGGGAGAAGCGGCTGCCTTGCCCGGCAGGCTCCAGTGGAGGGTCGGTCTGACGTGGAGTCATCCTGCTCGGGAAGGTCGTCTCGCTGGGTCTCTGCTGCCCTGGGTTTTTATATGTTTTAGGCTGGCCCTTCATTTCTGGCTATGTCTGATTACCAGGGTTGCCTTGGTGACAGCTTTGCTTCTAGTCAGGTCTGGTTATGATGAGGGCATGGCTGGCTTGCCTCTGGCTGAGTCTGGTTATGAATGAGGGCTGGTTGTCTTGGTGATAGCTCTTCAGGCTCGCTAGGTGTGTTCTTTTTGTTTGTTTGTGGCTATAAGGCTTGAACTCTGGGCCTGGGAATGTTGCTGAGCTCTTCAGCTCAAGGCCAGCACTCTACCACTTGAGCCACAGAGCCACTTCTCCTGGGTGTGTTCCTTATCTACCCATTCCAACTTCTAACTCCTAACTCCTAATTTTACAGCTTAACAGTTTATATTATTTCACAGCACACATACATTCAATATATTTCTATTCAATAGTTCAATATTCAATATGTCAATATTTAATAACACACTATGTCAGTATTCAATAACACTATGTCAGTATTTAATAATAGTACTCAATAACACATTATATCGATATTCCATAATATTCACTACACATATGCTGTATACCTTCATGTTTGCATAATTCCTAGCAATAGGGACTTAAAAGCCGAATTGCTAATAGCACTGACTCTTCACTGAGACATACAGCTATCTGATGAGTAACGGAAAAACAAGACAAAAACTTGATGTCTCTGCCTGCTTTCTAGCATGTCTCCTTTTTCTATCTTCAACCTTGGGTCAGATTCCTGTTCTACTCTAGGTGTGGACATGCCTCCATCTTGACTTCCTCCTGACTTGTTGGTCTGAGTCATCCTCTCCCACACTCATGTTGATTTTAGAAACAACAGGCTGAAGGATAAATATCTTGTGACAAGAGTCCAAACTACCCTTCAGGCAGCAGCAACATTCTCATTATTGACAAGGCCCTGGTTGTATGAGGCCCTGACACTTGCTATACAACCCCAACACTACTGATTAGCCCCTGGGAGAGACAGACTTTCTGTCACTAGATTGCTGTTCTTCTTTCCCTCTGGCCACACATAGAATAAATTCCTTTCTTGACTTTATTATAGTATTCATTTCTTTGACTGGCCTGTTGGGACAAATGGCTGGACTTGGTCCACTGGGAACTTCAGAGTTGGGGCTCTGGTCTGGAACTTTGGTAACATTACCAGTCATAACCAGCTAGTGTTCTTGTAGCCTTTTCCTCCTTCGCTTCCTTCCTCTCCTCGCCCCCCTCAAAAGATCAAATGAAATTGATGCTGTTAGTGAGATATCTGTTTTCCCTTTGTAAGGCTTGATACAATAATGACATTAACTAATGTCTTGATAGTCTACCAATTGGGTGAGGCACATCCTTGTGCTTTCAAAGTCTTCTCTTTAAACCTCTTGTATCTGGAGAAGAAAGCACAGGGCACTAGTCTGGGAAACAGGGCCAATGATTGTTACTGAATTCCTATAGTGGGGCTTTGTTTCTGGTAGTGAACCTTTCTGACTTGCAGCTAACCTGAACTAAGGAAAAGTCTGGCTTTTAGTTGATTTTACAAATCATTAGTTTTGGAGCTGGGAAGGTGGTTCAGTGGTAGAGTGTTTGCCTTGCATGCATGAGGCCCTGGGTTTGATTCCTCAGCACTACATAAGCAGAAAAAGCCAGAAGTGGCAGTGTGGCTCAAGTGGCAGAGCACTAGTCTTGAGCTGAAGAGCTGAGGGATAGCGCCCAGGCCCAGAGTTCAGGCCCCACGACCGACAAAAAAATAAGTAACTAAAATAAAATCACTAGATTTAGTTGGGCACTCTTAGTGGCTTACATGTATAATTCTTAGTTACTCAGGTACCTGAGATCTGAGGTTTATGGTTAAAAGCCAGTTCAGGCAGTAAAGTCTGAAGACTCTTCAAATAACCACCAAAAACCAGAAGTGGAGCTGTGGCTAGTGGTAAAGCACTAACCTTGAGCAAAAATGCTTACGGATAGTGCCCGGGCCCTGAGTTTAAGCCCTAATGGAAGGTCAACTCCTGGATGGCAAGCAGACTCTATCCTCCTCACAGCAAAGTCTCTGCCCAGTACCTGTGTTACCTAGGCAACTGGCACACCTGGAAGAGGTCACATCTGCATCCGCTGAGGTCACATCTGGATTCAATGTGGCCACACCTTTTCCTGCCCCTACCCTAGATAAGCCCTAGCCCAGGGCCAGAGGCTCTCTTTCCCAGCTGTGAGGAGTACTAATATGGCCTGGTGCCAGCTAGAACGATGAATAAACCTACCTCTTACCTGAATACCATGTGCGTGTTGGTTCTTACTCAGCAACCACCTCTTCTTATTTAAAGCCTAACACCTAGGACCCCCCCCCCCCCCCACACACACACACTAGTTTTATGCCAGGCATAATGGAACATGCCTGTAATCCTAGCACTTGAGAGGGCCAGGTGAAGATAATCAGTTTAAGACTAGCCTGGGATACCTAGCGAGACCCAGTTTCACAAACACAGATGAAAATCAATCATTTTAGAGTCACACAGATAAATAATTTGTACCTTAAACTTAAGGTCAGATTTCTGCTCAGCTATGTAAATAGATATGTTAATCATTTAAAAAATATTAGCCTGAAACTGATAATGCAAAATTACCTAATCTCTCTTCAAGTCCAAAGGTACTAAGAGTAACTAAGATAGTTCCAGAATTTACAACACTCTGTTCCAGACCATAGTACTTGTCCCAAAGTGTTTACAACTTACCCAAGAGGAAGTATATATTACACAAGTAAATTGTTCATGATTAGAGAATGCTATGGGTTGGATAAGTATCCCCCGAAGCTCTACGGTTAAAGGCTGAATTCCCAGAATGGTACTATTGGGTGGTGTTGGATTATTGGGGAGTAGTGCCTAGTGGGAAGTCTAAGGTCATTAGGGTCATATCCTTAAAGGAAATTGTGAGAGCTTTCTTCTGTCCTTATTTATCTCCTCTGTGCTTTCTAGCTCGTGATATAAACAGATTGATTTGGGGGGTGGCGTGGAGCTAGTTCTAGGACTTGAGTGTTGTCCCTTAGCTTTTCACCCAAGTTTTTTCACTCACTTTTTCCATCACTTGAGCTGCATCTCCACTTCCAGCTTTTTGGTGGTTAGTTGGAGATAAGAGTTTCAGGGACTTTTCTGCTCAGGCTCCCTTTGAACCATTCTCAGATCTCAGCCTCTGGAGTAGCTAGGATTACAGGATTGAGCCACTAGCACTTGATTTGTAAGCAGTCCACCATATGCTCTCCACCATTGCCATATGGCATTCTCTTCAGAGGCCCAAAGAAATGGGTCTTTCCAATATGGAACCTCCAAAACTATGATAGAGGATAAACCATTTCTCTTTAAGTTCATTATCTCAGGCTTTCATTATAGTGATTATTATAGTTTGGATCTGAAATATTCTCCACAGACTTAGGTGTTGACTGTTTGGTTCTCAACATGTGAGAGGCCAGGTGAGCTGGAGCTGGAAAGGGCAGAGGGAAGGACTGCCCTAGCTCTTTGGAGCTCACATCCCTATAATACATGTTCTGCATGCTGGACATGGTGCTATAGGATTTACTGTTTGCTTTATAGGGTTTTGGTCTCCTGTCTTCTTTCTATGCCCCATTCCCTGCTTTTTACTCTGTGTCATTGTATGTTGGAAGTATGAAGCTTGTTTTTGATTTTCCAGAGACTTACAGCTACAAGTTTGCCTTGCGTCTCAGAGGAAACTTTGGACTTGAAGTTTTAATCAGTGTTGGAATTGTTAAGACTTTGGGACACTTGGTTTTGGATTAAGCTCATTTTTGCATTATGAGATGCCCATAAGGCTTTAGTAGTCAGGAACAAAATATTATCGTTTGAATTTATAATGTTTCCTACCAACTGTTGACTCTATTTTATGAGGTGCTGGTAACTTTAGAAGGTGAGACTTAGCTAAAGGAAGTGTGTCCTGGGAGCAGGTCCTTGAAGATATATTGTTTCCTGATTCTTAGGGCCTACCTTTCCCCCCTGCCCTCCTCCTCCAAGTCTTTCTCCTTCTCTTCTTGCTCTTCCCTTGTTGCTCTTCTTCTTCCTTTTTCTCCTCTTTCCTTTGTCTTCCTCCTTCTTTTTTTTTTTTTTTTCTACCATTCCTGGGCATTGAACTCAGGACCTGGGTTCTGTCCCTTCCCTTCTGCTTTTTCTGCTCAAGACTATACAAATTTAGCCACACCTTTACTTCTAGCTTTTTTATTTTTTTTTACTGGTTAATTGGAGATAAGAGTGTCAAGGACTTTCTTGTTCTAGATGGCTTTGAACCATGATCCTCAGATCTCAGCCTCATGGATAGCTAGAACTACAAGCATGAACTACCAATGACCAGCTATTGGTCCACTTTTTTGGGGCCTAGGTTTGTTAAGTCAATGAAGAAATTAAGAAAAATAAATTAATTGGTTTCCTTGTTATGAGTTTGAACTGCAGATAGGGGCTGCAGTCAGAAGGTATGAGAAGGCTTTGCTTGCTTGAAGCTCAAGATATTTCCCTTTCCTCAAACAAAAATAGCTGCAGGACTAAAATACTTCCTGTCCTCTTACCTGGGGCTCAAGGCCATTGAGGATGGATCACTGCAGGCTCACACAGACAATGCTAACTCTCCATTTGTTTCCTTTCCAAACAGGACTGCAGGGATGGGGAAGGAAAATAAGAAGTAAGTATAAGGTGAAGGATCTTACATCCCTCCAGGGGACCAAGCAGAGGCAGGCAGGCACAGGTGAAAGATTATTACAAGGTTTATTAAAGGAGCTATATTTCCCCCTAGAGGGAGCACATGGCACTTGTATTTATCCAGGTAACAGGAGGGTCTGAGGATGGGAAGTGAGGTGGATGGGATTTCAGGTGGGTCTGGGTGGAGAGAGGGAGGGGCCTGCTGTATGGAGGGAACTCCAGGGATGGGGGGGGGGGGGGAGGGAGGAGCTCAGGTCTGGGTGGAGCTGAGGACCAAAGGTAAGCATAGTACTAACATAAGGTTGAATTACAAAGAAAACCACTGTCCTTCCTTCTGCTGTTTGTAGGCCCTCTAATAATGTTTGTTTGTTTTTTCTTTTCTTGTTGCTCAGCCCCTGCCTCATAAGTCTTCTTTCAGATTTCATCCAAAGACCATACCCACATTCACCACCAAGGAACTGTTATGGCTGCCTTCTCCAGGACTGGACAATATCTCTGCCTTCTACCCCTTAATGTCGACACCCTTTGTCAGCAGGAAGTAGCTGGAGAGAGTCAGTGTCCCTTTATAATTATCAAAAGGCTGGAATGTTAGCTCTACCTGAGAAAAAATGGCCTCTTCCCTTTGTTTTCTCTGTGTACACATGACCTCTCTAGAAGCCCCTGCCTAACACCTGTAACCCAGGTCACTAGCACACCTGGGGGCAGTGGGCGGTTCCCCCAGGCTCTGAGGTCACTTCTGAAGGGCCTCCCCCACTTTATTGTCCCAGGCCCATACAGTTGCCATGGCAAAATCCCAAGTATATGTGAACTTGTTTGATGTGTTGGCAGGGCAATCCACCTAAGCCCAGCTGTAAACAGCCCATTATAGGCCCAACTGAAAAGTCCCCACCTCCCTTATCTAATGGCTTTTTCATTAATCTCTGCCTCCTTGCTCAGACCTCATATAAAAACCTAGCTCCTGCCCCAAATTGCTGGCACAACCTCCAATCCTGTGCGAAGGTCTGTGCCCCTTGCTGTTCTATCTCAATAAACAGTCCTCATCTCAATAAACAGTCCACACCTGTTGATGATTGAGTCTGGCCTATTCCTTTTCTGTTCTCCATTTTCCCAACAACTTCCACATCTGCTGAGGCCACACCTCCTCCCTGCCCTCTCTCTGTATCACCTCTCTCCCACCATAAGTTGCCCCTATGCACACTACATCTGTGGGCCAGAAGTTCGACTCTTCCAAATAAACTCTTCTGCCTAAACAATCATGTGGGGGTGTCCTTTGACCAACCCTTACACTTACTTCAATAATTAGCATCTGGGGAGGGAAGGGATGGTAGGGGAAAAACAAAGGAGGAGGTAACAATGCTGGATAGAAAATGCACTCATGGGGCTGGGAAGGTGGCTCAGTGGTAGAGCGCTTGCCTTGCATGCCTGAGGCCCTGGGTTCGATTCCTCAGCACCACATAAGCAAAATGAAAAAAGCTGGAAGTGGCGCTATGGCTCAAGTGGTAGAGCGCTAGCCTTGAGCTGAAGAGCTGAGGGACAGCGCCCAGGCCCAGAGTTCAGACCCCATGACCGGACACCAAAAAAAAAAAAAAAAAAAAAGACAATGCACTCATGGGCTGGGAAGGTGGCTCAGTGGTAGAGCGCTTGCCTTGCATGCATGAGGCCCTGGGTTCGATTTCCCAGCACCACATAAGCAAAAAGAAAAAAAGCCGGAAGTGGCTCTGTGGCTCAAGCGGTAGAGCGCTAGCCTTGAGCTGAAGAGCTGAGGGACAGCGCCCAGGCCCAGAGTTCGGGCCCCACGACCAGACCTAAAAAAAAAAAAAAAACAAAGAAAATATACTCATTACCTTACTCATGTAACTGTAACCCCTTTGTATGGTATTTTTACAACAAAGCACACACACACAAAAGAATTAGCATCAGTTTGGTGATAGAATACATTCCTTCCTGAGAGAAATGCCCAACAAAGAGCAAACAAGAGCCAGGCACCAATGGCTCACACCTGTAACCCTAGCTACTCAAGAGGCTGAGATCTGAGAATCAGAGTTCAAAGCCAGCCCGGGCAGGAAAGTCCATGAGACTCTCATCTCAACCACCAGAAAACTGAAAGTGGAGCTGTGGCTCAAAGTGGTAGAGCACTAGCCTTGAGCACAAAAGCTCAGGGACAGTGCCTAGGTCAAGTTCAAGCCCCATGATGGACAATAAAAATAAATAAATAAATAACAAATAAATAAATTGGCAGGCACCAGTGGCTCATGCCTGTAACCCTAGCTATTCAGGAGCCTGAGATCTGAGGCTCACAGTTCAAAGCCATCCAGGGGAAGGAAAGTCTGTGAGACTCTTATCTCCAATTAATCAACAGAAAACCAGAAGTGGCACTGTGGCTCAAGCAGTAGAGCACTAGCCTTGAGCTGAACTGCTCAGGGACAGTGCCCAGACCCAGAGTTCAAGCCTCACAATGGACAAAAAAATAAAACTAAAACATAAAAATAATAAATAAAAATAAATAAACATAAAAAAGAGCTAAGAACTTAGTGAGAACAACACCAAGAGTGATCAAAAACCATGATAAATACCTATTTATTCATAACTTTAAGTCAGATCCCTGCCGTTAGTATATAAATACTCTGGAAGCTAATGAACTTCTCTTTCTTTGAGAACAGCTACCCTCTGTCAGAGTGTGCCTCTGCCATCTGCTTGTCTGTTTGCTTATTCAATAAAGCTCTGCCAAGGTTTCTTACTATTATGACTTGTTCAGAAATTCCTATTGTGCTGTGGAAGTCAGGGACTCTACGTGAAGAGTCCCTACTTTTAGAGGGAAGCTTTCACAAACCCTCACCTGAACTGGGTGACAGTACTAGAGCTTGAATTCAGGGCCTCACCTTCTCACATGCTCAAGGCTGATGCCTTATCACTTGAGCACCAACTCCACTCCTGGCTTTTTTCTAGTTAATTAAAGTTAAGAATCTCATAGATTTTTTTCTGCCAGGGCTTGCTTTCAACCAGAATCCCCAGATCTCAGCCCACTGAGTACCCAAAATTACCGAGGTGAGCCACCAGCGCCCAGCTTTTGCAACAATCTTTTGACTGGAAGGGAGAAAAATCCAACTGAAAATGGCTTAGGCACAGAGGGAATATATTGGTCTACATAGCTGAAAAGTTCAAGGACCAAGAAGAATGGAAACCACAAAGATGTTGCCATGTAGGTCACCAGCCAGAATGGGGAACAAAGCCAACAGAAATGGCAAGATAGCTAGCGGCTGGTATGCTGTAACCAGAATAGGAGAATAGGGCAGATATTTCACAAGTCCTAGCTAGTACACACAGGACAGGTTTGGCTTTGCTGAAATGCAATTGGGTGGCAAATCAAAGCATTTTTGTCCCAGTACCAGTGGCTTATACCTATAATCTAGCTACTTGGGAGGCTAAGATATGAGGATCACAGTTCAAAGTCAACCTGGGCAGGAAAGTTCATAAGACTCTTATCTCCAATTAACCACCAAAAAGCCAACAGTAGAGCTGTTGCTCAAGTGATAGAGTGCTAGCCTTGAGTGAAAAAGCTAAAGGACAATGGCCAGTCCCTGAGTTCAAGTCCCAGTACTGGCATGGAAAAAAAATGCATTCCTGATTCTGTCCAGAAGCATTCCAGTTCAGCCAGGATGAAATGCTTTGGAAGAAATCTAAAAGGCTCAACATCTTAGAACACAGATTTCTGTTAAAAAACAAAAACAAAAATAAAATCCAACACAAAACCATTAAGGAAGAGAAAGCCCAGATAGGGCCTGGAGGCGAAGCTTAGTTAGCACAGCTTAGTAGAGTGCTAGCCAGTGAGCAAAAGTGTCAGGTACAGAGTTCAAGTCCTAAAAGGGAAAAAGAAAAGAAAGCCCAGAATGATTCAGGACCTTAACTTGTGTTGTTAAAACACTGTTTCTCCTCATTCCATGGATCCTTTCTTGGAGTATCCATGTCATTCTCAGTTTATTTCATCTTGAGTTGTCAGGATGGCCCGCAGCACTTTGTTTGCTAATTGTTCCAGCACAAACCCTGCCTAGGTTGATCGTCTTCTATTCTCAAACCAATCACTCTATGGATAGACATTGATACCCATTGTGTGTTTTTTATAATAGTGAAAATATTTTTGAGTTTTGGGTAGCTCACTGTTCAACTGACAAAATCAGGGCTGGGGGTGTCACTCAAATGATAGAGCACCAACCTAGTAAGTGTGAGTTCCTAGTACCACTAAAGAAATCATTTTCCAGCCTCTCGTCAAACCATGCATAGTGACTGCATTCTGGCAAGTGTTTTGTTAGCAAAAGTGAGTGCAACTTGTAACTCACATCCTTGAAAGAAAAAAGTACATTTTCTTTTTCCATTCTTTCTCTCCCTCTTTCAGTTGCTGGCAAGGACCCTTGGTGACGAGCCATTTTGGAACATGTGAATGAGAGCAGCACCAGGAGACAGAAAACAAGAAGATGTGAGGATCTGGACTTCTGATGTCTGGAAGCATCTTGATGACTTAAATTAAACTGCTGCCAGACAAAGAAGCCTTCATCATTATTCATCTCCATACTGATGCTTTAGGTCTTCTCTAACCATGTTAATTAGGAGAGGTAATTGTCCTGTCTATTTGATTGGTAAATTATGGTCTAGTACTTACTTGAGAATTCTCTCTTTTCCATTTGCATAGAGTTTATAAAAATAGGCATAATGTTCTCTATCTATCTATCTATCTATCTATCTATCTATCTATCTATCTGTGGGTCATGGGGCTTGAACTCAGGACCTATTTTTACCCAAGGCTGGTGCTCTACCACTTTGAGCCACAGCACCACTTTTGGTTTTCTGGTGATTAATTGGAGATGAGTCTCATGGGCTGGGCACCGGCGGCTCATGCCTGTAACCCTAACTACTCAGGAGGCTGAGATCTGAGGATAGTGGTTCAAAGTCAGCCCAGGCAGGAAGGTCTGTGAGACACTTATCTCCAATAAACCACTAGAAAACCGGAAGTGGCACTGTGGCTCAAGCAGTAGAACGCTTGCTTTGAGCTGAAGAGCTGAGGGACAGCGCCCAAGCCCAGAGTTCAAGCCCCATGACCCACAAAAATAAAACAAAACAGAGTCTCATGAACTTTCCTGCCTGGGCTGGCTGTGATCCTCAGCTCTCAGCCTCCTGTGTAGCTAGGATTACAGGCATGAGCCACCAATGCCCAGTTAGGCACAGAGTTCTTTTCTTTTATTCCTTCCTTTTTTTTTTTGTGCTAGCCCAAGGGCTTGAACTCAGGGTTGGGACATTATTCCTGACATTTTTTTTTCTTCTTCAAGTCTATAGTACTCTACCACTTGAGCTACAGCTATACTTCTGGCTTTTTTTGGTGCTTAACTGGGATAAGGGTCTCATGGATTTTCCTGCCCGGACTAGCTTTGAACCTTGATTCTTAATCTCACCATCCTAAGTAGCTAGGATTGCAAGAGTGAACCACTGGCAGCCAGTGAGTATTTATTTATTGTTATGTTTTGTTTTTACTTCTAAAATACTAGTTGGTATGTAGATATATTGCTGGAGATTGAATCCAGGGCATTTCATATGATTGGCAAACACTCTATCACTAAGTCACATTCCCAGCCCACTTTCTGCTCACTTTTTAAACTGGTATCTATTTCACATACTGTAAAATCCAATCTCCAAAGTGTATAGTTCAGTTGGTTTTTAGCTTATTTCAATGTCGAGGAAACATTACAATTATCTGTCTTCCAAACATTCCATCTACCCAGGAGAGAACTCTGTACCCATCAGCAGCCTCTCCTTTTTTTATTTTTTTTTTAAATTTTATTTTATTTTATTTGAGAACATACTGTACAGAGGGGTTACAATTACATGGGCAGGATAATGCATACATTTCTTACCAAGCATTGCAGCCTCCTCCTTTGTTTACCCTTCACCTCCCTTCCCAGCCTCCCCCCTCCCCCCCAAGCAGCCTCTCCTTATTCTTTGGCTTAGCCCTAGGCAAATATTAACTTACTTTTTATTACTATGGACTTGCATTGCCTTTATATTTCATACAAATGGAAGAATTAATATTGACCTTTTATATCTGTTTTCTTTCACTTAGTATATTTTCAAAAAATTCATCCATGTTACACAATATGGATCATTGTTTGTTTCTTTCTTTTTTTTGTCAGTCATGGGGCTTGAACTGAGGGTCTAGGAGCTAGCTGTCCCTGAGCTTTTTCACTCAAGGCCAATGCTCTACCATCTTGAGCCACAGAGCTACTTCCCATTTTCGTGTGGTTAATTGGAGATAAGGATCTTGGGGAGTGGTGGGAAGGTAGCTCAGTGCTAGAGTGCTTGCCTTGCATGCACAAGGCCCTGGGTTTGATTCCTCAGCACCACATAAGCAGAAAAAGCCTGAAGTGGCGCTGTGGCTCAAATGGTAGAGCGCTAGCCTTGAACTGAAGAGCTGAGGAACAGCATTCAGGCCCAGAGTTCAGGTCCCACAGCAGACAAAAAAAAAAAAAAAAATCTCACTACCTTTCCTGCCCAGGCTGGCTTTGAACCAAGATCCTCACTTAGATCTCAGCCTCCTGAGTAGCTAGGATTATAGGCTTGAGCCACCAGTGCCAAGCTATTGTTTTTATTTTTTTGAGAGAGGGTATCTTTATGTCCCAGGTTGATCTAGAACTATATAATTCATGCTGGCCTTGAATGACACAGATTCTCCTGTCTCAATCTCTCAAGTATTGGGATTACAGATGTCAACTACCATGCCTGGTTCATTGTTCCATTTTTTTTTTCAAATTTTTTTATTGTGATTAAGTGGTTACATAATTTCCCAAATTTCACAGTATTGTGCGATAGTGATGCTCCATTAAAGTCACAAACACATTCTAACTTTCCTCGAGCAAATTGTCTATCACGGTCTATAACATTTATGAGTTCTATGAGCTTTGCAATACAGTTATTTCTTCCACATTGGGTGATATGTACATTTCTTTTGTTTTTCATAGCATCAGCTGTTCCCTATTTCCCACTTGTTCCCTCCCTCCCATCACTGCCATTGAGTTGCTTAGTTCATTTTGGTCAATGTCCAGTGTAGCTGATGGGTCACGCTGTTATATGTTTTTCCCTGATTCCCTCTAGTTCTGTGTCATCTTCCTGGTTCCCCTCCGGTGTACACATATATACCATACATGTGATTAGCAGCATGGGGTTATTCAGTAGTGATTCAACCAGATAAGTGGAAGTCCTTTATTTCTTAAGTCCTGCTAATTTTGTCGTATCTCCTAACATTTTGGATTTAACATTCACTTATCAGGGAGACCATGTGCCGTTTGTCTCTTTGCTCTTGGCTTACCTCGCTCAACATGATTCCTTCTAGCTCCATCCATTTCCCTGCAAATGCCATTATTTTGTCATTTCTAATGGCTGCATAATATTCCATTGTGTATAGATACCACAATTTTTGGATCCATTCATCTGTGGTGGGACACCTGGGTTGTTTCCATATCCTGGCTATTGTGAACAGTGCTGCAATAAACATGGAGGTGCATGTGTCCTTGTATACTGGTTCCTGTTGTTCAAGTTAGATGCCTAGAAGTAGTAAGACTGGGTCATAAGGGAGGTCAATATTTAGCTTTTTGAGGACCCTCCAGACTGCTTTCCAAAGTGGTTGTATAAGTGTACATTCCCACCAGCAGTGTAATAGGGTTTCTTTTTCTCCACATCCCCTCTAGCATTTGTCGTTGGCTGACTTGAGGATGTGGGACATTCTGACTGGTGTTCCATTTATTTTTACGTCTGAATTATGTATGTCATATGGACATGTCACATTTCACTTATTCACTCATCAGTTACTGGACATTTGGGTTGTACTTTTTTTTTTTTTTTTTTACCATTTTGAGTAGGCTACTGTGGATATTTGTGCACAGGTTTTATGTAAACATATTTTTGATTCTCTTTCAATACCCAGGGGTACTAACTATAGAATAACTCTATGTTTAATTTACCAATTGTTTTTCCAAAGCAGCCATGTCATTTGGCCTCATTAACTTCACTGTATATAATATTGAGCCAAATCTCATAAAATTAGATATGTTTGTGGTGTTTAATTTTTTGGCAGTGAAGGCATTCTTTGGCTTTGGATTTCATTCTTGACTAGATAATAGCTCACATATTATTATTATTATTATTATTTTTGGGTCCGGTAGTGGGGCCTGATCTCTGGGCCTGGGCACTGTCCCTCAGCTCTTCAGCTCAAGGCTAGCGCTCTACCACTTGAGCCACAGTGCCACTTCCGGCTTTTTTCTTTTTGCTTATGTGGTACTGAGGAATAGAACCCAGGGCCTTGAGCATGTAAGGCAAGTGCTCTACCACTGAGCCACCTTCCCAGCCAGTATTATTTTAATACTTTTTCTATGGTTGGATATTTTTTATTTTGGTATGTTCATTTTAAGAAATTGTAGCAAGTAAACTACTCTGAGTTTAATATTTGAGGGCATATGATCAAGAAATTTACTACATGTAGGTATGGAGAGAACAGGGCTCATTTTCAACGTAATGCATTTTTGCAACAAATAAAGATTTCATTCAGGGAGCTTATACATATTCATATAGGAAAACACTTTGGAGTTGGGCACATTCCCAAGCATGCTCATTTCAAGACATACATCATGGAACATGCTCAGTTTAAGGTCATAGTTCAAGAAGAAAAAATGGTAGACCAGGGGCTGGGAAGGTGGCTCAGTGGTAGAGCACTTGCCTTGCATGCCTGAGGCCCTGGGTTCGATTCCTCAGCACCACATAAGAAAAAAGCCAGAAGTGGCACTGTGGCTCAAGTGGTAGAGTGCTAGCCTTGAGCTGAAGAGCTGAGGGACAGCGCCCAGGCCCAGAGTTCAGGCCCCACAACCGGATCAAAAAAAAAAAAGAAAGAAAAAATGGTAGACTGGAACTCTTCTGGATACATTTAGCTTGTGTTATAGATGGCTGATGCTACTTTCCCCCAAAAGTTTTAGCTGCAGCCAAAACAAAGGACATTTTGAGAGTGAGTTAATATAGGAGTTTGTTCCTAAGGGTGTCTGTCACACTTAACTGCTAACAATATGGTCACCCTAATTACTGCAACGATTCTCATCTAGGGAAAAAGCCTAATTTCCTGAGTGTGTAAGTATATTGGAATGACCAAGGGTATAATGATCAGTTAATACCTAAGAAGAAAACCACACAAGTTATTTTAGTTGAAAGAATTTAAAGAATTTTTAAAATCAGTAACTGGGAAAACAAAATCTGATTTTATGGAGGTAGAAAATAAAAGGAGGGCTGGGAAGGTGGCTCAGTGGTAGAATGCTTGCCTTGCATGCATGAGGCCCTGGGTTCGATTCCTCAGCACCACATAAGCAAAAAGAAAAAAGCCGGAAGTGGCGCTGTGGCTCAAGTGGTAGAGCGCTAGCCTTGAGCTGAAGAGCTGAGGGACAGTACCCTCAGGCCTAGAGTTTAGGCCCCACGACCAGATCCCCCCACCTCTTCCAAAAAAAAAGAAACTACAAGGAGCGTTGCTACTCAGGACTAGAGTTATTTGAATCTATATACTCCAAAGAGAATCCCCTAAAAAAAAAAAAAAAAAGGAATTAGAATTCTACCACTAGGACAAGATACTGGCTGGCTGATATAAGTGCTTCAAGAACTCTCTAGAGACACAGAATCTTCTTATTGTTGTGGCAATATGGTTATTTGCTCACAAGTCTGTCCACTTTGCAACAAAACAATTGGGAGCACTGGTTACATCACCTGAACTTTGGAGGTCCTGTTTACATTGCATTTAGGGGACTGAAATGAGCATCCTGCTTCCTCCCTGGGGACTGTGCTGCTACCTGTGGAAGGTGGTGCCTTGCAGGATGCCAGTCACTTTCTGGTAGGCCCAAGAACCCCAAGATATTTAGGGAACTTGAGAAGGCCAAGAAGTGATCCAGTTCTACAGGAGTGACAGGCACAGTCTGATAGCAATCCCCAGGCCTCGCTTCCTGCCTGGAGAGGATTTTTAAAACTTTAATCTGCCCTGGGTGTGGTCATACATACCTATAATCCAAGCATTTATGAATCAGAGGCAGAGGCAGAGACTGGATACTCAAGGCCAATTTAGGCTATGTAGTAAGTTCTAGATCAGTTTGCATTATATACAGAGAAACTGTTGCCAAAAGAAAAAAAACCCAAAGCCAAACAGAAACAAACAATAAAAACCAACCCTCTAATTTGAGGTTGAGATCAAATATTACACTTATTAATCATTCTCCTCCTTCTCCTCCCTCTCCTCCTTCTCCCTCTCCTCGTTCTCCCTCTCCTCCTTCTCTCTCTCCCTCTCACTCTTCCTCTCCTTCTTTCTCTCCCCCTCCTCCTCCTTCCTCCCCCCCCTCCTTCTTTTTGTTCCACTAAGGTTTGAACTCAGGTGTCTGTGCTTGCAGGTTTTACTTGCAATGCTTTACCTCTGAGCCATAACTCCAGCCCTTTTTGTTTTAGTTTATTTTTCAGATTTGCCTGGGGCCAGCCTCAGACAATGATCTTCTGGCCTAAGCCTTCTACCACCTAGCTTGTTTTTTATTTCTTGGTGGTGGTGGTGGTGGTGGTGGTGGTGGTGGTGGTGGTGGTGGTGTGTGTGTGTGTGTATGTGTGTGTGTGTGGTACTGAGGCTTGAAATTAGAGCCTGGTGCTTGTTAGGCAGGTGCTCTACAGTTGAGCCATGCTTCTAGAATTGTTTTTCTGTGGTTAACTTTGAGATAGGGTCTCCTTTTCAGCCAAGGTGTGTGTCTGAGCTGTGATCTGGGTATACTAGGTTTCCTATCATACAAGTGCTCATGTCCAATTCCCTGGTTGATATAAGAGTCTTATAGACTGAAAAATCTGGACAGATTTCCATTCAATCTGTCTGCACTAGCTCAGACCCTTCTTCTGGTTTAGTCACATGGGCTGACATCAAAGTGGCTGTCTGCCTTCACTGAACCTAAGCAAGCAAACACATAAGCCCCCCAGAAGCTTTGGGTTTTAAGCTCCCCACGTAAAACTATGACCATGTGAAGCTATGATCAAATAAATACATAGTTTTTCTCTGTTTAATCTAAAAGGAGTATTGATGAGGGACATTTATAATGGACAGAGAAAGGACCATCTCTTTTCTGTCCTTAGAGGCCCAAGAGTAATTTGGTAGCTTATTAAAAAATAAAAAAAGCTTTAAGCTGGGCACTGGTGGCTCATACATGTAATTTTAGCTATTCCAGAAGCTGATATCTGAGGATTGTGGTTCAAAGCCAGCCCAGGAAGGAAAGGCCATTAGACTCTTAGCTCTAACCACTAAGAAAAGAGCCAGAATTGGAGCTGTAGCACCAGGTGCATTAGACTTGAGCAAAAAAAGCTCAGGGAACAGACCCAGCCCCTGAGTTCAAGCTTTAGGACTTGCACAAAAAAGAAAAGTTTTAAAATCACATAAGATAAGCCATATGCATTAGTATTTTAATTTTCAAAAGTGTATCCTAAGTTATAATAAAATAATTACTTGTAAGTTTAACTATCTCACAGTGCTGTGGATAATTGTTAAAAATTGGAAACAATCCAGCCAGCCAAAATTAACAAAATGTGGAACTTCATGCAATAAAAAGATGTTCTAAACATGATATAAAATACATATAATATATTTAAATATACACTAAGAGCGAAATCATATGAACACTATGACCCACTTTTGGGGTGAAGGGGGCTTGCACTAGGCTTGAACTAAGGGCCTTACACTCTTGCTTAGCTTTTTCCCCTCAAGGCTGACACTCTAACACTGCAGCCATGCTTCCCCTTCCAGCTTTTTTCTGGTTTGCTAGGTAATTAGAGATAAAAGTTCCTCAGATTTATGTGCCCAAGCTGGCTTTGAGGCTCATCCTAACATTTCACCCTGACGAATAACTAGTATTATAAGAATAAGCTTCTGTACCCCGCCTCCCTTTTTTTTTTTTTTTTTGCCAGTCCTGTACCTTGAACTCTGGGCCTAGCATTGTCCCTAAATTCCTTTTGCTCCAGGCTAGCACTCTATCACTTGAGCAACAGAAGCACTTCAGGCTTTTTCTGTGATTAATTGGAGATTAGAGTTTTCTGTCTGGGCTGGCTTCTCAGCCTCCTGAGTAATTTGGATTATAGGCATGAGCCACCAGTGCCCAGCTCTAACCTCACCGCCCCCCCCCCCTTTTTTTGTGTCAGTCATGGGGCTTGAACTTTGGGCCTGGGTGCTGTCCCTCAGCTCTTCAGCTCAAAGCTAGCGCCCTACCACTTGAGTCACAGTGCCACTTCCGGTTTTTTGGTGGTTAATTGGAGATAATCGTCTCATGGATGTTCTTGCCTGGGCTGGCTTTGAACCACAATCCTCAGATCTCAGTCTCCCGAGTAGCTAGGATTACAGTGCCTGGCCTCCACCTCATTTTTAAAGCATATATGTGCAATAAGAAAAATCTGGAGCCAATTAATCAACTGATTAACCTTGGGTAATAAAGTGCTCAGGCACAGTGTCCAGGCCCTGAGTTTAAGCCCCACAACAGACAGAAAAAAGAAATCTGTATTATTGTCACAAAAATATAAATAGTGGTTCTCTCTTAGTAGAATTAAGTTTATTATTATTTGTGTGACTGTGTGTTTAATGTCTTACAATGCGCATGAATTACTTATCTAATAAGGAAAACAACAAAAACACATGTATAAGTATATACACATATACACACACACACACATATATATATATATATTTGCTTGTACATTAATTTTTTGTTTGTGTAGTATTGGGGTTTGAACTCAAAGCCTCATGCTTGTTAGGCAAACACTCTTACCACCTAGACCCCAATCTTTGTTCATTAGTTGTAAAGTGAATGGTAACATAGATAAAGCAGGGGAGACTATAGCATTTATTCCACCAATGATGCTTACTAAAATAATAATCAAGAGGAAGTGGCGGTGCGAGGGCTGCTGCACAGCCAGCAGAGCCGCGGTCCAGATGGCAGCGCTGCCTAGGCTCCCGGCCTGCCCCCGCCCGCCAGCCCGAGCAGCCCAGCCCGCGGCCCTGGAAGCCGCGCCTACAGCAGCCCGCGAGCAGCGCCACGTCCGGAGGGAACGCCCACATCCGCCACCTCCTGGCGGACCGGACCTGTCAGGACAAGGCCTTGGTAAGCTACAAGGACTCGCCCTCAGTCTGGGCAACCGTCCCTGAAAAGACCTTCGTCAACATCACGCCAGCTGACGTTGGTGTCCTGGTTGGCAAAGACCAGTCAAGTTGTTTTTTGTTTGTGTTTTGTGGATGGGCTGACATGTAGGGGCCAGAAATGCTCTGGGATCCGGGATTCACTGCTACAAGACTGAGAATTCATCATGGATCTGTGTGCCAAGAGTGCTGGCGGAGCCCCTACCTTCAATGTCAGTCACTGTCACCATGACTGCCAAGACGCTAGTCTTGCTGATGGATAAGGAAGGTGTCCATGGCGGTTTGATCTACAAGAAATGTTATGAAATGGCCTCCCACCTTCCGCGTTCCCAGTACTGACCTTGTCCATCCTTTCCCCTCACGACTCCCCACAGCTTTTGTACCTCCCTCCCTTCCCATACACACACATATACCATTTTTATTTTGGGGCTATTATCTAATTTCCCTTATTGCTGCCAAAACCACATGGGCTAGGGGTAGGGGCTGGATGGGCAGATACCTCCCCCCCTACCCATCCCCCTCCTGTGTGTGGTTGGAAAACGTTTTTTTTTCTGAATAAAAAAAGACCCTACTAATAACAAAAAAGTGATGATCAAGTCCTTCCTTTAATCTGTCTGTTCAGGAACAACATAAACTAGGTCTTTATAAGGGAAGATATGCTGATTAATACCCTCTTTCCTTCTAGAAGCAAGTTACTCTGTAACATTCATCCATCCCACAGACATTACTGAGTGCTTGCTGTGAGCAGAGCATTGTGCCATTAGTACAATGAAAAACAACAACCCTGCCTCCACAATAAGGGTGCAGAAGATGAGGGCTGATGGCAGTGTCAAATAATCAGCATGCAGGCCGTTGGAGGTGAGAGATCAGCCACCTCGCTTGGGAGGGGCTATGGAGTACTTCCTGAGTAGATGCTCTGTAAAGAAAACAGAAGGGGCTGGGAAGGTGGCTTAGTGGTAGAGTGCTTGCTAGCATGCTTGAAGCCCTAGGTTCGATTCCTAAGTACCACATAAACAGAAAAAGCCAGAAGTGGCACTGTGGCTCATGTAGTAGAGTGCTAGCTTTGAGTACAGAGAGGCTATGAATGGGACTGAGCCAGACCCCCAGTTCAAGCCCCAGGAGTGGCAAAAAAAAAGAGACAGAAGAGAAGGGCAGGGCACTAGTGGCTTATGCCTACAATCCTAGCTACTCAGAGAGCTGAGATCTGAGGATCCTAGTTCAAAGCTAGCCAGGGCGGGGAAAGTGTCACTAAGACTCTTATCCCCAATTAACCACCAAAAAACCAGAAGGAGCTGTGGCTCAAAATGTTAGCTCACTAGCCTTGAGTGAAAGAGCTCAGGGACAGTGCCCAGGCCCGGAATCCAAGCCCCATGACTGACAATAAAATAAAAAAAGAAAAAAAAAAGAGAGAAGAGTGTGTGTGCAACCCCAGTACTGAGGAGGCAGAGTCAGGAAGATCGTGAGTTCAAGATCTGCCTGGGCTGGGTACTAGTGGCTCATGTCTATAATCCTATCTACTCAGGAGGCTGAGATCTGAGAATCAAGATTCAAAGCTTGCCCAAAAAGAAAAATCTATGAAAAGCTTATCCCCAATTAACCACCAAGAAACCAGAAGTGGAGCTATGGCTCAAATGGTAGAGTACAAGCCTTGAGTGAAAAAGTCAAGCAAGATTGTAAGGCCTTGAGTTCAAGCCGCAGTACCAGCACACTTAAATGCACACACACACACACACACACAAAGCGGATGGACTTTATTTTACCCAGTAGCAATGTGAGGAGACAAAACATCACTGTCCCCATGTTACCCTGTGACATCTGGGAAGTGACATGAGCCTTCATGACATTGGTCATATCACATGGCAAGAAACTAAAGAGTAGCTTTAACAGCAGACCCACTCAGTATAACCCATTCTATTCACCCATCTACTCACTCATCCATCCATCCATCAGTTACATGAATGGAATAATCCATTCATAAGAGTAGAGTCCTAAGGCAGGCATTGGTGGCTTACCCCTGCAATCCTAGCTACTTAAGGGAATGATATCTGAGGATTGTAAAGTTTGTGAGACTCTTGTCTCCAGTTAACCAAAGTGCTAGAAGTGGATGGAGGTTTGGCTCAAGTGGTAGAACACCAGCCTTGAGCAGAAAAGGCTAATATAGGACAGAGCTCAGGCCCTGAGTTTGAGCCAACACACACACACACACACACACACACACACACACACACACACACACACACACACACCAAACCTCAATTATTTAAATATGTGTTAATTTTCAATTTGGAAAAAATCCACTTTTTTGGAGTTTCTTTATATGTTTTAATTTTTTTGTGTGTGGGGGGGGGCCTTGGGCTTGAACTTTGGGTCCTGGGTGCTGTCTGTGAGCCTCTTTGTGCTCAAGGTTAGTGTTCTACCACTTAAGCCATAGCACCACTTCTGGCTTTTTCTGAGTCGTTTATTAGAGATAAGAGTCTCATGGACATTTCTGCCCAGACTGGCTTTGAACCTTGATCCTCATATCTTAGGTTCTTAAGTAGCAAGGATTACAGGTGTGAGCCACCAACTCCTGGCTATGATTTTAATCTTTTAAAATTTATTGAGACTCTTTTAGAGCCTAGCATATAATCAGTTCTAGAGAATGTTCAATATATGCTTAAAAAGTAAGTGTATTCTGCTGCTGGGTAAAGTGCTCTAAGGTCAAAATAGTTCCAGTCTAGTCTCCTATGTCTTTATTAATTTTCTGTCTAATTGTTTTATCACTAATCAAGAGAGGAATGTTGATAGCTCTGTAATTATTTATTGTTATATCTATTTTCCTTATAATCTCTTTATTTTACTTTATGTAATTTGGGGAGCTATCATTAGGTGCCTATACATTATAATTTTTTGTTTTTGGTTGGTTGTAATGCTAGAACTCAGTCTGGGCACTGTCCTTGTGCTTTTTCACTCAAGGCTAGTATTCTATAACTTTAAGTTACAGTGCCACTTCCAGGTTTTAGAGGTTAATTGAAGAGTCTCATAGACTGTCCTGCCCAGGGTGGCTTTGAACCACAATCTTTTGTGAATATTGTGAATATTGACACTTTTTTTGTATGTACAGATTTGTTGCTTAAGTACTCTACTACTTGAACCATACCTCCCTTTCCAGCTTCAAGCAAAAATCCCTGGATCTTAACCTCCTGAGTAGCTAGGATGGCATGTGTAAGTCTCTGACACCTAGCCTTGACAATTTTATTATCAGAAAATGGCTCTAACAATATTACTTTTCTTACATCCATTAATATTGAAGGGTTAAAGTACTTGAGGCAGTGATCATTTGTTGCTTGTTTCAGAGCAGAGCAACACATGGTGCTAAACTACCTGGTTTTGTGCCTTCATAAGACTTGTAAATCCTTAGCTCGGGGCTCTCCTCCTAGGCTCCGCTGTGTCTGTGTCGGAGTGTAGGATGAGGCCCAAGCTGCAGCCCGTCTAAATAAAACCTTAAAACAGCTGTAAACTCTGACTCTCAATGGTCTTCTTGGTGGGGGTCCTGCAACCTGGGCACAACATATTAGTGGGGGCTCATCTGGGATCCCACCACAGATCCCCGAGACCTCAGACTCCAAAGGTAAAACAGCGCTGTTTTTTGTTAATTTGTCTTGTCTTGTCATTTGTCTGTCTGTACTTTTGTTTTCCTTTGTGAGGACTGCCGCCCCGATTTATATTGTGTAAAGGGTTGTCGAAGCAGAAGCGCTTGCATGACAACCCTGGAGGAACTGGGAGACGTCCCAGATCCTCTTGTGGGGTGGGGGTCCTTGAAACCCCACCGTGTGAATTGTGGGGCGGGGGTCAGTTCGGTGTTGGGCTGGAACTGACCAAGAGAGCCTCCTAACTGAGGCCCAACTTATCCACTGTGGGTCTGCTCCTTCTGCTGTGGGGCGTGGGTGTGGAACCCCGCTGTGACAGGAGTCAGCGGACCAATTTGGGAGATCTCCACTTCGTAAGCTTTTTTTCATAACTGTCAGGCCTGTATGTATTTTGTTTGTACTGTTTGTTTTTTGGAATTTGTCTTGTCCTGTCGTTTGTCTGTTTTACTTTCATTTTTCTTTGTGAGGATGGCCGCTCCGATTCGTAAAGGGTTGTTGAAGCGGATGCGCTTGCATGACAACCCTGGAGGAACTGAGAGATGTCCCAGATCCTCTTGTGGGTCGGGGTCCTTGGAACCCTGCTGTGTCACAGATGGCAGCAGTTTCATTTGAGAGGGACCTAGGAGTTGGCTCAGATGATTATGTTTGCCTATATAAATCAAGCTGCACCAGACATAAAGCAAAAGTTGCAGGCTCTAGACAGACTTGGTGAAACGTCTATTAGGGATCTAGTAGCTATGGCAGAAAAGGTTTACAATAAGAGAGAGACAGAGGAGCAAAGACAGGAAAGGAAGGACAGAGAACGTGAAATTGAGTGTGAAAAGAGACCGGGCCAAGGAAAAGAGGCCAGATTTGTTGGACTTGCCACTATCGCATGCCGAGCATACCTGGTTCACAGATGCAGCAGTTTCATTCAAGATGGAAAAAGGTATAGCAGTCACCACGGACACTGAGATAGTGTGGGCAGAAGCACTCCCCCAGGGAACGTCTGCACAAAGAGCAGAACTAGTGGCACTAACAAAAGCCCTACAAATGGGAAAAGGGAAGAGACTAAACATGTACATAGACAGTCGGTATGCTTTTGCCTCCGTGCATGTCCATGGAGCCATTTACCAAGAGAGGGGGCTGCTGACAGCTGAGGGAGAGACTATTAAAAACAAACAAGAAATTTTAAGCCTCATCCGGGTCTTATGGGAACCAGCAAATATTGCCATTATGAACTGCCCTGGCCATCAAAAGGGAACTGATTCTATAACCAAAGCAAATAACTTGGAAAATCAGGCAGCCAAGGAGGCGGCCCTCTAGTCCCGAGCAGAAGTACTGACTCTAGTAGACCCAGGGCCACGAGCTTTGCCTCCTGAGCCTCAGTACTCCCAAGAAGACTTGGAATGGATAAAGAAAATTCCCATGACCTATAAACCCCCAGACAGAGAAGGAAACAAAGACTGGTGGAAAACTGGTGAGAGGAAACTTATCTTGCCACAAAGATCGGGCAAGGGGATTCTCTCACATGGGAACCCGAAGAATGCAGGACTTGCTCTGACACTCAGAAGTAAAAATTAGGCAAGGAAATCAACTCATTGAGGACATTGTTTAAAATTGTAAAGCCTGGGCTGGGAAGGTAGCTCAGTGGTAGAGTGCATGCCTTGTAAGCATGAGGCCCTGGGTTCGATTCCTCAGCACCACATAAACAGAAAAAGCTGGAAGTGGTGCTGGGCTCCAGTGGTAGAGTGCTAGCCTTGAGCTGAAGAGCTGAGGGACAGTGCCCAGGCCCAGAGTTCAGGCCCCATGACCGGCAAAAAAAAAAAAAAAATTGTAAAGCCTGGGCTGGGAAGTTGGCTCAGTGGTAGAGTGCGTGCCTTGCATGCCTGAGGCCCTGGGTTCGATTCCTCAGCACCACATAAGCAAAAAGCAGAAAGCCGGAAGTGGCACTGTGGCTCAAGTGGTAGAGCGTTAGCCTTGAGCTGAAAAGCTGAGGGACAGCGGCCAGGCCCAGAGTTCAGACCCCACGACCGGACCCCCCCAAAAAAAAAGAATTAAAAAAAAAAAAAAGGGCTGGGAAGGTGGCTCAGTGGTAGAGCGCTTGCCTTGCATGCATGAGGCCCTGCGTTCTATTCCTCAGCACCACATAAGCAGAAAAAAAAAAAAAAGCTGGAAGTGGCGCTGTGGCTCAAGTGGTAGAGCACTAGCCTTGAGCTGAAGAGCTGAGGGACAGCGCCCAGGCCCAGAGTTCAGGCCCCACGACCAGACCAAAAAAACAAACAAACAAATAAAAATTGTAAAGCCTGTCAGCCCCCAATCAACTGGTTACAAAAGGAGCTGGCCTCCGTGGAGATAGGCCAGGTTGTATTGGGAAGTAGACTTCACAGAAATTAAAACTGGAAAATTTGGATATAAATATTTGCTAGTTTTTGTAGACACCTTTTCAGGATGGGTTGAAGCCTACCCAACAAAGCATGAGACTGTGAACGTCGTGGCTAAGAAGATCCTGGAAGAAATCCTACCCAGGTATGGCTTCCCATCCACCATCGGGTCGGACAATGGACCGACCTTCGTCTCAAAAGTAAGTCAGGGAATAGCCATGGCACTGGGGACAGATTGGAAATTGCACTGTGCTTACAGACCCCAGAGTTCAGGGCAGGTAGAAAGAATGAATCGGACTCTAAAAGAGACCTTAACTAAATTGGCCTTGGAGACTGGCGCAGACTTGGCACTCCTTCCTTTTGCCCTGTTTAGAGTAAAAAATTCACCCTATCAGCTTGGCTTTACTCCTTTTGAAATAATGTATGGATACCCTCCACTCATTATCCCTAGCCTTCAGACTGAATTGCTTGCTGATTTGGATGATACTGAATTTCTGTGTAAGCTTGACTATTTACAGCTGATGCATAAGAGTATATGGCCCCAGCTTAGAGCATTATATGATTCTGCTTCTATTTCTACCCCCCCATTCATTTAAACCAGGGGACTGGATGTTTGTTCGAAGGCAGAACTTGAGATCTCTGAAACTACAGTGGAAGGGACCTTACATGGTGCTACTGGCTACACTCACTGCCCTTAAGGTGGACGGCAGTGCTGCTTGGATCCACTGCTCCCATGCCAGACCGGCTGACACCTTTGCCCTGGACAGCCATGGGAAAACATGGGAAGTTTCCAAGCATCCTACTCAACCACTCTGCATACGCTTCAAGAAAAGAAAAATGGACTGATTGTTATTGGTATTGTTGTTTAATAGTATGGTTAAGGTCAGAGAGGGACTATACCCGTTCAAGATCAAAAGCTGTTGGAATTTAGTTTTGGGCCAGAGCCACAAGATTGTGTCTCAGGACCATAAGTCAAGGGGAGGGGGGGGGATGAAGGGTTAAATTACTTGAGGCAGTGATCATTTGTTGCTTGTTTCAGAGCAGAGCAACACGTGGTGCTAAACCACCTCGTTGTGTGCCTTTATAAGACCTGTAAATCCTTAGCTCGGGGCTCTCCTCCTAGGCTGAGCTGTGTCGGTGTGTAGGACGAGGCCCAAGCTGCAGCCCATCTAAATAAAACCTTAAAACAGCTGTAAAGTCTGACTCTCAGTGGTCTTCTTGGTGGGGGTCCTGCGACCTGGGCACAACAATATATCAGATGAAGCTCTTTGACAATTCCTGTTTTTATAATGTATCTTTTTTAATACCTTTTTTTTGGGGGGGGGTCTGGTCGTGGGGCCTGAACTCTGGGCCTGGGCGCTGTCCCTGAGCTCAAGGCAAGCACTCTACCACTTGAGCCACAGGAGCCACTTCTGGTTTTCTGGTGGTTAACTGGCGATAAGAGTCTCACGGAGTTTAATGCCTAGCCTGGATTTGAACTTCGATCCTCAGATCTTAGCCTCCTGAGTAGCTAGGATTATAGGCACGAGCCATTGGTACCGGGTGATTTTTACTTGTCCCCCCCACAATCTATCTACTTATCTATCCATCCACTCATCCATCCTTTGAAAGGCAAACATGGGTTGTTATGCAAAAGCAGCACCACCAAAATAAGCATTTAGTCAGAGAATCCAACCTAATAGCTTTTCATGGGTCCCTCCTCTAAAAAAGTCAGAGATCATTGAGGTGTTTGCAGCTACTTGTCAACAAGTTCTCTTTGAATTCTCATTTAAAGTCTCTGGATGCTAACCAATACACAGAGACCTAGAATCCTAGAAATTAGGTGGATTCAGAACAGACGTAGGACATGTGGGAGAGATTAAGAAAACAAATCCCTCTCTATATAAATGTGGTGACTCTAATGCATAGAAGTCAAAAGTTCCAAATCTCTACCTTGGCCTATGAGTCCCCAGTTCCATTTTTTGGCTTTACCTCTCCTTGACATGTGTGTTATCTCATGTGTGATTTACCTTTGCCCCTTGGGAAAACATTATTTATTCCCACTTTATTGGGAAAGATACTAAATCATGAGGTATTGGATGACTTGCCCAAGGCCACAAAGAGTGGAGCCAGAACTGTATCTCAGCTATCTGGACTCCCATTGCACCAGTGAGTCACAGCTATGGGCAAAGAGATGAAGAGGATGGAAGAAGCTAGTCAAAAATGCTCAAGTGGCCAGACTCCGGTGGCTCAAACCTGGAATCCTAGCTACTGAGAAGGCTGAGATCTAAGAATCAAGGTTCAAAGCCAACCTGGGAAGGAATGCCCATGGGATTCTTATCTCTAATGAACCATCAAAAAGCTGGAAAAGTAGCTGTGGCTCAGGTGGTAGAGTAGTAGGTTTGAATGGAAAAACAGCAACCAGGCCCTAAATTCAGGTCCCAACATCGGCACAATAAATAAATATTTAAATAGGTTCAAACAATCTGGGGTGAAATCAAATTTCCATCAAAAGTATTTGGGATGACCTATGCAAGAGAACTCTGAAAAGGTGTGATGTGTGGTACAAAGATTTCTTATTTCTTTGTTATTGAATAGCTTATACTTGTATCGGGCTTATGTGTAAGGCCATATAATCATAGAGCACCTGTTAGAGTATTTTAGACTTTGCCAGAAAACCACACAGATACACAGGTACAGTGAACAAAGAAAGGTTTATTGCTGGGAAAGGGGCTGGCAAGACCTCTTCTCACAAGGGAGATGTGAGAAGAAGCACCAGCTATTGTCTGAGGTGACCTATATAACCTAGGAGACTTAGGAGGGGCTAGAAGGGGCTAGGAGGTGGAGACCCTGGTGTGGATGACGTGAGGACCAGGGGCTTCATCATGGTGGTCTAGGATTTATGGCTGCTGCGCAAGTAGTAGATAAGGAGTCCTGCTGCTGCCCAGACCTGAAGGTCACTCTAAGGGACTCTTGTTGCCTTATATGGTGGTAGCTGCCCCAGAGAAATGCCATCCCAAGGCAAAGGGGGCTGGAGGCTGATTATTTACTGCCTTTACTAAATGGGCCTACTGTTGCCTAGGAAGGGAGCATGCTAAGCTGTGGAGAGGGGAGGAGCATGCTAAACTATGGGAAGGGAGCTCACTAGGCTAACAGCATGCCAAGTAGACTTAGCTACTGTCTTACTTTCAGAGCACTGTTCCTTTGCATCAAAGTGGTGAATTAGGAGCAAGATTTGTTGCTGGACACTGGTGGCTCATGCCTTTAATCCTAGCTAATCAGGAGGCTGAGATCTGAGGCTTGTGGGTTGAAGCCAGTCTGGAAAGTCTGTGAGACTATTGATGAAGTGGTAGAGTGCTATCTTTGAGAAAAAAACAAAAAAACAAGATTTTTAATGGGCCGGTTGTGGTGATGCATTCCTATAATCCTAGCTATTCTAGAGGCAGAGGAGACTTGAAGGCCAATGTCAGCCCAGACAAAGGTAGCATGAGACTCTACTTCGAAAACAACAGATTTAAACCTTGCCTAGCAAGCTGGAGGCCTTGAGTTCAATCATTGGTATTGAATTCAATCATTGGTATTAAGAATGAAATAAAGTAACAAAGCAAAGCAAAACATTGTGAGTGTCTTTCTCTGTCTCTTTACTTTTTTGCTGGTCCTGAGGCTTGAACTCTGGGCCTGTGCACTGTCCCTCAGCTCTTCAGCTCAAGGCAAGTGAGCTACCACTTGAACCACAGTGCCACTTCCAGTTTTCTGGTGGTTTATTGGAGATAAGAGTCTCACTACTTTCCTATCTGGGCTGGCTTTGAACAGCAGTCCTCAAATCTCAGCCTCCTGAGTAGCCAGGATTACAGGCGTGAGCCACCAGCATCCGGCTTCTCTGTCTCTTATTTGAAAAGTTGGTATTATCTTCAGGAGTTTGCTGTAGCAATGTTCTCTGTTTTGGTGATACTCCTCACTCTCCTCAGGCTGACATCTGACCCTTGATCAGTTCCTCCTGAGAACATGCAGGCAACAGCCTCAAGCAACACAGGCCAACATCTGCTCACAGGAGTCACATCTTTTGAATAAGTGGTCTTTGACTCAGATGGCTCAGCATCACCTACCTCTCCCGGAACAGGAAGTAGTAGAGTGTCCTGCAGGTGCTTCTTTCTTCTCTTCAGTAGGAAGACAAGCTCAGATCTTTCCTTTCCCTGACAAATTTGGGAGGAGTCAGCAGTTCTCATCTCTACTACAAAGCCCTCAATTCTGCTTTCAGAATTGAAGCTCATTTTCATCCCCTGATCCACGTCAGAAATTTCCCACAGGAACATTTTATTTGCTATTCTGAGTTTTTTTTTCCTCCATGGCTATGATCAGCATATAAAATTATTTCTGAACCAGGTGTCAGTGGCTCATGCCTGTAATCCTAGCTACTCAGGAGGCTGAGATCTGAGGATCACAGTTCAAAGCCAGCCAGGGCAGAAAAGTCAGTGAGATTCTTATCTCCAATTAACCACCAGAAAACTGGAAGTGGCGCTGTGGCTCAAGTGGTAGAGTGCTTGCCTTGAGCTGAAGAGCTCAGGGACAGTGCCTAGGCCCAGAGTTCAAGCCTGACAACTGACAAAAGAGAAAAAAAAAATTCTATCATGTCCATATGTCTGCTGCCCAATTCCTCCCTTTATGAAAATACAAAGTCTAAGGACAAGGGCTCTGTGCTATCTCCTATTGTAACACTAGAATCTAGAACTGTGCTCTTAGGGTTGGATATGATGTGACTCCACAGGCTCCACATGGGTCAAAGGCTTGGTCACCTGCTGGTGGTGCTACTGAGAGGTGATTAGATCACAAGTACAAATTTAGTGGATTGATTCATTGATGAGTTAGTTCATCACTGATAGGCTATTGGGAGATGGAGCCTAGTAGGAGGAAATGGGTTACTGGGGGTATGCCTTTGGAGAATTTATCTTGTTCGCAGACCTTTCTTCTTGGCAGCAGTGAAGTAAACAGCCTATCACATGTTCCCCCAATCAGGAAGTTCTGCCTCACCACAGAATGAAGCCAGATGGCCATGAACTGAAGCCTTTGACATCATGAGCACAAATAAATCCTTCTTCCCTCAAGCTGATTTTCTCAGTATTTTGTTTTATCAACAAGAAGTGACTAATACACATGTCTGATACATAGAATGATCACCATAAGTTCTCTTGGCTGACTGATGAAACCCATCCCTGATTAAAATCTATCAGTAGGAGACTAAAGGTATAGCTCAGCGGTAGAGTACCCACCTAGCAAGTGTGATACCCCAAGCTCAAACCTCAATATAGCAAAAAAAGAAAAATAAAATCCATCAATGGCTAGACCTTAAAATTGTATGATAATCTGATCCATTTTATCATTCTTAGAACCACCTGTTAAATATCTCTCTCTAGGGAAAGTATTGAGTTAGCTACCTACTTGAGTGGAAAAAAGGGGAATGGAAAAAAGTATAAACAGATATCTCAGAATATTGCCTACCTATAATTTCCACTAGAAAAATTTTATGTGCTCCACAAATCAAATTTATGTCTATTTACTCATCTATTTATCTATCTGGTGCCAGTTCTCAGCTGTGAACTCAGGGTCTGGACTGTCCCTGAGCTTTTTCATTCAAGGCAATTGCTTTACCACTTGAGCCATTGTTCCACTTATAGCCTTTTGGTAGTTAATTGGAGATGAGAGTCTTACAGACTTTCCTTTCTAGGCTGGCTTCAAACTGTAATTCTCAGATCTCAGCTTTCTAAGTAGCTAGGTTAATAGACATAAGCCACTGGTCTGTGGCTTCAAATTTATTTATTTATTTATTTATTTATTTATTATTTGTTGGTCATGGGACTTGAATTTTGGGCTTGGGTACTGTCCCTCAGCTTTTCAGCTCAGGGCTAGCACTCTACCACTTGAGCCACAGTACCACTTTCGGTTTTCTGGTGGTTTATTGGAGATAAGAGCTTCATGGACTTTCCTGCCCAGGCTAGCTTTGAACCGTGATCCTCAGATCTTACTTCCTGAGTAGCTAGGATTATAGGCATGAGCCATCGGTGCCTGGCTCAAATTTATTTTTGATCTCATTTCAACACTTGCCATAGCATACAGGTTTGAGTTTTTAGGATTTTTAGGTGTGTGTGTTTGTGTGTGTCTGTGTGTCTGTGTGTCCATGCATATGCTAGTATGGGCCTTGATTCAGGGTCAGGGCACTCTCCTTTATCTGACATTTTAGCACTTGAGCCACATCTCCGTTTCCAGCTTTTTGGTGGTATATTTAAGAGTTTCATAGACTTTCCTGCCTGAGCTGGCTTTGAACCATGAGTCTCAGGTCTCAGCTTCTTGACTAGCTAGAATGAGTCACCAGCACCCACTCAGATCTGAGGTTTCTTTTGTTTTTATTTTTTAAATTCCATTTTCTTAGTCAGTAAGCATTGTGATAGATGCCTCCACATCCTTACTCTGTCCCATGATGAACTGAAGCAATTCAGGCAACCCTAACCCTTGTTAGTGATTAGTTGAGTAATGGATATGCCTAAGCCAATAAAGGTCAGTGGGATTCAAGGAGCATCTAAATGAGGGTTCAGGGAAAACGCCTTTTTCTTTTTTTTTTTTTTTTGTCAGTCGTGGGGCCTGAACTCTGGGCCTGGGCACTGTCCCTCAGCTCTTCAGCTCAAGGCTAGCGCTCTACCACTTCTTTCTCCATCTCTTTTTTTTTTTTTTTGGTGAGCCTCTTGTGTGAAGGTTTGAATTCAGACCCTTGCCTTGCTAGATAGGCATTCTACCACCTGAGCCAAATACCTAGCTGTTTTGGCCTTTATTATTTGTTGACTAGAGTCTTGACTGTACACTCAGGCCACCCTGGACCACGATCCACTTATTTATACTTCCTACATAGCTAAGATAATAGGCACACACTACCACATCCATCTGGTGATTGAGATGAGGTTTTCTTACAATGCTCAGGCTGGCCTTGAACTGTGATCCTCTTGATCTCCATATCTCAAGTAGCTAGGATACAGGCATGAGCCCTGAGCCTGGCTCCTTTGTCCATGAATGCCAGAAAGGCTCTGGGGAATGAGGAAGTCTAGAATTCCCATTGCCATAAGTATTCATGCCCAACTGTGGGTGGCAGAGCAAAGAGCCTATGCCCTTGAGGTCATCATTCAGACATTGGGCCTTGCCTCACTCTGTATTGCTGAAGCCAAAGGGAGTGTGTTTTTCCATTATACATTGCTCAGTACATTGTACCTGATTCAGATTTGGTACCAGGAACAGAAGTGCTGCAAACAGCCTAGTCAGTTGCATGCTGATCCCTGAAACCTATGTATGTTTACAGATATAATTAAGCTATAGCTTACTAATCTCAAATTCAACCAGATGTTGCAGAGATACAAACATTTTAATTTAAAAAGTTATATTGACCTTTATTTTATGACCATTTATCAAAATCCAACAATTTTCTCAGCACCAGTGGCTCATGCCTGTTATCCTAGCTACCGAGGAGGCTGAGAACCAAAGATTGCAATTCAAAGCCAGCATGGAAAAAAGACCATAAGATTCTATTGCCAAAATAAGCAGCAAAATGCTGACTGGAGTTGTGGCTCAAGAGGGATAGAGCCAGTTGTGAGTAAAAAGAGCTGAGTAAAAACACACAAACACACATAGAATATTTTTTTTTCCATGGGGCATTGTGGTATATGCCTGTAATCCTAACACTTAGAAGGTGGAGGAAGAAGGAACTTGAGTGTGAGCCAGCCTGGGCTACATTAAAAACAAAACAAGCCGAGCACTGGTGGCTCACACCTGTGATCCTAGCTACTCAGGAGGCTGAGATCTGAGGATTACAGTTCAAAGCCAGCCTGGGCAGGAAAGTCTGTCAGACCCTTATCTCCAATTACCCACCAGAAAACCGGAAATGGTGCTGTGGCTCAAGTGGTAGAGTGCTTGCCTTGAGCTGTAGAGCTGAGGGACAGTGCTCAGGCCCAGAGTTCAAGCCTCACAACTGACAAAAAACAAAACAAAACAAAACGAAAGAAATGAAAAACAAGGGCTGCAGCTGTATTCAACAATGAAGTAGTTAACTAGCATGCTTACAGTTCTAGATTCAATTCCTAGAACCATTAAAAAAAGTTTTCAACAGAACTTTATGTGATTGAGAAATTTAACTTAAAAAAAAAAAAAATCCAGCCAGGCGCCAATGGCTTACATTTGTAACCTTAGTTACTCAGGAAACTGAGATCTGAGGATTGTTGTTGGAAGCCAGCTTGATCAGAAAAGTCCAAGAGACTCTTATCTCCAATTAGCCAGCAAAAACAAAAACAAAAACAAACAAAATCAGAAGTAGAGCTGTGGCTCACGTGGTAGAGTGCCAGCTTTGAGTGAAAAAGCTAAGGGATCACACCCAGACCCAGAGTTTAAGTCCCAGGACAGACAGACAGACAGACACACACAGACACACACAGACACACACACACACACACACACACACACACACACACACACACAAATTCTACCACTTACTTGAACTAAAAAATAACTCTGTTGAGTTATTAAATAACTGTTAAACTCTGTTGAACTCAGAGACTGGGGTGAATGGGATAGGTAGATCACTTCCTCCTCTGGGTATTCTTCTTCTTTTTTTTTTTTTAGTAGTAGTTACTTCTATGGAACTATCAGTGACTCCCAGGTGCCCAGGTGTCTCCTAAGCATTTAGCCCTTGAGACCAATACCCAGTTCTGCGCCCTATCTCAGGTTACTTGAATCTGATTTTCTTTTGCTTTTTTTTTTTCTGGTCTGTCGTGGGGCTTGAACTCTGGGCCTGGACGCTGTCCCTCAGCTCTTCAGCTCAAGGCGAGTGCTCTACCACTTGAGCTACAGCGCCACTTCCGGTTTTCTGGTGGTTTATTGGAGATAGGAGTCTCACGGTCTCTCCTGCCCGGGCTGGCTTTGAACCGCGACCCTCAGATCTCAGCCTCCTGAGTAGCTAGGATTACAGGTGTGAGCCACCAGCGCCTGGCATTTGAATCTGATTTTCTATCATTGGGGCCCATAGATACTTTGAGCTAATTAGGTGCCTATGTTGCACAGCCAACTTGGGAACTACTACAAGATGCACCCCAGCTCCATTTAAATATTTGTTTGCTGGTTTCTGTTCCTTCACCAGTGTCTTATCTCTGTGGTTACACATTGTGCTAAAACAAAACCACACAAAACAAACAATACAAAACCAAGACTGGTTTTACCATCTTCATATCCCCCCAGAGCTTTCATAGTGCCTGATAGGTAGTGACTACTCAAAAAATATTTGATTTATTAATCAATAGCAATTAAATAAGTGATTTCCTGTGGGTCCCAGTCACTTACAATAGACAAGTGTAAAGAGAAAGAAAGAATTTTAGACGTGCCAGACGTGCTCGTACTTCTGGCTACTCTACTATGTGCTTCATCGTAGTTGTGTGCTTTAAGTCAGTATGTCTGGGAGGCCTATGGAAAAAGGGGTGGGGCTCCCTCATGGATTAGACTCTCTCATAGAGTTTCCCAGAGGGTGACAGCTTCTGATTCAGCAGAAGCCAGTTTTGCCCTCCATATTTCTTTCTTCTTGTTTGTTTGTTTGTTTGTGTTGGGGTGGTTATGGGGCTTGAACTCTGGACCTGAGCTCTTTTGCTTAAGGCTAGAGCTCAAGCCATAGCTCCACTTCTGGAGATAAGAGTTTCACTGGGACTTTTCTGCCTGGGCTGGATTTGAACACTAATCCTCAGATATCAGCTTCCTGAGTTGCTAGGATTACAGGTATGATCTACCAGCCTCTGGCCCTCCTTGATTTTTCTAGGTCCAGAAAAAACTTACACCCTGCTTGGGTGACAGCTGGTACTATGCCACATGTCTTTAAAGCTATAAAGGCCATCTCAGGTTTCTGCGGGCCCCAGTGGGTGGAAGCGTCATTTGTCCCAGTGAGTGTCAGCCAAGGACAGTGTCCTTCACAGTCAATACCCCTGGGGTGTCTGATTCTACCTCTTGGGACCCCACAATCCTTCCACCCCCATGTTGCACTCTGTTGATCGCCCCTTGAGCCTCCCAGGTTCAGATACTGTCCGCTGGCCTTGGTAGGTATCTGGTGAGGAAGAAATCTGTCACACAAGTGGGCAGTTTAGCTAGTGGGAGGTAGAGGAGTTTGACATCCAGGCCAGGGTTGTAGCGGATGCGGGGACTCCGGGAAACGATGGCGTGCTCAATGCTGTTGGTGACATCGCTGATTCTCGGTTCTGACTGACGGGCAAAGGTTTTTAAGTTGTCAGTGTCTGTTTCCGAGTACATTTGGGGAGAGAAATGAGAGCCTGTTAGTCTTCATAAAAGATGATTTCTTTTGAGTTTTCCCCTTTCCATCCAGTCCTAGGTCATAAGGACATCACAATGTAAACCCACCCAGGGGTCCAATGGATGAGGGGTCTTCTGCTCACACTGTGCTCCCAGGTAGAGACCTTCAAGGGTAGAGTACACTGGTGGTACAAGCCTGCCAGGACTCACAGGCATACAACTCCTCACCAGGACCTACCTTGGAACTCTGGGACAAATTGGGGAGACTCAGATTTCAGTGAGATTCTGAGAGGCAGACTTCCCTGACAAAGGATTAAAACTAGGAGCAGAAGCTGTCCTGACTGGAGTGGTCCAGAAAGGAAGTAAACTCATCTCCTCAGGGTCAAGACCGTTGTAGGGGGTTGGGGAGGACAGGCCAGAGGACTTACATGTTTACCCCCCACATTCTGAGGAATCATCTTGCTGCTTCTTGGAGACAATAATCACTAGACTGAAAACACCAAGCTATATATACTTTGGGGTCCTCAAATCAGTCACACTTGCTGAAAGCCAGAGTTGTTTGTGATTGATAATGTCTGAGGATGCCTTTGACCTTGAACCTGAAATTAGTTTTCCACCAGCAAGGTCAGGCTCAGGGTGCTCGGGGCTCTGGCACTCCTGAGGGCCAAGAGGATGGAGAGAATTTTCCCAGGGAGGAGGTAGAAGAATCGGCAGACAAAATGTGTGTATGTGTGTGTGTGCGTGCACGCGTGTGCACACACACAGGTACACGCATGTGCACTGATACTGGGGCTTGGACTCAAGGCCTGGGTGCTGCTGTCCCTGAGCAACTTTGCTCAAAGATAGCACTCTACACTTGGGCTTCAGCTGTACTTCTGGCTATTTAGCGGTTAATTGGAGATACGAATTTCACAAACATTTTTTGCCAGAGCAGGCTTCAAATCTTGATTCTCAGATCTCAGCCTCTTGAGTTGTTAGAATTATAAGCACGAGCCATTTGTGCCCAACTCTCTATCAGTCTTTTGAAGAAACTAGAGATAACACCCTAACGTCACCCCAAAAAAGGATTGCTTGGCACCACTGCCACAAACTCGTAATTCCGATTGATCTTCAGGGGATCTATGTTTCCTTCTCATAACTAATTGCAGATGAGAAAACAGAAAGGTTGTGTAACTTGCCCAAAGCTAGTAGATAAGCTGTACATGGGCAGCCTAGAGTTGAGCTTACCCATGATTGAAACTTGCTTCTTGGGCATGCTTATGCAGCCAAGGAAGATAGATAAAGAAAACTGGATTAGGGATATTCTGGACCACTCAATAATTCAGGGAAATTCAGCCTAGACTCCTTCTAGGCTACTGAGGCCTAAAGGGGGTAGGGACAGGCTAGGTGCGCAGCTGTTTTGCTATTCAGGAAGGGAGACTCTTAGACAAGCACAGTACGAGTTCCATGTTCCTTCCCAGATAGGCAACTGGAGAAGAAAGATGCCTATCAAGGTTACTTTGGCTAACTGTGCCAGAGCTGGCTTCTGCCACCACAGAGGGGGCTTCTAGAGGTTCCTCAAGCCCTAGAAACTATGATTCAAAAAGACCTAGTGAGGCTGGGTGCTTGCTGGTGGCTCACACCTGTAGTCCTAACTACTCAGGAGGCTGAGATCTGAGAATCTCAGTTCGAAGCCAGCCTGAGCAGTAAAGTCCATGAGATTCCAATTAACCACCCCTCCCCCCAAAAAAACCAAAAAACAAAAAACAGAAGTAAAAGTGTGGCTCAACGTGCTAGCCTTGAGCAAAAAAGCTCAAGGACAATGCTCACTTAGTCCCTGAGTTCAAGCCCTACAACTGACAAGTAAAAAGAAAAGACCTAGCAAGTCTGATGGATCCATTCTTTCTTCCTCAAACCATCTAGCCCAGCTTTGAGATTAGCTGCTCCAAAGGAATGTGAGGTCTTTTGGTCCTCACTGTGGCCGCTCTCCTGAGGATGTATCCAACCTCTGGCCATTCTTCCTCAATGCCCATCTGGCCATGTCCTCTCACATTCCCTATTGGGCAGGGACTCCAGTCATCCCCAAACTGTGCGGCACAGTCTAGATGCTCAATAAACAGCTGAGTCATCCCTCCTTCAGCCTCCATGGCCCCAACTTTCACAGGACAGCATTAGTTCAGGGAGAGGAAGCAAGCTGCCAGGGGACCTTCCTATGTGTTTACTTTCCTTGTTATTTAACAAGAGTGCGGTGCTAAAAGCTTCACACACATAGTAACCTATAAAGCAGGCACCCGTATTAGCTCCATTAATAGATGAAAAAATGGAAGCAAACAAGCCACAGAGTGAAGACTTGAACCCAGGCATCCTGGCTCCAGCAGCCATGAGTTTAATCACTTCTCTGTACTACTATCATGTGTATTATTCACCTGACTCACCGGCACATGATGTTTGGGAGCAGGGGCCTGGCCTAAGCAGATTCTTGGCAGACCTTCCTACCCCCCAAGTAGCTATTGTCTTAAACCTCAGCCCTCCACTACTCACTGCCGTATGGCCTCAGGCACTGAAATCCTAGGAGTCTCTGCTCTGTCAACTGAAAGCTGAAAGGGAGATGGTGACCCCAAGATCTTCTTGCCCTTGTTTTTTTTGGGGGGTCTGGTCGTGGGGCCTGAACTCTGGGCCTGGGCACTGTCCCTCAGCTCTTCAGCTCAAGGCTAGCACTTTACCACTTGAGCCATAGCACACTTCCAGCTTTTTTCTTTTTGCTTATGTGGTGCTGCGGAATCGAACCCAGGGCCTCATGCATTCAAGGCAAGGGCTCTACCACTGAGCCACCTTCCCAGCCCCCTGCCCTTGTTTGTTTGTTTGTTTGTTTTTGTTTTTTGGTTGTAGGGCTTGAACTCTGAGCCTGGGCACTGTCCCTCAGCTCTTCAGCTCAAGGCTAGCACTCTACCACTTGAACCACAGCGCCACTTCTGGTTTTCTGGTGGTTTATTTGTGGTAAGAATCTCATGGACTTTCCTGCCCAGGCTGGCTTTGGACCTTGATCCTCAGATCTCAGCCTCTTGAGTGGCTAGGATTACAGGCTTAAGCCACGAGGGTTTTTTGTTTTTTTTTTGAGCTGGCTCTGCTCTTGAACTCAGAGCCTGCATTCTGTCCCTTAGCTTTTGTGCTCCAAGCACTATAGCCAAAGCTTCACTTTTAGCCTATAGGTGGTTAATTGGAAATAAATGTCTGTTGGGTTTGTCTGCCCAGGCTGGCTTTCAACCATGATGCTCAGACCTCAGCCTCCTAAATCCTGACCCTCTGGTAAACCCTGCTCCCATCCCGGGACTCACAGGCATGGAAATACTCCTCTCCATAGCTGTCCCGGGTCTCCTGAGGCAGCCGATCCCAGAGCTTCTGCATGCGTGATTCCATGCCCTCCGTCCCCAGGATGGACGTCCGATAGTTCCCTGGCTCAATGATGCTCACCTTCACCCCAAAGAAATGGAGCTCACGTCTGGGAAATGCAATCAGTCCAGGCATTCAATATGACAGTTACCAGGGAGAGTCACCTTGGGAGGGACCTCCCTCTCTAGGAGTTTGACAGCTCTGACAGCTGTTGCATGTAAACATGTCTGCCTTTGGGCCTCAGACTCTTTGGAAATCCAGTACTTTGTGCAATCTGCATTAGGCAGACTCAGCAAAAAGACAATCAGTGCCAATCTACACCAAGGTCTTGACTCCACAGCTTCCTTCCCACTGGACTCCATCCATCCCTGGCACCTCTGCCCCCAGACCACAGTGTCTGTTTGGGGAATGTGTCTCTCTTATTCCTGGGGGAGTAAGGCAGTTTCCCTCATTCTATGCCTGCTCAAGAGAGGGCCATCCATCCAGCCTTCTCATCCCTTCAGGTCTTGATCCTTGGGGAAAGCTTACTGAAGTCTGTCTTCCTTCTTTTATTCTTTTAATTTTCCTCTCCATAGCTGCTGTACTCACATGATGCCTCCCTCAGCTCTCTTTTCTTGGGTTGGCCCCCAACCCCTTCCCTCAAGGTCACCACCTAGGCAGTGTGATACCAGGGCCCAATCACCTGATGCTGTCAGAGAAGGCCTCGACACCAAACTTGGAGACACAGTAGCCACCACCAATGAGAGCTACACGACCACCAGAGCTGGACATATTGACCACTCTGCCCCGGGCTTTCTTGATGAGAGGCAGCAGGTGAAGGGTGACATCGATGAGTCCCACCAGATTCACATTGATCACCTTTACGAAGTCTTCTTTGGTCAGCCATTCGTTGGGACCACTGGGCAGGCCCAAACCAGCATTATTCACTAGGGCCCAGAGGCCTGGGGGTGAGATGGAGAGAGACACACACACACAGAGAAAGAACCACACAGGAATCAGCAGTATCTCCAGAAAAACTCAAGGGATCATTACCTACTAGCTCAAGGCCACCAAGAATGGCCCAGACCTAAGAGGAGGGAGCAGGCTAGGACAGCATAGTGGAAAGAAGAGGGGCTCACCCTGGCTGAATTATTCCTTAATTAGTTCATTCAACAACTATGTATTGAGATTCCTAGGTGGAACTTTTATTCCAGTAGAGAAAACAGATAATGAATTTTTTGAAATAGATTTAATACATTACAGACTGGTAAAAGATAAGTGCTAAGGAAGAAAAAAAGGCAAAGAGCTCCTGTTGGTTTCCTTCTGGATCCCAGGGCTCTTTCCCCTACTCAGCCTTATTCCTTTAGAAGTGAAGCCTTCCCCACCAGCTGCTGCTTCTGTAGCAGACCTATCCTGTTCCTTCTTATTACATTCCTTGCTATCCTTTGTCCATACCTTGTATGCTAGAAGTCTTCTGGTCTTCACACAATCTTGGTCTGGCCCTAGCCCATAGGTTATTCCCCCCCCCCCCACACACCTCCTCCTCCTGCTCCTGCTCCTGCTCCTGCTCCTGTTCCTGCTCCTCCTCCTCCTCCTCCTCCTCCTCCTTTTTGGTTAGTCATGGGGTTTGAACTCAGGGCCTGGACACTGTCCCTGAGTACTTTTGCTCAAGGCTAGCACTCTACCACTTTGAGCCACAGCTCCATTTCTGGTTTTCTGGTGGTTAATTGGAGATAAGTGTCTCACAGACTTTCCTACCCAGGCTGGCTTTGAACTACAATCCTCAGATCTCAGCTCCCAATGGAGCAGACATTTGGATGGAGGTGGCAGCATCCATTGTGACATAAGGAAGAGATCTGCCTCTCCTTTTTCCTACACTTGGATCCGGCCTTTTGTTCCCTTGCCCCTGCCCCTAGCCTGATCCCTATAAGAAATATATTCGTGCCAGGTGCTGGTGGCTCAGGTCTGTAATCCTAGCTACTCAGGAGGCTGAGATCTGAGGGTTGCAGTTCAAAACCAGCCCTGGCAGGAAAGTTCATGAGACGTATCTCTAATAAATTACTGAGAAAAAGCCAGAAGTGGTGCTGTGGTTCATGTGGTAGAGTGCTAGCTTTGAGTACAGAGAGGCTCAGAGACAGTGCCCAGGCCTTGAGTTCAAGCCCCATAACCAGCAAAAAGAAAGAAAGAAAGAAAGAAAGAAAGAAAGAAAGAAAGAAAGAAAGAAAGAAAGAAAGAAAGAAAGAAAGAGAAAGAAAGAAAGAAAGAAAGAAAGAAAGAAAGAAAGAAAGAAAGAAAAAGAAAGAAAGAAAGAAAGAAAAAGAAATGTATTTGCACTTCTTTAGTGCTGATGATAGTACTATTTCTTTCTAAATACTGGGGTTTAAACTCAGGGCATATATTTACAAGGTGGACTCTCTACCACTTGAACCACATTCCCAATCCTTTCTGCTTTATTTATTTATTTTCAAAAGAATCTCACAGTTATACCTAGGCCAGCCTTGACCATTATCTTCCAATTTATGCTTCCTGTTGTAGCTGGGATACAGGGATGCATTACCATACCCAGCTTGGGGCCTCATGAACGTTTTGCCCCATCTGGCCTCAAACTGTGATCTTTCTGATCTCAGCATCTTGAGGAGCTCATTTTATAGGTTCAAGCCACCCCACCCAGTTTGATAGTAGGGCTTAAGCCTCCGAGGAACACCTTCATCTTCAAAGGTTTGGACTTCCAGAACCTATCTTCCCAGCCTCAACTCCTACTGAGACTTCTGCTCTGTCCCTCTGAATGTCTGGAAGAGATACCTTCCTCTGGTAATTGCTTCAGCATGGGAAAATGCCAAGCCATGCAGTGGTTTCTAACCCCACTGCCCCAGCCTCCGAGACTGTTTCCTACATCGCCTCTGCTACCACTTCATTTAGACATCAGTGCCCCTGGTGTTGTCAGATGCTGAGAGAGAGAGAGAGACAGAGAGAGACAGAAAGAGAGAGAAAGATTAAATAGAAAAAGTCACCCCACCTTGTTCGCCCACTTGGTCCCTCACCCACTGGGCCACTGCCTTGACGTTCTCGGTGTTGGTGACGTCCAGGATGATGGTCTGTAGCTGGTAGGAAGTATCCTGCTGAAGTTTCTGAGCTCCCTCCTCAGTTAAACAAGCTGCCAGCACTCGCATGCCCCGATCAACCAGCTGTTTAGCCAGCAGGTTCCCAAAGCCCGAGTCACAGCCAGTGATGAAGACATACTTCTCTGACAGATTGCGAACCAGATTACAGTTCTTGAACCAACGATACATAAAAGAGAAGTCTGTGAGTGCCGCCATGGATCAGTGGGGAGCTGATGGTTCAAGAGACAGCCAGAGAGGCTGGTCCTTAGGAGCTAGCTGACAGTGCGCTGGAACGCAGGAGGAAGGAGAGTTTCTAGTCCTTGCAACAGATGCAAGGCCATGGGTGAGCCACTCTATAATTTTATAGGTAGATGCATCACCACACCAATTAGCTCAGATACAAGAAATTCAAGTCCAACCTGAAGCCTTGCCACCTCGGACAGTCCTGGAGACAGTCTCTTTCTCACCATTTTCCCTGATGGGTGAAGGGACCCAAGCTGGGAAAGCTCATGGCAACATGAATGCAAAAGGGTCATTCACCCAAGTGGCAAGAGAGGATGAATGAGAAGAGGAGTCAGTCCACACAGCCTTCCCGGGGGGAAAAAACCCCACCCCAATCTCATCTCCTGCCTAGAAATCAAAAGCATTTGTCATCAGTGTAGGCACTTAAACTGATTTCTATTATGAGAGGAAAATTAAGATGAATCCATTAATGCAAAAACAAATAAAAATCAGACTGTACCCTCCATGCTCCAAGAGAAAGATAGCCCAGATTATCAGCTCTTTGGAGATTTGAAGTAAGTCTCTCCATTAGGAGAGGTGATGAAAACACAGGATTTCCCAGACTGGGTGTTGATGTCAGAGACAGCAGTAGCCTACTATGTGGAACTCTGGAAATGAGAGTCCCAACTTCCAGAAAATAGAAAGACTTGAGGTAATCAGGACCTGGATCCTTTGGGAGTGAGACTTAGGATACCAGCAAGGACTAGTCTACTCCTAACTAGTCCAACATTTTCCCCATACCCCAGCTCCTGGTGACCAGGCCAATAGGGAGACAGCTAAAAGTACACCAGCTTTCCCAGGCAGCGGAAAGGCCCAAGCAGAGCATCTTCCTTCCATCTTGGGGACCAGGCACATTTTAGGTGGTCTAATGAGCCAGCTAAGAAGCCTGGAGGGAGGTGGAAACCTGGGAGGAAGGGATTATTGAAGCTGTGACTAATTGGATTTGCAGAAGGAAGAAAGGCTAACAGTCAAAAGTGACTCAAAGATACAGCCAATGAGAGGCAGAAAGACCCACAGGTGGTAAGAGAAATCAGGAGGCATGAAACTTTGGCATTTGTGGGACAAGAAGACAGAAGGTGGCTGGTTTTGGTCTGAACATCACTAAGACTGGGGTCCAGCCCAGTGGTGAATTCACAGCAACTGAGGAAAGAAAGACCTGGGCAGAGTCCTAAGCATTGAAAAGGATGAGATGTAGGAATGGGAGAGGCTACTGCATTTGAGGGCCAAGACTTGGAAAAAAGTCAGAGTCAGGACTTGCGAGGGAAGGAGAGATTCTAGGTGACAGGCAGATAACTCACAGAAAGGTAGGAGGGACCTGCTAAAGCATAGGAAAATAAGCCAGGTATGAGTTGAGAGGGACCCCACCCAGGATTACATAAGATAGCAGGGATAGAATGATGCTGGGGTGTAGAGTGGTTCTGTGGCTTAATTTCCAGAGTCACCATTCCTCAGGATGAGTCTCCTCACCAGATTGTATCTTTCCTGTTTAAAGAGTCTGACACAGAAATAGGGTCACAGCCAGGCACTGGTGGCTCACACTTCGAAGTGGAGATGTAGCTCAGTGGTAAAGCACTAGCCTTGAACAAAAAAGCACAGGGACAATGCCCAGGCCCAGAGTTCAAGCCTTAATATCAGCGCACACACACACACACACACACACACACACACACACACACACACACACACACACACACACACACACAGATTAGGGTCACAAAATTTCCTGCAAGGGATGGGCAAAGGTTGCATAATCTGCTCCATGATTCACCAGCTCTCCAGAATCAGATAAAGCACTGTCCCTTCAGAAAGGGTCATTATATGACAAGGGTGGTATTGCAGGCAGGCTGGGGGGGTTGTGAGAGCATGAGCCCCTCTCTGAGTGGTGGAAGGTAAACACATGCACCTCATTCTTTCCCAAGGCACAGCCCAGCCTGTCTTGGATTGGCAGGCATCCCTCATCTCTATTGGCCTCTGGGGTACAGAAACAAGGAAGTTGTGATGGCGAGAAACCAATGTCCTTCAAGGGCTGAACAAGGCCAGTGGGCATCTCAATTCCTGCGGTCACAGGTTGGCTCTGGCCCTAGAGAAAGATGACTTAGAACTAATCCAACATAGACCTGGGCCAAGCCCAGCCACCTCCTGGGCCTCTCTGTTGAGTCTGGCCAACACAGTGTCCTGAGCTCAAATGTAAAAATGCAGGCCATTGAAGCAGGAATGTGGGGCCTCCTGCAGGGCTAGGGGACCCTCTAACATACACACTCTGAAATAACATTCTCCCCACTGAGTTGCCATTTTGAGCCTGAGAAATCAGGCTGAGGGTGCCCTTCTACCCCCCTGCCCCACTCTATGTACTTAAGCATAGGAGGACAGAGTCCTCCTTCCTCTCTTCTACCTTCCCCACCCCCCCCCCCCCCCCGCACCCTCACCGACACTTCCCTCTCCCCCCATGTTCCAGAATCCTGACCCAATGTCCCAGAAATAACTAGGGGCAGAGGGGAGAAGCTAAGAGGCCTACAAAACCCTGGAGATATCAGAGATTCCCTTCCCACAACACATTGTCTCTCACCTAGCACCCTACCAGCTCTATAGGCATATCCCAATCTTGACTTCACAGAGCCTTGGACTAGCCTTGGGGAATTCCAGTCAACTACAACATCTCCCGGGGAGGTAGGTATGTAGCTCATGGGTGGTAGGGTGTTCCAGACATTTGTTTACCAGTTGTAGATGTTCGGCAGTCTGTGTAATCTATTGCTCCTGGCAAAGTCAACTTGTGTCTTTACCAAAATGTTTTTGTATATGTTGAGCTCTGTTTAGGATAAAAAAAATCTTTAATGTAATTTTTCTACTTCTTGTAACAATTCCAAATTACCAGGAAAGTTTCTAAGATTCCCTAGTCCCCCACAGCAATACACCCCCAAATCAAATCTACTCAGATTCCTCAAGGTGGACCCCAAACCTTACATCTCCCAAACAGCTGAGTGTCTTCTCTTTCTGGCTTTAGTTTCTTCTTTAAATATTGAGAATTTGGAAGTGGCACTGTGGCTCAGAGTGGTAAAGCACTGGCCTTGAGGAAAAGAGCTCAGGGACAGCACTCAGGCCCTGAGTTCAAACCCATTACTGACTATCTGGCTATATATATATTGAGGATTCAAGGGCTGGAGGTGTGGCTCAGTTGGTAGAATGTTAATCAATGGTGAAAGTGGCAGATACCAAATTCAAGTTCCAGTTTCAGACTTTAAACTGAATGAATGAATGAATGAATAAATAAATAAATGGAGAGAGGGAGTCAAACCAGGCCCGTTCGTATGTGCTTGTAGTCCCAACTACTTGGGAAACTGACGTAGGAGGGTCACTGGAGCTTAGGAGTTCAAGTCAAAACTCTGTATCAAAAAAATAAAATTTGGGGCTGGGAAGCTGGCTCAGTGGTAGAGCGCTTGCCTTGCATGCCTGAGGCCCTGGGTTCGATTCCTCAGCACCACATAAGCAAAAAGAAAAAAGCCAGAAGTGGCACTGTGGCTCAAGTGGTAGAGCGCTAGCCTTGAGCTGAAGAGCTGAGGGACAGCGTCCAGGCCCAGAGTTCAGGCCCCATGACTGGACCCCAAAAAACAAAAAAGAAAAGAAACAAAAAAATAAAATTTGGAGCCTGGCATTAGTGGCTCATACACCAGTAATTCTAGCCACTCAGGGAGGCTGAGATAGGAAAGCAAAAAGTGAGACCCCATCTGAAAAATAACTAAAGTAAAAAAAAGGCTGGGGATGTGCCAAACATAAGTTCAAACTCCAGTATGATAAAAAAAAAATTGGGGAGCAGAGAGTCACACAAGACAGCGATTCCCAGTCTAATAAGCCCCTTTTAGTGGCTAGCCTATGTAGAGCTAAACATCCTCATTTTGCCAGGGAGTCAGAGCCTGCAGGATGGACCCCAATAGTGATGACGGTGCAAATGAGGGACCCAGGACTCCAAGCAAGTTTGTTTCTCTTCCACTGTGTACTGCTTAGTAATAAGATGACAGAAACTTCTCAAATAGGTCTCCTTTACCTCCAACGGGTCCTATCCCCATGTCTTCTTGAAGATCATCTGTCTGTGTGTATATGTGTACTCTGTGTGTGTATGTGTGTGTACTTGTGTGTGTTTGTGTGTGTGCTGATACTGGGGATTGAACTCAGGGCTTGTGTGTTGTCCCTTAGTTTTTTCACTCAAAGATGGTTCTCCACCACTTGAGCCATGACTCCACATCTGGCTTTTTGGTGATTTACTTGCGATGAGTCTCATGGACTTTGCTGCCTGGGCTGTCTTCAAACTGTGATCCTCAGATCTCAGTCTCTTTTGTAGCTAGGATTATAGGAGTGAACCTCCTCTGTCTGGCTCTATATCAGTCTTTCGAAGAAACTAGGATCAGAAACTGGGATCAGCCAACTTCACCCCCAACAGGATTGCTTTCCTTTGCAAAAATGGACAGGCAGAGGCCAAGGATTTCAGGGGACTTGGAAAGCAAAACAATAAAGCAAATAAATCGGATAGAAATGTGAGCTACAAGGGAAGACACCGTATGAAAGGAAATGTACTCATTACCTGACTCATGTAATTGTAATCCTCTTTACCTAACTTTTATAATAACAATAAAGTAAATGATAATTTAAAAAAACTACTAGAAAGAAAAAAGAAATGTGAGACAAGATTGGAGCAAGATCATCTAGAAGTCCCGGGCAGCAGGACATGGATGGCACAGCATGCGTGTTTGAATATCACTTCAAGTATTTTGCATGCACTGGCCTAATGCTTTAAATCCTATACATTCTGCTTCAACGGGTCATTTAACTCACTCCTGTTATTTCCCCTTACATCCAGTGGATCATCAGACTTTGCCTGTTAACCTCCTCCACGTTTCTTTCTCTCCTCTTCCCAGTCCTGCCCTAGGAAGCTACCCAGACTCTCAGCCGGGCTTCTGCAACCGTACCCACCCACCTAGCCTCCCTCCTACCAAGCTCAAGTTAGCATTATAGGTAAGGAGAAGAAAGATGGTGACATTTCCAGGCCCTCTAGTCCTCAGGAATCCTGCCAGGGAGCACATAGGAAGGAGATATCGCCTGTCCACACAGAAAAGAAACCAGACACGAAGGCAGTTCCTCTGTCCCTACGTACTCCTTCACCCATGGGGTGGCTACAGCAATGTTCTCTGTGTTGGTAACATCTGGGATCACAGTCTCCAGCCTGTCTGACGTCTTGTTCCTCAGCTGCTCAGCTGAGGACACGCAGCCAGCATGTCAAGCTGTCTGAAGCCTGAGTCACAGCCAGTGATGAAGACATAGAGGAGGCTCATCACTTGCTACTCGGTACCAGTGCAGCAGGTAGCACAGGCCTACAAGGGCCACCAAGTAGAACCCACTTTTCAGAGGGCAGGCGCAGACACAGAGGGGTGAAATGAGCCTGTGTTCACATGGAGGGATAGAACAAAGTAAGAACACAGAGAGCTGTGGCGGGCAGGGCAGCCTACAGGGCACTGGCATGAAGTCCTTGCATCCTTCCCCAACCTCTCTTTCTGGATTTTTTTTTTCTCTTGCTCCTCCTCCCTGCTCAAGACATCTTGACTTGAAATAAATTGCAGATTGTTTTTATTTAGTGACTACAAATTGCATCAACCTTGAATTCTCAAGGGCCATCCACGAAGTCATGTTTTCCAATACTCATATCTACTGGGTGTGACTTCCCAGGACTTGTTGGAGCAATATTTGGAAGTTCCAGATATATAGAGAAGGAGCCTGGGTGTGATTTTCTCACCTGGACCCACAGGGCAGAAGAAAAATCCACAAAGGCACAGACTGGGTGGAGAAATTCCTGCACAAAATGCCCTGATTATGAAAAGCCACTCCCTGTTAGCATCCTGGGGGAGAATTTGGTTTATCCAAGTACCAGGGCCACTCCCTTCTCCTCTTCTCTTGTTCTTCTTGTTCTCCTTCTTGTTCTCCTTCTCCTACTGCTGCTCTTCCTCCTCCTCCTCCTCCTCCTCCTCCTTCTTCTTCCTCCTCTTCTTCTCTTCCTCCTCCTCCCTCTTCTTCTTCCTCCTCCTCCCTCTTCTTCATTTTTTTCCTCTTTTTTTTTTGTCGGTCGTGGGACTTAAACTCTGGGCTTGGGCGCTGTCCCTGCACTCTTCAGCTCAAAGCGAGTGCTGTACCGCTTGAGCCACAGCACCACTTCCAGTTTTCTAGTGGTTTATTGGAGATAAGAGTCTTATGGACTTTCCTGCTGGCTTTGAACCATGATCCTCAGATCTCAACCTCCTGAGTAGCTAGGATTACAGGCGTGAGCTACCGGCACCCGGCTTCCTCTTCTTGTAGTACTTAGATTTGAACTCACAGCCTTGCTAGGAAGACAGTCTAGCACTTGAGTCATACTCCTAGCCCCTTTGCCTTTGTTATTTTTTACGATACGGTCTTACATTTATGCCAGGATCTTCCTGGATTGTGACCCTTCTGTTTATACCTCCTGTACAGCTGACAGTATATCCCACCACTGCACCCAGCTATTGCTTGAGATGGGGGTCCCAAGAACTTTTTGCCCAGAAGAAGGTACATGAACCATAACCCTCTCACTCTCTACCACACCCGGCTCAGTGTTGCACTTCTGTTTATACCTCCTGTACAGCTGACAGTATATCCCACCACTGCACCCAGCTATTGCTTGAGATGGGGGTCCCAAGAACTTTTTGCCCAGAAGAAGGTACATGAACCATAACCCTCTCACTCTCTACCACACCTGGCTCAGTGTTGCACTTCTGAGCAACTGCACACTCCAATCCCCTCATGTGCCCTTGTGGCTCTGGTAGCAAAGTCACCTGCTGGGACAGGACCCTAGGGAAGCCCAAATTAGCCACTTAGTAAGCACTGTTTTCAGCATCAGGATGATCCCACTCATTCTCTCTTCTCCATGCAACTGTGGCTTCTGCAGGACTAAAATGAAAGGACACCTATAACCTGAGAAGCCAAAGTTCTGGATATTGGGGGCTTAAATTCGGGACTCCGTGGCCCTGTGTTCTGTATGGCAAAGGGAAGGAGTGAGGGAGCTTCTCCTGTGTCCTATGAACTCCGGTGAGTTGGGCTCCAGTCCCTCCACCAGTCTATCTCAGTCCATCCCCTCCACAAAAGAAATCTACAAGGAAAAGGAAGTTTGGGTTTGGGGTGAGGATATCTTTTAAGATCACTGTTGTTCCATCATGACCAAAGTAGCATTGCTGAGCCACAGTTCATAGGGGCCATAGATCTGGCATGAGTTTTACCTCCAGTGAAGCCTTGTACAGGGACAGGGATTTGGTGTATGTGTGCATGCACGTGTGCATGTTGGTTCTTGAGGAAGGAGGTGTTACTTGTGTGTGCAGAGAGGGTTAAAAAGGTATAAAGAATGCTATCAAGCTCTTACTCTGCTTCTGAGGGGACAATATGGATTGATCTTGAATGAGCTCAGCACAGAAGTTCGTTGAGGATTCTTCTTGATCATCCTTGTTTCCTCTGCCTTCAAATGTTGGACTTAGCACTCACAACAAGTACTAAAATGGATGATCTTTGAAACGTCATATCACAATTGATATGCATGGTTATAAATGTTTTATTTATCAGTTTAAAATTAAGCAGATCTGGGCACTGATGGCTCATGCCTGTAATCCCAGCTACTCAGGAGGCTGAGATCAGAGGATTGTGGTTTGAAGTCAATGTAGATGGGAAGTCTGTGAGCCTCCTATCTCCAATTAACCATGAAATGCCAGAAATGGAGCTTTGGCTCAAGTGGTAATATGTTAGCCTTGAGCAAAAGAGCTCAGGGACAGCACCTGGGCCCCTAGTTCAAGCCCCAGTATTAAACAAATGGCTCTGCAACCATGGGTATTACTTTGTTTTTCACAATGAGCATAGTCATTATTAAGTGACACCAGGTTCCATAAATTCCCCCTATTTCTGATTGTGTGTGTGTGTGTGTGTGTGTGTGTGTGTGTGTATTGTGGATTGAATTCAGGGGCACACTAGCTACAAGCACTCTGTTACTTGGGCCACAATTTCAGTCCTTTTAGCTTTTAGTCTGTTTTTCAGATAGTCTCATAAAAACTTGAAAACGTAAAAATCACAAATCATGATTCTGTTACCTCATACCTCTCAAGTTACTGGGATTACAGAAAGGAATTACCAATCTTGGTCCTAAATCTTCATTTTTAAACTGAGGAAGAACAACTATTATAGCTAGGGAGGTATCCCTTAACTCAAACTTGTCCTTATCCCAGGCATCTCTGCCACCCTCTGCAAAGCATATGTAGCTGACAATATACAGAGCCAGATCTCAGAAAGGCAGGGTCACCATAAGGGCACTCCTGCAACTTGAATAGAAAATGATATGTCCATGCCATTAGAGGGGTATGGGAAGGGAACAGAGGTGCAGGGACACCTGAGAAACAGCGTAGGATGGAATCCCATAACTTAAAGGAGGGCCAGTCATTTGGCTTCAAAGAGGTTACAGGTGAGGGGAGATCTTCAGTTCCCAGGAAAGTGTTGGGGCCTGCTAGTCCCTTCTGGCCATCTCCTTGCTTCCCTATTCTTTTGCCTAATCTTATGAGCCAGGCTATTTGGAAATCTTGGAGGAGAGAGAGAAAAAAATTGCCCTTGACTTCTGTGAAATGATAGGCTGGGAGAGAGGGCAAGGGTAATGTGACTTCCCCTTTCTAAACTCTTCCCAAGTCTATTCTCTCTTCCTGGCCTCCATGAAGTCACCAGACTCTCCAGTGGTCCACACTCACTGCTCCTCTAGGCTTTTCACTGGGCATGGATGAACTTCTAAACCTCAATTCTAAAAAAAAGTAATCAAAAGAAAGCCATGTGTTTTTGTTTTTTTTTTTTTTTGTCAGTTGTGGAGCCTGAACTCTGGGCCTGGGCACTGTCCCTCAGTTCTTGAGCTCAAGGTGAGCGTTCTACCACTTGGGTCACAGTACCACTTCTGGCTTTTTCTGCTTATATGGTGCTGAGGAATCAAACCCAGGCCTCATGCATGCAAGGCAAGCACTCTACCACTGAGCCACCTTCCCAGGCCCAACCATGGGTTTAAAAAACAATTATTGTTATTACAAAAGGGCTACAGTTATATAAGTCAGGTAAAGAGAACACTTCTTCCCTTCCTGTGTCTGTTTTTCCCTCCTGTCCTCACCCAGAAGTTGCATAGCTCATTTTCAATGTAGTGTCTAGTGAGTACCACTGCTGCATTCCTTTCACCCTTTGTCACTCCATTTCTGTGCCCCTTGACCCTCCCAAAGACAGATAAATGAACAAACAAGACAAAAAGAAAACAGAAACAAAAACAAAGAGAAAAACCTCATTTCCATATCCTGGAGTTCTTTTCAATAAATATTATTTTATAGGATCAGATGCACATAGGCATGGCGTCTTTGTGTTTCTCACCTAAGAGTATCCTCCTTTGGTCCCTCCTTTGTGAATGCCTACCATCCTGTATAATTTATCATGTCCCAGCGTATTTTAGATCTAGCTTCCACGTATAAGAGAAAATACATGTTGTTTGGCTCTCTGAGTTTGGTTTACCTCACTTTGGAGTGGAAATTTTTTAAGGGACCAAGCAGTGTCTTTCATTTGAATTGTTTTTAATGTTTTAATGCATCTTTATATTTGGCAAGACTTAAGTTTTATGTGACAAATTTGCTTACAACAGGCATGTGTTCTTGCTAATTATTAAGCTTCTTTATTGCTGATTAACTCTGAAAGCCTTCTAGTGAAAATACTGCTGGGTAAAATAGTGTGGTTGAAAAATCTTGGAACTCCATCTGCTTTGTTAGGATAATGAAAGGTAGGTGTTTCTAAATGAATGGAAGCTGTCATCACACAAGAAGGGCCAAGCAAGTGACTTGGTTTGTAATTGTCAGCATGTTATGGCATTGACTTTTGGCCATGTCAGCATTATTTTTCATGACAATCATCCTTGTACTAATAGTCCTTTGATAATAATTTTCACATATTTTATTACTCAGTAAAACAAGTCAAGCATCCCTTTAGTACATCACGGGGTGTGCTGAGTTTGGGGAAGAATCAGAAGAGATCTCAGCCTAGTTCTGGCCAGGGAACCAGCCTGGTATGTTCTATTCCCTCCATGCAGTCTCCAGCAAGCCTACCCTAAACCTCACACTCTTGCCTCTCCAAAGTTATTCCAGCTTTCCCATCAGCACCCTTTTCCTTCTCTAGCAGACCCCTCCTAAGCAAGACATTGGGCAGAGCAACTACCCTGGAATTTTGGCATTTGGAGGAGCCAAGGAGAAAGCTTCTTTTTTCCAAGTATGTTCTGGAAGCAATGCCTCAGCATCACCAAGAGGGGTGGGGCATATTTTCTCTTAGGCAGGAGCATGCTAGTAACGTAAGATTTTTTTTCTTTTTCCTTTCATGGGGTTTGAACTCAGGGCCTTGCGCTGTCCCTGAGCTCTTTTGCTCAAGGATAGTGCTCTCCCACTTTGAGCCATAGTGCCACTTCTAGTTTTTCTGATGGTTAACTGGAGATAAAAGTCTCATTGGGGGCTGGGAAGGTGGCTCAGTGGTAGAGCGCTTGCCTTGCATGCATGAGGCTCTGGGTTCGATTCCTCAGTACCATATAAGCAGAAAAAAAAAGCCGGAAGTGGCGCTGTGGCTCAAGTGGTAGAACGCTAGCCTTGAGCTGAAGAGCTGAGGGACAGTGTGCAGGCTCAGAGTTCAGGCCCACGACCGGACCCCCCCCCCCTAAAAAAAAAAAAAGTCTCGTTGGGTAGCCTGGCACTAGTGGCTTATGCCTGTAATCCTAGCTATTCAGGAGGCTGAGATCTGAGAATCACAATTCAAAGCCAACCTGGGCAGGAAAGTCCATAAGACTTTTACCTCCAATTAACCACCAGAAAACTGAAAGTGGCACTGTGGCTCAAATGGTAGAGGGTGAGCCTTGAGTTGAAGAGCTGAGGGACAGAGCCCAGGCCCAAAGTTCAAGCTCCAGGACTGACAAAAAAAAAAAGAGTTTTATTGGGCATTTCCTACTTGAGCTGGCTTGGAACTGCAATCCTAAGATCTCCTGAGTAGCTAGGATTATAGGCATGAGCCACCAGCTCCTGGCTTCTAAACAGATTCTTTTATAATGAAAATAACTACTTCCAAATGTTGATCTATTACATACTTCTCTGAAATTGCCTTTAAATTGTTAAACTTGGTTTTGTAACATAGTAAAAGGACTAGGGAAGGGGCTCAAGTAATTTTAAACCATTTGTATGATAAAGTAATATGCTTATGTTTTCAAAAAACACTAAAAACAAAGTAATGTGTACTTATATATTTTTGAAAAAAACACACCAAAGCTGGGTGCTGGTGGCTCATGCCTGTAATCCTAGCTACTCAGGAGGCTGAGATCTAAGAATCAAGGTTCAAAGCCAGCCCAGCCAGCAAAGTCCAAAGCCAGCCCAGCCAGAAAAGTCCAAGTGACTATTTTTTTTCCCCTGTTGTGGGCTTGAACTCTGGGCCCGGGTGCTGTTCTGAGTTCTTCAGCTCAAGGCCAGTACTCTACCACTTGAGCCACAGCAACACTTCAAGTTTTCTGGTGGTTAATTGGAGATAAGAGTCTCATGGACTTTGCTGCTCAGGCTGGCTTTGAACCATGATCCTCAGATCTCAGCCTCCTGAGTAACTAGGATTAGAGGCATGAGCCACTGGCGCCCGGCTCTATGAGACTTTTATCACCAATTAACCAGAAAACTGGAAGTGGTACAGTAGCCCAAAGTAGTAGAATACTAGCCTTGAGCAAAAGAGTTTGGGACAGAGCCCATGCCCTGAGTTCAAGCCCCACAACTCTCTCTCTCTTTCTCTCTCTCACACACACACACACACGTAAAGAAATAACTCCTTACCCAAGATCTCTGCAGGAAAGAACCAGATAGGGTGGCATCTATTTTCAACTAGAGTCAAAGGAATAAGCTGATCCATCTTGGAGTTAGGCTCAAGCTTTTCCTCCCCCATCACTTGGGAAGCCTCCCTGAAGCATACATGTGTGGGAAGGAGAGACCTACTGCAACAGTACAGGAACACGGGAGAAGGAGCCACCTCTGTTTGTGACTTCAGGGTTCCCACTTGATCCTGCTTCTGACTATGTGGTCATCACAGTCCAGTGGGTTGCTGCTATTACCATGTCCAGTCTCCTGGCAGTGGAGCTCTAGTGCAGCTCCAGCTCATCTAGTCCCTTCCTTCATGCCCCCAATGGGCAGCTTTGACCTTCAGAGTTCTATCTCTGAGTCCTGATCAGGCTTTCAAACCACTTGGTAAATTAAGCAGTAGTCCCAAGGGCTATATTTGAAAGCCATGGCTTTTATTTATTTTGTCGGTTGTAGGGCTTGAACTCTGGGCCTGGTTGCTGTCCCTCAGCTCTTCAGCTCAAGGCTAGCGCTCTACCACTTGAGCCACAGCACCACTTACAGCATTTTCTGTGTATGTGGTACTGAGGAGTCGAACCCAAGGTTTCATGCATGCTAGGCAAGCACTCTACCACGAGGCCACCTTCCCACCTTGTTTTTTTTTAATTTATTTATTTTTTATTGTGAAAATACCATACAGAGGGGTTACAATTACATGGGCAAGATAACCCACCCTAGTTTTAAGACATTTTAAAAAATGATTTTATTGAGGCAACTGAAACATGTTTAGTCAGAAGGCAGTGAGCATGGGTGGTAGGCAGATGAATGAAGAGAGAAAGAGTAGGCAAAAACAGTCATAACATTCAATAAGCAAGCATAGATGACAATGGAGCTGGGCAACTTGAAGGGGTGAGTGGGGGTTAGGAGAGGTGGGAGCGGAGAATGATGGCAGGAGTGTCACATATTCATCAAGATGTGGAACTTATAAGCTGACATATCAAAACATCTTTGTACAACTACTTAAAGATTAAAAAACAAAAGTTTTAATGCCTACTCTCCAATTAATTTTACTATATGAGTAGTTCAACTGGTAGAGTACCAGCCTAGCAAGTATGAAGTCCTTAGTTCAAACCTAAGCGGGAGGGGGGGGGGGGGAAGATAGATAGAAGGAAAGAAAGAAAGAAAGGAAGGAAGGAAGGAAGAAAGAAAGAAAGAAAGGAAGGAAGGAAGAGAGGGGGGAGGTGGAGAGGGGGAAGAAAGGAAGAATAAAGAGAGAAAGAAAGAAAATTTAAAAAGGGATGGAGGGAGAAACTAGAAAAGAAATTAATGTTGCCATTATCTGGCAGGATTCCTACCAGGAATACAATTTTCTATCCAAAACCTACTGATAGTAGTGCCTATTGATCTGGCACTCAAAGACTAGGCCTAGTATAGATTGCCGCTGGCGCCAATTAAAATTTCAGACGAGGAGGGTCTCTAGGCCATTCCATGTTGTGGGAAGGTGTAAACTAGCCAGAGTTAACGCATGCACAGAGGAGGAGGGCAGGGTCAGAAGAGTGGATTGAGTATCTGCCAAAACACTGGAAATCATGTGGATTACTCATAGTATGCCATGATGTTCAGAGCCTTGGGTAGCTGCCTAAGTCTCAGGAAGTATAATGGAATCCCTATTCCTTGGTTCCTTTTTCCTAAACTCACCAGGCCTTTTATTTTTGTGCCAGTACTGAAGCTTGAACTCAGGGCCTGGTCACTGTCACTTAGCTTTTTCACACAAGGTTAGCACTCTAGTGCTTGAGCCATAGCTCTACTTCGGACTTTTTGGTGGTTAATTGGAGATGAGTCTCTTGGACTTTCCTGCCTGGAATGGCTTCAAACTGTGATCCTCAGATCTTGGCCTCCTGCCTATCTAGGATTATAGATAGGTGTGAGCCACTGGTGCCTGGCTACCTCATTAGTCTTGAAGAATAAATATCTCAGCAGAATTGTTTGGATGAAGAAGGTTGAATAGGAGCTTTCCTGACATGAGAATACTCTCCCTTCCCGATGTGTCCCATCCCTCACAGTACTCAACCCAATTTCCCCCAACTGTGCACCTAACTGTTGGCTTCCTAGGCCTTGGCTGGTTTTATGGAAGTCCAGTTGACTATGGCATCCACTAGGGAGGTAGGCAAGTAGCTCATGGGGAGATAGAAGAGCTTGGCATCCCAGCCAGCCGTGTAGCGAGTGCGAGGATGACGGGCAATCAAAGCATGCTCCATGCAGTCTGTCGCCAAGAACAGGTTCTTTGTGCACTTTTGGGGCAACTTTGAAAACAATTTCAGGTCTGTGGAGGATGAGAAAGTGATTCAGGTATCTGTCTTCCTCCCATCACTCCTGCTCTGGGATCAATGGCAGAAGGGAAGTGTCTCCTAAGACCTCATTCCTCCCACCCTAGGAAGCCAGGTCCAAACCTAATCTATCCAAACACTCTGGAAGTACCAGAACCCATCCTCAAGGAACAATTGTTCCACATTCTTCCCAGTTCCTGGGAAGGTGGGCAGGACATCAACAAAAGTTCTCTATCCTTAATAGAAGGAAAGCTGAACAGATGGGAAACAGTCTCTCCATCCAGCTCACATGCATGCACAGTCTTTCCTGTCTAGATTCACTTTCCAGTCCCACCTTCTGGTGAATCAGAATCCTGTCTTAGGTCAATGATTCTAAGGAGCTCTCCTGTGGCAAACCACATACTATCAGAGGCCCTTACAGTAGACTAAGGATTCTGGATGAGGGTACAAGTTTCCCAAGTCCACAGCTCACTTACAGGATGCCAGAAATTCCTCGCCATAGGTCTCCTTGATCTCAGAGCTGGCCTTGTTCCACAGCTCCTTGAAGCTCACCGATAATAAATCACCTTGGATTAACCCAGTGCAGAAGAAACCAGGCTCGATAATAGCCACCTTCACCCCAAAACAGAAGAGGTCCCTCCTGCAAGACAAATGGGTAGAAAGCAAGGATTTCACAGGAATTTTTCAAAAAAGAAATAATACAATAATGACCCAATGAAAGACTGGGAGAGAAAAGTTCAAAAGCTTGAGATCTTAAACTAAAAGTTATAAAGAAAGCATTGCATCTGTACATTTGAATATCACTGCAAGTATTTTGCATAGACCAGCTCTAAATTCTACCTAGCAATTTAAGAGTTATCTTTTACCGCTTTCCTTCACATGTAATGGATAACCAGGCTTTGCCCTTGTTACCATCTTCATACTCCTTGGGCTCTCCTTCCCTGCTCCTACCCCAGGAAGCTCTCAGCTGGGCTCCTGCAACTCTCTTCTAGGCAGCATCTCTTTCCTTCATCTTCACTTCTTGCCAGTAGGAGCCACCATTCATGTGCCCTATAGCCATCATGGATGCTGACTGGCCCAAGTGAGAGGCTGCCCTCCCCAAAGCATGCTTTACATAACTGGGCAGAAACCCACCTGCCCAGTCTCCTTTCTACCAGGCTTTCGCCTTTCCCAAGGCACCCCCACAGCTCAGACAGTAAAGCTCTCACTGGTTCTGGGCTGATGACATTTTCTCACACATGACACTTTCTTTCCACCCTTCTTTACCCAGGTACTAAGCTCACCTTTTCCTCTCTTGGCTTAGATCCTTTCTTTAAGACCACCCAGAAATGGAAGGCTACCATGGTCACCACAGCTGACTTGGTCACAATCAATGTAAATAATGGCAATGATGACTCTGTCTTGTTTCTCCCTTATCCAGCTGCCAGCGATCTTAGGTCAGGGACAGAACCCTAATGCTGAGCTCAGGTATAGTTATTGTGTAGTCAAACAAGAGTCCCACATGGATCTGTTGAATTGAGCAGGATGCTCAGCCCACCTCAAGAACTTTCTGAAGCTGAGGTCATGGGGCTGGGCTTTGGGCCCAAATTATCTCCATCCCAATTCTGCTCAGAGGCTCTTCAACTATGATCCTCATCCAGGGCAGGGTAAGTGTAACTGAACTCAGGCCTGGGATCCCCTCCCTGTAACCAGGACTTGAAAAGATGGTTCTCAATAAATGATTACCTAAATCCAGAAAAAGGATCATAGAGTCACAACAAACTGAGAAAGAAGGCTCTCCAAATCAAGGCTGCCAAAACTGTAATCAAACAAGACATCTTGCCAAAGGCTCCCCCAGGGTATTCCAGTACCTGAGGGAGTCTGAGAAGGCCTCTATGCCGAACTTGGAGATGCAGTAGCCACCACCAAAAATTGCAACGCGGCCCATGACACTGGAGACATTGACCACGCGGCCCCTTGCCTTCTTCACTAAGGAAAGCATGCTCAGAGTCACCTCGATGACCCCCAACAGATTCACCTCGAGAATTTTGACATAGTCTTGTTTGTTCAGCCACTCAGTGGGGCCACAGGGAGCGGCGATGCCTGCATTGTTCACCAGGCCCCAGAGTCCTGGGGACATTGGGAAGATAAGAGAGAGGATGACATTGTGTTAGATTTGTGCAGGTGGACACAGTTCTGGCTCACATTCACACTCAGCCAGATGCAGAACATGTTGACAGGTGCTGGACTGAGAGCCGGTAGAACAAATACATGAGGCTGCAGGGTTGTGGGTGTGGATTCTGGACGGTATGACTGACAAATCTCTCCTCCTACTTTTGGGGTGCGTGCATGCGTGAGTGTGTGTGAGTGTGTGTGTGTGTGTGTGTGTGGTATGTGTTGATACTGTGGCTTGAACTCAGGGGTTCACATTCTCATTCTCTCTTGGCTTTTTCACTCAAGGCTGGTATTGTACCACTTCAGCCATAACTCTACTTCTGGCTTTTTGCTGGTTAGTTAAAGATAAGAGCCTCTCAGATTTGTCTGCCCAGGCTTTGGACTGCAATATTCACATCTAGACTCCTGAGTAGCAGCATTGTAGGTGTGAGCCACCAATGCCCTATTCTTCCTCCCATTGTGACTCTTCCTGCTCCGGCCCACTGCCTCATGGGAACAGGCAATCACCTCAAGGCTGATAGGTGTGCTGGAGATACTGTGCAGTCATTAGTCTGAGAACAAACTATGTGGGGGGCTTTATACATTAATGTCATCCTTACAGACATTTTATCCTTTTACTTCAACTTCCAGATTTTTCTAGGAGCATATACAGAGTACTCCACACTATCTATTGAAAGAAAAGAAGGATAGGAGAAAGGAAAAGAAGAATACAAAAGGGAAAAAGGAAGAAAAGGCAAGACTTACATTTAGGTAGTTTAGTTAGGGAATAGAAACCCAAAGGCCTAGCTTGGGGAGAATTTGGAAAACAGTGCTGTGTGTGTCCTCAGAAAACTGGCCCTGAAACTTCCCCTGCAGAGCTGTTGAGCAACTTTCTGGAAGAAGCAATTGCAAAATGCAAACAGCAGCTTCAGGGAGGAGGCAGGACCTCCTTGTTTTACCAACAGCACACAAGTTCTACTCTAGAAGTGCTCTCTTTCTTTCACAGTGCTGTTCTCCCATTACTCCCTGATCTCCCATCCCAGATCACTGATCTTTGTATAATCATTCTGGAAAGCCAGACACCAGTGCTGTGTTTAAAGAGATTTAAACAAAGCTGGACACCGGTGGCTCACGCCTGTAACCCTAGCTACTCAGGAGGCTGAGATCTGAGGATCACGGTTCAAAGCCAGCTGGGGCAGGAAAAGTCCTTGAGACTTTTATCTCCAATAAAACACTCAGAAAACCAGAAGTGGCACCGTGGCTCAAGTGATAGGTAGAGTGCTAGCTTTGAATTGAAGAGCTGAGGGACAGCACCCAGGCCCAGAGTTCAAGCCCCACGACTAACAAAAAAGAAAAAGAAAAAAAAGAGAGAGAGATTTAAACAAATAGAACTTTACAAAGATGCCATTTATAACAATAAAAAGTGGGCTGGGAAGATGGCTCAGTGATAGAGAGCTTGTCTTGCATGCCTGAGGCCCTGGCTTCGATTCCTCAGCACCACATAAAGCAAAATGAAAAAAGCGGGAAGTGGTGCTGTGGCTCAAGTGGTAGAGCGCTAGCCTTGAGCTGAAGAGCTGAGGGACAGCGCCCAGGCCCAGAGTTCAGGCCCCATGACCGGATCCCCCCCCCCCCCAAAAAAAAAACAATAAAAAGTAAGAAAAGCTGGATATGTAATGCATGCCTACAATCCCAGCACTGGAGAAGCTGAGGGATGAGGGTCTTAAGTTTGAATCCAGCCTGAGGTATATAGCAACACTTTTCTCAAAAACTTAAAACCAGGAGCTGGGAATTTGGCTCAGTGTAGAGAACTTACCTAGCATGCATGAAGCCCTGGGTTCGATTCCTCAGTACTACATACACAGAAAAAGCCAGAAGTGGCACTGTGGCTCAAGTGGTAGAATGCTAACCTTGAGCTAAAAAGAAGTTCAATGCTCAGGCCCTGAGTTCAAGCCCCTGGCAAAAAAAAAACAAAACCAAAAAATTAAAATCCCGCAGGTGCTAGTGGCTAAAGCCTATAATCCTAGCTACTCAAGAGGCTGAGTACTGAGGATCCTGGTTCAAAGCTAGCCTGACTGAGCAGGAAAGTCTATGAGACTCTTACCTCCAATTAATCACCAAAAAGCCTGAAGTAGAGTTGTGGCTAAAAAGACAGAGTGCTAGCTTTGAGCAGAAAAGCTCAGGGATAGCATCTAGGCTCTGAGTTCAAGGCCCCAGAACTTGCACACACACACACACACACACACACACACACACACACACACGCACACATGCACACATACACACACAATTAAAATAAAGCAACTTAAAAACAAAAATGTGCAAAACAGTTCCTGTATCCAACCACTAGAGATGTTTAAAAAAATTAAGTAGGGATATGTCAAAGGCTAAATTATTAAACACTATTTGAAGAAATTTTCAATAGGTGGCAAAATTGCTAATACTAGGGTGTATGTGTGTGTGTGTGTGTGTGTGTGTATGTGCAAGCGCGCGCGCACGTGTGTTAGTACTAGGGCTTGAACGCAAAGCCTGGGTGCTGTCCCTGAGCTTTTATGCTCAAGGCTAGCATTAGACCACTTTGAGTCATAGCTCCACTATCAGCTTTGTTGTTGTTGTTGTTTGTGATTTATTGGAGATAAGAGTTTAAAGAACCTTCCTACCTGGGCTGGCTTCAAACCATCATCCTCAGATCTCAGCCTCCTGAGTAGCTAGGATTACAGGTGTTTGCTACCAGATACTGGCCTATTGTTGTTTTATTTATTAATTTTTTTTTGGTGGTAGCACTTAAATGAAGTTAAACCACACCTCTAGCCTCTCCTCCTACCCCCCTTTGTAATGAAAAGGATAAGATAGAGCCGAGTGCAGGTGACTCAAGCATGTAATCCTAGCTACTCAGGAGGCTGAGATCTGAGGATTGCGGATTAAAGCCAGCCCAGGCACAAAAGTCCATGAGACTCTTATCTCCAATAAACCACCAGAAAACCAGAAGTGGCACTGTGGCTCAAGTGGTAGAGCGCTTGCCTTGAGCTGAACAGCTGAGGGACAACGCACAGGCCCAGAGTTCAAGCGCTATGACCACCAAAAAAAAAAAAAAAAAAGAATAAGATACAAACTATGAATTAAATATAATCCTACCAGGCACCAGTGTCTTACATCTATAATCCTAGCTATTCAGAAGGCTGAGCTCTGAGGACTCTGGTTTGAAGCCAGGCAGGCAGGAAAGAAAGTTCTTTTTTTTGGGGTCCGGTTATGGGGCCTGAACTCTGGGCCTGGGAGCTGTCCCTCAGCTCTTCAGCTTAAGGCTAGCGCTCTACCACTTGAGCCACAGCGCCACTTCCGCCTTTTTTCTTTTTGCTTATATGGTGCTGAGGAAGTGAACCCAGGACCTCAGGCATGCAAGGCAAGCGCTCTACCACTGAGCCACCTTCCCAGCCCCAGGAAAGAAAGTTCTTAAGACTCTCATCTAGAGATGAGAGATTAATCATCAAAAAGCAGGAAGTGTAGCTATGGCTCAAGTGGTAGAGATACAGCCTTGAATGAAAAAGCTAAGGGACAACACTAAGTCCTGAGTTTAAGCCCTAATAGTGGCACCAAAATAAATAAATACATGAACTAAACTAAATACCTGGGTCACAGTATTGATAGCATTTATCTCTGACAGGTAAGACTTCAGGTGAATTTTGTTATGACTTCATACATTCCAAGATTTTCAACAAAAATCATATTTTATATTTATTCCTAGATAAAAGAAATTAATGTTCTTTTCTTACCCCACAAAACACAGATAATGTGAAAGGAAGAAGAAAGAAAGGAGGGAAGAAGGGAAGGAAGGAAGGAGGGAAGGAAGGAAGGAAGGAAGGGAAAGAAAATAACCTCCCTCCTAGTTTTGTCCTGTCCTGCTGTAAACAGGGGCATGGTCTTGGCTCTGGTATAGGTGGAGGATGAGAGGTGCCTAGTGAGAACAAGTTACAGCGCTGATGCATGAATCCCTCTCCAGCAGCTGCAATGCCAGCAACACACACAGCTCCCTGCACCTCAGGGCCACAGGAACCTCCTCTCTTCTAGAAAGGCATGGGCTCTTAACCTGGTACTCAGTATCCAGCAGTTCAGACTTTCAAGGCAAAGAACAAAAATGAATCTTGGAGAATAAACTCTCTCTAGAACATCCTGTTACCAAGACTAGAGAGATCTCAAAATGGAAGAGGGCTGGAGGAAAAAAGCGTCTCAAAGGGACATGCTGGGAGGGGGAGAAAGTTGTTATTATTTCAAGCTTCAACAAACCTCTAAGGAATCCTGCCAGGGAGCACACAGAAGTCCTCTGTCCACACAGAAAAGAAACCCACAGACATGCAGGCAGTACCTCTGTCCCCCACGCGCTCCTTCACCCACTGGGTGGCTGCAGCAATGCTCTCTGTGTTGGTGACATCTAGGATCACGGTCTCCAGCCTTTCTGATGCCTTGTTCCTCAGCTGCTCAGCCCCCTTCTCCGTCAGACATGCAGCCAGTACCCTCAAGCCTCGCATGTCCAGCTGTCTGGCCAGCAGGTTCCCGAAGCCCCTGTCACAGCCCGTGATGAAGACATACTTGTCCTGGAGGTGGCTCACCACCTGCCTCTCTCGGTACCAGCGCAGCAGGTAGTACAGACTCACGAGGACCACAAGGTAGAGCCACATGGCTTTAGAGAGGACAGGCACAGACACAATGAGGTTAAACAAGTCTGCCAATAAAAACAGAGAGCTGTGGCAGGCAGGGAAGCTTACAGGTCTCTGAGATAGCGTTCTCACACTCCTGCCTGATCACTGACTCTCTGGAACCTTTTTTTTTTTTTTTAAATTATTACCTTGCCCCACCTTTCTACTCTTTGAACTGTTTTGATTATATTGATGCATTAAATGCCCTTGGCTATCCCAAGTCATGACCATAAGCAAAACACAATTACAAAATCACACTAATTCCTTGATTGCTCTGTGATTTCTTGTGGCCACATAGAAACCCACATCCTCTATGTATCACATGCCCTAGTCTGATCAAGTTCCAGACTCGCACTGCCTTTGTGTGCCTTACATGCTAATACTTATCATGGTCTTTGTCTACACATTAGGTAGTAATGAGAATTTAGTCTTGGAGCCAAAGCACACAGTGAAACCTTCACTGTGGGGTTTCTCATTGGTTTGGCACCCAGAATCGCTCCTGAGAAAATGAAGTCCCTGTCATTTTCTGCAGAACAACAGGAAAAAGCCAAAGGAGTAGGACAGAAGATTTAAGTGCCTTCCTGGTATAGTAGTTGTCTGGAATGATAGAGCAAGAGACCTTAAACAGGAAGTCTGACTTGAGAAGCAAGGAAAGAGAGGTAAGAAGGGAATGGGGGCTAGAATCAAACTCCCAGAGCTACTGGAAGGGAAAGAGAGTGCCTTCTACCTGCTGAAGCTGATCTTTTCCAAGCTGCAGGGATCTCAAGTTGTAACTGCCATAATTACCCTAACCAGTTTCCCCACATACTTTCCCAGCAAACTATAGATAAAACTTCCTTTTGTGTGCTAGTACTAGGGCTTGAACCCAGGTCCTGGGCACTGTCCCTAAGCTATATTTGTTCAAGGTCAGCATTCGACCATTTCAGCCACACTTCCTCTTCTGAATTTTTGCTGGTTAATTGGAGAGACAAGTCTCACAGACTTTCCTGCTAGAGTTGGCTTCAAACTGCAATCCCCAGATCTCAGCTTTCTAAGTAGATAGGAAGATATGCACACACCTCCAGCACTTGGTTTAGGTGAAACTTAAGAGTGGTGTGTGGAATTTTGCAACAGATCCCTGGCTGTAGGGATATGCCTGATTCCTTGATACCAGCTTAAGATAAACCAGGGGTTTCCAGCCAGGATGGCATTTTTTTTTTTTTGTCCTAACCCATATATACACAGATTTCTCTTTCTGATCCAAATTGATGCAAATTATTACCATCTAGGACCATAGTTCTGGCCACAAGTCCCCAGTAAACTGCATGTATCTGTCTTCCTCTCCTGCTGCTTATATCTCACAGCACCTTGGCGTCAGTCTTCCTACATGAGTACTAAGTTGTGGAGCACCAACCTTGGGTACCTGTCTCGTGCCCTTTGCAATAAGGTCCTCTCTTGTCAGGCCACACATCGAGAATCTGTTCCCCTTCAGACACTGATGATTTAAAAGTAAAAAGACTCACTGAACAAGGACCACAGAGACAGCAGGGAGTCTTGATCTTCAGCCAGGCATGGAGGGCTCTGTATGGGCACACAGGAAGGAGCTTCCTCTCTAAAGACCAAAGACAGGGCCAGAGATTGTATCCTTGGTTCTCAGAGGGCAGGATAAAGAGGGGTAGGGAGCTAAGGCAGAGAAGGAACAGAAAAGAAGCCAGTATTTCCCCTACTGTTCGCCTCTACCCAAAGTTCTGTCATTTAGTTAAGGGAAGATGAAGTAGACTAGAAAGGAGACTTTTCCTGCTGTGGCTGGAGAAACGTCCAGTCCCCCTGCTGGTTAGTTTGGGGTATTGCAGTCTTGGCTCAGTGTTAGGTTGGAATCTGCCACTCTGGCTGGACTCCACTCTATTCCTTTAATAGCATTGTTTCTGCTATAGGGTGTCCTTCCTCTGGAGCTTTTCAGAGGAAAAGTGGAAGACGGTGCTGGCTGGTAAGAACATGAAGTACTGATGCAAACCTGTTCTTAGCCCTCCAGAGCATGTAACAACATTCTAAGCCAGACAGAGAAACTCAAACCTAAAAGACACACCCCTTCCTGTCAGAAATGGGAGATCTGGGAGGAAGAAAGTGGGAGCCACTTACTAGTGATAAGATAAGTAGGAATTTCTTTTTTCTAGTGGTGCCCACACACAATGACAGGAGGGAGCTCCAGTCCCTGTTCAGATCCACTAGAATGGACCAGGAAAAGAGGGAGTAGAGCAGCCCGAGATCTGAGAGGACTTGGTGTTCTAAGTATGTCAGACTTCTATGTTCATGTGGGTCTCCTTCCACCAGGACAGGCCCGTAGCTCATAGCCTGGTGGAACAGCACCTGTAATTTCTGTCCAGGGAGATTAGAATCTTAAGAGGTCGCACCCAGAGAAGGGTCATAGAAGTGAACCTCTACCTCTGGACCACCTTCCTCCTCAGATCTACACATTTCTCAGTAATCAGTGTCATTTTTCAGAGAAGAAAAATAATATCAATCTGGAAGCCCCAGTTTAAGCCTGAATAAAGCAACATGTTTCATTTGAATAAAGCAATATGTTGTGCTAGCTAGACAGGTCTAGCTACTTTGACCCACACCTGCATCCCTTTTTGCTTTCATTAATATTTACAAAGGTCTGGTGTGTTCTTGCCAGGGTTGGCTTGGACTTTGATCCTCCTATCTATGCCTTTCACCCAGCTAGAATTATGTGTGTACTGCCACATCCAGCCCTCATGTGTTGAAAGAGCCAAACACAGAGCTTCGGTGGAATCACAGCTCCCTGAGGAGAGGGATTAACTCTTCCCCATTTCCTGTGTTTCTGGCTTCCTTCTGGCTGTACCTCACATCTAGCAGAGGTGAATGAAGAGGCAGAAAAATACAACATCTGGCTTCACTCCTCACTTTCATCTGTATTTCTTACCTATCTTTATAATAAAGAATATCTCTTAGAAGCTCTTCAAGGGCAATCATTATGTATAACCTTGTGGGGCCTTTTGAGAACCTAATGAAGGCCCTAAATCTGCATAAAAATACATTCACAATATAACATTTCCTATATAGCACCTTGTAGGGAATTCACAAGGAATACTTTATTAGATACAAGGAATTCTGGTTAAGAATCCTTACTAGAGGGCTGGGATGTAGCTCAGTGGCAAAGCGCTTGCCTAGAAAGTGCAACATCCTGGGTTCGATCCCCAGTACCAAAAAAAAAAAGACAAAAAAAAAAGAATCCTTACTAGAGACTTAATTGAGTGACTAATTTAATTTAATTGGGAAAGTTGTTTAATTCTTTATGCCTCAGTTTCCTCATGTGATAGTAGCCACTTCATCCTTGTCATGAGGATTAAATGCAGTCATTCATCTCCCTTATAACCGTGTCCAACAAATGGTGGATGTCCAACGAATATCTCTTCTGTGATGACTCATAGTGGCAGTTGAGAATGTTTCACTCACCAAAGAGGAAGTGGACACTGATCCAACTCAGAGAAAGATGGCAGTCAGTGGGACTAGAGGGCAGTGTTTCAAGGTTCATTCCATTGAAGCAGTGGGGGAAGGGCATGTTCATGTGTATGCCCTTTGCATGTACTCTATCATCATTATCTTCACTCCGTATACAAGCAGCCTGAGACTCTGAAAGGTTAAGTGACTAACCCAAAGTCACACAGCCAACTGGGTAGTGGAACAAAGTATCAAAATCAGATCTGGTTCCTCAAACTTATTATTCATTCTGTCTGGTGAAGGATGAGTGGTCAGAAAAGAGCTGAGCACAAGGAGCCATGGAGAGTAGTGAACCCTTCTTGGGGGAGTCTGAGGCCCCCCCCTTTCCAGGGCTACTGTACAGACAGGCTGGCTTTCTCCTGGTAGGATGACCACACATGCCTTTTCCACTCAGTGACCTTCTAGAAGCTGCTGTTGAAAATGGGAGTATAGTCATTGCCAAACTCTTTGGCCTTGACCTCTCCACCTTCCACCTGCTCCTGCAGGTGAGGAAAGTCAGGGGAGGTTTCTGGAACAGCCTCATTTACTTCTTCTCCAGAGTCTACGCTCCAGGCTTTTGCCCCCAACCCAGCCTTGGAAAGCTTCCAAACTTCCTTCATGTGTCTTGTTATCGCCTCCCTGGTACCTTCCTTCCTTTCCCATTGTGGATCACAATGTCTGGTCCATATATTGGGGTGTGGGGAAGGAGAAGGAGTAAATTTCCAGGAATTGTTTCAAAGCGGCTACAACTGCTGCTTGGAGAAAAACTGTGTGTCCTCCCCAGCTGGCAAAGAGACTACCCCCAGTCCCTTCCTCCCCTTCCTCACACTCTCCCCCCCCTCTTTTCAGCTGCCCTCCACCCCACAAAAGAAGGTCATACTAAAAATGCAAAGTTCTCACTTACTGCTTCCTGTGGGAGCACTTTCCCTCTGAGGATCTGCCAGGAGGAGCCACCATGACTTCCGGTGCTGCAGATGCGTGGTGGGTGTTGGGCACAGGCAGGGGCTACAGTGAGCAGAGATGAGGCAGATGAAGGAGGATATCAAAGTAAGCCACACTTCACATTGTCATAGCTCATGATAAAAATGTCTTGATCTAGAAATGATCTCATAGGTGAAAGTATGGTTTAAGGCAACTGCAAAATGAAGCAAGGTTCCTGTGGCTCACATCAGTAATCCTAGCTACTTCATAGACTGAAATCTGAGGATTGTGGTATAAAGTCAGTCTGGGCAAGAAAGTCTATGAGACTCCTACCTCCAATTAACCACCAAAAAAGATAGAGGTGATCACTGGGTGCTGGTGGCTCTTGCCTGTAATCCTAGCTACTTAGGAGGCTGAGATCTGAGGATAGCAGTTTGAAGCCCGCTCAGGCAGGAAGGTCTGTGAAACACTTATCTCTACTAAATTACCAAAAAAAAAAAAAAAAAAAAAAGCAGAGGTCGAGCTGTAGTAGAGTGTTAGCCTTGAGCACCAAAGCCCAGGAAGAGTGTCCAGGCCCAGAGTTGAAGTCCCAAGACTGGAAAAAAAGTCAGAAGCGAAGTTGTGTGACTCAAGTGGTATAGCACTGGCCTTGTGCAAAAAAGTTCAAGGACAGTGCCCAGACCCTGAGTTCAAGGTCCAGGATTGGTGCTTGCATACATATAAGCTACACTACAAATTAAAAGACTTCCCTTCTGTGAAGATGGATGGGGTTACTGGTTTCATAACTATATGAATGCACTTAAGGCCGCTGCATTGTATCCCATAAAATAGTTAAAATGGTGCTATTTGTATATTTTTATCACAAAAAGGTTAACTCAAGCACCATTAGCTCATACCTCTAGTCTCAGCTACTTGGGAGGTTACAAATAGGATAGTGGTTTGAGGACATCTTACAGGCAGAAAAATTTGTGAGACCCATTCATAGCTTATAACTGGTGATATTAGCCTGTCACCCCAAACTATGTGGCAGACAAATTGGGAGATCACATTTACAGACCAGACTGGGCAGAAAAGTCCTTAAGACTTCATCTCAATGAAGGGAACTGAACATGGTGATATCCTCCTGTCATTCCAGCTACAGGAAGCCTAAAATAGGGATATTTCAGTTCAGGCCGGAACCTGTCTGAGAAGTGCAGCCTTACCTCAAAAATAATCATCACAAAAAAGGACTAGAGATGTGGTTTAGTGGTGGACTGCCTTCCTTGCAAGCACAAGGCCCTGAGTTGAAACCCTAGTACTATGCCAAAAATTCATTTGCAAACTTGAAAGAATCCCTCTGTTCAGTAGATACACAAAATGTGTATCTACTCTGCCACAAAAGGAAACGAAGTACAGACACATGCTACAAGGTGGATAAGAAACATTAACTGCCCGGAGGAGATGAAGCCATGGAGATGGAAGGCAGGCTGGTGGTTGCCAGCTCTCAGCCATCCTCAAGATCAGGCCCTCCAGGGTCATGGGCCTGGGAAGGGCCACACTCGGTGTCCCACACATGCAAGAGGTGCCACAGGGCTCCACATGCTGTGCACCCTAGACTTACCTGAGCTAAGCTGCTCCATCAAGGGCACTGTGGAGGACAACTAGGTTAAAAAGGCAGGCATGCGCTGGGCATCAGTGTAATCCCAGTTACTCAGGAGGCTGAGATCTGAAGGTCATGATTTAAAGCCAGCCCCAGGGGCTGGGAAGGTGGCTCAGTGGTAGAGCGCTTGCCTTGCATGCCTGAGGCCCTGGGTTCGATTCCTCAGCACCACATAAGCAAAAAGAAAAACGCCGGAAGTGGCGCTGTGGCTCAAGTAGTAGAGTGCTAGCCTTGAGCTGAAGAGCTGAGGGACAGCACCCAGGCCCAGAGTTCAGGCCTCACGACCAGACACCCCCCCCCCCAAAAAAAAAGCCAGCCCCAGCAGGAAAGCCAATGAGACGCTTAAATCCAATTAACCACCGAAAAGCCAGAAGTGGAGTTGTGGCTCAAAGTGGTAGAACACTAGCTTTGAGTAAAAGAGCTCAGCACCCAGGCTCAGTTCAAGCCCCACAACCAACAACAAACAACAACAAAAATAGTGGTTGCCGGGCTGGGAAGGTGGCTCAGTGGTAGAGTGCTTGCCTTGCATGCATGAGGCCCTGGGTTCGATTCCTCAGCACCACATAAGCAGAAAAAGTCATTAAAAAAACAAAAATAAATAAATAAAAATCACTTAAATACATTCAAAGAAAATATTTAAGACAATAATAAATGGAGGAGGATAAAGAAATGAGGTGTTTTTTAAAAAAAAATAGTGGTTGCCAAGGGCTAGAAATGGGTACAGGATTTTCTTTAGAGTAATGAAAATATTCAGGGCGTAGGCAGAAGTGAGAGATTCATGATATGATGACTGTACTAAATGCCAGGGAATTATATACTTTGAGGTGGCTTTGTTAGGAGAATCCAGCTCGAGTAAATCTATCAACATACCCTTAGTCCAGCATCCCAGGTCCAAGTGGCTCTACCACATGCAGGGGCTTGTGCAGGACAGGTGAATCACTGGATCCCAAAGAGTATGAAGGAGCCTATCCTCACTCCCACAAAGAAACTTTCTGAGGGTCTATGGGCTAACATGCTGGAGAATCCAGCAGTTCAGCTCACAGAAGCCATGAAAGGAAGAGAAGTCTGGTCCCTTTCTGAGTTGCCATCCCATCTAGCCACATACCACACCTTCCCATGGAGATTTAAGATTTCTCCTCTCTCTTCCCTGCCATCCTGGAATCTCCCTGAAGCTGAGGACTGCCCCCCCCCCGCCCCCTACTCCCTCCCACATTCAGACTCTCCTCATAGTCTCCCCGTTGGTCACAAAATGAAGTGGGAGAGTTGGAAATCCTTTTTTGGGGGGGGAAGAGAGTGTCCAGTTGTGGGGCTTGAACTCTGGGCCTGGGCGCTGTCCCTCAGCTCTTCAGCCCAAGGCTAGTACACTACCACTTGAGCCGTAGCACCACTTCCGGCTTTTTTTTTCTGCTTATGTGGTGCTGAGGAATCGAACCCAGGGCCTCAGGCATGCAAGGCAAGCGCTCTACCACTGAGCCACCTTCCCAGCCCCAAGCTGGAAATCTTATTAGGGGAGGTAAGGATCAGTAGGGGTCAGTAGGTGGTGAATGTGAACCAGTAAGGATGCTAGTGTTATTAGGCTGAGTATGGTAAGTCATTTCTATAATCTCAGCTACTCAGGAGGTAAAGATCAGGAGAACTGTGGTTCAGCCTGTCATCCCAGCTTTGCAGGAGACCTGTAGGTATGAGAATTGATGTTTGAGGGCCAGCCTAGCTCAGGTCTCACAAACTTGAGACCTTACCTGAAAAATAACTAAAGCAAAAAGGGCTGGAAGTATGACTCAAGTAGTAAAGTGCCTACCTAGCAAGCCTGAGGCTAAGTTCAAACCCCAGTACTTCCCCCAACCAAAAGAGCCTAATTTTCAAGTTAGTATTTAGCTCCAACCTCATCCTCAAGTTCTATTGTGTAGGAGTCTAGCTAAATGGGGGAGTGGGGAGAAAGCAAGTTATGCATTGGGTAAGATGTTGGCCTCCATGGCTGTCCCTGTGCTGAATACTTAGTGCTGAATACTTTGCCTTGATGGCTCATTTAAACCTTACAACCTCCCTCTTAGCAGATACTATAGGATCTTCACTTTGCAAAGGCTTCAAGAGGCCATTCGTGCAGCTGGTGAGTGATGGATCTGGGCTTTAATGCTTGCATGCTTACAACCAGTGCCACTCCCCCTGCTCCCCCCCCCCCCATTTCCACCCCCCGCCCCCTCCGCTGCCCTTTGCTGGGTCTTTTGCTGAGACATCCCCTTCTAGCTGGATTGGGAGAATGCAGGAAAAATCCCAGCCTTCTCCTCCACCTCTCAGCCAGTAACAGCTTCTCTACTTCCCGGATGAAGGGCGGCCCCTGAAGCCAGCAGCAAAGCCAATCCTTCCCCCCCCCCCCCAAAAGCCACAGCCCCTGAAGTCTCCTGGCAGCTAACAGCCCTGACTTACAGGACCTGCCAGAGGAGAAGTGCTCCCAAGGGAGATTCAGGTAAGTGTCACCTTTTCCTGGGAGAGATGGCAGGGCATCAGGGTTTGGAGACAAATGGCTTTCCTGCGTAGGATCCTGAGATTTTTCCCAGCGGCAAATTGTGTGTGTGTGTGTGTGTGTGTGTGTGTGTGTGTGTAAATAGCAAGACAAGACAAAGCAGGGACCCTGCACGTAGCCCTGCTCCAAAAGCATGCCCAGGAGTAAAGCACTCACGCAAACTGCTTAGCAACACTTGGGCTGAAAGTGGGGGTAAAACTGGCTGGAGCTAGGTGCAAACAGTCCAGATCTCTGCCAGCACTGAAGAGACAGTGTCTCTGCTCAGTGTGCATGTTAAACATTCTCTTTTCATCTCTTTAGCCCCAGAATCTTCCATCTCCCCTTCACCTCCAAGTTCTTGGGCTGTTTTCCCTTTTCTTCCAACCTTCCCTTCTTCCCAGCAGGTGTTAGCTGGTCCCCATGTCAGTCAACCTCAGCTCTGGGCCGGGCCCCTCGGAGGGTCCCACTCCAGGGCCCCACCATGACTTGGGAGAGATCCACAACTGGACTGAGCTGCTGAATTTTCTCAATCATACGTTGTCTGAGTGCCACGTGGATCTCAACGAGAACATCAAGCGGGTGGTCCTCTTTGTCCTCTACTTGGCCATCTTTGTGGTGGGGCTGGTGGAGAACCTCTTGGTGATATGTGTCAACTGGCGCCACTCGGGCCAGACAGGGCTGCTAAACCTCTACATTTTCAATATGGCAGTGGCAGACCTGTGCATCATCCTGTCCCTGCCCGTGTGGATGTTGGAGGTCACCCTGGACTACACCTGGCTCTGGGGCAGCTTTTTCTGCCGCTTCACGAATTACTTCTACCTTGCCAATATGTACAGCAGCATCTTCTTCCTCATGTGCCTTAGCGTGGACCGCTATGTCACTGTCACCTGTCACTCTCCCATCTGGCAGTGCCATCAGCATCGAATACGACGGGCTGTGTGTGCAGGTGTCTGGTTCCTTGCAGCCGTTATGCCACTGCCAGAGGTGGTACACATCCAGTTGTTGGAGGGCTCTGAGCCCATATGCATCTTTCTGCCTCTGGAGACATACAACACCTGGACTCAGGTGGTATCCCTGTCCACCACCATCCTGGGCTTCCTGCTGCCTTTCCCTTTCATCGCCATCTTCAATGTGCTCCTGGCCTGCCGGCTTCGGAGACAAGGCCAGTCTGAAGGCTGGCGCTACAGCCTGCTGGTGTGTGGCTACATCACCGTCTTTGTCATCTGCTGGCTGCCCTACCACGTGACTCTGCTAATGCTCACTGTGCAAGGGATCTACACCTCCCTCCCTTGCTACCTGGCCCACCTGCTCTACTTCTACTATGACATCATCGACTGTTTCGCCATGCTGCACTGCGTCGCCAACCCCATCCTGTACAACTTTCTCAGCCCTGCTTTCCGAAGCCGGCTTCGGAGCGTGGTGGTCCATTACCTGCCTAAAGACCAGGCCAGGGCAGGGGCACAGGCTTCCTCCTCCTCCTCCACGCAGCACTCCATCGTCATCACCAAGGAAGGCAGTCCGCTCACCCTAGCAAACGCCCACCCTCTCCCCAACCCAAACTGCCATATGTCCTCTGGGCCCCCAACTCTGGACTCTGCCATCCCATAGCCAGCTGAGATCAGTTCCAGGCTGTTTGGATCCAGAAAGCAGAAGGAAGGGGAAGTGAGACTTGATTTGCCAGGCAGTATCAGAGATAGAGAACCTTGATTGAACTTTTAATTACATGAAAATCTGAATTTAAAATTATATTTTAAAATACAGAGGTGGGGAGAGGGAGAGGGTGGAATGCAAAGAAAAACAAGTCCTTCCTTGGTGATGTACTATTTGCTTGGGTTTTTATGTCGGGGGCTGGGCAGGGAGCGGGGAAGCAAAATAAATAATAGAGACAGCCATGGTTCTGGATTTCTGAGACCTCTTCACACTCAGCTGGACTGGGGAAGGCAGCTTAGGCTGAAGGGATGCGCTGCAGAGTGAACTAGATGTCCTCATTTCATAAATCACCCTAGCCGGAAAGAGTGAGTCCCACAGGAACCTCACAAAACTTTCCTTTTGTGTTTGTGTGCTTGTTGATCTATCTCCCTGCGCAGTTGTGAGGACAAGAGGCCAGAGGCCAAGGAACCCGGAGGCCTCACAAGGCCACTCCCTGCCAGTGCATCCTCAGTGCACCGATAAATGGAGGGGGTGGGGCAAAGCTGGGGCTCAGACACCCTGGCAGCTGGGTCAGCAGGATGGTCTCTTCACCCTTGACATCCAGGAAACACGGCTCCATTTCCTTGCTGATACCCTTCCTCTCCCCTTGTCCATCCTGCTCTCTACCCCTTACCACCCCCACTCCTACCCCCAAGCACAGGCAAGCTGTGTTCCTCACAGTGAACCTCCTCACCTCCAAAACTAGGACACACTATTTTTTTTTCTTTTAATGGTACTAGAGTTTGACGTTGGGACCATGACTTGCTCAGCAGGTACTCTCACTACTAGAGCCAACCCTGTCCTTTTTGCTGTAGGTTATTTTTCTCTCCCCTTTCTCTCTTTACTTTCTTTTCTCTCTCCCTCCCTCCCTCTCTCTCCTTTCCTTTCTTTTTCTCCCCTTCCCCACTTTTTTGGGGGGCTTGTTCCTTAGGGTCGAACTCACAACTTGCACTCTTGCTTGGATTTTTTGTACTGGTCCTAGAGCTCAAATTTAGACCCTGCACACTGTCTCTGAGCACCCTACCATGAGTCACAGCTCCACTTCTAGGTTTTTGGAGGGACAGTTTATTGAAGAAAAAAAAAACTCTTGTGGACTTTTCTGTCTGGGCTGGCATCGAACCTCATTCTTCAGATTTCAGCATTCTGAGGAGCTGGTGCTCTACCACTTGAGTGATATCCAGTTCCTAGGTTATTTTTCACATAGGGTTTTGTTTTCTACCTGTGGCCTAGCTTCTGTCTTTATAGCTAGAATTACAGACATGAATCATTGCTCACATCTTGCTTGAGATAAGTTTCATTTTTTGCCCAGTCTGGCCTTGAACCTCAGTCTTCCCCATTATAGGTGTAAGCTACTATGCCTGGCCTAAGACACCATGTATTAAAGAGATAGGGCTCTCAGAAATCCCTCTGCCACCCTCCTCCCTTGCTTCTCTCTCCAGATCATAGGGAAATACCAGGGGCATTCATTCTGGAAGGCAACCTAGGGAAAGGCAGCAACAGGAACCAAGAGTAGCCCTATTCCTCTGCCTTTGTCCCCTGCTCTATGACGGGAAAAGCCAAAGTGGAAATTTCTGATTTCGGTCACAGGCCAGAGCTGTGGCACTAAATCAGTTCTCCTTCACCAAGTATCTTCACCAAGATTTTTCTGTCTACCAATTTCTGTTTCTTAATATAAAACAGGGCTGGGAAGGTGGCTCAGTGGTAGAGCGCTTGCCTCGCATGCATGAGGCCATGGGTTTGATTCTTTAGCACCACATAAGCAAAAAGAAAAAAGCCGGAAGTGGCGCTGTGGCTCAAGTGGTAGAGTGCTAGCCTTGAGCTGAAGAGCTGAGGGACAGCGCCCAGGCCCAGAGTTCAAGCCCCATGACCGGACCCCCCCCAAAAAAACCAAACAAATAAAACAGATGGGAGAGAGGTTCCTCTTGTAGGTACATTCATCAGTCTGGAAAACTAGCACCAGGCACATGAAGAGAAGAATCTGTCATGAAAGCCTAAGAACAGGTGCTAGTTTCCAGTTCTACATACTTGGCCTTTGTAGTCCTGCTTGCACAGAGCAGAGGGCTTGCAGGTGTAATTGCTGACCTCTCCACGGTCCCTCGTCCCCAGTCCTGCTCAGGAACCGTGTGCCTGCAACGATACACTGGAACAACCACTCACTTGCAGGAAGTCTGCTTTTAGAAATTTTAGCCTGCACTTGACAGGTTCATGAAAAACTCACTGCAAACCCAGGGCTTTGTCAGGGTTACAGAGGGAAAGCCAGTGTCTACCATCTCCTCCTGCTAATTGGGTCCAAACCTGACAGCTGCTGAAGCTTTTCTTTTGGTCAGTCTTGGGGCTTCAACTCAGGGCCTGAGTACGGTCCCTGAGCTTTTCTGCTCGAGGCTAGCACTCTACTACTTTGAGCCACAGCTCCACTTCTGGTTTCCTCATAGTTAATTGGAGAGAAGTCTGTGAGACTTTCCTGCCCTGGTAGGCGTCGAAACAGGATTGTCAGATCTCAGCCTCCCAAGCAGCTAGATTTCAGGCATAAGCCACCAGTGCCCCGCTGAAGAATTGAGGCTTATTGAACCACAGTTCTGGGTTGTGGCTGGGGGCTATAGTGAGGGCTCACCCTAACAATGCAGACACTGCACCAGAAAGACATTCTTCCCTTGTCCCCATTTAGCAAACCAAAGTTTGATGTCCTATTACCACATTCCCCGACTTGACAGCTTTCTGAAGGAAACCTGTTTCCATTTGTTACATCCCCGATCACCACAGAGGCCACTTCCCCAGGCCCAGTTATCACCCTTAGTCTTTCCGCCCACAAAAGAGAGGGAACTGGCTATGCTGACTACAAGCCTTTCCTGAGCTGGGCCTAGGCTGTGTGCTCTGTGAGACGGAGCAGAGGTCTGTCTCTCTGTGGGAACACCCTATCAGCATGTAACCTTTGCCACTTCCCTGACTGCTCTTTTCCTCACTTTGTCTCCCCATCTGTCTCCTCCAAAGGCACACAGCTCCCAATAGCATAAATAATTATAGCAAGATATGTGGCCAAATCCCTCACATAATGACTTGGGGCCAAGTGGACATGGCAAAAGTCCATGCTCCCTTCTCTGACAGAAGACCCCTCAGGAATGTCCCCTGCAAAAGAACTTAATTTCCCACTAGCATCCTGTCAACAAGTGGGGGGGGGGGGGGAGGAGTGGGGGAAGAGGGGAATTCCAGCTACAGGAAAGGAGAATGAGTCTATGAAAGAATCCTGGCATCTTCTAAAAGAAAGATGAGCCAGGTGTCCCTGAACTCAAGCTATGAATGGATTCACAGCCCACAGGAAGACAATTCCCATTTCAAATTTCTTCTTGTTTTTATTATTCTAAATAAAAAACACACTTTGTGCTGAACAATGGAATATAAAAGAATCAGATGTACAACGATTTTAGACATCTACTATTCAGGGGGAAAAAGTTTACAAAATATACAAAACTTTACAGCAATAGATAGTAAACACTTAAATATTAGGAGGTCAGTACTTCTTAATTTAATGGAAGGAGTTGACAATAACTCTTCTGGGTTTCCTAAGAGACTTTTAACTATTAGGAGTGGGTGGACTGGACAGGGGAGGGTGTTAATGAAACATCAAAACCGAAAGTCTCCTTTTCATTCTGATGTGGCATTTAATAGAGTCACATTGAAAGTAACGTTTCATAGCCTGTCTCCTGGCCCACCACAGGATGCAGGAGAAAGGACCCGTGGGCACTCCTGATGGGCACACCCTGCTCCACACAGCCCACTTCCATGCCAACTCATCAGTGTTCATCTAGAAAGGTTTCAATTCAATTTCAAAGTTGAGTAGTCTGGGTTGGGGAGTGGAGTGGGGGGTGGGGGGTAAGGGGGGGACAGGACACAGCAGGAAGCCAGAAGAGGAAGAAAATTATCAGTAGCAAAAGCCTGACTGGGAAAAAGATACTTAAGCCCAAATGTTTGTTCTGGAGACAAAGGATTGCAGATAGATAGAAGAATGAAAAGTAACTTATATCCATTTCCTGGATCTTAGCGATTATCTGGTCCTTGCTCCCCACCTCACCTCCTTCCTTCCTGTAGGGACTCTATGGAGTCTTCAATTTTAGGACCAAATATTAAGGATCAGCAGAGCACCCACATGCCAGGGCACTGAGCCCTTCCAGCCAGAGAACTTGCTGTTTTGTCAGTCATGGGGCTTGAATTTAGGGCCTGGGTGCTGTCCCTGAGCTCTTTTGCTCAAGGCTAGTGGTCTATCATTTTGAGCCACCCTTCCGGTTTTCTGGTGGTTAATTGGAGATAAGCCTCAAGGTGGACTTTCTTGCCCGGGCTGGCTTTGAACCACGATCCTCAGATCTCAGCCTGCTGAGTAGCTAGGATTATAGGGGTGAGTCACCAGCACTCGGGGCACAAGAACCTGCTTTTTATCCAAGTCTCAGACAAGTGTTACAGTTTCCTTACACATGGGAGTGCCCCAAGTTTGGTTTAATGCTGTACAATTGCCATCTTGAAATTCCTGACAGCTGTGAACAAGAATGTTCTACAGTTATACAGCTGGCCCTGAGGATGAAACACGAAGGGAAAACAGGTGAAGCACTATTTGACCACTCAACGGTCCAACAACTCCCCAGCAGGACAGTGCTCAACTGGCCTCCAGGAGAGAGGAAGGGAAAAAAAAATCAAACAGCCATTAGGTTGGCAAATGAAAAACAAAACAACCTTCCACCAGATGCCCTCTACAATATAGTGTTTCAAGTAAAACAACTCAGCAAACAGTGAACTAGAAGCAGAGAAAGCAAACAATCTCACAAGGATACAGGGTTCAGCTGTGAATACGGGGGTGCCCAGAGGGGCAGGGTTTGGTCAAGGAGCCTCAGGAACTACAGATCCTGTTTGCTACATGTCTGACTGAGACCAACTGGGCCTCCCTGATCAACCACTTAGGCTCAAGCAGAATCAGGGAGTACAGCTTTTTGTTTAGTGTTTCAAGGGCAAAGATTCAAGGATCTGCTTTTTGGTTTGCTGATTGAGAAGGGAAAACTTCACAGTTTCAGTTAAGTATACGGACCACCTAGCATCCTTTATGTCCTGCTAAGGAAAAGGGGCTCTCCAGCATGTTTATTCACTCTCATACGGACTGGGTTCTTGTAAGTACCACTCCTCTCAAGCTGACCATTCAACAGCTGAGCCTCATCAACTGTCTGGGAGGATCCCTTAGGCTTGAAAAGCATGCAGTCTGTTCATTCCCTTTTTAAATTCTTGTTTTTTTTTGTGTGTGTGCGTGCGCGTGCGTGCGCACCCGCGCATATGCAAGCGTACCAGTTCTGGGACCTAGATGTTGTCCCTTAGCTATTTTGCTCAAGGCTAACACTACCACTTAACCTGTAGTTCCACTTTCAGCTTGTTTCATGGTTAAGGTATGTCACACAGACTTTCCTGCCTGGGCTGGCTTTGAACAATGATCCTCTTTTCTCAGCCTGAGTAGCTAGGATTATAGATGTGAGCCACCAGTGCCCTGCCTCTCTTCTTAAATTCTTACTGGTCAGTGTGACAGGAATGAGAAATTAGCACTGATTTCCTGACAAGATTATCCCCAATGAAAAGTAGCCACTGTACAAGTCTTGTCATTTGATAGGGGACTAAAGAGCCCACCAGGAATGGAACTTTGGTTTGCCTGTGTGTCTTAATTGAGGCAAAGACAGGAGGCCTCCTATGTTTAGGATAAGAAGCTGAAAAGAGACACTTCCTGTGGCTTGATCCTCTCAACTTCCATCACAGGATGAAGGCAGGACACAACTTCATATATGGAGGTGGAGTTCAGTTGTGAATATGGGGAATACCCAAAGAGGTGGGGTTTAGCCAGTGAGCCTCATGAGCAGTCTAGAAATTTAACAGGCCCCAACCTTTCAAAACTTACAGCTGTTGCCTTAAAGGGCTACCAGATTTATTCTGCTACAGGCTAATGTGGAGAAAAGATAACTTACTTGCTTAAAAGATTTGACTCATTCTCCCCATAGGTCCTCCCCTGTGCCTCAAATCTGTGGTGAGGATCGGCCCGTGGAGTATGACTACTTGCTGGGGAGAAACTCGTTTTCCTAAAGTTTCTTATCCAAAAGAGATGCTGGGCGATATGTATACAAAAACAAAAAAATAAATAAATATCCAAAAAGGCTTTGTGAATTAATCAAAACCACTTGCTTGTAACTGAGCCCCAGGGTGCTGCAGTGACAGGGCTGAGGCTAGGGACTCCCAGAGCTCACCTGAGCAGGGTGAGGTAGTATGAGCTACTGAGGTGACACTTGTAAGTATGCAAGATTGAGGCCCTCTCCCTCTCCAGCCTTCTTTGGGTGAGATCCCTTCAAAGACCAAATAAGAATGCAGCCAAACAGCCATGTGGACTGGGCCACCTAGGGAAGGAAGGCCTAAACCAGCTGCCATCCAACAGCACCCCCTGGAGGTTAAGCAATGACAGACCAGGATGGATTCCAGCAGGTCAAAGGTGAGCTGCCAAAGCTCCCACTTAGCACAAAGTAAACAATAGGTTACCAGCCTAGGATAGTTGGAAGCTGGGATGGTCAGAATGCATACCCTGCTACACTTTTGGGGTTACTCAGGCCCTTTCATCCTAAAGGGCTCTCAGTCTACCACTCCACCACCTCACAGGGTCTTCATACCCACACTACAGGCCAAACCCTTCTGGGTGGGAGACTGGATGTAAATTAAGGCAAGGCTGCTATTTGTCAGAGTCCTCCCCTCCACTTCCACTAGGAAATTCAAGGTCACTGAAGGAGGCCAGAAAGGACAGATGACCGTATCAGAGTGGCTCCCTGTCTTTCAGGGAAGGCCTGATGCCCTGGGCCTTCACTCCACAATATTGTTTCTTTGGAAATGAGAAAGCGGAAGCCTCTTCTGTCCATCCAGGTGATCCCATCTGGTGGCACTACAAGACACCCCTTCTGCCAGCAAGGAATGATCCAAAGCTTTCTATCCTGAACAGGGAGCTTGGTCCTTAGTTTGGCTCGAGATGCCCAAAGATTTTCACAGTCCAGTCAGCCCTGGAACAAGCAGGTCCCCTCCATCCCTGATAACCTTTTCCCTGCTGAATGAGGGCTGGCACTAGAACCCGGCACTGAGGTGAAGTGCCCTGCTGGCCAGTCCTTTTGGAGAGACCACAATCCCCAAATCTTTCTCATCGCTGGTTATCCCATCAGAGATCTGGCGGTAACACCCACAGTGAAAACCTCTTCGCCTCCTCTATCCAGTGAGGCTGTTGGTTGGATTCTTAGCAGCATAAAACCTATCCGTAAACTAAAACTAGAGAGGCTGGGGAAGGGATCTAGTTGATGTGCTTCGACTAGATCCCCAAACCAGCCTTGAGAGAATCAAAAACACAGCCCTTTGTGGGCAAGAACAGGTATGGAGGTAAACGTGATAGGGCCATTGCTGCTCAGGAACAGTAACAGCTTATGTGCTATTTCTTCTTTCTTCTTCAAACACAACACAGAAGAGAAATCCTAGCAAGGCAAAACTGTAGCTTCAGCTGGGGAGGGACCAACAGCCTCTAGAAAAATCACCATTCTGGCTGCCGCCTGGGAGCTCCCACTGGCTCTGCTGGGACTCAGTCAGGTGTCCGGGTTCTTTTCGGCCTCTTTGGAATGGATGATGTACATGAAGGTCTGCTCAATGGTGAAGTCAGGCGGGAGGCTGCCTTTGTGCACCCCGACATGTTTGCTCATGAGGTTAAGGGTAGAGCTGTAGTGGCCACACACCGTGCAGCGGTACATGAGTGCCCCTGAGTGTGTCTTGAGGTGGCACTTGATAGTGGAGCGGCCGCGGAAGAATTTGTGGCATACCTTACACTGGTAGGGTTTCTCCCCTGTGTGGATCCGCCGGTGATAGTTGAACTCGCTTGTGTGGGCAAACCTTTTGCCACAGACCTTGCAGCTGTACTTGCTGTTCCCGGGCTGGCCCTGCAGAGCCAGCTCCTCACTCAGAAACTCCTCCACTGGCAGCTTCCGCTTCTGCAGGGCCGGATGCTGCAGCCCCAAGCCAGGCCTCGAGTCGAGGCTGCTGTTACACTTGTGCTGGCTGACGTGGTAGCGGTAGGCAGCCTCAGACCTGAAGCTCTGGCTGCACAGGTGGCAGCGGAAGAGGGCATCTTCCAGGCTTTGGTGCACAGCCACGTGCTTCTCCAGGAGATGCCAGTCCACAAAGCTGCTGGCACAGACAGAGCAGGAGAAGACTGAGATGCCCAGATGAGACAGCGTGTGCCACATGAGGCTACACAGGTTGAGGTGGCGCTGGTCGCAGACGCTGCACGCCTGGCCTTTCAAGTTCAGATGGTCCAGGATGTGGCCCCGGACCACGTGGAAATCTTTGGCCAATGCTTTCCCACAGGCAGCACATTTCAACTCTGGGGAGGCTGCCCCTGAAAAGATACCTAGTTTCCCAGGCAGGGGCTCATTGGGGTGGACAATGATGTTGTTCTCGAATATTCCATCCCTTCGGTGAAGGGTTAGCTGCCACTGGGTAAAGAACTTGGTTTCACACATGTCGCAGGAGAAGAGGAAAATGCCAATGTGGGACAGGACGTGGGTCACCCGGGAGTTTCGGTCCTGGAAGTGGGTCTCACACACTTTGCAGTTGCCTGTCAGCAGATCCACGTGGTCCCGAGCATGCTGCCGGATCAGCTGAATGTTGGGCTCTAGAACTTTCTTACACACCTGACAGGGCATGGCCTTATTTTCCCGGTTGTCATTTTCGCCAAAAGTCAGCTCGTCCTCACTGTCATCACTTAGCTCAATCACCTCCTCAGCTGTCCCGATCTCCTCAGTGGGGTCTTCAAACTGCAGATCATCGTCCCCCAGATCCTCCAGCTGGAGCTCATCCATCTGCCCAAAGCCTGGCTCTTTGGAGTGGTCACTATTGCTCAGACAGGAGTTGGTCCCAGTGGTAATGTCTATTGCATTGTCAGGAGTAAAGAAGCTGTTTTTATTGAAGTCTCCATTGCTCTGAACTTTGTATGGCTGGTAAGAGCTGGTACTGGTCTGGATGCCCGCATTGACAGTGCCTAGGCCTGGCTGGGTCATAAGAGGCACAGACGTGAACGGGGCGGGGGCGTCGTGGTCTTCTGTCTTTGGCGGCAGAGGTGGCTGCGGCAGAGGCTGGCTATGGTGATTAGGATCACTGGCAACATTCCTCTCCTCCTCTTTGTAGCTTCCTCCAGTATCAGCGGACAACACATAGTGTCTGTCAGGACCCAGGTGTTCCCCACCACCCCGGAGTTCTCCAAGGGGATGGGTGGGATCTGCTGCGGGACAAGTCAGACTACTATACTGGCTGTCACTGGTGTTGCTCAGGGGTTTGGTCACAGCCGTGCTCTCCAGGTCAGGAAAGGTGGAATGACAGGCCTGAAGCAGGTCCTCCATGCCCAGCCGCTCAGCTACCTCATAGATGACCCCAACATTGATAAGGTCTGTGAAGAGCTCTGAGGTGTAGACAAAGCTGAGAATCTTCTCAAAGTTGGCAGGAGTTATGAAGTCTACCACATAGGTCCTGGCGGCATCAAGCCCAGTATTCAGGAAGAGGTTCTGGAAGTAGCCAGCCGCACAGGCCAGCACGGCCTTGTGGGCCGGGAAAGAGCGGCTCCCCACCACAATGGTGACATCACACATGGTCTCCGAGAGCCGGCACTTGTTGAGTTCCTTCAGCAGGTTGTTGGGGTGGTTGGTGCTTTGCAGTTTGATCCTCATGCCCATCTTAGCAGCTCCTGTACAGTTGCCTCCTTACCAGCACAGTTAATCTGCAGATAGCAAGAGCAAAAGGTGGGTGACCAAACACATCCCTGCAAGACAAGAACACTGCAGGACAATATGCTGTCATCTGGAATGGGGCCAGGCCCCAGGGAATGAGAATGAACAGACATGGAAGCTGTTCCATGTTGCTGAGGCTAAAGACAGCAACAATGGAGAGACAGTGACCCGTCCCCCTGCATAAACTCATAGTTATATGACAAGACCCAGAAGGAGGCCAGGCACTTGGTGGCTCATGCTTATAACCCTAGCTACTTAGGAAGCTGAAATCTGAGGGTAGAAGTTTGAAGTCAGGTCAGGCAGACAAATCTGTGAGACCCATATCTCCAATTAACCAGCTCTAGAAGTGGAGCTGTGGCTCAAGTGCTAAAGCATCAGCTTTGAGTAAGGGACAATGCTTAGGTCCTGAGTTCAAGCTCCAGTACCAGCACAAATAACATACACCCAAATGCATGCACACACCAGAAGGAGTGAAAAACAATCTGATTAGTTTGGTATAAAAGCTAGGAAGAGCTTGGGTGTGGTGGTACACTTTTGTAATCTCAATGCTTAGGGAGGTGGGTCTGGAGTTCAAAGACAGCCTGGGCTACACAAAGGAGATTGTCTCAAGAAGAGAGAGAGAGAGAGAGAGAGAGAGAGAGAGAGAGAGAGAGAGAGGTTGTAGCCTCAAGCTAGTGCCCTAGAGCCAAGCAGAAAGCATCTTACCTAATGCAATCCTAGATTTCACTGCCTCACTGTGTCTTCTCATATTAATTTCCTCCTAAATACATGCTTTCCTATCTCATTGAATCTATTACTGCGATGCCAACTGACATAAATATATCTGAATCCAAATGATCAAACCTCCATTGGCTACTAAAGAAGACACATTAATCAAATGCCAATTTCTTGGTATTTATTTTGTTGGGCTGTTAGTTTTTCTAAGGAATTACTCCCTTTGAATTCTCTCCTGCAAATAACATACTTTGGTTAATACATTTGGGTATAGTTGCACACAGTCCTGTATGTGTTTACTTGTACATTTATAAATTAGTTCTAGCTTCCTGAAAGGTTAAGGGGAGAGGGTAGATGAATAAAGAGATGAAGTGAGGAGAATACAGTCACAACGTTCAATGCATGTCTTATGGAATAAAGAAATTCAAGGAGAGGAGTGCGGCTGAGAGGGATGGGAGAATGATGAAAAGGGGTGACTGATCAAGATGCATTGTGTTCATAAGCTGATCTGTAAAATGGCAATTTGTGCATCTACTTAAAGATAATAAGTTAAATAAAAAATTAAAAAATTTAACAGAAGAAACATTTGGCAGTGTCCTAAATAACCTCACACATCTGAATCCCCACTCTCCCTACCTACACAGAATGCTTGTCCCGTTGTAACCTGGACTCGTTCCCCATGCTACTTGATTACACTGTCTCAGTCTTGTGAAGTTAAGACCAAAGAAGAAAACAGAGCAAAACACAGCTGTGGTATTTAATATTACTTGGATCTGTCTTTATCTCTTCTCAGGGTCTGTGCTTAATGTTGATCTTATACCAACAAAAATCGGATCCCTCCCGAAAGCCAATCTATCACGAAGGTAGGCTCCTTCAACATCACTCTCTGCCCACCCTCCCCTCCTGCTGCTCCCAGGAAGAACGGTGAGTTGCTGGGGCTCACGCCTCGCCGAGGGCAGCCCAGACCCTCTGCATTTCACCAGATTCTACCAACAAGTCCCAACTTTTTCCGGGGCCCAGCAAGCTCGAGTATGGTTGAGTACCAGTACGCATCTCCCTGGGAGCCGCTCATCCGTGGTGGGAGGGTCAGGGCTCTGGGCAGCTTCCAAAGGGGAGGAAGGGGAGGGCGGGACATTCGGAACTTCCAAGGAGGAGCACCCCCCCCCCACCGCAACAACCAAGGGGCTCCCCTCCAAAAGGTCGGGGTCCGCCAAGGGCTGAGCATTGGATCCACCTGGGGAGAGGCGGGGGTGTCCAGGCGCCTCGGTCCCCCCCCCCCCGCCTCCAAGGGCGCGGCGGTCCCCTCGATGACCCGGGTGGGGGGGGCGGGGCGCGGCGCGGGGACCCCGGCGCGGCGGCGGGGCCGGCCGGGCGGCGCGCGGGGCGAGAGGACGGGGCCGACCCCAGGGGGGCGGGCGGGCCGTAGGGGCCCAGCGAGAGCGACCGAAAGGCCGGGCCGGGGTCGTGCCCGGCCAGGGGCCGCCCTCGGCCCGCCGCACTTACCCGGCTCCGCGGGTCCCGAGCACCATCGCCGCCGCCAGCTCCCACACAAAGGCCCCGGCCCGCCGTGCCCGGCCCGACGAGGAGGCGGCGCCGCTGGCCGCGGCCAGACTCTCCATCCGCCGCACCGCTCGCCGCGCCGGCCCGGGCCGCCCCCGCCGCCCGGCCCGCAGCGCCCCCCGCCGTCCCGGAGGAGGCAGCGCCCCCCGCCGCATGGCCGCAGCGCCCCCCGCCGCCCGGGAGGAGGCAGCGCCCCCTCACGGCGGGGCCGCGCACGAGCCCCGAGCAGGCCGAGCTGGAGCTGGTCCCCGTCCCTGTCCTGATCCTTGCACCACCTGGGATGGGCAGAGCCTGGTCCCAAGTCCAAGTCAGCTCCCCCATTCTCGCTCTGTCACGGCCCCAAGTTGCTTGGCTCACTTGTCTCTTCCACCACGGTGGGCTTCCTGGGACGCAGGGAGCCGTGGTTTTGCACGCCAATTCCTGGCACAGGTGCTAGGTGCTTAACAAAGTCTGTGTCAACGAATGAGTGAGGAGCGCTTGAGGGCTGAAACGTCCTTTTTAAAAAGGAAAAAAAGTGGGGGCTGGGAAGGTGGCTCAGTGGTAGAGTGCTTGCTTTGCATGCATGAGGCCCTGGGTTCGATTCCTCAGCACCACATAAGCAAAAAGAAAAAAAGCCGGAAGTGGCGCTGTGGCTCAAGTGGTAGAGTGCTAGCCTTGAGCTGAAGAGCTGAGGGACAGCGCCCAGGCCCAGAGTTCAGGCCCCATGATTGGACCCCCCCCCCCAAAAAAAAGGGAAAAAAAGTATTATTATAAAGGTGACATACAGAAGAATTACAGTTACGTAAGTCAGGTAGAGTACCTTTTTTTTTTGCTAGTCCTGGGACTTGAACTCAGAGCCTGGGCACTGTCCCTGAGCTGTTTTTGTTCAAGGCTAGCACTCTACCGCTTGAGCCACAGCACCACTTCCGGCTTCTTCTGTTTATGTGCTACTGAGGAATCAAACCTAGGGCTTCATGCATGCTAGACAAGCACTCTACCACTGAGCCACATTCCCAGCCCAAGAGCACATTTCTTTCTGGACAATGTCACCCCTTCCCCTCACTCCAGTTTTTCCCTCCTATCTCCATCTACAAGTTATATAGTTCATTTTCAACATAGTGTCTAGTGAGTACCATTGCTGCATTTGTTCGTGCAAACCATCCTTTTGGTAATCCACTGCCATCCCTCCTTCCTCTTCAACAGCCAGGTCTAGTCAGACACAGGATCCATTGCATCTTGGCCCCCCCTAGGCCAGTCCCTGACTCTCTACAACTCAGTCTCTCTGCCTCCATCTCCTCCCAGAGTTTGTTATCAAATGCTCCTGCTCAAGAATCGTCATCAAGCTAAAACGACCTACCCTTGCAGGCCCCTACATCACTCCCCAAGACATGTGAGGTCCCAGTTACCCACATTCTGTCTTCTAAAAAGGAAGAAGCCTTCATGTTCCAAACCCTTTCTTTTTACCCCTTCTTCCCTCTTTCTCTCTCCTCTTCACCCCTGTCCTCCCTCCCCTCCCCCCTCCCATCCCATTCTCTGCTTGAAGCTGGCCCACTACCAACACCTACCTCGGACAGGCATGTGGTAGGGTTCAGTATTTCTTTGATGGATCAATGATAAGGAGGAGCACTAGATGTTGTCAATGATCTAAGTTAGTGATGGTCACTTCTCTTTGGAAGATCATGTGTCTTCATTTCCACCCTCTCAGGACTGGTGGTACATGATATCTAAGGCAAACACTCTAGCAAATGCTGCCAAAGATGTACCATTTATTAGTAAGGAGTCACAGAAAAGGCTAAAAGACCTGTTCTTAGAGTCTGAGGGTGGGCAGTTCTACTTTGTCCTTATAGTGAAAAGGTCACTTGGAGCCTGACATGATGTTTCAGTGGCAGGCCCAGCCCCCAAGTCTGTGTGAGGTGAATGTCATACCAGCCTCCAGCCTGACTCACACAGTCATGAAGTGCATGACTTACTTGCATATATGTACAAATCTAGATAGAAAAGTAGAAATATAGTGGAAATCTTGATCAGTCTCCTTAGGCATCAACCTCTTTACAACAGGATGAGGAGGGTCTAGATCCCTTCACACATCTAAGCCCAGAAATAGGAATCTGAGAAGCATTAGACATGGTAGTGCACACATGAAATCTTAGTACTCTGGAAGTCCAAGCAGGAGATTGGTAGTTCAAGACCAGCCAGGGCTACGTAGCAAATTCATGACCAGCTTGGGCTACATAGTAAGACCCTGAGGAAAGATGGAAGGAAGGAAGGGTAGAGGGAGGGTACAGAAAATGAGGGAAAAGAAGGAAGGAAAAGGGGAGAAAAGGAAAGAGGGAAGGAGGAAGGAAGGCAGGAGGGAGGAACAGAGGGAGGGAAGAAGGGAGGGAGAGGAAAGGGAGGGAGGAAGGGAAAGAAGAGAAAAGGAGGGAAAAGAAGGAAGGGAAGGACAATGTGAGAAAGGAGAGAGAAGGAAGGAAAGGAAAGAAGGAAAAAGGAAGGGGAGGGAGGGAATCTGATTTAAAATTTATTTTTGTTTACCCTGGTACTGCAATTTTTGTCAGCCCCACCAGAGAGCAACCTTTCTGCATTTATACTCATTGTCTCACCTCCACATATATTCGTGACTTGACATGTAAGCAGACTGCACTCTTGTAGTTTTCTTGACCTCAAGAAATTCTTCAAACTGGGCTGGGAAGGTGGCTCAGTGGTAGAGCGCTTGCCTTGCATGCCTGAGGCCCTGGGTTCGATTCCTCAGCACCACATAAGCAAAAAGAAAAAAAAAGCCGGAAGTGGCACTGTGGCTCAAGTGGTAGAGCGCTAGCCTTGAGCTGAAGAGCTGAGGGACAGCGTCCAGGCCCAGAGTTCAGATCCCCATGACCAGACCCCCCCCCCCAAAAAAAAAGGCAATTCTTCAAACTCCACAAAAATGTCTATACATTTCTATATTATAGTTAGCTAATCTTGAAAAGTCAAAGTGATGTTTCACTGGAGAAGGCTCTAGGGTTTGGGATGCGGAGTGGAGTTTGACCTTTGACTGTGAAGGTGAGCATTTTCTCCTTTCCTCACCTTGCATTGTGTAAGTCCAAAGCTCTTGGAAACAGCACTTTCACTGGGGTGAAAGAACTTCAGGAAATGGACTTTGGTTCAAGACCTGCCTTGACACTGTCTCAGAAGAGCTGAATGTTGACTTTCTATAGGTGTAATTTAGGACAAAATCAAGCCCTGGCACCAGGCTAAGATTAGGGAGCTTGAAGATTTCCCAGGCTGTTTCATTGGGGTTACAGAACACCCTTGGGTCAATGGACTCTGACCATTGACACAGAGGATTAATAAAAGATATCCACAAGCTGGGCGCTGGTGGCTCACGCCTGTAATCCTAGCTACTCAGGAGGCTGAGATCTGAGGATCGCGGTTCAAAGCCAGCCCGGGCAGGAGAGACCGTGAGACTCCTATCTCCAATAAACCACCAGAAAACCGGAAGTGGCGCTGTAGCTCAAGTGGTAGAGCGCTCGCCCTGAGCTGAAGAGCTAAAGGACAGCGCCCAGGCCCAGAGTTCAAGCCCCACGACCAACAAAAAAAAAAAAAAAAAAAGATATCCACAAGCATATGCATAGGTATTTAAGGCCTCTACACGTTACTGAGCCAGTGCTGCAGAAGCTGGCAACAAAAGCAAAATAGAATCTAAGTAAATATTTTTGCTTTTTTGCTTGTTTGTTGTAGTCGGTTGTAGGGCTTGAGCTCTGGGCCTGCCTGGGCACTGTCCCTGAGCTCTTCAGCTCAAGGCTAGCACTCTATCACTTGAGCCACAGGGTCACTTCTGGCTTTTCCTGTGTATGTGATACTGAGGAATCAAACCCAGGGCTTCAGGGGCTGGGAAGGTGGCTCAGTGGTAGAGCGCTTGCCTTGCAAACCTGAGGCCCTGGGTTCGATTCCTCAGCACCACATAAGCAAAAAGAAAAAAAAAAGCCGGAAGTGGTGCTGTGGCTCAAGTGGTAGAGCGCTAGCCTTGAGCTGAAGAGCTGAGGGACAGTGCTCAGGCCCAGAGTTCAGGCCCCATGACCGGACCAAAAAAAAAAAAAAAAACCCAGGGCTTCATGCATGCTAAACAAGCACTCTACCACTAGGCCACATACATTCCCAGCCCCATTTTTGCTTTAAAAAAAGTTTTATTTTTATTTATTTTTTATTATTACTCAAAAGGTGATTAGTTACATAAGTAACTAATGCCTCAAAAGAGGCATTAGTTACATAAGTCAGGTAATAAATGCATTTCTTTTTGGACAATGTCACCCCTTCCCTCACTCTCTTCCAGTATTTCCCTCCTGTCCCCACCCACAAGTTGTATAGTTCTATTTTTGGTTTTTTTGTGTGTGCCAGTCCTAGGACTTGAGCTCAGGCCTGGGCCTGTCCTCCCTGAACTCTGTGTGTGTGTGTGTGTGTGTGTGTGTGTGTGTGTGTGTGTGTGTGTCTGTGTGTCTGTGTGTGTCTGTGTGTGTTGTGCTGGTCCTAGGGCTTGAACTCAGAGCTTAGACATTGTCCCTGACCTGGGCCTGTCCTCTCTGAACTGTGTGTGTGTGTGTGTGTGTGTGTGTTGTGCTGGTCCTAGGACTTGAACTCAGAGCTTAGACACTGTCCCTGAGCTTCTTTTGCTCAAGGCTAGTGCTCTACCACTTGAGCCACATCTCCATTTCCAGCTGTAGTTTATTGAATGTAGTCTCACAGACTTTCGTATCTGGCCTGGCTTTGAACCACAATCCTTATATCCTAGGATTACAGGTACCTGGCTATGTTTTCTTTTTTGTTTTTTCTTTCTTTTTTTTGGTGCCAGTCCCTGGGTTTGAACTCCAAGCCTGAGCACTGTCTCTCAGCTTTTTGCTCAAGGCTACCACTTGAGCCACAACTTTACTTCTGGCATTTTGGGTGATTAATTAGAGATAGGTAAGTCTCACAGACTTGAAGCTAACAGCTTCAAACCGTGATCATCAGATCTCAGCCTCCTGAGTAGTTAGGATTACAGGCACGAGCCACCAGCACCCAGCTAGTTTTTGCTTTTTATAACTAAGATAGCCAGATAGTTCAAATGACAAAGTACCTGCCTACTAAGAGCAATGCCCTGAGTAAGGGAAAAAAAAAATCTGGGAGAGCCATTTAAAACTGAAAACTTTCTTTGTTGGCCTCTGCAGTAACTTTCCTGTCTACCCTTCATCCTGGGGGGGGGGGGGGGGTCAAGTTATAATTTGCTTGTCTGCAGCCCTGCTGGACTATAAAATCTGAATGTGGGCCACCATCTTGTCATCACAGAACCCATGCCTGACATTTAGAGACAGAGATTGGCACAGGGCTATAGGCCCCTCCTTTCTGTGGCAGAGTCTTTGCCCAGTTTCAATCCCCAGCTCCCTCTCTAAATTAAGTAGGGTCAGATTCAGATATTGAGGTCTAGAAGTACAGGCCAGTTTTTAGAATACATACTTTTTCTTTATATGATACTGGTCTGGAAAAGTCTTCCAGTTTAGAAATTATTTTCTAAATTCATGTAGTCAATTTTGTAGTCACTGAGGCAAGCTGACACTAATGGTGCAAAACACTGTGTAAAGGTACTATTGGGAGCAATCAGTGTGCGTACAAAATAAAAGTATTTCTAGTTAATGATCATCTGTGTATCATATATATCTATACATGTATTCATTTGTGATGTAACTAGAAGAGTCAAGGGAAAGAAAAACCTACTCCCTGATCACCAATCCCACAATATATCACATCACTCTTATGTAAAAATCCTTTATTACTGGGGAATAGAGAGACATTGTATTTTTAATGTAGAACCCTATGGAAACTATAGCAGTCTGTAGAATTGACAGCCAGTGCACCTGGGTTTTAGGAGATCCACCATGCAGTGTCTATGCCAGTTCAGGGAGAAGGGTAGGGAAGGAGTCAGAACATAACAATGTTGCAAGCACGGGGAAACAGGAGAGCGTGCACTTGGGATCCGGACAGGGGACAGTCTCTTCATGACCAGGGGTCCAGAAGCGGAGTGCTGAAGACAAAACACACACAAAAAATATCACATCTTTGTCCTATAAACCCTCGTTTCCTACACCCTCTAGGGAAGCACAGGAGCCAGGAAGGGCACTCGTGAGCAAAGAAGGAATAAGGATATCTTCACCCTCAGTCATTTCTGCGGCCTTCGGGCTTGAGGGCTGTTATTCTAACAGCAGGTGCTTCCCATTTCCCACCGCGATGTGTACCATGATGAATACCTGTGGCATGCTCCACAGGACCCACACAGAAAAGCATAGTGACCCAGTTCATATCCACCACCCCAGGATCTCACTACGTGTGTGTGCGCGTGTGTGCGCGCGCTGCGCGCACACACACACACACACACACACACACACACAGAGCCATCCAGGTCACCCTAGTTCTAAATGCCATCTCTGCCTTATCTGACCCGTTTTTTTCTCAGAACCCTCTCCCCCCCCCCCCCAGGAAGGACAGCCCCAGGATTCCTTCTATTTTCAACAGTTTCACATGAATGAAACAAGATGAGACAATGATCTGTTTTCATCTATCTCCTCTGATCTTCTTTAAATGCTAGCCCTTGGGGACCTTATGTCCCAATCCTGCCTGGCACCACAAACAGGTTGAGAATTCTCCATAGTGGTGATATTGTAGAGGCTGCAATTATGGGCTGGTCCCTCTGAAAGAGCTTGGATTCACCAGCAAACATTAAAAGTAGACTTCCACAATGCACTTGTTTTTGCCATTTGTATAAAATACTATGGCAAAATTGCACTGTAATTATCTTTATGGCTGGTGTACAACGCTGGAGGAGAGTATGCCATCCAGATATAACTGCTCATATAATTATCTGGCCATCGGCAGGACTGAAATAACCATCTAATGAGAGCAAAATGATACAGTAAGTACCATATAATCAGCGAGTTACAGTTATTACAGACCTCTGTGCTCTCTCACCCAGCAGTGAATGAGAGGAGCCAGAGCCTGTGCCTGGTCCCAAGGAGTCATCATATACAAGCAGAATCAAAAGCTAGTTCCTTGGGTCTCAGATTTGCCACCTTGAGGTCAGTGAGTGTGGCTTCTGGGGGCACAAGGAGAGAGTTGATGTTGTATGTGATTATTGAGGCTTCCTGGACTCTCCCTCCTTTTGTCATCCCCCCCCCCCCCCCACACACACTTTCTTTGGAAGTGAGTGAAAAGAAAACCATCCATTGAGCTGTCAACACCGTGTGTGTGTAGATGGTGTCAGGAAAAAGAGTCTGTGTTTTGACTAGCTCTTGCCTTGGGGGATTGTCACACTGATGGACAAGTGAAGAATATGTCAGCGCACTCAGGCCTGAGGCTCTCAGCAGACAGACCAGAGCCAACCAGGAGACACACTAGGACTTCCCCCCCCCCTCTCCACCTCCCGGGCTGGAAGAGCCATAATATAGCTGACTCACAGCACTGTGCTTCAGGCATTGTTCTGAACACCTTCCCTAGGCTCCATCTTCAAAACCCAACCCTGCAAGATCTATCATCACCTTCATTTTTCAAATGAAGACACTGAGGCCAAGGAGACACAGCTGGAGACTGGCAGATCCAGGATTCAAAGTTAAGCTTGAATCCATTACACCACACAGATAGACTAAGATGCAGCTTCCAGCTAGTCCTGTTAAGCTTCTATCTCTTCCTCAATCACTCTGCTCTGGCTGAATTCTGTGCTGATAACACAGGATGTTAGGCAGAAAGGTTCCACCTGTCCAGAAAGCAAATGCTATACCTATGGACAGGATGTGGTACCTGTAGTAATTGGGTGATAATTTCTCCATCCTTAGCCCAGGTCACAAGAGAACAAGGTCCAAACAACAGAAGCTACCCTCTAGCAAAGCCCTATGGAAAGTTTTTCTTTTTTTGGGGGGGGGTGGCGTCCGGTCATAGAACCTGAACTCTGGGCCTGGGCGCTGTCCCTTAGCTCTTCAGCTCAAGGCTAGCGCTCTACCACTTGAGCCAAAGTGCCACTTCCAGCATTTTTCTTTTTGCTTATGTGGTGCTGAGGAATCAAACCCAGGGCCTCATGCATGCAAGACAAGCTCTCTACCACTGAGCCACCTTCCCAGCCCCTGGAAAGTTTTTCTTTCCCTATTTTCCACCATTCACCTTTGCTGAATAATCAATGGGAGTCCATTACAAAGGAGAGAGAGAAAGAGAGAGGGTGGGGGCAGACAAGAGGGTGGGACAAGAGGGTGGGTATCTATGCATGCACACATGCCTGTCTCTGGGTATCACTGTGCTGGCACTGAGAACATGCACATCTGATAATTGCCCCCTCTCCCCCCCCCCCCCCCGCCATCTCATCCCAATACATAGTCCCCTCTCCTCTCCTCAGCCAAGGACCTTACCTCATTCTGCACTGGGAGGATACTTAAGAGTACCAAAGCTGGGGATATTCTCTTCATTCACCTTGGTAGGAGTGTCTGGGATGAAATAAACAACAGTTGGGAGGATTCTTCTGAATGGGAACTAAAATCTGCCTCAATAGTGAAGGGCTAGTGATGAGAGGCAGAGCTAGAAGACAGAGCTGGAGGAAGCACAGCCTCCTTATTCCTCTCTCGTCTGTAGCAGGGCTATTTTAGAAAGTTGCCCTACTCTGAGTTCCAGGAGGACTCAACTGTAAGCCCAAGCTGCTTGGGAAGAAGAGGCCAAGAAGCATTTGTTAAAACCACCAGCAGCCTAAGACTTTCCATTGTACCCCCCTCCACCCCTACCTGGTTGGCTGTTCCTCTTGCCCATAAGTCCCACAAAGAAATCATGCATGTCACCTGCAGAAAAAGGTCAACACTGTCAACAGGAGAGGTGATGCTTTCCACATACAGTGTTACAACTTCTGAGATGGTTTCTCCACTCTCTCTCTCTCTCTCTCTCTCTCTCTCTCTCTCTCTCTCTCTGTGTCTGTCTTTCTCTCTCCTTCCCTCTCCCCCCCCCCCCCCCCATAAGATCTTCCTATGTAGCCCTGGGAACTGGGAACTTATGATTCTCCTGCTGTGGGAACTATAGTGTACACCACCATGCCTATCTAGTCTTCGTATCTTGCCCCAGCAAGATACAAAGATAACCCACCATTATTAGGCATGTACTCTTGTCCCATCCCGCCCCTTCCATTTCAAGAGTTCTCTACAGCAGGTGCCTTGGCTTTGAATCTCCAGCGCCATTGTAAATCTCTTGGTTTTCAGTGACTCACCAGTAGAGGAAATCTCCCATACCCCTCACACCTGCCTCCTTCCTGTGCCCTGGTGGCCTTTCCTACTCAGAAACACTGGCCAACCAGTTGCAGCTGGCATATTGTCTGTATCAGCTGAGATAGAGCCAGCCAAAATGGCCCATGGGCCCCATGCCCATGGAGCTCTGGGCAAGTGGTCAGCAAAGATAGGGAGGGAGAAGAAGCTACTCACGTTTCTGGGGAAGGGATGATTCCTTTGAATCTGGAAAAATAAAAAAAAATTGAGAAATGGATGGTGGGAAGTGATGATTTGATAATTCAAGGGCAGTTCAGATGACAAACCCTGATGGATTCACTAAGTCATTTCTGGTGTCCCCCTGCCCCCTGCCCGTGGAAGTCTCCCAGGCCTATCTCATCTGCAGACTCCTTCCCCTCATCCCTCTCCCCGGGGCCTGGCCCTACCCACGCTAGCCTTGCTCAGAACTTTCAGTAATTCCTCCAGAGAGACTGAGCGGCTGTCGTAGAGTCTCCGCAGCAGGGATGGAGGCAGCTGGTACAGATCTGAGTCCTTGCAGGGGAGAGGAACAGAGAGGTGAGCGGGGAAACTAACATCCCTCCCACTTGCTCTCTTCCCACATAAAACTCTCTTCTGAAGCCCCCACAGCTGCATCCAAGATTTCCTCGGTCTGCTCTACAAGTGGATACTCAAAGTGTGGTTTTGTGGACCAGCACTGCAGGGAGCTTGTTAGAAATACAGATTCTACCCAAGAACCTGCATTTGAACCCCATTCACAGTTAATTCACTTGTACAGTATGGTTTGAGGGGGTGGGGAGGCAGGCTGGCTGACCATCCTGATTGCCAAACTGTAAAGACCTCCAGAAATCCAGAATTTTCTTAAACTGGCACAGTTATTGCCTATCTCACAAGCTCAAGGGCGATTGTTCCCTAGGGCCCCATCCAGCTTCTGTCATCTCTCTGTGACAAGGGCCATAGGTTCTTTTCTCCCTGGCATATCATGAACCAATATGCTACCTATGGATGAGTCATGAATTTCCCCAAAGCAAGGAAGGCCTCGTCAGAAAGAGCAAGTATCCTCTAGTCTGTACGCTGTGATGGAATCTCAGACAGGATTAAGTCCCAGGGTTGGATGACAGCAGGCAGCCAGGGCAACCTGCAAACCTGAGGCTCCCCTCCCCCTCCTCTGTGCCATGTTGTGCATGGTTCTCCTCTGCCCCTCCCCTTTCTTTCTCCCCACTATGTCCCTTTGCCTTAGTTTTTACTCTTTCACCCACACACCCTTCCTGCCCTCGATCTAGAATTTCTTTCAAGAAAGATACATGCTCAATATAACATAAACTCTCCCACAATCAGCACCCCAAATTCTGCAGCTATGCAACAGGGGGCTCGGCATTGTCCTCATGATTTTTTTTTTCCCTAGAAACTTGTGGCCACAGCAGGGTGGTAGATAGGGGCCACGTACACCTAAATTAATGCTGTAGAAAGACAATGTTGGTGATTATGTTGGAGAATCTCACCTGGAATTTTAAGAGTGCCTCTTTCCAGAGCTCAGGGGGTCCGTGAGCTGCTGTGCATGCACAAACATGCATTTACCCAAAATGTACCATACACACCGACCCAATTCCTAGGCACCCAGGCATCCTACCCTCTTCCTGCATGGATTTTCCTTGTCCTCACAGGAAACAGGTCTCTCTTTCAGTGACCACAACCTGACAGAGGGGCCATCTCATTGTTCAAGGTCCTGTAGCAGATTTGTCTCAGATGTTCAGACATCTTGGGCTGAAATTGAATGGCTCCACACACAAGGTCCAGCCTGTATTTGGCACACCCTAGGCCTTTCTGGATGGGTACTGGTCACTTGGATCTGGTGCAACTGCTGTCACCTGCAAGACTGCCCTGATGATCACACACACACACACACACACACACACATACACACACACACATACACACAGCCAACCACACAGTTTCCTGGCAGCCACTCTTCCCAAATTGTTCCAATACTCTGCCTACCTCCTGTAATGAGATGCTAAACAGATTGGAAGTGGAGAAGCAGTCAGACTTCACACACTGAATTTGTAATAAGTCCCACCTGTAATCATCTTAAAAGCATTTGTACCAATGTAATTGCTGTCATCTCAAAACCCTGAAAAGACTTCCTTCCTGCACTCCTCCTGCACACACCATGACAATTCCTATTCTTTTTCTTAGAGGGACTTTGAAAAGCAGGGCTCAACCTGACTTTTTTCTTGTTCTTTTTCCTTTTCGTTTTGCCATTCTGAGTAAACAAGGCTGGGGGTCAGGTAAGAGAGAGAAGAGAAGAAGAATAAGGACTGAAAGTCATAGATACACCTAAAGTTATAGACAGTGGGTACGCAGATGATAAAATTTGCATCTTGAAAAGAAAAGAACCCATATAACTGATAGGTGAAATAACATGCAAATGACCACTTGGGAGAGAAAATTTTTACTGTGTGTTTTTATTATCCAGGGAGTAGAGAGCACTCCCCCGCCCCTGCCCACCAAGGGACAGAACCTGACTGTAGAAAACCTCAGACCACCCTACCTTACCCCTTCACAGCACCATCCAATAACCAAATCACCCAACAATCAACCACCCCAACAACATATGTAGGACATCTTTTATGTACAAAGACACACAGAGAGCCAGAGATAGTTCAGACATACCCTGGAGAGGATGGAAAGGTGAGAAGACCAGAGAGGAAGAGACATCGAAAGGAAGATGAAATGCCCTGGTTAGACCACCTACCCAACCTCATCCACCCTCCTCTTCCCCACAGTTGTCCAAACAGGCAGAATCCAGGTCCCTGTGATGTTCCAGGACTCTGCCAGTGGGTGCCTTACCTTGCTGTGACTCCCACTGGGTACCACCTGCTCCTGTGATTCCTCGCAGACAGCTCCAAAGCTTGGAGCCAGGCTGAGAGCCAGGATGGCTGCGAACAGCAAGGTAGTCCTCATGTTTCCTGGGAAGGCAAAGGCCAGGGAGATGGGGAAGATACAACGTGGTGGAAGCATAGACCCTCCTAATCAGCAGCCAGGTTCCACCTTGCTTTTCTAGCCTTAAACTCTCCTAGGCAAGTCCTATTCTACGGAGGATGGAAGGGATCTCTGAGGAAAGGGGTCCATTCTTGGAGCTCAATTTCCCTTCTTTCCCATTAGATAGATAGATCCCAGGATATTCCCCCCCCCCCCCCCCCCCGCCCCGGCAATGAGCAATGGTGCCTGGGCCTGTAGCTCATAAGGAAGATGACAGATTTATAACACAGGCACTCGCTCTTTAGTTGCCTTGAGGAGGGGTCCTGGATGCTGCTTTCCAGAACTAAATAACCCCAAGACTTAAGGAAAACTTTCTGGTGAGGAAAAAATCAGTCTGCAGCTACAGACTCCAAACACTCACCCAGTAAGCTGCTTGCCTACCAAGGGCTATATCTCCTCTGTTCTTCTGAACGGGGACCCCTGACCCCTGGTGCCAGCTTCTGTCCATCAAGCATTGTCCCTCACCCCCTGAGCCTACCTGTGGAGCTGCTCTGAGCTTGGCCTGGCAGGATCCGGGAGCTGCCTGGGAGCACTCCCCACTCTCCACGCGCTGAAGCTGCTGTGATGAGAGAGACCGAGTGGAGGGTATGTGGAAGGTGGCAGAAACTCCGTCCCAGCTCCCTGATAAAGGCTCTGGGAGGGTATGGGGAGCTAAGGGGAGGGGCTGAGAATCACCAATCCCAAGGTGGCTGGAGGGAAGGAGGGGGAGACTGAGTTGGGGGAATGGGAAGGCTGCAGCTATGCACCTAGACTCATAGGCACGTGCGCACTCTCTCTCTCTCTCTCTCTCTTTCTCTCTCTCTCTCTTTCTCTCTCTCTCTCTCCAGACCCAGCAGTGCACTAGAGTCGTTCAACAGCCTACTTTCCAAAGGTATGTAAGGCAGGCACTCTAGGGTATGTTATTGTGTATGGTATGTCACAAAATTACCATACAGGTCTAGATCAATAGGTGTGTCCTCTGGGCCTTTCCTTCCATGTTCACTCATCAGCTCCCCACCCTTTTAACCTTTAGGCTTGGCCGGCAACCAGGCTGAGATCTAATGACCATAGTTTGAAGCCACACACACACACACACACACACACACACACACACACACACACACACACACACCAATCCTTCCACTCATCCCCCCCCAAGTCTGAGAGACTCTTATCTTCAATTAACTATCGAAAAGCTGGAAGTGGAAGCATGACTCAAGTGGTAGAGCACTAGCCTTGAGCAAAAATGCTCACAGACAGCATCCAGGCACTGAATTCAAGCTCAGGCAGGTGCCTCTTTGCCACTGCCAGTCCTGGCTAAGGTTCTCCTGCCAAAAAAGAGGATTGTAGGTGAGGGCTGAGATGTAGCTCAGTGGCAAAGCATTTGCCTAGCAAGAGCAACATCCTGTGTTTGATCTCATTCCCTCCCAAAAGAAACAAACAAACAAACAAACAAAACAGTATAAAAAAACAAGAGCCCAGCACCACTGGCTTATGCCTGTAATCCTTTACTCAGGAGGCTAAGATCTGAAGATTGTGGTTCAAAGTCCGCCCGGGCAGGAAAAGTTTGTGAGACTCTTATCTCTAATGAACCACCAGAAAACTGGAAGTGGCACTATGGCTCAAGTGGTAGAGCGCTAGCCTTGAGCTGAAGAGCTGAGGGACAGCGTTCAGGCCCAGAGTTCAAGCCCCACGACCTACCAAAAAGAAAAAACAGGGGCTGGGAAGGTGGCTCAGTGGTAGAGTGCTTGTCTTGCATGCATGAGGCCCTGGGTTCAATGCCTCAGCCCCACATAAGCAAAAAAAAAAAGCTGGAAGTGCAGCTGTGGCTCAAGTGGTAGAGTGCTAGCCTTGAGCTGAAGAGCTGAGGGACAGTGCCCAGGCTCAGAGTTCAGGCCCCACAACCGGACCCAAAAACAAACAAAAAACAAACAAAAAACAAAAACAGGCACAGGCCTGTAATCCTAGCTATTCAAGAAATTGAGATCTGAGGATCCTGGTTTGAAGCCATCTTGGGCAGGAAACTCTCTGAGACTTTTATCTCCAGTAAACTACTCAGAAAAAGCTTGGAGTGTGTAGCTCAAGCGGTAGAATGCTAGCTTTGAGCAAAAAGAATTTCAGGGACAATGTCTAGGCCTGGAGTTCAAGCTCCAGGACTGGTATGGAAACAACAACAACAACAACAACAACAAAACCAAAAAGACAAAAAACAAACAAGGATTGCATATGGATTCTCTTCTATGGAGCTTCGTTATTTATTTATTTTTATTTATTGTGAAAATACTGTACAGAGGGGTTACATACAATTACATGGGCAAGAGAGTGAGTACATTTCTTATCAAGCATTGTAGCCTCCTCCTTTGTTTCCCCTTCCCATCCCTTCCCATCTTCCCCCGACCCCCCACCCAATCCTCCCTGTCCCCTCCTCGCCCCCCCACCAAAGTTGTAAAGTTCGTTTTCGCCATAACAACCTGTACATCTCATTGTTGCAATGGGTCCACCTGTATCCCTATTTAAACAATTTGTTTTTCCCCTTCCCCTCCACAATGCTTTACCATTCTTATCTTCACATCCAGCGTCAGTGCTTCTCCACTGCTGAGAGCAGAAAACTCAGTCAGTTCCCCTCCTCCCCACCGGTGCTAAGCCCTCTCCCCTAGACCTGCATCCTGCCGTTCTCCTTCCTGACCTTGGATCAGCCTGACCCAGTTGCATCCTTCTAGAGCTCTACCTTCCGTTCCTCCTCTCTGAGGAGGATCACACAGGATGGCTGAGCTGTTCTCCATCCCTCCCCTTCAGCATTGATTTCTGAAATGCTTCCCTTTTCTTTCTGTCTGAGAAAGAGCCCCAGAGGCAAAACAGTGGCAAGATCAGACACCCAGAGAGAGGTGACAGACAGATAGACAGACAGGATGCTGAAGAGATAGGGGAGGTAGAAAGCAAAAACCAGCTTGTTAGGCCGGGCACTGGTGGCTCACACCTGTAATCTTAGCTACTCAGGAGGCTGAGATCTGAGGATCACGGTTCAAAGCCAGCCTGGGCAGGAAAGTCTCTGAGACTCTTATCTTCAACTAACCACCAGAAAACTGGAAGTGGCTCTGTGGCTCAAGTGGTGGAGTACTTACCTTTAGCTGAAGAGCACAGGGACAGCGCCCAGGCCCAGAGTTCAAGCCCCATGACTGACAAAAAAGAAAAGGAAAGTAAAGAAAACCAGCTTGTTCTTTTGAGGGGTTCCCCCAGTGGGGCTGAGCTTGGGTTTGATGTTCAGAAGATACCCTTTCATCGAGGGATCTGTTTGACTTTTGTATTTCCAACATGTACATAGGAAAATACCTTTTTAAAAAAATTTTTATGAGGACTGAAGCCTAGGAGATTCAGTCACTCACTCCAGTACACATAGTTTCCAATCCGTGATGAAGAGCCAGAAATTCAGGTTCACCTCATCTCAAATCTCCCATTCCTTTTACTGCTTGTTGTGTGGGCTGACCTGAGACAGAACAGTTAGCACTCCCTGAGGGAGAAGATGGCCCAGCTGAGACGGTAGGTTTGGGACCCTCCATTCTTGGAATGAAGACATCCCCTTATTTGCTACAGACACTGCTCAGCAGGGCTTTCCTCATCAACCTATTTAAAATTACCACCCCAAGCCAGGCACTGGTGGCTTATGCCTATAATCCTAGCCACTCAGGAGGCTGAGATCTGAGGATCATGGTTTGAAGTCAGCCCAGACAGGAAAGCCTGTGAGACTCTGATCTTCAATTAACTACCAAAAATAAAAGTAAAAAATAAATAAAGCTTCAAGGTGAGCTGTGGCTCACGTGATAGAGTGCTAGCCTTTAGCAAAAAAGCTCAGAGACAACACCCAGGTCCTGACTTCAAGCCCAAGGACCAGCACCAAAAAATTTTAAAAACAAACAAACAAACAAAAAAAACCATCCCAATACTCTATATCCCCTCCAGGTTTTCTCCTGCATGCATTCATTATTATAGCATGAGGGTATTTTACTTATTGTCTCTTTACCAAACATCCCAGCCCCACCAGGAATATAGGAGCCACAAGGGTAAAAATTATCTGCTGTTAATATCCCTTATCTTATAGTATTTGGCATATAATATATGTTCAATAGAAATATTTGTAAAATGAAAAGAGAAGCCAGAGCTTCTCTGTTTTATCTTAGCCTCAAACATGGACCCTCTCAAGCGCTGCTAGGGTCCTAAAACACCTTCTTCCCATGCCAGCCACCCTGGGACTTGGGCCATATTCATAGAAGTTGCCCTAACTGCACAGGGCCCTTGGTCACCCCAGAGTGAGGGCAGCAGCTGGGTATGAAGGCCTCTTTATTATATGAGAGGCTAATGAGGCCTCATTAAAAGCTTCTCATTACCCAGCTAATTGCAGGACTGTGTGGGCAAAGAACATGGGCGAGGACCCAAGACTGGGAGCATTTGGTGGTATGAGGAATAGAAATCCACCCAAATGACCTGACAGGTTCATTCTTTTGAGAAGCCCAGGTGCGGTTCTTAATGGCATTTAGCTATATTCTTCGTCTTCCTTCTCCTCTCTCCTCCTCCTACTGATCTGGAAATGGAAGTCTAAGTGAGGCAGGCAGAGGGAGTTAGGAATGCAGGAGGTATGAGACCACTGTGCATCAACCACGCCCACCCCACCCCCACCCCCACCTATCCATCCCTGCTTCCAAGCCTTGACACCAGGGAAGCAGGGCTTCAGCAAAGGCTCTCCATGAATAATGTCCTTTGATGATCTGGCAGCTCACAGAGGATGGCAGGAGTCAAGGCTCTGGAGAGCAAAGGGATGGCCAGAAGTGCTTGCCTCTTGATCTCTGGGATTAGCAAAGACTTGAAAGAGCTGATGCTAACCTAAGCAGGAGAGGTGATCTAGGCGGAGGCCTTGAAGAGTTGAGCAGGCAGCTTCTTTTTGCCCACAAATCATATGCAAATAACACGTAAAGTGCCATTGCAGCTATAGAAGCATTTAAGGTGTTTCTTTCTTTGAGCATCCATGCTATACTTGAGCCACATCCCAGATGCTAAGAGGAGAAGGTACTTGGAATCTAGAGACCCTCGCAGCTCCCCTCATGGCCTCTTGAGTGATGCCAGAAAAGTGTTTTTAGTTGCTGAGAGAGATAGGTTAGGCAGCTCTTCTCTAGGGGCTATTGGTGAAGGCTGACCCAGCTCCTGCTGTGTACACAAGATGACCTGCACACATCCATCGCATGTTTGACTTGTGGACCCTCTCAATACCCTGGAGAGTTTTGGAGGTGAGGGCAAGCCATAAATGACACTGGGTAGAGAGATGCCAGTGATGAATAAAGGAGGACAGTTTCTGGATCCAGCCAGGTCCTGTAACCAAGAGACTGCTGAGAACAACTCACAGTACAGGAAATGGGGAGAGTCCCTCAGAGCCTGGGGAAGAGATCAACTGAGGCAGGAGGACCACACCAAAGCTAGATTAGTCTGTGAGGTGCCAGGAATGGCTCCTTCTGGAGGCTGAGGGGCCCAGGGCAGCCTGCACCCCCCTCAAAGCCTGAAGAGAAGAGCCAGTGGCAGAACTCCCTCCTTCCTTTCTCATGGTGAGAAAGCTAATTTTAGCCCTGTTATGTGCAGGGAAACTGAGCCCTATAGGCTTCAGGCTATTAGACTCCAGAAAGAAAAAAAAAAGGCAATCAGGAAAAAGAAGGTAGAGATGGAAGGGTAAAGGAGGCAAGAAGCCCCTCCTGCCCGTAGTCAAGCAGGAATACATCCACATGGCCAAGGTAGGGAGGCCGGAGACTTGGTCCTCTCCCCACTCCCACCCCTACCCTGGGAGCTGGCAATGCCCTCAGCCCTGGAAAAAGAAACGCAGGATAGGGAGCAGCAGCTGCATTTTCTCCTGAAATTGCTTCTGAAAATGACCAGACACTTCAGTAGGAAAGTGACGACAATTTGGGCCCTGGGAGCAGGAGATGAGGCAGAGAGCGGGGGCGATTGGGCTCAGGTCACCACCCGCCTCTTAGCCAGACAGGATCTTCATGGCCTGATTCTGAGAAGCTGAGGATGGGGAAGTTGTCAGGAAGGAGGCTAGCCAGAATCTGAGCGACTCTTCCTCTAGATGGCCCCCCTCACAACAGGTTCTAGTCCCTCGCCCACCTACGAAGAGCTCATGACTGGGTCCCATCTCAGCTCCGAGCAGGGTATGCTGAAGCAGGGGGCTTGAGCTCAGAGAATGAGATTAATCTGCAGGCAGGAGGCAAGTTTAATCAGGTCTCCCAGCCAGCATGATTACCTGGGGCCGTGAGCTGCCTGCCGATAGAACCTGGAAGCGAGGTGAGGGAGACCCCAGCCTTAAGACACAGCGGAGCTCAGCGCTCAGCAGAGGAGGCAGGGAAGAAGCGGACTTCCAGAACTGGTAACAATGGCAGCCCTTTGTAAGCCCTCACAGACAGCTGATCTAAATTTCACTGCGGATGTAGAAGCAGTGTGTTCCCTCACGAAGTAGAGAGAGCGATGGGGAGACAAGGCAGTGTCTATGGGGAAATCGCTCTGGAGGAGAGTGAAAAAAATTATTACATATTAATATTAATCAGAGCCCACACAAATGGGGGACAATAAGATGGTGTGAGATAGTTGGAGACTGAGAAACAAAATGACAGTGACAGAAGACAGGGGTTGAGTCACGGGGAATGCCAGAGCCTGGGTGGAGGAGTCTGTTGCCTGCCACCAGCTACAGGCCTCAGGTGGGGAATTGTGATTAGCCAGATAACTGTTGGCAGCAGCTGAGCATCTCAGGTACATGGAAAGCCAGGGAATGCTCAGGAGGCAGGTGTGATGCAGCCCACTGCTGAGTGGAGGGGAGATGGAGCTCCTGGGTACAGGGGACCCTACACTCCCCAGCTCACCTCAGCTTGCATGCATGAGCCCTCCAGTCTTGGGCCTCTTTTCAGGCTAAATCTTCAAAGAATCCCAGTCTCCACCATTGCAGGGATCCTTACTTCTTCCCTCCAGGGACACACTTAATGAATCAGCCCATTGGCCACCTGCGACCTGAGCCCTATCCCCGACTCCCGCTCTCCTACCTTCCATCCTGGTCTCTCAAAACCCAGCTAGAGCTCAGCCGGTCAAGGAGCCCAGAGACAATTTCCTTTCTTTTCCCTTATTATCTGTACTAGCTGGCTCCCAGGAGCCTGAGGGACAGAAAAGGGCATGGAGAAGAAGGGTCTAAATGCAAGTGGGTTAGGAGACAGGGGAACAGGGACCCACCCACACTGACCAGACCTTTCTGAATGACATGATCTTTATTAGTAGACAAACAGACTGAGACCACTGCATTTGAAGAAGAGTTCTGGAAGGGTCAGGGAGAAACATGGCATTTTAAGTGTTCTCTTTATTTCACCTTACCATCAGAGGGGCTAGACATGAGATTTCCCTCCACCCCCACCCCAAAGGCAGGCAGAGGGGGTTCATGCTGGTCCGGGAGAAAGATGCTGTATCTCTGTGGGGCAGCAGCCAGCCCCTCACTGCACCGTGACCTCCAGGTGACTCCCCTTCTTCTTGCAAATTAGTTTGTTCTTCCCACCACCTACAGGGCCCTGGATAACCTTGACAGCCACGCTTTTGTCCTTGAACCTCACTGAAAACCTAGAGGGAGAACAAGTTGCAGAACTGAAGCTAACATCTGCATCCTCTCACTCCTATTCCAGAATTTCAACAATGGATCCCCATTCCTCCCTGAAACAAGCACATGGTACATTCTCCCACCCCACCCCCATCCTCCCACTCCCCACCCCTCCACCCCGTCAGATGACTCAAGGCCCCAGAGAACTTGGGTGGGGACCAAGAAACACCTCCAAGCCCTGCCCTGACACAGTATGCTTCACTTTCTGATCGCATGATTTCCCCGGTCACAATGACCATGAGCCCGGTCATCTGTCCCAATCTGTCCCTCACCACCAGCTCATGGCCTTACTTCTCAGTCACGGTGACAGAAAGCTGCCTCTGTGTGGCATCCAGAACAGCCTGGTACATTTTTGTCAGTAATTCAACCACATGGTCACTGATCAACAGGATGTCTCCCTTGGAGCCCACTGATGTTATCTTAGGAAGAAGGAAAACAGTAGGAAAGAGATTCATTTATTTTCTCCTTAGAAGCACCCAGAGTGACATCAAAGGCCCAGAGTAAGAGGTCTGGTCCCAGCTCTTTTAGTCTGCCCCACCCCTGGGATGCCCACCCCCTTCTCTGCACCCCATTCTGCTACCTCATTCAGATGCAAGCTGAAAAGCCCATCCTGGAGGCTGCTGACTGACACTTCAGCCACACTATCCAGCCCAATGATGGTTTGGGCCTGGAATTTCTTGGTGTCTGTGATAATCACATGCCCCTTGGTCAGAAGAAGAATTCGAGCAGAAGTCTACAAGAAAAGAGAATAGTGGGAAGAAGAAAGAATGAGGGACAGTTAGAGTTAATCCTTACTTATGTACCCTGTATATTGTACAGCACGCGAACACACACACACACACACACACACACACACACACACAGTGCTGCCCATCCAGGCCTGGAAACCCCTGTAGGGAGGGGTTAAGCTGTAATTCTTCACCTTGCCATTGCCACGGTTGACCTTCTTCACAGTCTCTGCCATCAGAACAGGCCCTTCATCCCTCCCTTGCAGCTTCTGCAGTTTGGGATTTCCCTGAAGCCCAACGTAGTCACCACGGAATGGAACTGGGACACTGAAGACACACAGGAGGTGTACAGTGGGGAACAAGGCCCTATTCCTCCTTTCCCAAGTGTTCCTCCTAGTACTCTGCCCCCTCCTGTTTCAGGGAGTCACAGGCATGGGCCAGGAGCAACACCATCAGTCTCACACAGGATGGACCCCCCCCCCCCACCTACTCAGTCAGACTCTGAGGAGGGGACACAGCATCTGGGGTTCACAATCCTGCCAGGCAACTTTCTGATGCAGGCACAAGCTTGAGAATGACCATTGGATGGAACTGGCTGTGTGGGTAGTAGTCTAGGGGCCTTTACCTCTGGGGATAGGAAGCCTTCTTCCCTTTGAACAGTTCACTGGCACAGAGCTTTTCCTTCAGTGTCTGCACCTGCTTTGGGGACAGCTGATCTCTGAACTTCTTGCACTGTGAAGAGCAAAGAACAGGAGTTAAGATCATGGTGGAAGAGGGAAAGGTTGAGGAGGGAAATAAAGATAGGAACTAGAGGACACAAGGGGAACAGAGAGACAGTAATGCAGTAGATACTTCAGGAGAGGGCAGGGACCAGCTGGAGGATGAGTGAGTAGGACTGAGAGCACTGAGAGGTGTGGGGGATGAATGGAAACTAGCAAATGCAGGTACCCTGAGGGCATATGCCCAGCCTACAGAGGGGCTCCACAAGTATTTCCTAGATGTGTAAGAACACTGTGAGTAACATATGTCAGGCACAAAAAGACAAATATTGTACAATTTCCACTTATTGTAGCTGATATCTACATTGGTCAAATACATAGACACAGAAAATAGATTTGTGGTTAGGTGGGGGTATGGACAGTCATGGCAGAGTAGTACATGGGTGTGCATTGCAGTTTGGAGGGGGAAGTAAAAAAAGTACAGAGATGGATGGTGGTGATGATCATGCAACAATCTGAATGTACTAAATAACACTAACTGCACACTTAAAAATGGTTGATGGGGGGCTGGGAAGGTGGCTCAGTGGTAGAGTGCTTGCCTTGCATGCATGAGGCCCTGGGTTCGATCCCTCAGTACCACATAAACAAAAAAAAAAAAAAGCCGGAAGTGGCGCTGTGGCTCAAGTGGTAGAGTGCTAGCTTTGAGCTGAAGAGCTGAGGGACAGCGCCCAGGCCCAGAGTTCAGGCCCCACAACGGGACCCCCCAAAAAAATGGTTGATGATAAATATTATAGTTTATTACAGTAAAAGATAAAAGTGGGGAGAATAGAAGGAGGAGGGAAATGAGAGGGAGGTGGAAAACCAGAAGGGAGGGGAGAGGTGCTAGGTCTCACCTTCCACTGGCGGAAGATCTGCTGCAGCTCCCGATTAGCTGTGTTAAAGCAACTGTAAGGGGCAGCTGGCCACCTGTTGTCCAAGACATTGGTGGATGGCAAATTGTTCCTCAGGCCAAGCAGGAATTTCTGTGCCTAGGTTGGAAGCAGGGGATTCGAGGGGGAATGATAAGAGCCATTTCCTGGCAGGCAGACTCATGCCCAGATCCTGCCACTGACAACAGGGAAGGCCACCCCTGGTGAGAAAGAAGCCAGAGCAGAGCTGGAGGGAGGAAAGGGAGTCTTCTCTGGCATTCTATCAATGGGCAGAATAGGTCTGAGGCTGGGAGGTAAGAGCGGGAATGGGAGAGCATTATCTCCAACCAGAGGCCAGCCAAGCAGGTTGGTGAGGTGGAATGAGCCAATATAAAAGTAAGTTTCATGCCAGGCACTGGTGCTCATGCCTGTAATCCTAGCTACTCAGGAGGCTTAGATATGAGGATCGAGGTTCAAAGCCAGCCTGGGCAGGAAAGTCGTGAGACTCTTATCTCTGATTTACCACCAGAAAACCAGAAGTGGATCTGTGGCTCAAAGTAGTAGAGCAATTGCCTTGAACAAAATAGCTCAGGGACAGTGCCCAGGTCCTGAATTTAAGCCCCATGGTCGCTAATAAATAAATAAATATTAATCAAAGTAAGTTTCAACCAATTGTTCCTGAAGCTTCCTATTCTCTCAGCTCTCAAGTGCTTAGAGGTGCTAGGTACTGTTGGCTTGTTTACCAAATCCGCCCACTTCTTTGACCAGTGGAGCCAAACACTTCAGCCTGCTATTCAAAGTCCTCTACTTGGCTCCCAAGGTCAAGTCACAGGATTCCCTGAACTCCCAGTCATCAACCACACAGGCTCCGTGCCATGGCCTACACACAGCTCATACCCACTCATGCTGTGCTTAGCACAGCTCCACCAACCTAGACATTGCTCATCCTCACAGGAGCAGCTCAAAGCCTTCTCTGGATGCCCAGGTGAGTCAACAAATATTCCTAAGCTTCTCCCATAGTACTCTTTGTTCCCACTAGTGTGGAGTACAGGTCTTCCTGAGGGTTTTATTTTAGCTTGTTTTTTTTTTCTCCTTGCCTAGGATAATGAGTTTCCCTGACTCCTTTTAGTTGGTATAATCTTAAGCAGTGGATAAAAGCTCTGAGTCCCATACTTCATATTCCAGTTCTACTATTTACCAACTGTGGGACCTTTGGCAAGTTACTTAACCTATAAAATGGGGAAAGCAAAAGGCCTATGCCACAGGGTTGTTGAAAGCCTTATGAATTAAGCATGTGAAGTCAGATGCTAGTGACTCATGCTGAGATCTGAAGATTGTGGTTCAAAGCTAGCCTGGGCAGGAAAATCTTTAAGACTTTTTTTTTCCAGTAAACTACCAAAAAGCCAAAGTGGAGCTGTGGCTCAAGAGCTTTAGTCTTGAGCAGAAGAAGCTCAGGGCCAGTACCAGGCCCTGAGTTTAAACCCCAGGGCAGGTGAAAAAAAATGTTAAACATGAGAACAACTTAGCACATAGAAAGTGTTGAAAAGATACTGCCCTAGCCTCAGATATAGGCAAGGCTTGGCAAACTATGGACTAGTGAGAAGTACTGGAGGAAGAAATCTGTGCCCAGCCCCCTGCATGTTTCTATGGGGATCCTACGTTGATATTCAGCAGCTACTTGATAAAATCCAGGTGCTTGTCAGGAGACAAGCGCAAAATCAGATTAGAGGTCTCAGGTATGTAGCAAGAGAGCATGTATACTGCAATGGCAGACACAGTGGAGCCGGTGGGACAGGAGGCCAGGACAGGACGAGGTTTTGGAGGAAGGAACTTGCCTTGGGGAACCAAGGCGGAAGCAAAAACTGGGAAGCAATGAGGTCCCAGCTTCAGGCCTCCCATTCATTAAGTCAGCTGAAAGATCAAGCATTGCTGATGACAACCAAGGGTTCAAATGAAAGTGCCTCAAGATGCATTGTACTCAAAATGTTGAACTGAAACCCCTTTATACAACTATTTAAAGATAATTTTACATGTGCAATCCTAGCTACTTAGATCTGAGGATCACAATTCAAAGCCAGCTAGGACAGGAAAGTCCTTGACACCTCCATTAAGTGCACACACGCATGCGCACGCACACCACACACACACACACACACACACACACACACACACACACACACACACACACACACAGAGTGAAGCTGTGGCTTAAGTGGTAGAGTGTTAGCCTTGAGCAAGCCCCAGGACCATCACTAAATAAATAAACACTAAAATAAAAATTTAAGAATGAACACGTAGCCAGGTGCTGGTGTCTTACACCTATAATTCTAGCTACTCAGGAGGCTGAGATCTGAGGATCATGGTTGAAGCCAGCCTGGGCAGAAAAAGTCCCTGTGAGACTCTAACCTCCAATAAACTACTAAAAAAAAAAAAGCCTAAAGTGGCGCTGCAGCTTAAGTGGTAGAGTACTAGTCTTGAGCACAAAGAGGCTCAGGGACAGTGCCCAGGTCCTGAGTTCAAGCCCCAGGATCAGCAGAAAAAAAAAAAGAAGAACATTGACTCTTCATGGTGGTCCATATATGGTGGGTCCTATCAGCTGTCTGATGCCATCAGTGGGGGTTAGTTATAACTTACTGCAGTCCTTTGGCCAGAGCCCTGCTCCTCCCTCTGTTCCCTTCCCTTTCTTAAGGCCTCACTGATCTCTCCCCAGTGTATCTTGGGAAGCACCCTTACTGGCTGATAGGTATCTCCAGAAATCATTCTTCTCTAACTCTCTTTTCCTCCGCTAGAAGCTGCCCAGAGTTTGGATGTGTAGCCCAGGCTTAGCTTCTTCCTTCTCACTTTCAGTCCTCTAGAATTGGGGGAAGTCCTACCTGATTTATTTTCTCCCTTGGCCTGCTGTGGGTTCAGAGGGAATAGAGGGAAGATATGATTCCTCTAGACTCATCCCAAAGTGGATCTTGGAAGGTTAGACAGTTATCCCTCTGCCTATAGCTGTTAAATGCTCAGCCTCAAACTCTCCTCCAGCCTATTTGCCCATGGCCAAGATGGTGGGAGTGCTAAGACTCCTTCCTGCCTCAGGATGCCAGCCTGCAATGTCCACTCAAATTAAAATGCTCTCTTAGTCTGTGCTGGACCCCAAGGATTCCAGGGTCTGCTCCCCCAAAACTGCTGCTTCATCCCCTCTTTTCAGGTTTGGAGAAATTCTCAGAGGGAGTTTCAGGTCACCTCTTCCTTTCCCAAGCCTGTCCCAACCACCTCAACCTCTCCATTTTCCATCCTAACCCAAGTACTTACTATGCTCCTGTAGATGAAATTTGCCAAGGTGAGGGTAGCTCCTGACCGGAAATATCTTCGATAATTCTTACGAGCCTGGTAGGAACAAAAAGAAAAGACAGATTCTAGATGAGGTTCTGCCACTTTTTCAACCATACCTAAAACAGACTGGGAAGGAGGGCATAAAGTCAGACAAGATGCCAAAGGAGGGCAGCTACAGCACAGGCACACCCATGCACACGTATAAGTCTTCTCATCCCACACCCACACACAGGCCATCCTCAAGGAAGGGTGTTGGTAGGTCTTAGTCCTCTAGGCTTCCCCCCCCAGTAGCAAGCACAACCCACAAGGGGTCATATGTGGACAGGAAACTCCTCTGCACTCCTCATTACCTTCCATCCTCTCACAAAAGCTTGGATCAGCAATGCCGATGCCTTCATCTTCCCATAGTGTTTCTTTTGCTGTAGGAAAAGATTGGGCCTGATAGAAAAATCCACATCCCGAACCATTTCTCCCACTGCAATAAGAGTAAACAGAATGGGACTTTGACTGCACCTTGTTACCCCGAAACCAAGCAGAGATGAGAATCTGACTCTTCCGCATGAGCTGGTAGTGGGTACGGCAGCGCCAGCCTCGGTAAACCTTCTGTATGAGGATAGCCAGTTGCTGGAGTCTCAGGTGCCTCTTCTCCTCCAGGTAGAAAAGCTGGGGAGGGAAGAAACGTGGGGAGAAACAGCTAGCTTCTCTCTTCCTGTAGCCCGCAGGGCTGCAGTTTCTCTTAGATGATGCTGAAGAAGGCAGAGTGGAAACAAGCCTTCAGTTCCCAGGGGCAGAGATTTCCCATCCACTCCCTATTCCAGAGACTCTCTTCCCCTCCGACCTCTTCCCCATGTGGGCCCTGGACTCCTCCCATTCCCACACATGTGTTCTCCCCAACTCACAGTCTTGGGGCTTTTGATGAAGAGCTTTGTTTTTCCATAGGCTAGCTCCTCTGAAGATATGCTCAGTTCCCCCAGGACCTTCTCAACCCCCTCCCTACAGGCAGATGGGAGAAAGCTGCTGAAAAGCCCCTATGTCCTTCCAGCCCTGGAAACATAATTCTAATTTCCCTAAGTATCCATCCACTGGCTTCAGCCCACTGGGTCTTACCTGTCTCCCCCATTCCAGTAAGGCCAAGTGCACGGGCTCAGCAGTCGGTACCTTTCCAGGAAGGGCTTGTAGCCCTGGCGGAAGGCATAGCCAGCTCGGCGCACCCGTACATTCTCGAGCAACCCCAAGTACCGTGTCTGGACTACTACCAGCTCTGAAGAAAACTGACCACGCTGTTGATGCTCATTAGGCTTTATGCACCTAGGAAGGGGGTGGGGGAAAGGCTTAGGGGTTCAGGAGTGGATACCTTGCTGGTAGACCCTATCCTGATCTCCATACCCCAATCTGTACACAGTTGCTCCCTTACTAGAAATTTTCAGTCAAAGCAGAATCTCACCCCTTGGCCTTCCCAATTTTACTTACTACCCTAATGCTTCTCCTCCCAGCCTTGGGATACTCAGCTCCTCACTGGCCTCTGTTTTCTGTAAGAATGGGCCTCCAAGACCCTTTTCCAGAGTTACTCCTCTGGACATGTTCTACAGCACATAGACCTTGCACATGCCATCAGACATGAAGCATGTTCCCCTGGGTGCCCAGCTTGTCACCTGATATAGTTCGGGTTCTTGGAATACAAGTTCTTCATGAGTATGGCCACAGAACTCTTAAACTGGGCCCCAGCAGTCAGAGGGCGCTTGAGAGATGCTTCCTTGGGATTTCCCTCAGGGAACAAGGAATGAAGGAGAGGATGGCGAGCCTTCCACATGACCTGGGACAGGTCTCGGAAGAGCAGGTCATTGTTCTTGTCAATGAAGCCAGCCACATTGTATGTTACCTGTAGAGGAATATCTGTGGTTTGGAGACCCCATGGTCCTGTTCTGCTTGGTCCTCCCAGTTGCATTCTAAAGTATCCTCAGTAGCATCTTGCCCACTGCCTTCAGTTTGTGCCCTGGCCCTAGTCATTGCCCTGAGCCCTACTACATTACCTTGCCTGCATAATGGCAGATACGGAAGCAGCTGAGTCCCATGGTATGGTCGTACTGGCGCTGGGCATTCTGGGTAACTTTGCTCTCATAGTGACTATGCTTGGAGAAGAGCTGGTTCAGCTTTGCTAGGAAAGTGGAGTCACTGACCACTCCAGGGCGCAGACACTCTTCATCCAGCATAGCCAGGATGCCTCGCTGGTTCTAGGCCAAGAACAAGATGAGTGCAACATACATCTGGTCTTTCAAGATGTACACATTCTCGCTGTTGCTTCATCAACCTGCTCTTGCCCTTTTTCTCCTTTATCATCTTTACCAAGTGGGGCAGGGAGGAGAGAAACAGGAGAAGGATGTTTGGGTAGTCTGGAAAGGGAGATTCCCAGAAGGAAGAGAAAGATCACTCACATGCTCAATGAGGTTACAGATGATGCCATTATCAAAGTAGTCCACCTTTGTCCATGCTATGCCCTGGTAAGGGGAGACATCAGTTGCAAGGGCAAGTCCAAGTCAAGTCTCCAAAGACTTCATCAGACCCAGCCTTCCTTTTAGCCACTCTCACTACAAAGAACCATCAGAAAATCCCATAGTTCAGAGGATCCTTGTTTTGGTTCTACTCAAAATCCATTCCTCCAAAATGGGTGGGAAATTTTGTGACATGGGCAAATAGACATGTGTGGGGAACCAGGGCACCTGTGAATGAAGATGAGACAATGCAGAAAGCTCTGTAGGTGGAATAGAGCCAGAGAGAAATGTAATGTGTCAAGTGGAGGTTGGGACAGACAGAACACTAGTGTGGGACTGGGGAGGGACCCAGGTGTATGTAGCAGATGACCACTCTGATAATAAACTATAAAACTATAATGCATGAAAGAGTTTCTCATCAAGTAATTAGCCAAGTTGATGTGTCTCCAGAGCTCTATCTACATCAGTGATTTTCAAGCTTAAGAGTGCATCACAATGCACTCACTGTAACCTAGATTGGTGGGAGTCTTCCTTCCTACCTCACCCTCCTAATTCAGCAGCTCTGGGATGGTGCTGGGGAAATTACATTTTTCATATGCTCCCAAATTATATTGACACCACTGGTCCAGGGCCACATTTTAAGAACCACTGATTCACACCATACTTTGGCATTACATCATTTTTTTAAAAAGCTTCGTACAAAAGATGACAATTGACCCAGAGACAATTGCTCTCTGCTCTGAGAACGTGCTGAACATGAGGTCCACAGGCAGGATAGCTTCTCATTGCTCCCAAGGTTCTAGGTGTCTCAGACTGGGGCTATTCCCAAATGTGACTGGGAAGTGTAAACTTTGCTTTTCTTTCTCCTTCACTGACCCTTAGAGAAAAAGTTTCCCTCCCACTTCATCCCCATAATACCTCAACCAGTTAAATGAATATGATATCCTTACAATGTAGCTGTGAAAAGGATCTTTATATACTGATATGGGAGAGCTCTTGTTAACTGATGAATGATAAGGTCCATAACAGACAGCATGTACTGGACTTTGTCTAAACTTTATAGAAAAATTTATTTACATATTTGCTTGTGCACCTGCAAAAGATCTTCGGGAAGAAGGAGGCCCAGTCTAGTTGCCTTTGGAAGAGAAGGGGACCTGGGAGGCTGAAGGCAGAGGTAGGAGGGAGACCTTTATCTGTGTACTCCTATAAGTTCTTTGAATCTTGGAACATGGGAATGCATTATCTATTTGAGAATTTAAATTGTGAAAATATTGGGGCCATATTGCCATAACAGATTCTTGAGAGTACACGAGGGAACATCCCTGGAAGGGTTTTAATGAGTAAGACTCTCTGCCACTAACACTTCCGGTTGGATTAGCTCAATCAGAGAGCTTTTCTAAGTAACACCTAGCCATAGACAACTGAAGTTTGCACTGAATCAGGGAAAGAGTGTGGAAATTTGGAGCCAAGGGCACTTCCTGTGAAGGAGTCTGGATTCAGGGTGCTATAAAAGGGGACAGCAACATCAGCTAGTGCCTGGAGGAGACAAAAGATTCTGAGATATTGGAGAAGGGCATAGTCAGAGATGTGGTAGGGTGCCAAGCCCAGGAGAAATATCCCTTCTAAATTTGGCTCACAGTCTGCCATAGGCCAAGTACAGCTGTCACTTCACTCTTGTCAGGACTCTCCTCACACACACCCTTCTATCAATCTGTCATCTGCTTGGCCTGGCCTAGAGTGGGAGGCTGGGGAGCAGAACGTCCTGGCTACTTAGTAATGCTGAATGCTCAGCTGTGCGATGGCAACTTTGTCCTTTGTGTTCCATCTGGGGACAATTTAGAGAAGTTGTGATGGAGGAGGAAGGAAGATCTGGTATACGTCTGGGGGTGGTTTAAGAAGGTGAGCAGGGAGAAGACATGGCTTACCTCTCTCTTGTACTCCTCTTGCTCTTCCTTTAGGGTCAGTTCTATGAATACCTGCTGTAGCTTCTCATTGCAGTAGTTGATCACAAACTGCTCAAAGCTATTATCCTGAGGATTAAAGAGAGAGACCAACTCACCTGAGACCTCTCTCCCCTCACAGCCCCGTCTCTTACCTCCACCTGTGAGCCTGTATCCCCTAAAATCTAGGGGAGCAGGCTGGTAAGATTTGGCAAGGCTCTCACCTCCAGTATTTCAAAGCCATAGATATCCAGGACCCCCATAACCTTCTTCTTCTCTCCAGTGCCTACCTAACGAAAATCAAAGGATAAGTCTTAGAACAGATTCCCTGGGCACACCCAGCAAGGGTTCTCTTGGGAAGATGATGTGAGAAGACGTGCAAACAGAGCTAAAGTGAGCTTGACAGAGCTGAAAAGAAGCCACAGTGTCTGCTCTTCTTCCTCTTCTAGGACAAGCAAGAAGGAAGGAGGGAAGGAGAAATGTAAATAGATTCCAGGATGGTGTTTCCATGGTCTGAGGCTAGAAAACATTAAAATCCTCTCAGGATATTAGTGGCTCGTGCCTGTAAGCCTAGCAGCTCAGGAGACTGACATCTGATGACTGAAGTTCAAAGACAGTTTGGGCAAGGAAGTTCATGAAACTCTTATCTCCAGTTAAACAGCATAAAGCAGGAAGTGAAGCTGTGGCTCAAGTTGTAGAGTGCCAGCTTTGATTGAAAAAGCCAAGCACGAGCATGAGACCCAAAGTTCAAGGCGTAGTATTCAGAAAAATAAAAGAAACTATAATAATCATTCCTAATATTTGTAGCATATTTTTTAAAAAATCCATGCCATTTAATAAGCTTCTCGTAATTTTATAAGGTATTTATTCCCATTGTACAGATAAAAATAATCAGCTTGCAGAAAGAAAAGGCATTTACCTCATCTTCAATTCAGACCCTACCATATCCAGAAACCTTTCAGTGATACCTTCGAAATAGATGCCATTTTCTTGTAGATAAGTGCTTATTAACAGCTTTATTGGAATTAGGGGGATGGCTCAGTGGCACAGCATATGTTTCACATGCATGCAGCCTGGAGTTGGATTCCACAAAATTTAAGTAAATAAATAACAGCTGTATTGAATATAACTTATATACCAGGTATAATTCAGTGGGTTTTTTAAGTTATCCAAAAGTTTATATAAAGAGAGGAAGTAGAGGGAGAATGCAATCATAATATTGAATGCACAGCCTATGAAACTAGGAAAACTGAGGAGCTGGGAGGAACTGGGAGAGAGAGGGAGAAGGGTAAAAGGGGGTGACACTAACCAAGAAGTTTATATAACCTTCACCACCACCTGATTCCAGAGCAGTTTCATCATTCCACCAAAGAAATCTTTTTTTTCTTTTTTTGGTGGGGGGGGGGGTCCAGTTGTGGGGCCTGAACTCTGGGCCTGGGCGCTGTCCCTCAGCTCTTCAGCTCAAGGCTAGCGTGCTACCACTTGAGCTACAGCACCACTTCCGACTTTTTTTTTCTACTATGTGGTGCTGAGGAATTGAACCCTGGGCCTCATGCATGCAAGGCAAGCGCTCTACCACTGAGCCACCTTCCCAGCCCTCCACCAAAGAAATCTTATCCCCATTAGTAGCTACTCTTCCTTTCCTTCTCCCCAAGCTTCTGACAATCATTGATCTGCTTCCTAGCTCTGTAGATTTGCTGATTCTTCACATTTCATGTGAACAGCATTATATAAAAGGTAGTATTTTGTGACAGCCATAATGTTGTCAAGGCATCAGTGCTGCAGCATATATAAGAACTTTGCTCCTTTTTTATTGCCAAATAGTACTCTGTAGCACAGTTTGCTTACCTATTCATCTGATGGACACATGGGTAGTTCCTAACTTTTGGTCTATTATGAATAATACTTCTATGAATAGTTGTATACAAGTTTCTGTGAAGATACCTGTTTCCAGTTCTCTTGGATGTATACCTAGGCAACTGTGTGCATCATTTTAACCTGATCAGTAGTCAATTCTGGGAAGCAGGTGGGCCTTAGTGTTTTTTGTTTTAGTGATCATGTCTATCAAGAAACTGGGGCTCAGCATCTTTGTGAAACTGAATGATGACATGGCTGAGAAATAAATGGATCAGATTTTCAAACTTACTATCAGAAGGAACTACTAGAAGGCACCTTCCCTCTCATCCTCCTCTCTGTTTAATCTTAGAAACCAAGGAAGGAGCTGATGGCCAGGGTGAGAAGGTGAAAGTCAAAGAATATTGAGAAAGAGGGCTCACCTTGATGCTTTCGTTGATTCGATTCACTATCCAGTTGAAGAGGCGGTTGTAGATATTCTTAGCTAGAGCATCTCGTGCATACTGAGCCTGAGTGGGGGACACAGTTGGAGGATGAGGGATATGTGTTACCTAGTTATTGTGACAGCCACAAAACAGATAAAATCAGTCCCGACAGAACCTCTCTTACCTGGATGACATTCAATACTGTGACTACCTTTTCTTTGGCTGTTTCCATGGTTCTTGAGCACAAGGCTCTCTCTAGTTCCTCAGAATTCAAACCCACCATCTCCCCAATCTCTTGAATACCTGAGGTGATGAGGAAATATAACAAGGTATCAAGAGAAGTCCTTATCTTGGTAGGAGAGAAAGTCTGATAAGGAACTGCCACCAGTCTTGGTGGGGAAGTCATTGTAGTTGATTCGGACTACATTGACAGCCCTAGAGGAATAGGGGCTGAAAGTATGCTGCAGAGTAGGTAGATCTGGGCATTTACTACACACTCTCTAAATCTCCTGATAAATGTGCTTACCCCCACTGTAGAAGAGTCAACTGAGAGGCTGAGAAGTCCCAGACCTAGGTCTATCAAATTTGAAAATCTTGTTCCAAAATGCTTCACAAGGAATGCTTCCCAAGGGAAGACCTCAGGAGTGGGCCACATGGGAATGATCAGAGTGAGGCTGGTTACACTAGACATGGTACAAGAACTCAAAATAGGAGACTCAAGGTGGAGCTTCGGCAGGGTGCCACAAACCTTTCCCGTTACGGATGCCACTTGCTGGTATCCCATTGGCTTGGAATTCGTCAGTCATCTCCACGTTCCCCAGCTTCAGCACCAGAGCAGTTACCTCCAACACTTGTCGAATTTCCTCCTCTGAGAACCCAATCACGGTCATTGCCCTCTTAGGGAAGAAGGCAGATATCAAGTGAGCTGGTGGTACCAGTCCAATGCTGAAAGCCAGAGCTTGGACTTCGGGAAGAGCCTAAGAACCCAAGGCTGCCCTGCCCTGAGCACCCACCTGAACAGCCCTGAAGTTGGAGGCATCATCCATGCCACCTATTCTGGACACCTCAGGGTTCAGATAGGTATAGCAACTTATGTCTTGTTCCAGCTTCAGGGCCTCTGGGAAGGTCAAAATGGAGGAAGAAGGTTAGTACCTGCTCTCCCCTGCCTGCCCCCCCACCAGCCTTCACACCTCAACAGCTTTGCTCTGAGGGGCTTCATTCTTTTAATCAAAGGAACCATTTTTGGTTTAAGTCCTTCCTCTGTTTCTTGGATTAGGAGATCATAATTTCTACAATAATAGACTCAATTTTAAGTAGTCTAGGTTTGGGTACTCACACTTGGAGTTTCTCCACAACAACTATGAAAGAAAAGCTTTATTGAACCCCTCCAGGATCCAACTGGAAAAAAGATAGAACCTTCCAGGTTCTAAATAATGCAAATAGTAAACAAACAAACAAACAAACAAACAAAAAACCTTCTTCATCCTGCTCAGACTTCAGTGCTTCCTACCCACTTCAGCCTCAGCACCTAACTCACTTTCAGTCTGGGTTGATTCATTGTTTGTTCATTAGGTACCAACAAAGTAAGAGATAATTGTTCCCTGGCCCTGACATCTCCTGTGGAATGCTTCCTTTGATATTGAAGGACTGAACTCAATCAATGGTCTTGCATCCCCCTGTGTGGCAAATCTTTATCCCAGCCCCTATCACATGAGCTAGGGCTTGGTTTTTCTATCTCTCCCACAAATGAGCAAGTTGTCGGTTGGAACTGTTTCTCATCTCCATAATCCACGTGCCTGGATAACAAGCAGGATCTTTTATTTTAATAAATGCATCAAGGAAATATTCAGAATATTTATGATAGGAAGAACTGGTCTAATCCTGGAGTTTGAGGGTATTATTTATCTCTTAGGCAAATTACTTGAGATCATGGAATATATCTCAAACTGTAGTTTAACTGCAGTTCCCTCTAGCACTAAAACCTTATTTTTATTTATTTAAAATTTTTGTGCAAGTTGTGGGGCCTAGGAGCTATCCCTGAGCTTTTTGTGATCAAGGCTAGTGCTCTATCACTAAAGCCATAGACCCACATCTGGCTTTTTAGTGGTTAATTGGAGATAAGAGTCTCATGGACTTTCCTGTCTTGGCTGGCTTTAAAGCTCGAGCCTTAGATCTCAGCCTCCTGAATAGGTAGAAATACAGGCATGAAACACGTTAGATGCCCAGATTAAGCACACAAATCTTGAAACAGGAGCCTGCTAAATTGAAGGGAGAATGAGTCAGAAATCCTTTGGATATTAATACCAAGGAAATCTCAGACTTGGCTTAAACTGACAGGTGATAGACTCTTGAACCTATGACTTCAACAAATTGAGCATCACCTTGAACATCATTTTGACCTAATAAGGTCAAGGTGATGACCTGTGGGGACTCTTGACCCACACAGATCTCAAGCAGGAAGGAAGTAGTTAGACATAGGTTCAGCATAGAACAAAAACAAACCAAAGGGACAGTCTTAGGGGCCTGAAACCCATTTTCACAGCTGGAGAGGAGATTGAACCATAAACTCTGGCAAGGCCTAAGTCCCACTGGACCCCTGTAGTGAGCATCACTGAGAGCTACCTTTAGCCAGTCCAGCTTCCAGTCTGGCCTGGGCTCTTCTCCAGAATAAGGTAAGGGTCTCTATGTCTTCTGCTCATTAGCCACCTGCACAGGCCTACTGGCACTAATCACACTTGCATTGAAATGCTCTTCCAGAAATCTGAGTTCTTAGAGGACAGGGTCCATGACTTACTCAACTCTGTGTACCAACAGACTAGCACAATGACTGATCAGAGATGCATAAGGATGAGTGAATGAGTGGCTGAAACATTCATAGAGTTAGTTAAGAAGAGAAAGCCAGGAACATAGTCCTCAGCAAGGAAGATACAGGTCCAGGATAGCTGCAACTAGAGTTCCTAGGAAGTTCTTAAACACTTTTGTAACATCCTGCCTGCTTTCCCGCTGAACTCTCAATATAGCCACTCAAATTGGAAGTAGGAAGGAAGATAGATGATTGATTCCATATTTGAAGCCAGCAGACAAAAGAGAAATCCAGACAGGAGGGAGATGAGAGCGGCAAGGAGACAAGAAAGGCATAGCCCTAGGCAGGTTCTGGTTAGCGATATAATCCTAGAAACTCAGGAAGATGAGATCTTAGAATGGAGATCTGAAGCCATCCTAGTAAGAAAAATCCATGAGATCCGTATTAACCACCAAATTAACCACCAAAAAGCCAGAAGTGGAGCTGTGGCTCAAGTAGTAGAGAACTAGCCTTGTACAAAATCACTAAGGGACAGTGCCCATGCCCTGAGTTCAAGCCTCAGTGCCAGCAATTAATTAATTAATTAAACAAGAAAGGTATGTCCCTGGATGTCAGTCCCATCAAAGGACAAGAACAGAATACTTGGGAGATTCAATCCTAATAATGGGTTGAGAGGGTCCTGATGGGGAATATAAACACAGAGAAGTCTGGGTGGCCTCAAGAAGGAGGCTGCAGGGCCTCAGAGTGGTCTGGGTTTCTGTAGGTGGAATGGAGTTTGGGGAGACTTTTCACATGTCCAGGGCAGGCACGTACTCAGCAGCTGTGCGTCTGCTCCAGCCAACAGCTGATAGAAGATATGGAAGTTCCTTTCTCCTTGGAGCTGCTTCACCACTCGGGATTTCTCAAGCAGATCTGACAGAGAATTAGAAAATAACTTCCCTGGGACATCAGGCAGATCCTTCTAATTCCACCTCAACCTTGGTGTTTCTACTGGGAAGCTTCCTGGAGTCCTAATACTCTTCCTTTTTTCAAAAGTAGATGTGGCGAGCTCCAGGGGCGCATGCCTATAATCCTAGCTACTTAGTAGGCTGAGATTTTTAGGACTGCAGTTTAAAGCCATCCCAGGCAAGAAAGTTTTTGAGATCCTTATTTCCAATTACCCACCCAAAAGCCAGAAGTGGCTTGGCTCAAATGGTAGAGCACTAGGCTTAAATTAAAAACTACAGTACCCAGGCCCTGAGTTCAAGCCCCAGTACCAGCACGCGCGCGCGCACACATACACACACACACACACACACACACACACACACTAGATAAGCCGAAAGGGAAATCATGGGTCAGGTAGAACAAGCAAGAGTTGGTGAGGAATGTGAAGGAGACACGTACAGTTTGTGATGACACCACCGAGGGGAGATCCCTTGAAGTCAAACTCGATATCCATATATTTTCCCTTCAGAGAGACCAGAGAAAGGATTTGTTCCCACCTCTTTTCATCTCCCTGTCTGAAGTTCTGTACTCCTCCTCCCAGCCGCCCTGCCCCAAGACTGGAAATGTGTTCACTCACAAATCTAGAAGAGTTGTTATTGCGGATGGTCTTGGCATTGCCAAAAGCTGCAGAGATCAGGAAGGGGAAGTGAGGTGGCTATGGAGACCATAAGATTCTAGGGGAGGGAGGTCATGGGAAGCAGGCTGAATGGGAGCAGTGATTTTGGAGGAGAGTCTAGGACTGAGAGACTCTGGGGGACCAGGGGCAGGAAGAGTGGAGAGGGCAGAGGCCAAAATGCTCACCCTCCAGCACTGGGTTTGATTGGAGCAGCTGCTCCTTCACCAAATTCACCTGCTCCCCTTTCCCACAGACAGCAGCCACGTAGGACATCACCAGCTTGCTAGCCTCTGTGCACAAGAAACTCAAGGAGTCCCAACCAGGCCGGACACACACCACCCACCTCCCTCCTCAATTCCCTGCACCCCAGCAGTTCAGACCATACCCTCAGAACTCAGAAAAACTAAGGAGCAAATGCTGATGCCTGGGACAAGGCTAGGCCTGGTTTGGAACAGACACAAGCAGATGCTTTCCAGAGTTGACTTCATGACTGCCCCAGCCAGGTGTCTCACCAGTCTTTCCAGAGCCACTCTCGCCTGTGATGACGATACACTGGTCTCGATCCTGATCCCTCAGTGACTGGTATGCCATATTTGCCAAGGCATAGCTTGAAAGGAGGAGTAGGCAATGACTAACATGAGCCAGCCCCAAGTACCACCTTTTACTCAATCCCCAGCACTGGGTTCATCTACCCTCTGCACACAGGACAGACTAGGCAAGTAGGGCTAGGCCTAGTGAGGAGCCTCCAGAAGGCCAGGGGAGTAGGGGCACAGCTGGAGAGCTCTCTTTAGGAAAAGGGATAAGAGAAATAGGAATGCTTCATCATCACAAAGATGGGACCTTCTCGGCCTTCCCTGGGTTTCTTTACTCACATATGAGGTTTCAGCTCATAGAAGGTATAGTTCTGGTATTTGGCAATGAATTCTGGGCCATAGATGGGTAGCTGTTGATAGGGATTCACTGAGATTATCACGTTCCCAATGTAGGTCTGGAAAGGGGAAGAGGGTGAAGGAAATGAGTGAGGTGAACATGAACGGTGAAGGTGAAGGCGTGAACTTTCTATCTCCCTTTCTTTCTTCCTTCCTTCCTTTTTTCTTTCTTTCTTCCTTCCTTCCTTCCTTCCTTTCTTTCTTTCTTTCTTTCTTCTTTCTTTTTCCTTCCTTCCTCACCTTCCTTCCTTCTTTTTTTTTTTTGGTCAGTTGTAGGGCTTGAACTCTGGGGCTGAGTGCTGTCTCTGAGCTCTTCAGCTCAAGACTAGAGCTCTACCACTTGAGCCACCACTTCCAGTTTTCTGGTGGTTAATTGGAGGTAGGAGTCTCACGGACTTTCCTGCCTGGGCTGGCTTTGAACTGTGATCCTCAGACCTCAGCCTCCTGAGTAGCTAGGATTACAGGCATGAGCCACCAGCACCCGGCTTGGAGATGTGAGCTTTCTAGACATGCCCAGAGCCTCGGCTTGGAGATGTGAGCTTTCTAGACATGCCCAGAGCCTGCTCACCCATATCATACTCACATAAATTTCCTTGTTTTCATAGCGAAGCTGAAGGTTCTCAAGCATAGATTTCTCCTCCAAGGGTTCCAGGAGGACAAGGTCCTCCACTCCCACAGTATCTTCTAATAGCGGCATGTCCAGAGGGGTTGGAGATCCTAGGAAGAAAAGAAGACATACTGCTAACATCTGCTCAACATGATAGAGGAGGGCAGAAGGACCAAGAGGAGTCCCCTACCTACAAAAGCCTCTGGGCCAGCCAGACCAACAGGGAGGTAGAGGAGTCTTCCACTCCCTAATGTGGGATGGGGTGGGATAGGACCACTTGTCTCTGCCTATCTGGGGAAGGACCACACCAGTAGGAAGCAAGGAGATGGGCTTGAAGGAGAGAGCAAGCTTGGGAGGGAAGTATGAGCCAAGCTTTAGGCAGCAGCCAGGTAATGAAAGCTTCCTTCCTCCTGTTCAGAGACTCTGGCCAGTTTCCAGACTCCCCGATTGCTTTGTGTTCCTGTTCAACCTTCTACCTCCCACAGCCTCTATTTCAGTCACCTAACCCCTACTCCCCCATATCTCTAGCAGGAGCTCTTTCAGAGATCTTTTCTTCCTTTGATTTCTAGCTTTTTTTTTCTTTATTATTATTAATATTATTATTACTAAGTAGTTTTACAAAGGGGTTACAATTCCACAAATCAGGTTATGAGTACAATGCTTCTTGTCAACATCACCCCTTCTTTTCTCCTCCACTCCCCCCTCCTATCCTTACTCTTAAGTTACATAGTTAATTTGCAAGCTTCATTTTTTTAAAATGGAGACTGAACAAGGCAACGGATTTGAAAACACAGTCATCCATAAAAGTCAGAAAGCAAGAGTCATCCATAAAACATTAGAACAGCCAGGTGCCCGTGGCTTATGCCTGTAATGCTAGCTACTCAGGAGGGTGAGAACTGAGAGTCTTGGTTTGAAGCCAGTCTGGGCAGGAAAGTCTATGAGACTCTTATCTCCAATTAACCACCTAAAAACTTGGAGTGGAGCTGTGGCTCAAAGTAGCAGAGCAGGGCTGGGGAATATGACTTAGTGGTAGAGTATTTGCCTAGCATGCATGAAGCCCTGGGTTCGATTCCTCAGTACCACATAAACAGAAAAAGCTGAAAGCGGCATTGTGGCTCAAATGGTAGAGTGTTATTCTTGAGCTGAAGCTCAGGGACAGTGCACAGGCCCAGAGTTCAAGTCTCACAACCAACAAAAAGAAAAAAGAAAAAAAAATTGAAATCCTCATATAAAATGGAAGTGGGATGTCTGGAGCATTAAAACCCCCTTTGCACCAGTAGAGTTACAAAAACAAAAAAACTTAAACATACAGATTATATAATGTATTTTCTTTTTGCCAGTCCTGGGGCTTGTACCTGGACACTGTTCCTTTTGCTCAAACCTTTCACTCTACCACTTTGAACCACAGCACCACTTCTGGTTTTCTGTTGGTTAATTGGAGATAGGAGTCTCATGGACTTTTCTGCCCAGGCTGGCTTCAAACCAAGATCCTCAGATCTCAGCCTCCTGAGTAGCTAGGATTACAGGCATGAGCCACCAGTACCCAGCTTATATGATGTATCTTAATGCAATAAATTTTATACTTATACCATTTATAATTCCTATATACTTATGAAGTATTTTGTTTTCAATCTTCTGAGATAATAAAGGCTGCTTCACAGGTATTCCAAGAGTCTCATAACAGTGGTACAAAAGCAAAAAAAAAAAAAAAAAAAGCCTCTTGCACTTGGAAGGCCATCTCTTTCTCATGCTTGTGGGTTTGACCCAGTGGGAAGAAAGAGAGGGTAAAAGGGCTGTGAATATGATTACTATAATCATATATTTTTATTTATACTTACATACATATATATGAAATAGAACAATGAAATCTATTAAAATTGTTTTTAAAAGTAGGGTGGGGTGAGAAAGAGAAACAGAGGAGATGAATTTAATCAAAGTACATTATATATATGCATGGAACTATTATAACAAAACCCCTTGGTACAATACATGCTAATAACATTTTTTAAAAAGGAAACAAAAGTGTAGTTTGTTTGCCCAACTGTCAGGGCCTCTGGATGTTGGCCATCTCTGCCCTTGTTTTTCTACCTCCAGATCTTACACCTATTCCTGTACGCTTCAGGAGTGGACTTTGCCCAGAGGTACACACCCAGTTTTTTAGTAGTTGGTGGGAATGGGTCAGAAGGACGGCTGCAGAAGGGGTTGAAAGGCTGGCCCCATGCAGGACACACATAGCAAGTGTTTCCTGAGCAGGAAGTCCAGCCCCCTCCCACTCCCTCACCACGTTCTTTCTTGTGGATCTGAGTAAGCAGGGTGGCTGGGTACAGGGCAGCATTAGTACAATGGTCAATGCCACTCCCAAGCAGGAATAAAAGAGACACACAGTCTCTCCTCCATCTTTAAACCTCAGTGGGGGAGGGGAGGAGAGGAAGCAAGACTGGAAGATGAGGGAAGAAGGTGGGAAAAGGTTTCTTCCCCCGCACTCAGCCTCCTTTCCCAAGCTCCAATGACTTCCTGCAAGGAAGTAGTAAGAATATTGATAATAGCAATCACTAGAAATCATGTAGCAATTAGCCAGGGCTCTAAACCCTGTGCAAATACTAATTCATTTGATGCTTACAGTATTCCCATGAAATAGGTACTACTGTTCTCTCACATTTTTCAGAATTAGTTTTGAAAGACCAAGTCTTTGAAGCAACTTAGCAGGGAAGGGAGAGAAGTCAGAGTTGGCTGGGAAAGACATCTTTGGATTTGGATTTGAGAAGAATGGGAATGGGATTAATTGGGAAAGGGGAAGGGGAAATAGAAACAGACTTCCAAACGGGACACCTTGAAGTATGAAAGAGTAATGACAGATCAAGACAGGACTTACCAAACACTGGAACAAGGATGTAACTTCAGCGTCCCTTGGAGAATGGGAGATGAAATCCCAATTTGACAGGAAGGAGACATAGAAATCCCCAAGGCCAAGGTGAAGGGTCTTAGTTAATGGGAGCTGTCCATGGTGTTTGGGGAATCCAGGCTGCCCTCCTCTTGCCAGTGTCCACTCCTCTGACCTTCCTCTGTGCTGCCTTCTCCAGCCCAGACTGCCTGTGCCAAGTCAGGCCAGGAGACCAGAGATGGCTGCTCAGCACAAAGTCCGGGGCTGTTCCTGCTGAGGGTGTGGCTCACTTAACCCTTCACACATCTGAGATGCTCAGTCTGCCTTTGGGTAAGTCAGGGTATGTGGGTGACTTTAACTGTTCCAAAAAAATTGGGAAATGAGAGCAGGAGGAATAGAATTTATCATCAAGGAAGGTTTTTCTAAGGTCAGGAATTCTGCCAAGGAGGAAGGCAGTCTAAGGTGTCTTCCTAGGAAAGAGACAGCACCTCCCTTAAACCTACCTTTCCTAGTTTACTGGGAGTCTGAGGATAATGAGATTACTTGGAGAGCGAAGCAAAATTTCCAAATCCTGTCCCCTGCTCTTCCCCCGTCAATCAGTGCTCATCACAAAGACCCAAAGACTAGACTTGGTGGTGATAATGCCTCCCATTTGTATGGATGTCCCAGTTTCTTTGAGCTTCTCCTTGTACTGTCTCAATGAGCAGCCCCTCCCTGTGAGCAGGCAATGCACATACTCCATCCAAAGGGAAAATTAGAGGCAAACACCTGGTTCAGTTGTTACAGTTGTTACATGCCCTTATTTCCACAGCTAGCATATGTCAGAACTAGGAACAGAATACAGCTTCCCGACCCTAAGTTTGCCATAGATTGTAGCCCAAGTCTGAGGTTTCTAATTTTAATCCTTCCGTATTAGGATACTGAATAAGACCCTCAGATACTGTTTGCTAGGCATTAGCCCAGCAGGAAAAAAAAAATCTGTCTTTTATAAGACAAATAGCTTATGAAATCCAATTTCTCAAACACTCCTCATCTAGACAGGAAAATTCCTGAACAGTAGGTCCCCTCTGCTAACCATCCTTTCTCCCAGCCATGCACAAAGAACAAATTAGGTAATTTACAGATACTTAACTAAGATAGAGACGCAATTTTCCAGCTCTCAGCCACTGCTGCTTGGTTGAAGGTCCAAGCTCTATTGCGCTAGCAGAAGCACTTGGCATAAACCTGGTCCATCAGCAATTCCATTATCAACCTGCCTTTACATAATTTATTATATGTATTTGAAGGGAGGAAAGCAAGGAAAAGAGAAAGCTGAGTGCAAGTAACATCAAAATATAATCTCATAGGACTGGAGGTGTGGCTCTATTGGTAGAACACAGGCCATGAGCAAAAGAAATCCCAGCAAGCCTGGTGCCAGTGGCTCAAGCCTGTAATCTTCGCTACTCAGGAGTCTGAGATCTGAGGATCTTGGTTCAAAGCCAGCCTGGACAGAAAAGTCCATTAGACTCTTATCTCCAATAAATTACTCAGAAAAAGCCAGAGGTGGTGCTGTGGCTCAAGTGGTAGCTCAACTAGCTTTGAGCACAAAGAGGCTCAGGGACAGTGCCTAGGCCCTGAATTCAAGACCCAGGACCAGCACAAAAGAAAAAAGAGGGAAAGAAGGAAGGAAAGAAGGAAGAAGGAAGGAAGGAAGGAAGGAAGGAAGGAAGGAAGGAAGGAAGGAAAGAAGGAAGGAAGGAAGGAAGGAAAGAAGAAAAAGAAAAGAAAAGATATCCCAGCACAAGGCTTTGAGTTCAACATTATATCAAATGCAGAGTGACTACAGAGGATGAGAATGAGAAAAAAAGAATTTACCTGTGGTCATACCACTGAAAATCTGGCAGAAACTATATCTCATGTTCTCTTGGCCAGGAATCTGAAGCAACTTAAGCTTTATCTGTGCCTAACCATTCATGGGATTGCCTCCTATTTATTCATAGAAGTCTCTAAACCAAGATGGCAACCTTAGGCCATAAAATAATGTCCTGAACATCACAGCTCTGGCTACTAACTATAACCCATAGTGGGTTCCTACCAAGTGTGAATTTGAGTGTTGAACCCAGCGAATTCCTGGGAAAAATTGAATAAGGAGATCATACTAAGTTAACAAGGTATGACATACGTAGCCAAGTTAAGTGGGATTTCAAGATATGTCAAAGCCTCTCTGGGAGGATGGAGGCATGGCTCAGAGTAGAGCACCTACACAGAAAGCTGTGTCCAGAGTTCAAAGCCTCAGCACCACATGTACCTTAGGTAGGGAGGTGGCATGATGGGAAAGCGCAGCATTACAATCTGTTTTTCACATAAAACTAGAGGAACCAGAGCTTTTTAACTTATTCCTCTGACCAACTTCTAAATAACCCTCTTAGTCCACAAATGAAATGGCTAGTCCAGGACTGATTGGGTAGTCAGTGGTAGTGTGTTTGTCCTAGCATGCGCAAGGCCTTGGTGTGATTCCCCAGAACCAGGGGTGTCGGGGAGATGCTTAGTCCATACAGTGGGGATGAGGGAGCTCTATGATGAGGGAAATGTTTATCAAAATTGTAGTAGTGGTTTTACACCTGACTTTACTTTCTGAAACTCAGTACAACTATACACTTAAAGTAGATAAATTTTATTATATAAACTACACTTCAATAAATCTGACCAAAAAAGACAACAATGATAATTCCAAATTGGTTGGTACTGATTTCTGGTAACATTAAGAGAGCAGAAGTCTGAACAATTCACTAGTCAGAGATATTAACTTTTATTATTATTATTATTATTCACTACCAGAGATATTAACTTTTAAAAAACTTTTAGAGCCAGCCGCTGGTAGCTCATGCCTGTAATCCTAGCTACTCAGAAGATCTGAGGATTGTGGTTCAAAGCCAACCAGGGCAGGAAAGTCCATGATACTCTTTAGCTCTAATTAACCACCAGAAAACTGGAAACAGAGCTGTGGCTCAAAGTAGCAGAGTACTAGCCTTGAGCAGAAAAGCCCAGGGACAGTACTCAGGCCCAGAATTCAAGCCCCACAACTAACAACAACAACAAAAAGATGCTACATGTTAAGCTGGGCATGGTGGTACGTGCCTATAATTCCAGCTCTCAGGAGACTTAGAAGTCAGGAGGATTCTAAGTTTGAGGTCAGCCTGAACTAATGTGCCAGGCAACTAGTAAAGTGCTTTACCTCCCTGCTATTCAAAATGAAGCCCACAGACTATCAGCATCTAAATCAACAAAGGCTAGTAGAAATGCAAAATTCTGATGAGTGCTGGTGACTCACATCTATATTTCTGGCTATTAGGGGGCTGAGGTCTAGAGGATCTCAGTTTGAGGCCAGCCTGTACAGAAAAGTTCAAGAGACTCCATCTCTAAAATAACCAGCAGGGTTGGGAAGGTGGCTCAGTGGTAGAGCGCTTGCCTTGCAGGCATGAGGCCCTGGGTTCGATTCCTCAGCACCACATAAGCAAAAAAGAAAAAAGCCGGAAGGGGTGCTGTGGCTCAAGTGCTAGAGCACTAGCCTTGAACGCTCAGGCCCAGAGTTCAGGCCCCATGACCAGACCCCCCCAAAAAAATAAATAAAATAACCAGAAAAAAGACAGGGGAGAGCTGGGCTCAGGCTTCATGACCAGAAAAAAAAAAGGATCTATATTTTTATTCTCTATTATTTTTTATATTCTTTTATTGTTATTATAAAAGTACAAGGCCGGGCATCAGTGGCTCAGGCCTGTACCCCTAGCTACTCAGGAGGCTGAGGATCATGGTTCAAAGCCAGCCCAGGCAGGAAACTCTTATCTCCAATAAACCACTCAGAAAACCAGAAGTGGTGCTGTGGCTCAATTGGTAGAGTGCTAGCCTTGAGCTGAAGAGCTGAGGGATAGCACCCCGGTCCAGAGTTCAAGCCCCATGACTGACCAAAAAAAAAAGTAATATATAGAGGGGTTACAATTATATAAGTCAAGAAATGAATATATTTCTTTTTGGACAATGTCACCTTTTCCCTTGCTCTCTCCAAATTTTGCTCTCCTGTCCTTACCCACAAATGGTATAGTTCATTTTCAACATAGTGTCGTGAATACCACTGCTGCATTTGCTCACCATTTGTCCCTCAATTTCTGTGTTTCCCCTTGCCCTCCTAAGACAAAAAGAAAACAACAACCAAGAAAAAAAACTTCATTTCCATTTCCTGGAGTTCATTTCAATAAATATTATTTTATATGATCAGAAGCACATAGGTTTTGCAACTTTGTGTTCCTTCCCTAAAAGTAACCTTCTTTGGTTTCACCATGTGAGAATGGTTAGAAGTCCTGTTAGAATCTACATTTTAAACAAATTCTCCAGAATGTTAAAATTCCTATGTCTGTTAAAATGGGGGAATGGCTTTACACATTCTAATCTTTTTCTATCCTAAAACCCTGCTATGTAGCACATCTAATAATAAGTTTTAATTCAACAATTAACAATCACCTATGCCTCCTTAATTATCTACTAGTAGTTATAAAAGGGAGAAAAGATGTCACCAGTGCACATTAATTACATAAATTTACATATGGTCTACATATTGTATAATTCTTATTTTACTAATTTTGTCTTTAAAAATATGAACAATAGAAGCTGGGAAGGTGGCTCAGTGGTAGAGTGCTTGTATGCATGAGGCCCTGGATTCGATTCCTTAGCACCACATAAACAGAAAAAGCTGGACGTGGTGCTGTGGCTCAAGTGGTAGAGCACTAGCCTTGAACTGAAGAGCTGAGGGATACCACCTAGGCCCAGAGTTCAAGCCTCAGGACCTACAAAAAAAAAAAAAAGGACAATAAAACTGGACACTGATGGTTGATGGTTCATGCCTGTAATTCTAACTATTCAGGAGGCTGAGATCTGAGAATCATAATTTGGAGCCAGACAAGTCAGGAAAGTCCCTAATACCCTGTGTGTGTGTGGGGGGGGGGGGGGGGGGGGTTTGAACTCAGGGCCTGGGCGCTGTCCCTGAGCTCTTTTGCTCAAAACTAGTGGTCTACCACTTTTTTGGGGGGTGGGGGGTCCAGTCGTGGGGCCTGAACTCTGGGTCTGGGAGCTGTCCTTCAGCTCTTCAGCTCAAGGCTAGCACTCTACCACTTGAGCCACAGCACCACTTCCAGGGTTTTTTTTCTTCTGCTTATGTGATGCTGATGAATCGAACCCCAGGGCCTCATGCATGCAAGGCAAACACTCTACCACTGAGCCACCTTCCCAGCCCCCTCTACCAATTTGAGCCACCACTCCACTTCCTTTTTATTTTTTGTCAGTTATGGGGCTTGAACTCTGGGCCTGGGCGCTGTCCCTCAGCTCTTCAGCTCAAGGCTAGCACTCTACCACTTGGGCCACAATGCCACTTACGGTTTTCTGAGTCGTTTATTGGAGATAAGAGTCTCATGGACTTTCCTGCCCAGGCTGGCTTTGAGTTGCCATCCTCAGATCTCAGCCTCCAGAGTAGCGAGAATTACAGGCTTGAGCCACCAAGGCCTGGCCACTTCCATTTTTTTCAAGTGGCTAATTGAAGATTAAAAATGTTATGGGGACTTTCCTGCCCAGGCTGGCTTTGAATCGAGATCCTCAGATCTGAGCCTCCTGAGTAGCTAGGATTACAGGCATGAGCCACTGGCACCTGGCTCCATGATACTCTTATCTCCGATAAACCCCCCAAAAGCCAGAAATGGAGGTGTGGCTCAAGTGGTAGAGTGCTAGGCTTGAAGAAAAGCAGCTCAGAGACAGTACACAGGCCCAGGACTGGCACACACATGGACAATAGTGGGTACCAATGGTTCACAGCCATAATCCTAGTACTCAGGAGGCTGCGATCTGAGGATTACAGTTCAAAGCCAGCCGGAGCAGGAAAGTCTGAGAGCTTCTTATCTCCAATTAATCAGCAAGAAGCTGGAAGTGAAGGTGTGGCTCAAGTGGTATAGTGCTAGTCTTGAGCAAAAAGGAGCTCAGGGGCCAGCTCCCAGGTCTAGAGTTTGAGCCCAAGGACCATCAAAAGAAAGGAAAGGAAAACGAAAAGGAAAAAGCTGTAGCTTAGGTGGTAGAGCAACTGGCCTTGAACAAAAAAGCTCAAGGACAATGTCCAGGCCAGACACACACACACACACACACACACACACACACACACACACACACACACACACACACACACACACACACACACACACACACACACACACACACACACACACACACACACACACACACACACACACACACTGTTGGCAGACATCTCAATAAGGTTCTCCCCATTGGAGAAATAAGAGATACATTATGCCATAAATAAAGACATAAAGCATAAGTCACTCCTTGGACCAGGAATATCCTATACTTCTGTTTATCTGAGACAGCAAGGTAGTAGTAAAACCTGCAGCTACTTCAACAATGCCCCACTGTGCCAAGTGGTAGCTCCACATGTAATCTCAGCTACTCAAGAGGCAGAGACAAGACCCTAAACAATCTAAAAGCAGGGCTAGGGCATGGATCAAGTGGTATAGTACTTATGGTAGGCCCTAGGCTCAACCTCTGATATCCCCCGATGAAAGAAAGAAAAGAAAAGAAAGAAGGAAGGAAGGAAGGAAGGAAGGAAGGAAGGAAAGGAAGGAAGGAAGGAAGGAAAAAAGAGGGAGGGAGGGAAAGGAAAGGAATACATTTCTGAGATTTGACCTCCAGAGAAATCCAGCCCAAGGATATAAGTAGACCAATACCAATTCACCATAGGGAGGGAGGAGTGGCTTAGGAAGAGGGGGAAACCGACAGCATAAAACTGAGTTCATTGCTGATCCCATGAAAACATAAAAACCACCCAAGTGTTCATTTATTAAGAAACCACTATTTACTCCATAAAATTTTATTAAAATTGGGACTGCTTACAAAAGGTATAAAAATAGAAAAATACATAAAAGGTTATTTTTTCTTACACAAAGGTAGGAGAAAATGAGAACCCAAGGCAAAGAACCATCCCTGATAATTTTGTTCTTTTTTAACATTTATAAACATTTATTTCACATACAAGTAGCAAATCTTTTATTTAGATAACACAAAGGCATTGCCCACCAGATAAAACTTAGCCAGTAATTTCTTACCCGTTATTTCAACATTAATCCCATAAACATGGAATATAGTGGCAACTGTAGGCTGCAATAGTTCTAAAATTCACATTATGAGTTGTCTGTTAATCTAAGGATGCTGTTCATACTGTAGGCAAGTTCAAAGTGACTTCACCAACAGGCAGCTGTGAGAGTCCACATTTTGGGAGTCTGATCATTCCTGTCCCTGCTAACACTGCAGGTTTATATTGGCATGAATCTGTTTTGCTTATCCCCTTAGGAGCTCTAGCTCCTGAGGCACCAAATAAATCAATCAGTCTCTCCTCTCCTCTCCCTCTCCCCTTCCCCCCCCCACCTCCAAATCACTGTTCATAGTTTCCTCTCTCCCTTTCCTCAGATGAGGTCTTGCTTTGTTGCCTGGGCTGGTTTCAAGCTCCCAAACCCAAATGATTTTTCCATCTTAGCTCCCAGTTCTGGAACTACAGACCCAAGCTACGATGCCCACCTTCCAAACACAATTCTCAAGGTAGTAGCCATCTATAAACCAATTCAGCAGTAACCTGACTCAATTAGTTAGGTAACTAATACACTGCAGGATTATTCTAATTGTAAAGACATACCCCTCTACAAATAATCATTTCTGCTGTGTGGAAACCAAAGCAAATGGCTTAGGTGCATTTACTGTGATGCTGATTTCATTATTTGTTACTTGGTTTCTGTGCCCATATAATGTGAGGATATAATAAATCTGTCCAACTGCCCTCTCCTTAGTTCAGGTAAGTCTTAACAATTCAGTCTAAGTTATCTCATATGTCAGACCTGAGTCCAAAAGAATACTAGAGGGACATTTAATTTCCTTTCCTTCTACTTCAACTTTCACCAGTCAATTCAGAAAAGTACAGGTACACAGCTAGGAATCATTTTTATGTAGGTATTTTCTAAGCCCATCTTTTCCTGAAGAAAATAAAAAAGGAGGGCAATTACATAATCCATTCCCAAGTCTTTTAATGGATATCAGGGCCTAGGGGAACTCTGGCCTATTTGGGTCCCTTCATTCATCAAACCTCCATCCTACATGCCAAGTGGGGATTGGCTACAGGGAAGAGTGCTGGGCCCTAGAATGGAATGCATTATCTTAAATAGGGCAGTAGGACCCAAACAGCCATTATCAGCAAAAGTATCCTTGAACAGACATAATACACATTAAGTTTTTTATTCAATGCAGTGGCTGACAGGAATTTTATTAGAATAACAAAGTTGCTATGTTTTACCTGCTTTAAGTCATCATAATTCTGTTGATCTCCTGTAAACTCTTTGAGTGAGAAAGGAAAAAGTTTTAGGTCAGTTGCCTTTTGTATTCCCATTAATGGGGGTCATGCTCTACATAGCTTGGGTCAGACCAATTAAGGCAATAGATTTTCCAATGCTGATGAGACCCTGAACTCTGGAGCCAATTTATGGACTGATATTTGCCGAGCAAGACGCTGATGTGGCAGCAAACGTGGCTCCGATGTCCAGCTCACTCCTCAGTTATCCCTTCAATCCTTCTTGATGAGATCAGTAGGAGAGATGAGACTGTGCTGAAATTGCATGAGCTATAACTGCTAGGGAAAATTAAATAGGGGCTTCAAGTAGTGGCTGAGCCAGCAGACTAAGTGGCCAAGAGGGAGACGAGAGCAGCAACTGAAGAAGGTTTACCGTCAAGCAATCTCCGGGCACACAGACAGAAGCACGTGGGCAGAGCCACACCGGCAGGCAGGGCAAGGACATGCAGCACAACAGACACCAGCCTTCACTGTCTGAGAGCTCCTCACCACTGTCATCTCCAATACCTCAACTCAGTTCAACTATCAGACAGGGAGTCATAAAATCAATTTAATTTTATTCAACCCAAATTTAAACAGGAAAAAAAAAGACAGATCTTGAAATTAAAACTGTATTTTACAAGAAGTTTACTACACAGGAGATCTTTTCCAATTTCGAGGTGCCTTCTCCTTGAAATGGTGACATGAGGGGAAAGTTACTCTGGAGCAGGCCACCTCTCTAAGGAACCTGGGATGGACACCAAAGTCTCCAGAGAATCCTGAGACCACTTGTACAGTTGAGTCACTCAAAGCAACTTATGCTCAAATATACTAGATACTCACTTATAAAGGAAAAAGGTAATGTACTTCAAAATGATTTTGTGTTTCATGCCGAAGATTAAACCCAGAGTTTCATGCATGCTAGGTAAGCATTTTACTACTGAGCTATATCCCCAGTCCCTCAGAGGTTTTAATATTTCTTTATAGAAGGACAAAACGTTGTGTACCTAAATCACCAAGGCATAAAGATTTCCTGAGATTAAGTTCCTAGTACTGTAACTTTAACCCAGAGCACCTCCCCAAATACTGCTTATTGTTTACTTTCCTATATGCATCTCTTTCTGCCAATTGAGGTAGTTGTCACGTTAGGACGGTCTAAGACCATGGAAGGAATCTCAGAGTTGACATTTTGGAAGTTAGCAATGGAATGAATCCAGGGCCTTTCAAAACTACACACTAAAGACCTGGTCTGAAGGAGGAGTCACAACAACTTTTTTTTAAGAAACCATCTTCCTTCTTTTTGTTGTTGTTGGTGGTGGTGGTAGACATGGGGCCTGAACTCTGGGCCTGGGTGCTGTCCCTCAGCTCTTCATGCTTAAGGCCAGTGCTCTACCACTTCAGCCATAGCACCACTTCCAGCTTGTTCTGCTTATGTGGTGCTGAGGAATCGAACCCAGGGCCTCACGCATGCAAGGCAAGTACTCTACCACCGAACCACCTTTCCAGTCCACCATCTTCCTTCTTATAAGACAGCAAGTCTGACACTATACACGTGCCTTCAAGTGTCCACCTTCCTGGCTAAAGGTATGAGGGTGAAGATCACAAAGAAAGAACCTAGCAAATGGCAGGTCCTACAGAATTTACTCCTTCATAAATGACATTGCTGCTTATAAGAGTTCTTGTTATTTACTAAAAGGAAGCATGAATCTCTGGTCAGAAGTAGAACTGCAAGTAAGTATAGTAAATTAAGGGAAAAATGTGTTTGATTCCAATGGTTGAATGAGCATTCAGACTCATGAAGATAACCTAGAGGGCTATTTTGTCAGCAACGCAAATGGTGAAAACTATCTAGCACAAAATGTATACCAAGAAACTTCATTCAATCCCCAGTACCAAAAAAGAAAAAAGCATAACAAAGAAACTTCAAACCAGGTGTGGTAGTATATGCCTGTAATCACAGCACTAGGGAAACTGAGACAGAGGGGATCTTAAATTCAAGACCAGTCTGAACCACATGAGACCATTTCAGAGAAGAGGAGAAAAGAGAAACTTCGTAGGCAGTTTCAGGGCTTACAAGTAAGCTAGACATGGGAGACCATAAGTGGTAAGGGAAGGTAAAAAGGAATGACTAGAATGAGAATACAAAGGGAAAAAAAATAGTTTCTTGAATCCATAGCAACTCAAAGATGTGACCTGGTAACAGAAAAAAAAAATGGGGTATACAAGATCATTTCTCCTAGTGACCAGGAATAATACTAAAAGCTAATGAGAAGGAAGGTAAGAAATGAGACAAAGAACTATCACAATGGCCTGTGGCTGTAATCACAGTACTAGGGAGGGTGAACCAAGAGGATCTTGAGTTTGAAGCTATCTTGGGCTACACAGAACAGCTGCCCTGTCCTAGAGAATGAGAGCAAGAGAGAGAGAGAGAGAGAGAGAGAGAGAGAGAGAGAGACAAGACACAGAAAGAGAGATGTTGTGGATTATGTGAACATTCCACAGGTGAGGGAACAGACCCTTCCTGAAGGAGAAAACAGTGGCAAGGAATGGGAAGAGGAAAATATGTTTCTTAAAATTAAATGTTGAATATAATAAAAAGTCCAAGAGTTGATCTACAAGTATCAGGCTGGAAGCATGTTTCTAAAATCAAGCAGGACTCAGAAAATCATATGTGAAAATGAATTAAAAGTTCAACACAACAGCTCCTGGGGCTTTAATGGATCCATATTAATAAATACCTAGTGGCCAACAGGGCTTATCACTCAGGACCACTTGCTGGTTTTGGAACATGAGTTTGTTACACTTCAAAAAATATATTTAAATATATTTCATATATTTAAAAAACAAGGCAGACAAAAATCCATTTCCTGTCAAAATAATTAAATCGGGGAGTATTCTACAGTCACTTGTTTCAGTGGAAGTGACGGAAGCTCAGATGAGAGAATGTCTGACAGATGCAGCTGATGGTCTGAAAGCATTATTGCACTACAATTCTCACTCCAGAGGGTCAGGCACAGTGAAAGAAACGCCGTGATTGAATCAACTTTCAAAGACTAGAATGTCATGCTGGCTGTGGCCATCCAATTTCTTTAGGAACAGAAAAGTGGGCTGATAGCTTAATCAGTAGGAAGCAAACTGCCATAGCACTCACTACTTTATCCACTCTCCTTCAGGGATCCCATGGAGACCACGAAGACCACTCCCAGAGGGAGAACTACTCAGGCCTCTCATTTCAATAGGAGAATTTCTGCACCATCTTCAGTCTGCTAGAAAGGCATGGAAGAATTGCATGGCACTTGTAACATGGACCACTGGGGCACCAAGCCAGTCTATATGAAAATAACTGAGCACCACTTAAGATCGGAAGTTGTTCTGTGTGACAGCAGTGCATGGAGAGCCTGAGTCCTCCTCCTCCTTCTCCTCTTCCTCAGAGGACAGTTCATCATCCTGGGCAATAATGCTCCCTAATCCATACTCCTGCTCGTGGACAGAAACTTCATTTGGTGTTAGATGGAAAGAGCCTTCTATGAAGTCAGCAAATCTGGAAAAGAGAAGGGAACACTCATTAAGAATCTGCCTTCCATCCTTTACCATTGTCTTTCAAAATTAGAACAACCTGAAATGACTGATAGGTTCACAACTTAACTTTCAGAGGGAAAACTTAATATGATAATGAATCTTCTCATCTCAAAGCTGTAATCAAGGCTACAGTAGGTAGTTCCTTGAGGAAGCAGGAAATAGGCTACAACTTCTGATAATACAGAAACCTTTGTGTGGACTACTCCTAGATTAATAGTTATCAAAGAGTACAAATACAACAAATTGAAATGATTGATAGGCTCATAACACAGGTCGTATTGAATGTAACTAAGATGCTTTTCTTTTTCTTTTCTTTTTTTTTTTTTAATAAAAGTATATCCAAGGGCTGTGAAGGTGGCTCAGTGGTAGAGTGCTTGCCTTGCATGCATGAGGCCCTGGGTTCGATTCCTCAGCACCACATAAGCAAAAAGAAAAAAGCCGGAAGTGGCGCTGTGGCTCAAGTGGTAGAGCGCTAGCCTTGAGCTGAAGAGCTAAGGGACAGCGCCTAGGCCCAGAGTTCAGGCCCCATGACCAGACCTCCCCCAAAAAATAATAAAATAAAATAAAATTATATCCAAGTTTTATCAAGGATTTCAGATTACATATTTCAAATTTCTGGTATGGAATAGAACCATTTTGGAACTGAAGAAATGGCATAAATGAACACTGAAATCCCTTGAAACGTTATAAAGAAAACAATTCCTCTGCCAAACACATCCCCATTATATAACAACATGAAATATGATCTACCTCTTCACTTTGGCAATAGCTATTTCCTAAAGGAATGAAAAGTAATGATTTTGCTACTTCTGTAAATTCATTAAAGATGGGATTCTATCTTCAGATTACAAATTTTAATGTTAGATGAACTATAATTACAAAAAATATCAGCAAAGAATGTCTAATAAAAGCAATCAAATCATTTTGAAAATAAAGTGAAGAAAAAAAAGCCTATTGTAATTGGTTAAGGACTTCTAATAGTTAAAAATCTGAGGAAGAGTTATGGATAGTACTATACAAATGTGTTTACATTCTAAGATAAGATGCTTTTTTCATCTGGCAGTTAAGTACAGTTGAACAAGAAATAGGAAGAAAAGGAAGAAGTGGGATACTGGAACAACATTCCCCCAAAAACTTATCCTGCTTGATAAACACTAGACTGCCTTTGAGATTATGGAAGAGCTAAGGTTTGTTGAGTCACCATATTCTCGATAAGAAAAGATTACCAGTACTGGTACAATTGTTCCTCTCTAAAAAAGGTTAACAAAAAAAGAAAGAAAATTTTAACTTGGAGAGCAGTGTATAACTTTCAGGGGGAAACCTGAAAGTTATATGATTATGGAGTCTTCTCATCGCAAAGCTATAATCAAGGCTAGAGTAGGCAGTTCCTTGGGGAAGCAGGAAACAGGCTAACTTAATACATGATAATATTGAAACCTTTCTCTGGACTACTAAATTAACAGTTATCAAAGGGCACAAATATAACATAGTTATCTAGAAGTATGATCTCTGTTAGAGCACAATTACTCTGATAGATACTCAGCTTATCTGGCCAAACGTTTACCTTTTGGGGGACTGGATTCGAGAGATAGTCTTCCATGGAGAGCAGTCTGGACTATTACAAAATTTTCGGAGCTCCTCTAAAGCCCTTCGGGTCTCCACCTCCCCTTGTAGCCGATACTCTTCTTCTGTCAGGAGACGAGGGGGAACAGGCTTTTCTGTTGCCTTACACACCTTTCTGTGCTCACCAAAATAACATCATGAATCATTAATCAGTAATCTATATCCATCCTTACCTCTAGCTCCCTTCAGTGGACCAAGTGCACGGCAGACAGCTTGAACATTAAGAGTCATCATTCCCACCTTTCTTCCGTAATTTTTCATTAAAATGGACTCCTAATTCATCAGACTATGAGTGAAAAATCAGAGTAGTCAATATTATTCACTAATGTGAATTCACTTATTTTCTAATAAATGATAAACAACATATTTATTTCCAATAAATGGAAAAACAACAAGAAAATGATGCTATAATACTGTGATCCACTAATTTGGCTCCTCAAACTAATGGTATCACTTTGACTCTCTGAACAGAACAACCATTGATAATCTCAGAATCCATGACCATTCCATATTTACTACACAAGATGATAACATACTATATTTCTAGAGCAATCTGAGAGCCAACTGTGAAAGCAGGTGACCTACAGCCTGAAGTACAAAATGGCATAATTTGCACCACCTTGTGGCAATAAGAACAAATGACACTTTACTGGATGTTTTTATATAAAATGACTAAAATGAAAAAAAAATTTAAACCTATGGAGTCTAAAAAAGTAAGAGTTTGGAAGTAACAAAGGCAAGAGGTTTAACATGGTAATTTTTCATTAACAATGAGGTTCCAAGGCAACACCTCTGTATCGTTTTGCTGTAATCTGAATCCCACACTGCATGTGTCAATACAAAGTTATACTGCTTTCAGTCACCTGTAGGTGATGTACAGCCACTGAATAGGGTACTCCAGGTTCTTAGTACACAGTGAAATGACGATAAGAGCAAGGGCAATGTGAGGTATCTGGATGCCAGAATACATGAAACTGAGGCCCATCAGCTGCAAGGTCCAGGTCAGAAGATTGATACTTCTTTCGTTCTCCAAGGGCCCATACTTGTAACACACTGCGAAACTCATGAATCCAACCGTGAGGATGTAGCCTATGACAGGAGTTAGCAGAAGACATTCCTTTTCATTTATACATAGTAAAAAAAATTGTGTGGTAAGTTCATTATATATTAATTGTGTAGTAAATTCACTATATCTATTAAATTAGAAAATTGAACAAGATCTTTCCTCAACTATTCATACTTCATCATTAGGAAATATTCATTCCTAAAGTTGTCACAACTTTATTTGGTTCAAATGGAGCATTAAAGCTAAACATTGTGGGCTGGAAATGTGGCTTAGTGGTAGAGTGCTTGCCTAGCATGCATGAAGCCCTGGGTTGGATTCCTTAGTACCACATACCCAGAAAAAGCCAGAAGTGGTGCTGTGGCTCAAGTGGTAAGACTGCTAGCCTTGAGCAAAAGCAGCTCAGGGACAGTGCTAGGCCCTGAGTTCAAGCTACATGTTGAACAATTCTGAAAGTCTATTTCAGATTAAAAATTTCTAAAAATTTCTAGATCAAGGGTTTCTACTGTACCATCAAACTATTCCTTCTTTATAGAAAACACTCCTGATGTCATTTTTTTACTTCCTAAGATCATCAAGGCATTTGAAATAGGATTATATTAATAAAGTTTATTTACACACTTTTCAGAAAGATACTTAGTATAAAGGGAAGTGCTAATAAATTAAAGTCTTCTCCTTAGTGGCATTTTAATTTTAAAGAGGGTAATAATGAAAATAGTATTAGAAATAAGTCATGGAGAAGCATGATTCTTACAAGTCAGTCCAATAACAATAATTATTAACCCCTTGTAAGCAAGCAATCTCATTTCACAATCAAATTAGTTACAACAGCCTATAAGCATTCAAAAGGGAAAACAAAACCAACACTTACTTAAAAGATACTGCCAGTAACACCTCCAGATTTCTTGCAAATTCTTAAAAACTAGCTGAATGAGGTACAGAGAAAAGGACCAGCCTCCCACCAGGATGATGTAAATGGGACTTTTCTAAGACAGAGTAGAAATGAAAGCAAAAAGTTACAACAGACTTTCCAAGCATAAAAGAAAATGGAACTATGATTTTTAAATTTAATCTACTCAAAATGCACAAAAATCACATCTCTTGAAAAGAATTGCTTTATATTTAAGAAAGTACAGTCTGTAAGGAACATTGGAAAGATGAGATGCTAAGTAACTTAAAGCTTAGCTATATAATTAGGAAACAGAAAGGTGACTTTAATCTTTCCCTGAGTACATTTTAAATAAAAAGTTTGTATGTAATCAGACTCAAGTCTCATCATGAAAAGTACCTTGCAGAATCAAGGCGAGTAGGACAGCCATCAATGCAAATTTTTCAATGTTCCAAGATTAACCCCTAAAATCCAGTAGTGCCAGGCACCAGTGGCTCCTATCTGTAATCCTACCTACTCAGGAGGCTGAGATCTAAAGATTGCTGTTCAAAGCCAGCCTGGGCAGGAAAAATCATTGCGACTCTTATCTCCAATTAATAACCAAAAAGTAGGAAGTGGAGCTGTGGATCAAGTGGTAGAGCAATACCCTTGAGCACAAAAGCTCAGGGAAACACTCAAGGCCTGAGTTCAATTCCCAGGACCTACATGTGCACACTACACACATACACACACCACCACCACCACCACCAACAACAACAACAAAAAATGAAGCTGGGGACTGGTGGCTCACACCTGTAATCCTAGCTACTCAGGAGGCTAAGATCTGAGGACCACAGTTCAAATCTAATCCCGAGCAGGAAAGTCCATGAGGCTCTTATCTCCAATTAACCACCAGAAAAACTGGAAATGGCACTGTGGCTCAAAGTGATAAAACACTAGCCTTGAGCAAAAGAGCTCAGGGACAAGTGCCCAGGCCCTGAATTCAAGCCCCACCACTGAGGGAGGAAAAAAAGGTATGTTAGCTATTCAAACTCAACCTAACTGCAGATGAAGATTCTGTTACTTACTTTGGGTACAAATTTGGATAGTATAAAAATGATGATTAGTAGAGAAGCCACAATTCCCACACTCATTCCAGTGGAATAGTAGAAAATTTGACTCCTGCAGAGACAAAATATATTTCATGACTATGACTATGGGTATACACTTCATACAAAGTACGGTATTGTTGAAATTAGAAAAGTGATACAGCAAAAGGGTTTTTTTGTTGTTTTTTGTTTTTGTTTTTGTCAGTCATGGGGCTTGACTCTGAGCTTGGGCGCTGTCCCTACGCTCTTCAGCTCAAGGCAAGTGCTCTACTGCTTGAGCCACAGCGCCATTTCCAGTTTTCTAGTGGTTTACTGGAGAGAAGAGTCTCACATACTTTCCTGCCCAGGCTGGCTTTGAACTATGATCCTCAGATCTCAGCCTCCCGAGTACCTAGGATTACAGATGTGAGCCACCGGCAACCGGCTAGCAAAAGTGTTTTTAAAGGGTACAAGATTAAAGCAAGAATTTGCCTAGGACTTAAGACTAGTAGACTATAGAGACTGACAGACTGGAAGAATCAAGTTGTTGCCAGTCTATGGAGATTAGTACCAATGAAGTCTACTCAAAAAGATCCCAAAATAAACCTCTATTTAATCTCCTACTCCCTTCCTCCATCCTAATTTTTTCTCCAAAGTAATTTTTTTTTCCATACCAGGGTTTGAACTCAGAGTCTCAATGGTAGAGCCCTAGCATTGAGCACAAAGAGCTCAGGGACAGCACCCAGGTCCTCTGTTCAAGCCCCATGACCAAAAAAAAAGATAATTTTTTTAAAAGCCAAGTTCCAGTGATGCCTAGGATTACACCTGAAATCCTAGCTATTCAGGAGATTGAGATCTGAGAATCATGGTTCAAAGCTAGCCCAAGCAAAAAAGTCCCTATGAGACTCTTATTTCCAATTAACTTCTCAAAAAACAGGAGTGAAGCCATAGCTCAAAGTGTTAGAGAACTAGCCTTGAGTAAAAAAGACCAAGGATAATGTCTAGACCCTGAGTTCAAGCCCCCTAACAGACAAAATGAATTAATTTAGCTCTCTGGGCCTGGACCCGAGTTATGGCAATATGGCGAAAAGCACCAAGAAGGTTGGCATTGTTGGTAAATACAACACCTGTTATGGTGCCTCACTCCAGAAGATAGTGAAAAAATTGAAATCAGCCAGCATACCAAGTACACCTGCTCCTTCTGTAGCAAGATTAAGATGAAGAGGTGAGCTGTGGGCATTTGACACTGTAGTTCCTACATGAAAACAGTGGCTGGTGGTGCCTGGACCTACAACACTACTTCTGCTGTCACAGTAAGTTTGCCATTAGAAGACTGAAGGAATTAAAAGACCAGTAAAAGCTTGACCATCTGAAATATCCCTAGTCTACAATAAATGGGTTCATTTACATAAGAAAATTTTTTAAATTTAATTTAAATGAAAAAATACTGACTCTCTTTAACTTAATGATGGTTCTACATAATAAGGAATATTTTTAAATATCTTATTTTTTAATTTGCATAATTTATAGAAGGTAATTTCATTGTGATATTTCCACACATAAACATAGTGCGCTTTGAACAAATTCACTCCCTCCACCATATTCCTATTCCTCCCCTCCCGTAATAGGGACATTTCATTATTAACACTTACTATATAAATCAGAAAAAATGTAAGTCATAACACATAAATGTTTTTAAGGCCGGGCACTGATGGCTCATGCCTGTAATCCTAGCTACTTAGGATGCTGAGATCTGAGGACTAGGATTTGGGTCCGGTCGTGGGGCCTGAACTCTGGGCCTGAGCGCTGTCCCTCAGCTCTTCAGCTCAAGGTTAGCACTCTACCACTTGAGCCACAGTGCCACTTCCGGCTTTTCTTTTTCTCTGCTTATGTGGTGCTGAGGAATCGAACCCAGGGCCTCATGCATGCAAGGCAAGCGCTCTACCACTGAGCCACCTTTCCAGCCCTGAGGACTGGGATTTGAAGCCAGCCTGGCAGAAAATCCCCATGAGAGACTTTTGTCTCCAATTAACCACGCAAAAACTGAAAGTAGAGACTGGGAATGTGGCTTAGTGGTAGAATGCTAGTCTTGAGCAAAAAGAAGCTTGGGGACAGTGCCCAGGCCCTGAGTTCATGCCCTATAATCAACCAAAAAAAAAAGTTTTTTTGGAAGTGGCGCTGTGGCTCAAGTGGTAGAGCGCTAGCCTTGAGCTGAAGAGCTGAGGGACAGCGCCCAGGCCCAGAGTTCAAGCCCCACGACCGACAAAAAAATAAAAAAAGTTTTTAAAGTATTTTAAATATAAATACCAAAGCAGGGGGTGCGTCGGGTGGTACAACGCCAGCCAATGAGCAAAAGCAAGCATAAGATACTGATTTTGAGTCCCAGCCTCGAACAAAAATAAAAATACCAAAGCAGGCAATATTCAAGCTACACAGGTGACAACGAGGGAATAATAGTTCCTGTAGTTTTTTTTTGTGACAGATGTCAAGCAGTGTAGTGATGAAGCCTATTGCAATGCCTGGAAACCTACCTGCTCAGCAAGTCTCCACAAAAAAATAGCAGAAGTCCAAGGAGGAATATGAGGAAGAGTTTTGGGTCAAATCCTGAAATAAATGAAGACTTTTACTTAAGAAAAAAAGTGGTTTAATTTAAAGTATTATAAAATACTAGTATTATTGGTCAACTACAGTTTTTTAAAATAGAGATAGCCTACCCAAATAGCACTGTAGTTTCTTCAAAGCCTAGGCACCTACCCAAAGAGAAACCATAATTAAGTCTGTCTTTCTGTACTTTCCTGAAGAAATTATTGTATTTATTGCTATTATTAATAGATTATAATTTTATAATTCAGGTACTGTGTATATTTCTCTTGTGGATAATATCACCTTGAAAAAATTATTTTTATGTTGACTACCTATACAAAAGTTAAAAGAAACTGGCTTTACTTTGGACCAAGCTAGACATAGACCACCAGCACTTCACAGTATTGCCCAGAAGAGGTCTCCACTACTGTGGCTTTCAAGCCTTAAACTACAAGTGCAGAATTTAGCAGATATGCCTACAATTTTGCATTAGAACCTCCCGTTGTTTTCTAATTGTCCAACAGTTTCATTCTACTTTCCTTTACTCCACGCACTGTACTGGAAAAAAACTACTAACTAAACACACCTCATCCAGGACCAGAAGTCCCAATCAAAGACCCCTTAAGGGACACACCAGAAACCCCACCACCTTTTCCATTTAAGAACTCTAGGTCTGGGGAAGGTCCACAGAGAGAGGAATCACTAAATGTATTAGAGTACCAAAAACAGAACAACTGCGAAACCATATTCAACTGTGAAACTATAGGATAATTATCAGGGCATTTTTGCTTTGTTTTTATACCAGTCCTGGGGCCTTCAACTCAGGGCTTGGCCACTCACTGTCCCTGAGCTTTTTGTTCAAGGCCACTTGAGCCACAGCTCCACTTCTGGCTTTTTGGTAGTTAACTGGAGCTACAAATCTCATAGGCTTTCCTGCCTAGGCTGGCTTTGAACCACAATCCTCAGATCTCAGCCTCCTGAATAGCTAGGACTATAGCTGTCAGGCACCAATTCCCTACAGAAGATCATTTTTATAGCAAAATTTGGAAACAAACATTCCTACTACTTACAACACCCCAGGATACTGATTAGTAACCAAGGAGAAACCAAGTCTCAGAGAATTCAACGGAATCCACTCCTCAAAAACTATCTCAGACACCTACTAAGAAAGATAAACTTCTGGTTCTACAGAATAAGCCTTACCCTGCAGTGGTCTTTACTTAAGTTTCTACAATTTTTTTTTTTTTTGGTCCGATCGTGGAGCTTGAACTCTGGGCCTGGGCACTGTCCCTCAGCTCTTCAGCTCAAGGCTAGCTCTCTACCACTTGAGCCACAGCGCCATTTCCGGCTTTTTTTTCTTATGTGGTGCTGAGGAATCGAACCCTGGGCCTGATGCATGCAAGGCAAGCTCTCTATCACTGAGCCACCTTCCCAGGCCCTCCACAAATTTTTACTTATGGTTCCATAAATACTCTAGCAAATTATTAGGAACCAATTTTACCCTTTATTCTGTTTTTTGTTTAATCATTTTGTTATCTAAAAGTATCCAGAAAGCATGATCATAGTAATCTGACTTACTATAAAATACTTACTATCATAGTCATCTGACTTACTATAGCAGCTCAGTGCTAACTGGACGTATTAGAAAGCATGCCTTCACAATTCTAGGAAAGGGGTGTTCAGAATAGCCCTGAGTAGGTTTCATTCTAACTAAAGAGTCTCATTCATGGTTGGGTGCCAGTGGCTCACGCCTGTAATCCTAGCTACTAAGGAGGCTGAGATCTGAGGATCACGGTTCAAAGCCAGCCTAGGCTGGAACATCAGTGAGACTCTTATCTCCAATTAACCACCAGAAAACCGGAAGTGGCACTGTGGCTGAAGTGATAGAGCACTCGCCTTGAGCTGAAGAGCTCAGGGACAGTGCCCAGGCCCAGAGTTCAAGCCCCAACACAACCAACAACAATAACAACAACAAAAAGGTCTCATTAATATAGTTGAAGTCTCTATGAGCTGTTTGGAGCTGTAGTATATTCATCATTATAACCATTAAAGAACCTAAATGGATCTGCCTGGTCTGGGTCTTCAGTGTCACTAATTCTCCCCTCCCAAACTCATTATAGAATCCATCAGAAAAACAAGAGGTGAGTGAGACTTACTCCGGGTCACAATAACACTGTACTTGGTGTCCTTCTCTATAATCTCAACTTTAAGGCAGGTTTTTGTGCTGTAGAGACCCACGTTAACATAGGTGTCATTCAATTTCTCTTTTAAAAAGGAAGAAAAGAAGTTCCAGATACTAAACTGCTCCAGCTCCTTCAGTTTCTCCTCATTGTCCACCTGCGTGACTCGGACCAATTTAGAACTATTTACCCGGATCTGTAACATAAGTAAAATCAAGATGAGAAACAAGAAGTTGTTCATAAATACAATTTTTAGAGTAAATAAGCTAAATAAGTAATGGTGCCTGTCTCCATGAGGGTTACAAAAAATACACAGCTGTAACAGCTGAACATAATTGGGCAAACAGCACTGCACATGATACAGAGACACAGCTGGTAAATGACTTCTTGTTAACATGATCTGCATCTATTAGGCCAGAACATAGACGGGGAAAGACTCCCAAGCTAGATGAGTTATCAATACAGCTATTTATGAGATCTTACAAAGCAAGGGTCTGAATATTAAGAAAATTGCCAGTCATAACAGCCCCAGAAAACTGAAAATGTTTCCCATAATGACAGACTGAGAAGTTCAACCCATTGTCAGAAATCACTGATTATGGATAAATGTTGGTTATAATGTGCCCTACATAGAGTATGATTTTTACATCTGATAATAAAAAAAAGAAAAATTTTAAAACCCACAAGCCCATTCTTAGGTTTTTTTTGATGTGAACAACAATCATCCATATCAATATACTTATAGCAGCAACATTTCCAAAAGGACTCATTTTGTTCAATCACTATTATAGCCAGATGCTCTTGCCTACCAGGTGATTTAGCAATGTTATGAAATAAATGAAACCAGTTATTCTACCAAGGAGAAACTGTAGTTCAAGGGGTTTATGAAACATCTTGTGCAGAACCAAAACAGAATAGGAGCAGCAAGGCAAAAGTTTATACATCCTGACAGGCACACCAGTTTCCTGCCCAAAGAAGGCAGGTGTTTAAAAAGAATATGCATGCACACTACAAAAGGAAGTGAAGACAAAGAAGCAGCTTCTTTGAGAAAGGCAGAGAGGAAGAAAAGAAGTTTATACCTCTGGGTTACTTAAAAAAGCCAAGATGTCCCTGAAAAGGACATCCAAATTATTACCTGTATCCGGGTCCATATATCATGCCACTTTGGGGTAAGCACATTTTTATAACAGAATTGTTGGCTGGTAGTCATATCATAAACTTGGGATTCCTGAAGCATGACCACATTTACATCAAATCCAGCTTTATACAAAGAAAGAAAACAAGAATTAAGTATAATGTACCAGGACAAGCTAGTAATTATAATTTATTTCATAAAAAGAATTAAACTGAGCCGGGTGCCAGTGGCTCATGCCTGTAATCCTAACTGCTCAGGAACTACTCCTCAGATCACGGTTCAAAGCCAGCCCAGGCAGGAAGGTCCATGAGTCTCTTATCTCCAATAAACCATCAGAAAACCAGAAGTGGTTCTGTGGCTCAAGAGGTAGAGTATTAGCTTTGAACTGAAGAGCAAGGGACAGTGACCAGGCCCAGAGTTCAAGCTCCAGGACTGACCAAAAAAAAAGGAATTAAACTGATCATGTTCTTAAACTCAGGGTAGGAGAATAAAGCATAGTTTATCTTGCCCAGTTTAATCTTTTGTGTGTGCTTAGGTAGGACCTTCAACATGCTAAGCAAGCACTACCTTTAGCTATTCCCTAGTTCCAAATGTAATTATTTAAATATTAAAAATAGTCATTAACTCAGTGAGTAATAATGAAAGCTATCATTAAGTATTTATTAACGCAGACAGTATGCTGTCTCATTTAATGCTTCTAACAATGCGAGGAGGTGGGAATTTTCATAATACCTATTTTACAAATGAGGAAATTAATGTCTAAGAATGATTAAATATTTGTCCAAAACTACACAGCTGGTAAATAGCCTAATTCACACTCAAGTCTGACTTTGACCTTAACCACAAGATATCCTGCCTTATGCTCACTTTGGCAGCACACATACTAAAATTGGAACTATGCAATTAACGTGCAAATATGACATGTAAATTTGTGAAGCATTCTATTTTGAAAAAGAAAAAAGATATCTTGCCTCTCTTATAACAGGATAATTAAAATAACCTAAAGTTATCCCATCTGTCCATTTTCCCCACCCTTTTTCTGGAGTAGGATAAACAGAACTAGCAGTAATTTAGCTTAGTTTTGTTAGTAGTTTTTTGTGTACATGTGTTTATGTGTCCCTACTGAGGCTTGAAGTCAGGCTTCCACTGTTTTGTTTTCATTCCCATTAGGCTTTTTCACTAAAAGCTGGTAGTCTATCATCTGAGCCATGCCTCTACTTCTGGTTTTGTGCTGGTTAACTAATGGTAAGAATCTTACAGATTTGTCTGCCCAGGACTGGCTATGAGATGCAATCTGCAATCCTCAGATCTCAACCATTTTGTGTGTGTACACCTAGGGCTTGAACTCAGGGTCTTACAGCTCTCCTTGAGCTTTTTCACTCAAGACTAATGCTCTACCACTTGAGCCATAGCTACATTTTCAGCATTTTTTTTGTAGTTAATTGGAGATAAGAGTCTCGTGGACTTTTCTGCTAGGGCTGGCTTTGAACCACGATCCTCAAGTCTCAGCCACCTGAGTAGCTAGGATTACTGGCATGAGCCACCAGTGCCCAGCTTGTCAGCCTTCTAAGTAGTGAGGATTACAGTATGAGTCACCTATAACAATAGTACTATAATAGTACTTTTAAAGGGATGTAAAGTTGCCGCTTGTTCCAGCTATTTGAAGTTTTACAGTAGCCAATGCAGTCCTCTGATTGACCAAATTGGAGATTCCCCGCAGTTTGCATTCATTCTTAGTTAATTCAAGTTTTATGAGCGACCACTGTTCTATATCTTCCCATTCAACTTTGCTGAAAATACCTTAACAGTTAAATACCTTTTTTTTTTGCAGTGCAGGGGTTCAGTGAACCAAGAGCCTCATGTATGCTAGGTAATCACTGCACCTACCACTAAGCTATACTTCTAAACTTCTTCCTTGAGTTCTACATCATGCATACAATGTATCAAATACTACTGAGCGTTAAAATTATATTTGAGCTTTAGTACAAAGGTGGGTAGATTTAAATAAACTAAGACAGACAAAACCAGCCTATATCCACCAGCCCAAAATGATTCTAGGGTGAAACTGAGACTTTTTTTTTTTCAGTACTGGATATTACCCACAGCCTTGAGCATGATAGGAAAGAGTTCCATAACCAAGCTACATCCTCAGCCCCAAGATAAGACTGAATCTGAAGTTAAATTTAGTCTCAAACCTAAGTGTAAGAGCAAAACCTATAATACCTAGAAGAAAATACAAGTATAAATATTCATTGCCTTGGGCTAGGCAATTGTTTTTAGATATGACACTAAAGCATAAGTAGCCAAAAGCAGGGGGGGAGGGGGCAGATAAACTAGACTTAAAAATAAATTCTGCTGGACGTGTTGGCTCACACCTATAATCCTAGCTTTTCAGGAGGCTGAAATATGAGGATCATGGCTCAAAGCCAGCACAAGCAGGAAAGTCCATGAAATTCTTATCTCAACCACCAAAAAGCCAGAAGTGGAGGTGTAGTTCAACTGGTAAAGAACTAGCCTTGAACAAAAAAGCTCAGGGGCTGTGTCCAGGCTCCAAGTTCAAGCCCCAGGTTTGACACCAAAATAATAATAATAATAATTTTAAGGTAAGTTCTTATGCTTCATACAAGATTAAAGGGGAAAAAGAAAAATATCTAAGCTTTTGTGTATCAGTGTACACTATCAAGAAAGTGAAGACAGCCTCACAAAATTAAAGAAAATAGTTGCAAATCACACATCTGATAATTGTTTAGTATCCAGATAACGATCTAGTATCTACAATATGTAAAGAAGTATTACAACTCAATGATAACGCCATTTCTTTCTATGTTTATACAGGATGTGAACAGATATTTCTCTAAGGAAAATATATAAATGTCTAATAAACACATGAAGAGAAACCCAAAATCTTTAGGGAAACGCAAATCAAAACCACAATGAAATATTTCTTTACATCCACTAGAACAGGTACATTCAGGGGCTCAACAGCAAATGTTGGTTGAGAATTTGGAGAAATGGAAAACCTCAAATACCACTGACAGGAATGTAAAACAGCACAGCTTCTTTGGAAAAGTTTAGCAGCTCCTCAAAAAGTCAAATACACATATAGTTGCTATAGAATTCTACTCCTGTATATATACCTAAGAGAACTAAAAACATAAATTCACACAAAAACCTGTACATTGAGCTAGAGATGTGGTTAAAGTAGTAGAGTACTTGCCTAGCATACATGCTGGGTTCAATATCTACTACTGCAAAATAAACAAAACCATATATGAATTTTCACAGCAGTATTGTACATAACAGCTAAAAAGTGGTAACAACACAAATATCCATCAATTAGTGACCAGATAAACAAAAAGAAGCATATATCCATACAATAGAATACTATTCAGCTATAAAAAGAAATGAAGTACTAATACATCTACAACATGAATTTTTTTGGGGGGGGTCCGGTCGTGAGTCCTGAACTCTGGGCCTGAGCGCTGTCCCTCAGCTCTTCAGCTCAAGGCTAGTGCTCTACCACTTGAGCCACAGCGCCACTTCCAGCTTTTTTTTTTCTTTTTGCTTATGTGGTGCTGAGGAATCAAACCAAGGGCCTCAGGCATACAAAGCAAGCGCTCTACCACTGAGCCACCTTCCCAGCCCTACAACATGAATTTTTAAAAACACGACACCGAGTGAAAGAAGCTAGACTAAGAAAAGACTAGCGCGCACACACACACACACACACACACACACACACACACACACACACACACACACACACACGCCACATATTATTAAGATTTCACTTAAAGAAAATGTAGAACAGACAAATCCACAGTAACAGAAGTAGATTAGTGGTTGCCACGGCTGAAGGAAAGGGGAGCAGGGAGGAACTGATGAGTATATAGGATTTCATTTTTTAGTGAAATGTTCCAAAATTAGAAAGTGATGAAGTTGGCACAACCACTGGAGATTGATTTGTTTTTAGGATGCAAATTGTTTTCTTTTAATTTAGGTTTTGATATACTATCAAGTTTCTCACTAAGATTTAAACAAATAGTAATTTGGATTTCCTCCAAGTCTTTCATAAAAGAAAATCTTTTCAAAATTCTGTTAACATTTATCTCCCTAAGAAGTTCACAAATACATTGAAAGAATACCTATTCACCAACACAGATCAAGAAATTATTTTCTTCTAAAGAGTAAGCTTATGGGAAACCTTAAAATACTGTATTTACAAATTCATTGGGGCTTGAAAAACAGAAGTATTTAGAAAAACAAGAACCTTATCACCTCCTAAAAACACTATGTAACCTATTTACAAAGACCTCTTCCAAAAATACACTTATACTTGTTCAAAAGAAGTTTATAAATTCCTTCTGTACAATACCAATTACAATAGCCAGTAACTTTATACCTGTTTAAGTCCATTATTATTTTTTTTAACTGTATTTTTTGTCTTTTCTTTTTTGGTACTGGGGATCGAACCCAGGACATTGCACTTGCTAGGCAAGCGCTTTGCCACTCAGCTACATCCCAGCCCTCCATTATTATTTTTAAGAGAGTAATAAAATATAAATAATGTATGAATAGCACAGGCCATCAGAAAAAAATGTAGTGCCAGGAAAAGGTATCATTGTTTTTAAACTAACTTTAAAATTCTCCAATACCATATTCCTACAGAAAGAAAGTTTCTGGCCAATAGAAGAATAAACAGCTTTTAAAATCTTTTTTGTTTACTTTTCCTGAGTTCCAGGAAAATTAAAGAATTAAAGTTTAAAAATTAAAGAATTTTTAAAAGTAGATACATTTCTTCAATAACCTCCAAGAGAATTCAGCACCTGGCTATCCTTGTGATTGGAAATGCACAAGCAAATTAAAATGTATATTCTCAGTATATTAAAAACTCCTTTTATTCTGAAATTACACAAAAATACTAAAAATCACAATGAGCAAAAATCAAAAGACACACACACCCTCAAACATTTTGCCTAGCCGGGCACTGGTGGCTCACGCCTATAATCCTAGCTACTCAGGAGGCTGAGATCTGAGGATCGTGGTTCAAAGCCATCCTGGGCAAGAAACTCCATGAGACTCTTATCTCCAATAAACCACTAGAAAACTGGGAGCGGTGCTGTGGCTCAAGTAGTAGAGCGCTTGTCTTGAGCTGAAGAGCGCAAGGATAGCGCCCAAGCCCAGAGTTCAAGCCCCATGACTGACAAAAAATAAAATAAAATTGTCTAGGGGCTGGCAAGGCTGCTTAGTGGTAGAGTGCTTGCCTAGTATACACAAAGCCCTGGCTTTGATTCCTCAGCACCACATTAAAAAAAAAAAAAAAAAAAGAGAGAAGTGGTGCTGTGGCTCACGTGGTAGAGTGCTAGCCTTGAGCAAAAAGAAGCTTAGAGACAATGCCATGGCCCTGAGTTCAAGCCCTGGGATTGGCAAAAAACAAAACAAAAAAAGTTTTTCCTATACAGAAAATTTAAATTTCTAATAACCAGTTGAAAATATTCAGTCTAAACTGGGCATCAGTGGCTCACACCTGTAATCTCAGGAGGCTGAGATCTGAGGATCACGGTTCAAAGCCAGCCCAGGCAGGAAACTCTGTGAGACTTATCTCTCCAATAAACCACCAGAAAACCAAAAGTAGCGCTGTGGCTCAAGGGGTAGAGCGCTCACCTTGAGCTGAAGAGCTCAGGGACAGTGCCCAGGCCCAGAGTTCAAGTCCCACAATCAGGGGTGGGGGAGGGGAGAGGGATAAGACTCCTAATAATCTAAGACACAAAAAATAAGATATTATGTTAAATGTATCAAATAAACAAATATAACAGGCTAGATTATCTAATGATGGCAAAGGCATATATCACAAATACTATAAATAATGATGAAAGTGGGTACACTTTTTCAAGAGAGTATTTTAGTAAGATATTTAAGCATTTTAAATTTTTTAGTTTCTTAGGAGAGAAGAGGAGAACAGGGAGGTTGGCTCTGGGGCTTGAACTTAGGGCCCAGGCACTGTCCCTGAGCTTCTTTTGCAAGGCTAGCATTCTATTACTTGAGCCACAGATCCACTTCTGGCATTTTTGGTAGTTTAATGGAGATAAAGTGTTTCACAGCCTTTCCAGCCCAGGCTGGCTTCGAACCACAATCTTCAGATCTCAGCATCCTGATAGCTAGGACTACAGGCTTCAGCCACCAGCACCTGGCTCCCAGTAGTTTTTTGGCCTCTAGAGAAAAGAACTAGATTGACAGAATATTTTTTTTTTCAAGACAGGATCTTGCCTATGTAACCCATTTGGACCTGGAACTTGAGATCCTCCCACCTGAGGTTCCCCAAGGCTATGATTATAGGATGCACCACAGAAATGTCCAAAAATAAAGCTCAGCTAAAGGCATTGCTCAAGTTTTAGAGACTAACTGAACAACTGGAAGGTCCTGAATTCAAATCTCAGTATTGGCAAGAATAAATTAATGAGTTTAAACATTTGGAGGGGTAGAGGCAGAATTTTGTAGTAGAATGCACTTTGCTTAAGCATAAGACCCTGGGTTCGGCCAGGAACCATTGCATGCTTGTAATTCTATCTACTAAGGTGGCCAGGATCTGAGGATCATGGTTCAAAGCCAGCCTGGGCAGAAAAGTTCATGAGACTCTTATTCTATACACACACACACACACCCTGGATTCAATCACACACACACACACACACACATCACACACACACACACACACATCACACACACACACACACACACATACACACACACCCTGGATTCAATTTGAAGAACCAAAAATTAAAAATTAAATAAAAATCATGTGGAGGGGCTGGGAAGGTGGCTCAGTGGTAGAGCACTTGCCTTGCATGCCAGAGGCCCTGGGTTCGATTCCTCAGCACCACATAAGCAAAAGAAGAAAAAAGCCGGAAGTGGCGCTGTGGCTCAAGTGGTAGAGCGCTAGCCTTGAGCTGAAGAGCTGAGGGACAGCGCCCAGGCCCAGAGTTCAGGCCCCACGACCAGATCCAAAAAAAAAAAAAAAAAAATCATTTGGAAAAGAGTAGAAAATGTGCTAAAATAGACTAGTTCTAAATGGAGTAAACATCCAGGTTTTTGCCTATTTTTTTATATTTACTTATAGTTGCTGAACTTAAACATTTTTTTTTTTTTTTGTCGGTCATGGGGCCTGAACTCTGGGCCTGGGCGCTGTCCCTCAGCTCTTCAGCTCAAGGAGAGCGCTCTACCACTCGAGCTACAGTGCCACTTCCGGTTTTCTGGTCGTTTATTGGAGATAGGAGTCTCACAGTCTTTCTTGCCCGGGCTGGCTTTGAACCGAGATCCTCAGATCTCAGCCTCCTGAGTAGCTAGGATTACAGGCGTGAGCCACCAGCGCCCGGCACTTTTTTTATTTTTTTTTTTAGCTAAGGGCCTAGACATTGTTACTGAGCTTTTCTGATCAAAGCTAGTGCTCTACCACTTTGAGCCATGGCTCCACTTTGGGTTTTCTGGTGGTTAATTAAGTATAGGAGTCTCATGAACTTTCCTGGCCAGGTAGGCTTCCAACTGTGATCCTCAGATCATCTCAGCTTCCTCAGTAGCTAGGATTACAGACAAGGAAAACATCCATAATTTTTATAATAAATAAAATGTTTCAAAAAACTTTCAATGAGAAGGATCTCATTACCTTTTGAAGTAATACACCCTCCATTCTGTCTTTGGGTACCTGACATTTATAATTTTGTTACATGATTTCTTTTGTTACAGAACTTTGTTACATGATTGTAGCTACAATTCATATTATCTTTCAACCTGTAGAAAACATTATCTCCAATTAACCACCAAAAATGCTGCAAATTGAGCAGCAGCTCAAGTGGTAAAACACCAGCCTCAAGCAAAAAAGCCACGAGAGAGCATAAAACCCTGACTTCAAGTCCCAGTACCAGCACAAAAGAAAAAAAAATCTAAATAAAACTTTCATGCAGACGGCTGGAGATGGGGCTCAGGTAGGAGAGTGACTGCCTAGCAAGCTCCCAAACCCTGAGTTCAAGCCCCAGTAACACCCACCCACCCCCCAAAGTCATTCAGGTAATAATAGCCCTTCTAAGGTTAGACTTGGCTTCTAGATCCTACATCACAGAAAACTACTTTCCAGGACACCTACTGGGGGAAAGGAGAGGGCGGGCAGGGGCGGCTGTGTGTGGAAGATTTAGGAGCACTTGCTCTGGAACTAGATCTCTGGATACTGACACCACCTTGAAGCTGTAGCTAAGAATAATTCTATGTGGAGATACCAGATAGGAGGAACAGAAATGAGAGGTGGAGTGTGTAACGTCTGTTTATAAGATACGATTATCTTTATTCTCCCGAGTTTCAGCTCCCTCCAGAGGAAGCTTGGAAATGTCCCTTATTTTTCTGTCGAGTTTAACATGGGGATAAAAGGGTATCTCTTACAAACGCAATTTTTAAGTTTTCTGGATTGGAGAAGAAACGTGTTTCCTTCTCAGTCCAAAGCTGACTCTCCAAGTAGCACATACCAAGTAAACGTGAGAAAATGAATAACATTTCCAAGGAAAAGCTATTCGATGTTAAATGGCACTGGTGGGTTTTGTTGTTGGGGAGAGTACTGGATTTTAATGATTCCAGGCCCGTCTTATAGGACTGTTGAGGTCAAAGACCAACAAGATGAGAAGGTGGTAAAAGACCACCTCATTTTTAAGAACCTCTAATGATCAGTTCAACCCTATGCCTAGGCTGAAAGGTTTTTGAAGATTAGCAGAATGAAGGGGATGCCCCCTTTCCCACGGCAGCCCCGCGGGCTCGGAAGGTCCCCCTCGATCTCCTTCCTCGCGTGTAAAACCTGGAGGGGTCCCTAGCAGCGCGACAGCAGCCCCCAGCCCTGCTTTTCACCCAGTCCAAGCCTCCCTTGCCGTGACAGCAGAAAGACGTCAGGGTCCGCCTCTCTCGGGGGGCCATCCGGGAGACCCGACCCCTCAGTGCCCACCCCCACTAGACAACAACGCCGCTTTCTCCACGTCCCCGCAACCCTCGGCAGAGTAACGGGCCGCGCCCTCGGGATAAGCCCCACTTTTCCAAGAACACCCTCGGCACCCTCCCCGTTGGCAGTTGCCGCCCGGCTGGTACCTGAGCCGCAGACCAAGAAGACGAAGAGGACCAAGAACAGCCGCATAGCCCCACCGCCCCCGGCCCCCCAGTCCCAGAAGGGCCTAGGACCAACTGCCGGCAAGACCGCCACTTTCATTCCTCCCGCCATGGTTTCCTCACGCCGCCGCCTCCTCACGTGATTCTCCCCAGCAACTAACTCAGAACAGGCAGCGCCCACAGCCAATCGGCAGCACAGCTCGCCCCTAACGCCCAAGTGAGTAGGCGGGGCCTTGAGCGTTGATTCCTCCCAGGGCCCTAGATGTCCCTCCCCTTCGCAATTGATTGGGAGAGGGCGGGAGAAGCAGGTTTCAGCCTATTAGGAAGCGAGTTCTCACCTCACCTCTTCAACGGTGACAGGAAGATTCCGCCCCTTAACCAACATGCTTCCGTTCCCAGTTTATTTACAACATGGGCGATTGATGGTCATCTTAACCAATAGAAAATCAGAATGGGCGAGGCCTCCTAGACTAAACTTGGTATTTCCATCGAAACTGTCTCAAGTTCCCTCTGTCTTCTTTTCTTTTTAACCACAATCTCTTTGTTATAGGAAACTTACCATTGAGATCTATGAATAGAGTCCTGACTTGAAAATTTTAAGTAAGGCGATTGACAAGTGTAGTCCTCCGATATAAAGGACTTAAAACAGGAGTTGTCAAAGTTTTCTGATAAAGAGCCTTTCAAGGGGCTGGGAATGTGGTTCAGTGGTAGAGTGCTTGCCTGGCATGCATGAAGCCCTGGGTTCAATTCCTCATCACCACATAAGCAGAAAAAGCTGGAAGTGGCGCTGTGGTTCAAGTGGTACAGTGCTAAGAAGCTCAGGGACATTGCCCAGACCCTGAGTTCAGGTCCCCAGGACAAGCAAAAAAACAAAAACAAAAAAATCCTAAACTAAACATAAAAATACCCAGCACCATTATTTACATGTAGAATATGTTCGTTTATGCCTATATTTCAGCATTTGTTATTCCATAATTGATTGGATTTTAGAAGTCACAAGTGAAAGATAAAGCCAAGCAGGACACTGGTGGCTCACAACTGAAATCCTAGCTACTCAGGAGGCTCTAATCTAAGGATCCTGGTTCAACGCCAGTCCAAGAAAGAAAGCCTGTGAGACCCTTATCTCCAATTAGCTACCAGAAAACCAGAAATGGTACTGTGGCTCAAAGAGATAAAGAGCTATCCTTGAGCAAAAGAGCTCAGGGACAGTGCTCAGGCCCTAAGTTCAAGACCCACGACAGAAAAGAAAGAAAGAAGGAAAGAGAGAGAGGAGAAAAGATAATCTGCTTTGCAGTTAACTTTTATGTAGTTCAGTCTCATTCAGGCAATATGCTATATGTGCAAAAATACTCAACTACAAGTATTAAATATTGAAAAACTAAGTTTATTAGAATTCATTTTATTTAAGAATCTCAGAAGTTCATAGTCATCAGCAGTTTCAGTGTAATTTCAGGTACAACTGGATTTTCTGGAATCTTAGTGGAGCTGTTAGTGTAGTAAAACTTCTAGGTAAATACTTTTTTGTGTGTTCGAACACTAGGGCTTAAACTCAGCCTTGTGCTCTTGCCTATTTTTAGCATTCAGAGCTTTTGCTTTATTTTTGACTAGAAGCAAACACACACACACACTCACAAAAGCTGGGCGCTGGTGGCCCAAGCCTGTAATCCTAGCAACTCAGGAGCCTGAGATCTAAAGATCAAGGTTTGTAGCTAGCCTAGACAGGAAAGTCTATCAGACTCTTATCTCTAATTAACCAGCAAGAAAAGCAGGAAATGGAAGTATGGCTCAAGTAGAAGAACACCGACCTTTTTTTTTTTTTTTGTCAGTTGTGGGGCTTGAACTCTAGGTCTGTGTACTGTCCCTGAGTTCTTCAACTCAAGGCTAGGTCAGTGCTCTAACACTTGAGCCACAGTGCCACTTTGGCCTGTTTGTGTGGTGCTGAGGAATCAAACCCAGGGCCTCATGCATGCGTGGCAAGCACTCTACTGCTGAGCCACCTTCCCAGCCCCTAGAACACCAACCTTGAGTATGAGACTCTGAGTTGAAGCCCTAGTACTAGCACAAAAGAATAAAAAGGCTAATTTTAGGTTTGGGCACTAATTCCAGGAAATCACTGACCACTATTAAAATGAGTAAATGAGGTCTACAGTAATGAGACTCGTTGTCCATAAATAAACCATACTTCATCACTCAATTGAGTGCTGTCACTTCAAAACAGTAATTCAAGAAGCATGTTACCTTATTTTACTAATGAGGACACAGCTCAAAACACATTGAGACTCACCTTCAGAATCTAAATAACACACATTGCAATGAATATTCATTATCTGCAGGTGGATCTGATTTATGCAAATAGCCAAAAGAACTCAGGCCAATACTGATGAGTAAATAGGGTGGGAAATCTGGATGGTAAATGTGTTTGAGAATTTTTTAGAGTTTAGAAAGGTAACTAATGTCTACTCACTATACAAGGCAACAATCTCAGTAGCATCTAAAATAGTACTTTGTAAAGAAATTAATATTTCTGCAATGACAAATACGAACAATGTCACTAGAAGCAATGGAATAGCTCTAAATAACCTCATGTAAGTTTAGGTCAGATACTCTGCTGCAAAATGAGTCCAGGTCAGATTAGAATGTGGGGTTTTCTAGTGCTAGAGATTGAACCCAGAGCCTGCCACATGCTAGGCCAAGTGATCTGTCAGTTACATCCCCAGGCCTTAGAATATTTATTTTTTTATGCCAATACTGGGACTTAAACTCAGGGCCTGTACTCTCACTTGGCTTTTTTGATAAAGGCTGTTTTTTTTTCTACACTTGAACCACACCTTCACTTCCAGCTTCTTGATGAATAATTGGAGATAAGAATCTCACGGCCGGGCGCTGGTGGTTCACGCCTGTAATCCTAGCTACTCAGGAGGCTGAGATCTGAGGATCGCGGTTCAAAGCCAGCCCGGGCAAGAGAGACTGTGAGACTCCTATCTCCAATAAACCACCAGAAAACCGGAAGTGGCACTGTAGCTCAAGTAGTAGAGCGCTCACCTTGAGCTGAAGAGCTGAGGGACAGCGCCCAGGCCCAGAGTTCAAGCCCCACAACCAACCAAAAACAAAAACAAAAGAATCTTACGGACTTCCTTGCCTAGACTGGTTTTGAACTGTGATCCTCAGAGCTCAGCCTCCTGAGTAGCTAGTATTACAGCTAGTATTACAGCCACCAGCACTCAGCCAGAATAGTTTTTTTTTTTTTTCATATAATTTTGTTATTATTAAGGTGTTATACGAGAGGTTACCATTTCACAATTCAGGTAATATGTACATTTCTCTTTTGGATAATGTCATTCTTTCCTTCACTCTCTCCAAAGCAGGTTTTGTTACCAAATAAGTTATGAAAAAACTTTTGGTTTTCATAGTGTTTTGAATTTAGAGTTATGAATAAAAAATTATAGGGCATGAGTATTTGATGAAGACAGTTTAGCCAATCACCAAGTTCAGCTGGCTTTTCTTTTTTTCCTTGGAGTCTGAGGTTTGAACTCCGGGGCTCCTACTTAGAAGGCAGGCACTGTATCACTTGAGCTATACCTCAGCCTCTACTTTTTTATCTTTCAAATCTGTCATTTCCTTTTGAGCTAAACCATTGACTTCATCCAGCACCTTGCCATTTCTCACTAGGACTTCCAAGTAAGAACGTTCTTTTGTTTTGTTTTTCTTTTGTTGTTGTTGTATGTGTTGAGTTGAACTACCAGTACTGGCAAAAAAAAAAAAAAAAAGCCAGCCCTGGCAGGAAAGTCCATGAAATTTTTTTAGGGGGGAGGGGGTGTTGGTCATGGAGCTTGAACAGTGCCTGGGCACTGTCCCTCAGCTCTTCAGCTCAAGGCTAGTGCTCTACCTCTTGAGCTACAGCACCTCTTCCAGTTTTTCGGTAGTTAATTGGAGATAAGAGTCTCACGGACTTCCTGCCTAGGCTGGCTTTGAACTGTCATCCTCAGATCTCAGATGCCTGAGTAGCCAGGATTATAGGTGTGAGCCACCGTTACCAGCTCCATGAGACTTTTATTACCAATTAACTAGAAAACCAGAAGTGGTACAGAGGCTCAAAGTGGTAGAATACTAGCCTTGAGCAAAAGATTTCCGGGACTGGGAATGTGGCTTAGTGGTAGAGTGCTTGCCTAGCATGAATGAAGCCCTGGGTTTGATTCCTCAGTGCTACATAAACAGAAAAAGCCGGAAGTGGTGAGGTGGCTCAAGTGGTAGAGTACTGGGCTTGAGCAAAAGAAACTCAGGGAGCTGGGCGAGGGTGGCTCATGTATGTAATGCTAGCTACCCAGAAGGCTGGGATCTGAGAATCGAGTTCAAAGCCAGCTTGGGCAGGAAAGTCCATGAGACTCTTATCTCCAATAAACCACCAGAAAACTGGAAGTGGTGGCGCTGTGGCTCAAGTGGTAGAGCGCTAGCCTTGAGCTGAAGACCTGAGGGACAGCGCCCAGGCCCAGAGTTCAAGCTCCAGGATTGGCCAAAAAAAAAAAAAGAGTTTGGGACAGAGCCCAGGCCCCGAGTTCAAGCCCCACAACTCACACACTCTCTCTCTCTCTCTCACACACACACACAAATAAATAATTCCAACAGTGCTATTCAAAGTTTGATATTATTTGATACCAATATTCATCAAACAACTCCAGTGTGCAAACATTAAGTGTAAGCACCTAGTGTAACAGTAAGTTGATAGAGATACTGTGGATAAAGAAGAAGCTGAATACTCAAAAACAACCACAGCAAAATTGCTAGAGATGTGACTCAAGTCGTAAAATGCCTGCTTAACAAGCATGAAGCTGAGTTCAGATTACAGTACTAAGCTCAGATCTTAGCCAAAAGTAAGTAAAAAAGGAGGATACAATAGTAGGTTAGACATTTTATTTTTATTCATCTAGTCCTTAACCACAATTTGGCTTGCTCATATCCCAAATCTCTTTCCTAACCCCTCCCACCCACCACCCAGGAATAAAGAACAATTTTTACAAATAGGTTTCATGTGTCCAATCAAGCACATACTCTGGTCTCCCTGACTTGTTTTCCTTTTTTTTTTTTTGCCAGTCCTGGGGCTTGAACTCAGGGCCTAGGCACTGTCCCTTAACTTCTTTTGCTCAAGGCTAGCACTCTACCACTTGAGCCACAGCACCACTTCTGGCTTTTTCTGTTTATGTGGTACTGAGGAATCGAACCCAGGGCTTCATGCATGCTAGGCAAGCACTCTACCACTAAGCCACATTCCCAGCCCAATTCCTTTCTTTATGGAAATCTTGTATTCATAATTCAAAACCCAGGGCGTCCTCACCCACCTCCCTCTAAACCAATTCCTCACAAACACAGGTAAACTCTCATGCTTCTCAGTCATTGCACTCTTTTTTTTGTTGTTGTTGGTCATGGGGCTTGAACTCTGGGCCTGAGCACTGTCACTCAGCTCTTCAGCTCAAGCCTAGTGCTCTACCACTTGAGCTACAGCGCCACTTCCGGTTTTCTGTTGGTTTACTGGAGATGAGTTTCACGGACTTTTCTTGCCCGAGCTGGCTTTGAACTGTGATCCTCAGATCTCAACCTCCTGAATAGCTAGGATTACAGGCGTGAGCCACCAGCGCCCAGTTCATTGTACCCTCTTAGTACATTATGTTGTTTCTATGGCTATCTCCTTTACTAATCTATAAGTTCCTTATAAAGATACTTTAGGATTGTCTTTAGAGTAAAGCATTTCTCATAAAAATAAATTGAAGGATAGTGCTTCTTGGATGATAATTTCCAGCATGTTATTGAAAGAGAAGGAACATGAAGATCATTACCTTATATTCATATTATTCTAGTTCCAGGAAAGATTTTAGCCTTCAACCTATAATACCTAGTAGGTTAACTTGTCAGATGAATGGACACGAGGATGCTAACAAGCCAGACTTGTAGGATTCACTGGAAACCAAAAAGAAGAGAGATGTGGAAAGTTCATGTTTCCACTTAAGCAATTTTGTCAGGCTGGGCACTTCTGGAGTAAAATCTCAAGCCTATATGATAGCATCATCATTCATTTCTGAGGGTCCACTAAAATATTAGGCCTAATGGGAAGTGGTCCAGAGCTAAGAGCACAAGTAACTACATTGAAATGATCTAGGGGACTGGGAAGGTGGCTCAGTGGTAGAGCGCTTGCCTTGCATGCACGAGGCCCTGGGTTCGATTCCTCAGCACCACATAAGCAGGAAAAAAAAGCCGGAAGTGGGGCTGTGGCTCAAGTGGTAGAGCACTAGCCTTGAGCTAAAGAGCTGAGGGACAGCACCCAGGCCCAGAGTTCAGGGCTGTGGCTCAAGTGGTAGAGCACTAGCCTTGAGCTAAAGAGCTGAGGGACAGCACCCAGGCCCAGAGTTCAGGCCCAAGACGGGACCCCCCCCAAAAAAAGAAATGATCTAGGATGACCCATGTGGCAACAAAAAAAGGTGGGTGTAATTCTACCTGGAGGCACAGAGAGGGTAGTGCAGGGAGGGATTCCACAGTGGTGAGTTTCAAGCAAACCATGCAGAGTAGGACTCAGCAGACTGAGTGAAAATGGGGAAATGCACTAGATGAAAATCTACAAATGCCTGGAGACAATAATCCTTCTGGTTTGCAATAGTCTCAATCCTCTTCCTCACACTCTCTCCCCTTTCTTCAAAGTCCTCTTTGCCTGGAAAACAAAGACCAAGTTGTTTTATTTTTTTCTTGGAGACCTGTGTAGACAATACAGGGACCATTAAACTTTGATTAAATGAAAACAGTTGCTCAGCAGGGTGCCTTTGAGAACAGAGGGTGATGGCAGCAGGTGAGTCAAGTAAGGATGTGGTCCTTAGTAAGAAGGGGGCCCAGGCAGAAAAAGAAATGAAAAAAATCTTACTTGTCCCCACTCCCTTTTCTATCACCTCAGCCCTCACATATCTGTTGTTGTTGTTTTTTAATAGCTTCTCTTGGTCTCAGTCTCTTGCCTTTCTCTTTCTCCCTTTGCTAAAGGCTGGAAATTCCTTGTTCTCAACGGAAGGGAGTAGGAGGGGACGAGGGGGTGGTAGGAGTGGGAGGAAAAGGAACAGACATCTCAGCAGCTCCGGCTGCGGGCTGCGGGGGCGCTCTGGGCCTCTGGCGGGGCCTGACAAGTCAATGATTTTTTTTCTAATATATATATGTATATATGTGTGTATATATATATATTACCCGCACATAGAGGCTTAGATACAAACCTAGACAGATACGGATAAACAAGTAGATGTGAAGAAACATAAATACATAGACTCAGGAGACTGTCCAGTCTTGAGTCGGCTTCGATTTACAGTTTCCCCATCCATTCTCCATCTGAACCTCAGGACAGACCTGGAGAAACAAAAGATCCAGGCATCAAATAGTTTCCTTCACCCTCAGGTTTGCAGGCCGACCCCTTTCTGACTCAAGGGGAGTGATCATACCCCTTAGCGGGATTTTTCTCCTTTCCTTCCTCTTTGGTCAGGCACCTGCTCCAGGACTCTGGAGTGGAAGCCTTGGAACTGGCTCCTCTCCGGACTTCTTTCCTGGACTCGGACCCAGGGCTTCTCCCCTCCTCTCCCCCCCACCCTGCATCCCTCCTCCCCAGGTTACCGCCCCCTAACTTCACGCTCTACCTCCACCCGCCTCCGACCGCGGGCGCCGCCCTCCAAATCCCCAGACTCAGCGCCGCCCCGAGGGGGCCGGTGGGAGGGAGGGGGGCGCCGGGAGCAGAGGCTGCGTGGGCGGAGGATGTGCGTCACGGGGAGCGTGGGCAGGGGGAGGGCGGGGGCACGTGGAAAGCCGGGGCCAGCGGCTGGCAGCCCAGACTCCAAAATAACCAGAGGGGTGTGAGGGAGGGGCGCCACCTCCAGGGGGTCTGGGTTCGTCCCAGAGCGAGTTTGTCTAGCCTCACCCACCACTTGCCGGACTGGGGGGCGATCGATGGGAGGGGACTCCGCTCCCTCCTACACCCCCACTATGTTTGGCATTTAATGGGATGGAGACAAAAATCTGTGAGCTACTGAAATCCCCTACCAATAATGCACCCTTCCTCCCCTGCCTCCACCAGAGATGGAAAGGTCTCCTTGCCAGGCCGGAATGTAGAACCAGCTCCCGCCCACACCACCCACGCCCTGCTGGGCTGCGCCACTCAGAAGTGCAGAATGGCGGGGTGGGGCTAAGGTTTCGGACTGAGGGACCCTTGCCACCGGCCAGTCCTGTTCGGTTCTCAGCCCCCCCCCAACCTCTTTTCCCCTGGGCCTAGAGCCCCCGCCTCCCCCCCACTTCCTCCCACCTCCCCTCCTAGCCGTGGGCGGGAGTGTAATGGGAACCAGATGGGCTAGGAGAAACCAGGGGGGGGAGGGGAGGTAGGTTTGAAAGGGGACTAGGCTCCTTGGAGGCGTTCCTCCTTCTTGCTCCTCCTAGGGAGTAATGTGGGGCGCCCCCCGGCCTCCTGCTCATCTTCCACTAAGGTCCCCAAATAGATGACCTTAGAGTGGGTAGCCTTTTCATTACGGCTTTGCTACCCAGCTGACAAGGAACAGGGCCCCATTCTCAACTGTTCTGAGTAGAGGAAGGCGGGATCGCACCCCCTCCCCCCCACCTTGTCTGCCTGACCTACTCTCACAAAACCAGACACACCTAATCAACGGGTGCCTGGGACTAAGTGGTGCCCTCCAACATAACCGGCTCATTCCTATTCCCAAAACTTCAAAGCAGGGACGATGAAAGACCCCTCAGATTACTCTCTTTGGGGCCTAAAGAAGGTTATTGGACTATTCATAAGACTCTGGTAGAGCCCCATATTGATGCATAACTGCACTCTCAATGGGAGCGAGCTGCAGCCGAGGACAAGCTGCGGTCCCCGAGCTGTCGCCAACTTTTTCCCCTACTCTAACATTCACGGGAGAGCACGGAGAGCCGGCCGGAGTGTGGGCAGCGGTGATCGTGTAGTCGTTTGGGCGAGCGTGCACGGCTGTGCGCTCCCTGTCTTTGTGTACCTGTGCGTGGTTGTGAAACTCCGCGCTCAGCTTAGAGGAATGGGGGGAGTAGGGGGGGGAGTAGGAATGTAGCCGGCTAGGAGCTCACGTGGGTATGTGGGCGCAGAGAGGGCCGGCTGTGCATCCGGCGTGGGCGGCCCAGAGCGACCTCGCCCCGCCCGCTGGGTCCCTTAAGCTCCCCCTCCACAGCCCGGCCTCGGTTACCTCGGTCTCCAACTCTGCGCCCTGACTCCGAGTCTCCGCCCCCGCCCCCTGCTCCATACCTTCTCCCGCCCCCCAGTTTCCACACCTCCCTGCTGCAGTGTCTTGCTGGCCCAGAGGCCCGGGCTCCCGCCCCCCGCCCCCGGTCCCAGCCCCCGGCTCTGCCCACGCCCTCCTCCCGCCAGCCCAGCAGCCAGCGCTGCGCCGGGCCTCGCTCCCCGTGCGTCCTGCGGGGGCGGAGGCGCGGAGAGGCGGCAAGCGCAGCCGGGGAGGGGGGGGGGGGCAGAGGCACCGACAGAGGCGCGGAGGCTCGGAGAGAGAAGACGTGGAGGAAGGGACGGAGCCTGGACAACGGTGGACACGGTCTCGCGCGGGCCAGAGTGCAGCGGGCACCGAGTGCCGGGCACGGATCGGGGCGGCCTGGGTGGTCTCCGGCTGTCCATGCACAGAGCGCCTTCTCCCACAGCCGAGCAGCCGCCGGGCGGAGGGGACAGCGCCCGCCGGACCCCGCAGCCCAGACTCAAGTTAGTGGGGCCAAGGGAGACGACGGGGTGTGGAGATGGGTGGAGCTGGACTCGGGAATGGGGTCCAGGGGGTGGAGGTCGAAGAGAGGACGTGGGGAAGCGGGACGGGGGTGGGGGGTGGAGACTGATGGAAATGAGGTGAGTTTCGGATTTAGGGGGCCGGAGGAGCAAACCAAGGATCGGGTGAAGCTGGATACCGAAGAGGGTATACTGCCTCTTCTCCATTGTTAGATGTACTCTTGTGGGCATGACCTGGCATGTGAGCCCCCATGCAAAGAATGCGGGAGCCCCTAAGCGCTAGGGGAAGCCCTGGAGTTGGCGCTGGCAACCGTGCAGGGGGTGAGGGCGCTCAGCTGGCTCAGGATCTGTGCTTGGCATTCAGCGCGCGGTCCCCGGCTCAGGCAGAAGAAGCTGGCTCCTTTGAGTTGAAAGAGCATCTACGGGACTTGAGGCAGGGAATGCCTCCAGCGTCCCTTATCTATCTCAACCTTGGTTCCCAGCATGGGTAGAGGAGGTATCCTGTGCAGTTCCTTCCTCAAGAGGTCTTGAGTGGCTCCCCCCCTCCCCCTGCTCCTCCACAGATGTGGGTGGAAAATAAGGGAGGGGAGGAGAGTAGGCGGGAGTCCTTAGGCGGTTTTCGCCCACAGACGCTACCACCGTGGGAGTGTGTGGGCAGAACGGCCTCAGAGCAGAACAATTGAGGCGCCTGTCCCCTCCCCCATCGCCTGAGCTGAAGGAACAGGCCCAAGTTAATGAGGAAGGCCACACCGGGGGAGGGAACAACTGAGACAACGAAGGGGGCCCTGGGCAGAGGTCCTAGGGGAAGAAAGCAAGATGAATGAACAACACCAAATCTGGGAAAAGCGGAAGGGAGAGAATAGGGATCCACTTGGCTCATGGAGGGGGAAAGCCATGGAAGGGGCCACACCCCTCCCTGTCAGCTGGCAAGGGGTGAAGCTGACCAGCAGTGGCCCTCAGTATCCACTGTGGGTAGAGCGGGGGTCCTACATTCACCTTAGCTTGGGGCTGTCACATTTAAGAGGTGTTGAGACTAGTGAGTCTCAACCTGTGCAGCCCCTTCCTCATGAGGTCTTGAGTTGGCAGCTGGGTTATGCCAACTACAAGTGTGCTGGTAGCCTAATGTGCTGAAGGTCAATTTGCCCCAGACCAGAAAAGTGGGGGTAAGAGAGGCTTACTTTCTTTTCTTTTTTTTTGTTGTTGTTGTTTTCGTTTTTTATTTCTTATACATAGGCCATCAGCTCTTTGTGCTTCTGGCTAGTCTGGAATAGCCCTGGCATTCTATGAACAATGTCTGATTCTCAGGCTGTGCACAGCCTTGAGCACTGGACAGAGAGCATTCATAGGAAGGAGGAGGGGGAAGGAGGCAGGAAAGAGGACAATTGTTAGTGTGGGTAGGGACCCAGCAGGGGCATTTGCACTAACAGTCTCTCTCGTGCCTCTACTTCTCAGGGCAAGTGCCCGAGCCATGGCACTGCCTCGGACTCTGGGGGAGCTGCAGCTGTATCGGGTCTTGCAGCGAGCCAATCTCCTTTCCTACTACGAGACGTTCATCCAGCAAGGAGGAGATGATGTCCAGCAATTGTGTGAGGCGGGTGAGGAGGAGTTTCTGGAGATCATGGCACTTGTGGGCATGGCCACCAAGCCCCTCCATGTCAGACGTCTGCAGAAGGCCCTAAGAGAGTGGGCTACCAATCCAGGGCTCTTCAGCCAACCAGTGCCTGCTGTGCCTGTCTCCAGCATCCCACTTTTCAAGATCTCTGAGACTGCTGGTACCCGTAAAGGGAGCATGAGCAATGGGCATGGCAGCCCAGGGGAAAAGGCGGGTAGTACCCGCAGTTTTAGCCCCAAAAGTCCCCTTGAACTTGGAGAGAAGTTGTCACCACTGCCTGGGGGAACTGGGGCAGGAGACCCTCGAATCTGGCCAGGCCAGAGCACTCCAGAGTCGGACGTTGGGGCAGGAGGAGAAGAGGAGGCTGGTTCACCCCCCTTCTCCCCGCCTGCAGGGGGAGGAGTCCCTGAGGGGACTGGGCCTGGGGGAATGGTAGCAGGTGGAGCTGGGAGTAGTCCGGACCGGCTGGAGCCAGAGATGGTACGCATGGTAGTGGAGAGCGTGGAGAGGATCTTCCGGAGCTTCCCAAGGGGTGATGCTGGGGAGGTCACATCCCTGCTGAAGCTGAATAAGAAGCTGGCACGGAGCGTGGGACACATCTTTGAGATGGATGATAATGATAGCCAGAAGGAAGAAGAGATCCGCAAATACAGCATCATCTATGGCCGCTTTGACTCCAAACGGCGAGAGGGCAAGCAGCTGAGCCTGCACGAGGTGAGGACTCAGGTCCTCTCAGGATAGCCTTTGACTCCCAGGCCGCTTCCACAAACCTTTGAGATATCCTGTATCCTCCAGCCCTTGTTCCCTTCCCTGTTGTCCAAGACCCTAGGCCTTGATCTTCTCTATAACCATACACACTCAATTGAGGGGGAAGTAGAGATTGAGGCAAGAACCCCGTTGTTCTGCCGTGTGTCACTCAGAGCCCCAGAGTTATAGAGGAGGCTCCAGGCACTCTCAGAAAGCTGTGGGTGTTTTCTTGCTCCCTCAGAAAACTCCTGTGCATTGTCCAAACCAAAGCACGTTTCCTACGGATGGGCCTGTTTGATGATGATGGTGTAAGGAGGTCTAAACAGTGAATGTGGGGATGTAAGGATTCTGACTGGCTGTCCTCTTGCCACAGCTGACCATTAATGAGGCTGCTGCCCAATTCTGCATGAGGGATAACACGCTGTTGCTTCGGAGAGTGGAGCTCTTCTCCCTGTCTCGCCAGGTGGCACGGGAGAGCACCTATCTGTCCTCTTTGAAAGGCTCCAGGTAAGACCCTTCCCCCCTTCCCCAAGTCCTTCCTAGGTTGCAATCCTGCCAAGGAGTTGGATCAAGTCCCAACTTCAAGCTCAGGCAACTCTAGGCCTGCTTCTCATCCACTTGCTTATTTTTCTTTGGCCAGTACAGTTTGTCTGAGGTCTGGTCTAACCTTTTCCAACCCTTCAACCTCCCAATGGTGAATGGATTTGGAGCAGACTACCCAGCCAGTTTCTTTGCAGTTTTTTAAGTAGTACATGCTTCTGGCCAGATGTTTTATGTGCCCTGCTCATTCTGGAGCCCTCTTGAGCCTCACTTTCTTTTTTTCTCTTTCTTTGTAGGCTGCACTCTGAAGAATTAGGAGGGCCCCCGCTGAAGAAGCTGAAACAGGAGGTACATTTTTCTAGGGTGCTGTAGGAATGGGATGGCCTACCCCAAACCTCTTCCTTCCCTTGCCAGGTCCTCATTTCCCTATTTGGGGCACCCACAGGTTGGAGAACAGTCTCATCCAGAAATCCAGCAGCCTCCCCCAGGCCCTGAGTCCTATGTACCCTCATACCGCCCCAGCCTGGAGGAGGACAGTGCCAGCCTGTCTGGGGAAAGTCTAGATGGACACTTGCAGGGTGAGTGTGCTTGAGAGCAGTTCTCCTTTCCTTGGTGGGGGAGGTGGGAGTGGGTGGGTGGCGGAGTGAGCTAGGAGCCACTGCCTGGAACAGGGTTGGGAAGTTTGGATGGATGGGGGCAGAAAGACCTGTGGGTCTGGCTGTGTGGTTGAGGGTGGGGTTTCATTGGCTGCAGCCCCTTACCTGACCAGTGCCCATGCCCACAGCTGTGGGGTCGTGCCCAAGGCTGACGCCGCCCCCTGCTGACCTGCCCCTGGCATTGCCAGCCCATGGGCTATGGAGCCGCCACATCCTGCAGCAGACACTGATGGATGAGGGGCTGCGGCTCGCCCGCCTCGTCTCCCACGACCGTGTGGGCCGCCTCAGCCCCTGTGTGCCTGCGAAGCCGCCTCTCGCAGGTGAGGCAGCCAGCAGTGCTGTCCCCAAAAACCCCCAGCCACCCAGGCCCACACATCAGTCCTGTGTCCTGAGACCCTTGCGGGGAGGGAAGAGGGATATACAGTTGCCACCAAAGACAGTAGGAGGGGCTCCAGCTAACCAGACCTTGAATTGAGGCCCTTACTGGGCTGTTTCCACTGGGGAGGGAACAGAAAAATGAGAGATCAGGATAGCAGGAGAGTCACCAGTAAGAGAAGCTTGGTTGGGACTTCCACTATTGCAGGAGGATGAAGCGGGAACTGAGTTGTGGGGATAGGACTGCCCAGCTTGGAAGCAGAGTCCAAAGGGGGTGGGGGAGGACGCTTTGTGTGTGGATAGGGGAAGAGAGAGTGGGCAGGCAGAGGGGCAGGGCAGCGGCTGGGCTGAGAGTGACGCAGCAGACAAAGCCACCAACCCTAGCTTGGTATTTTTAAACTCTGCGTGGGTGGGAAGTGGGGGCGGGGACTGGAAGGGGGGTTCTTGAGGGAGGAACTGGGAGGCTGGCTTCCTGTGTTCCCCCTGATTTGGCTACCCAAAAACTTGGGGAGCAGTGGTTAAAGTAGGTGGGGCTTGGAAGGGGTCCAGAGATGAGTGGGGGAGGGGGGTGGCAGAGTCAGGGGAAGAGGGAGGGGGAGAGGTCAGAGCCAAACCGCCCCCGGAGCTCCTGACAAAACCAGAAATTCCAGCAGAGCAGAGCAGAGGCGGGAGAGACAGAGAGAGAGACACTAACAGAGACAGAGAGCTACACACAGCCAGAAGGGGAGGGGGGCTGTGCACGCGGGTATGGAATCCCCCCCCCAACTCATACACACTCAGTGGGCAGGAGGCAGTTAATTCAAGAAATTCCGTTGTCTTCACATCTTTCTTTCCTCAGTTCACAATCACCTCTGCCCCCAGCCTCTACCTCATGTCTCCTAACTCTTGCCTCCATTCCTTGCAGAGTTCGAGGAAGGGCTCCTGGACAGATGTCCAGCCCCAGGACCCCATCCTGCTCTGGTGGAGGGTCGCAGGAGCAGTGTGAAAGTGGAAGCTGAGGCCAGCCGGCAGTGAAGGTGGATTGGTGTCCTTGACCCGCGACCTAGACTTCTGGCTCACACAGACCCCCACACTCCTTCATCCTCAACATCTAGTCACCACCCCAGAAGGATCCTTCCGCTGCCCTTCTCCTGCCTCCCCACCTGCTCCATGGGCACAGGACTATGGGGCTTCAAGCAATAACACGCAGGGGCCTGGCAAAAGGACATGAGGAGGTTGCATGGTGCCCGCTCACCCCCATTTGGGGACAAGGACTCTGGCTCCACGGGTGGGCGGCTGGGGCTCTCCCCTCCCTCACACATCACACTCCCATTCTCTAGGTGGCTACCAGAGGTGTGAGCAGTAGGACTCAGTGTGGACATGGGGAAGGGGGTATTCCCTGGGAAGGTCCAGCCAAAAAAGAAAAAAATAAGGCACCCTTTCCCCTCTCAGATTGGGGGCCTGGTAACACTGGACCTCCCCTCCTCTTCCTGTCCCCATTTTTGTGCTTCTAGTTTGTTTCTTTAATTTAACAAGTGCTGCAGTTTGCCTGCCCATCCCCATCTCTCCCCCAAGCTCTCAGCAGTTCTTTTTCTCTTGCCCTCTGGGGGATGTAGTTGGGGTTCCTTTTGCCAGCCCCTGGGAGACCTGGGTTGGATTCAGGGTCTCTTCAGGTGGGGCCAGACGGCAGCACCTGTGTGAGCACTTACAGCGTTTTTCTTTTCAGATTGTGTACAGTAGATTATTTATTTTGTTATTTTGGAATAAAATTTATTTTATGGCTTAGGATCCATGACCACCCCCTAAGAAAGAAGAAGGGGCGGTATGGGAGTGTGGGAGTGGAGGGAAGCTGGCAATGGATGGGAAATTATGGAAGAGAAGCAGCAGGCAGGGCCCCCAACACCCAAGAGAGCCACATAGCAAGACTTGGACTCAACTCAGCGCCATGGCTCTGGGTAACACAGGAAGTGTTAAGCCTCCAAAGCTACAGCTGTCCATACATGTTGTAGCTATAGAAACAACCTGGGCAGGACATTTAGGTTAATATCAGAGGCTAGCTAGCACACTGTGATGTCTTAGCCAGTGTCTCTTTCTTCAAGATGTCACACAAGCAGAAGCACACAAATAGATACATGTTCTATGTGGCCTTACCATAGACACGTGACATCTACAGGTAAACTGTCTCAGACACAGCTACACATAAAACAGCCCTTGGATCGCACAATCTCACTCCTGCACTGAAAGCTTCATTTGGCAAGAGTTTGGGGTTTAGGGGGGTTAGTTTTTTAACCTGGACAAAATTCGGATATATGTGTCCAAACTCTTTTTCTTCTCATCCAGGGTTCCCTGGACTTTCCCATTCCCTCAGGGCTGGGGCCCCTTGGCTCCAAGGCCCATTCTCTTGGTCCCCAGCCTCTAGAGTAAATGCATGTGTGTTTCAATATGTATGTTCCAGGTCGGCTCAGAAGGAGCTGCAACACCTCTGTGCCCTAAGCCAAGCTGTCACCCAACCCCTGTCCTGCTCAGCCAGTACTAGCCCTCTATACTTGTGTGTGTTCTGAGGTGCAAGCAGGCATGCTGGGTGTGTCTCACTCTGGAGCCTGAACTTCAGTTCCATTCCACTGCTGGAAGAAAGGGTCACGTGTATGGTGGTAAGGAAGGAGTGGAGTAGCTTTTCCAGGGTGCATTCTCCAGGCAAAGTTTTCCTCCTGATGGAGGAGTAGCTGGAGATGGGAAGCACCTGGATGAGCGGTGTCCACAGCAGGTCCTTGGAGACAGTAGAAAAGCTGTCTCGGGCTCCTCCTCCAGTTTAGATCACCAACTGGGGTTGGCCCTTAGGTCCATGTGGGACATAGAAATCCCAGACTGCCCATAAGGGGAGGGCTGCAAGAGGTGCTGGGCTCCTAAGGACACTCCTCCTGTCTCCCCTTGGCCCTCGAGAAGAAGCTTGGTGAGGTCCTGTTCAGTGGGAGGCAACAAGTGAGGGAACATATCTTCACCTGCCCTGCAAGCAGAAAAGGGAGAGAGGCAGTGGAGTAAGCCTAGCACCCACTCCTGCCCCTACCCAACATCCTCTTCAAGCTACCACTCACCAGGTGCCCCTGGGGAACCCTCCCACTGGCTGATTTAGACAGCTGTCTTCTGCCATGGACACATCTGAGCAGAGCAGGGGTTCAGGACTGGCTACAGCATGCTCCTGAGGCTGGCAAGGCAGCAGGCTTCTACCGGGAACCAGAAGAGGAAATGAGGAGGAGGCTGGGAAAGGATGAGGAGGAGCATGGGCTCAGAAGGGGCTTTGTCACTCACTGGGTGGGAGGCTGGTCAAAAGACAAATTTATCTGGCTCAGGCTGGGGGGCATATGCAGGTGGGTCCTGAAAACAGGAAGGAAACAGGAAATGAGGCAAAGGCACAGTGTTACAAAGTCAAGACCACTGGGTGAACTGCAAAGCACAAACACTTAGTGGCTCACTGACTGGCCTTGGGCAAGCCATTTCTTTTTCTTTTTTTGGTCCTGGGGCTTGAACACTGGGCCTGAGTGCTGTCTGTCCCTGAGCTCTTTCCTCAAGGCAAGCACTCTACCACTTGAGCCACAGCACCACTTATGGTTTTCTGATGGTTAACTGGAGATAAGAGTCACAGACTTTCTTGTGTGGGCTGGCTTTGAACTGTGATCCTCAGATCAGATCTCAGCCTCCTGAGTAGCTAGGATCATAGGCTTGAGCCACTGGCGCCCAATTGGGCAAGCCCTTTCTGTGCTCTGAGATCAGTGTTCTCTGTTGCAAAATGGGGGTGGAGGCCTGAGGGGGTCAGTTTCTAATATTTCTTTAGACTTTGAACTTGATAGGTCTAAATTCTCCATTTTCTACCCTGCCTCTCAACTCCTGGGAAGGCACTTCTTGTGTCTTGACTAAGAGTTAATAAGCCCCTGATTGTGACTTGGGAGAAAAATGTCTACACCATATGGAAGATGAAACAGATAAAACTCAGTACAGCTGGGTGCCAGTGGCTCACACCTGTAATCCTAGCAACTCAGGAGGTTGAGATCTGAGGATCTCGGTTTGAAGTCAGCCTGGGCAGAAAGTTCTGTGAGACTCTTACCTCAATTAACTAAGTGACACTGTGGCTCAAGTGGTAGAGTGCTATCCTTGAGCAAAAAGAGCTCAGGGACAACACCCAGGCACAGAGTTCAAGCCCCAGGCCCAGCAAAAAGAAAGGAAAAAAAAAAAGCATAGCAGCTGGGTGGAGGTCAGGGTGGGGTGCATGCTTAGCATTCTTGAAGTCTTATGCTTACTCCTCAGCATCAAAAATCAATCAAACAAAACAGTAAGTAAATGAGCCTGGATTTCACAGGCATGAGAGAAAATACTACCATAGATCATTATATGAGCCAGGCACCATGTTCAGCTGTACACATATTATAAACACATTTAACAGTAATATCAAGAGGTAGGACCACTTTTGTCATTATTAGCCCCCACTGTACGAATGAGCCACTGGAGGCTGCCCAAAGCCAGCAAGTGACTGAGCTGTTATTCAAACCCAGGCAATCCAGATCTTGCCCTCCAATCCCTGTGAGTAGACAGAGGTTCTCCCTTCTAATAGAAGAGCTTCCTTAGTAAATATAAATACAAATGCAATAGGGTTCTGCCTCCTCCTACCCTCCCCCCGCCCCCCACCTCCCCAAAGGTTCTGACTTACTCTGGGAAGGCTGGCAGCACATTGACGGACTCTTCTGTGGAAAGGCCTTGATATGAGGAGATGGGGTGAGAGTGTGGAGGATACACTGGGGACCTAGGAAAAGAACGTAGACCCTTTGATGCCAGTCCTTCCCCTTGGAAACTTCCACACCCTGCCATGGAAGGGAATTTCTTCCATGGAAAGGAAAATTCCCTGCTTCAGCTTGCCATACCAGCTCTCCCAGATGCCCATGCTGAAGACTTGTCTGCCCTGACCACTCTCCTCTGTATCTCAGGGGCTCCTTACCCCATCTCTGGGCCAAGTTGCATGCTTATGGAAGGATCAGGGGCCATTCCAAGATCATAGGAAGGTAGCATGGCAGGCATCTGGGGCTCTGGAGTAGGAAGGGGTTGGTCCCTGGAGGAGAGAAGAAGGTACATGTGACTGACAAAGAATTGAGGCCACCATTCATTTCTTTTTTTGGGGGGGGTCCAGTTGTGGGCCTTGAACTCTGGGCCTAGGCGCTGTCCCTCAGCTCTTCAGCTCAAGGCTAGCGCTCTACCACTTGAGCCACAGCGCCACTTCCGATTTTTTCCTTTTTGCTTATGTGGTGCTGAGGAATTGAACCCAGGGCCTTAGGCATGCAAGGCAAGCACTCTACCACTGAGCCACCTTCCCAGCCCGCCACCATTCATTTCTGCAGGTACCAGTCCCCAGCCCCACCCACCATCCATACCACCACACCCACCTTTCCACAGTCATTTTGATAGTAGCTGGGACATAACCTCGCCCATCCTTTCCCATCTGTTCGTCTGTGGTAGGAAGGAAAGAAGAACTGTGTAGCATTCCAGGATTAGAAAGGAAGAGAAATGGGACTGAGGAGTAGGATGTTGGGCAGGTAGAAGAAGTGGGGGATACAAAAAGGGAAGAGAAGTCAGGGAGATGGGAGGAAGGAAGAGCTGGGAGGAGGTGGGTGACAGGAAGGAATCAGCGCTCTAGCTCACGCTTGTAATGGCTCCCAAAAGCTTCATCCTTGGGTTTCTTGGGGTAGAGGTTTTTGAGCTGAGCAAGATCTCGAATTCTGTCCCCCAGGGAGCGAATGGATAAGTCTTTGGCGGAGAATGGCTGGATGTTCTCTATCTGTGAGGAGCCTACAACAGGAGTAAGAAGTTGGGTCTCCACTATCCAGACTTCCCCTTCCCCCAGTCCCACCCAGAAACCAATCTCAATCCATTCAAGCAAGGGTAAGACCTAGGGTGGAGGTCTTGAGAGAGGGCCCTCCACTAGTGTCCATTGCCATATCTGACTTCACAGTGAGTAGTAGACATTTAGACCACAGAGGAGGAAGATAAATTAAACTTTAAGAGGAACTTCCTGAAGATCAGGTTGGCATCAAGGAAGGTCAGGCCATTTCCTTCCCAGAAGAAACCCTAGAGAGCACAGATACAGAGGAAGAGGGCTGGCTGGGGTGACCTCACCATCCTGGCCCCGGATGACATGGGCAATAGTGATGCCCCCAATCTCTGAGTCACTGAAGCGGAGAAGGAAGGTTCCATCGGGTGCATTGAGGAGAAGGCTAGTGACATATTGTTTGCTGATGAAGCCAATGATCAGCCTGGCCAGGATGAAGAAGAAGGGAGTGTGGGTACCAAGGGTGGAGATGGAGCTCCAGGTACAGCTGCTTAGACCACCAAAGGACACAGACTTACCTGTCTGACCAGTAGCTCTTAAGACAGCGTTTAGTAAGGTCCAGGACTCCATCAAACCACTGCCAAAAGGTAAAGCCTCGACCCAGCAAGATCTCCTAAGGGATGGAGGGGAGCAAGGGTAAGTCAGGAAAGGACTAAGCTGAAGTTTGATTGGTAAGCACAAGGGCTGTGAGGGTCCACACGACAGCCAAGGACTAAAGGACCAAACTGTACCTGTGGCCCACTAATGACAATGGGTAACACTCACGCTTAACCATATACTGGACACCATTCCAACCTTTCCATCTATCTGTCTGTCTCTCTCTCTATCTGTCTGTCTGTCTGTCTGTCTACCTACCTACCTACCTGCCTATCTATCTGGAAGTACTGGGGTCTAAACTCAGGGCCTCATGCTTGCTCATCTTGCATGCTCCCTTGGCATTCTACTACTTGAGCCACATTTCCAGCTCAGCTCTTTTGCTGGTTATTTTGGGAGGAAATGACATTTCAGACTTTTCTGCCCAGGGTGGTCACAAACTATGATCCTCCAGATCTTTGCTTCCTGAGTAGCTAGGATCACAACTCCAAGTATTACTTTACTTGATTCTTTGCAAGACTATGGAGAGAGGTATTATAACAACCATAGGAGCACAGAAAAGCCAAATGACTGGCCTAGGATCACATAGCTGGTGAGAGGCAGAATGAGATTTAAGCTGAAGTCCCTCATAAAAATTGTGCTAAACTTAATCCCTAGGCAGAGATGTATTCTAGGAGAAGATAATTGCTAGTTATATTCTACGGTCATGTGGTTCTCGTGTGTGTGTGTGTGTGTGTGTGTGTGTGTGTGTGTGTGTGTGTTTCTCCCCATGTGCCCGTCCCCCGCCCCCCCCCGCCCCCATCTATTTTTTTGTGCCAGTCCTGGGGCTTTAACTCAGGACCTGGGCACTGTCCCAGAGCTTCTTTTGCTCAAGGATAGTGTCCCACCACTTCAGCCACAGTGCCACTTCTGGCTTTTTGGGTAGTTAATTGGAGATAGCCTCATGGACTTTCCTGCTGGCTTCAAACTGCAATCCTCAGATCTCAGCCTCCTGAGTAGCTAGGATTATAGGTATGAGCCACAGGCTCCCTTTGTTGTTGTTGTTGTTTTAAAGAGCACAATATGTAGCTGTATTTACCCATATGTCCTGTCAAACAGGACATGAGATCTCTTTCTTCCAAAATGCAGTAATCAAGAGCAAGATTCAGAGGCTGGGCATAAGAGATCATATCTATAATCCCAGCTACTCAGGAGGTAGAGATTTGGTGGATCAAGGTTTGATGCCAACCCAAGCAAAATGATAGTGACACCTCATCTCCACAAACAATCTGGGCATAGTGTTAGCCCTTTGTAATTCAAGCTTCTAAGAGGTAGAGGTAGGAAAATCATGGATGGTCCAGGCAGGCCCAGTTGAAAAGCAAAAGACCCTACCTGAAAAATAACTAGAACAGAAAGGACAGGAGGCAAGTGGTAGAGGCTAAAGTGTGAGAACCTGAGTTTAGTTTTTTGTTTTTTTTTTGGTCCGGTCGTGGGGCCTGAACTCTGGGCCTGGGCGCTGTCCCTCAGCTCTTCAGCTCAAGGCTAGCGCTCTACCACTTGAGCCACAGCACCACTTCCGGCTTTTTTCTTTTTGCTTATGTGGTGCTGAGGAATCGAACTCAGGGCCTCATTCATGCAAGGCAAGGGCTCTACCACTGAGCCACCTTCCCAGCCCTAGTTTTTGTTTTTAAAGTCAGGAATAGGGGATTTGGCTGGTCATTGTAACACACGCCTGTTACACCAGCTACAGAGGACTTGGAGATAGAAAGATCCTGGGTCTGAGGCTGGCTCAGGCAAATAGGTCTGGGGATATGGCTCAGTGCCTAGGGAAGTGAGAAGCCCTGGATTCAAATGTCAGTATAGCCAGAAAAAAAAAAAAAAGACAGAAAAGGAATATGGAGTTCTATTTTACTTCTGCCATTTACCTACAGTAAGACTTGGAACAAACTACATACTCCCTGTAAGCATAGGTAAAATGGGGATAAAATTAGTATCCAGCCAGGTACTACTCAGACTCATGCCTGTAATCCTAGCTACAGGAGGCTGAGATCCGAGGGTCATGGTTCAAAGCCAGCCCTGGTAGGAAAGTCCATGAGACTCTCATCTCCAATTAACCACCAGAAAATTGGAATTGGTGCTGTGGCACAAAGTGGTAGAGTGCTAGCCTGGAGTCAGAAAGCTCAGAGACAGTACCCGGGTCCTGAGTTCAAACCCCACAACCAACCAACCAACAAAAAAAAGTAGTACCCATCTCACTTCAAAGGGATATTGAAAGGATTCTATGAGATAACATACAAAAGTGTGGAGCAGGGCTGGGAAGGTGGCTCAGTGGTAGAGCCCTTGCCTTGCATGCATGAGGCCCTGGGTTCGATTCCTCAGCACCACATAAGCAGAAAAAGCTGGAAGTTGTGCTATGGTTCAAGTGGTGGCCTTAAGCTTGCAGAGCTGAGGGACAGCACCCAGGCACAGAGTTCAGGCCCCATGACTGGACCCCCCCTCAAAAAAAAAAAGTGTGGAGCAGTGCCTAGCATATACAGGAAACTGCCACAATATGGCAACTGTATTACTGCTCGTGTCCTTCTGCAATTTCATCCAGATTTTGCAATAGGAACTTATTTTCCTAATGGGTCAAAGTCATTTAATCAGAGCTCTATTTGCTCACAATCTGAGCAAATCATGCAAGTCATCATTAAAGAGGAAGGACAGAGATTCCCTAGACCAAAACCTGAAATTAAAGAGGACCAGTTGCTGAGCACCAGTGCCTCACACCTGTAATTGTAGCTACTCAGGAGGTTAGATTTGAGGATCGTGGTTCAAAGCCAGCCTGGACAGGAAAGCCGTGAGACTCTTATCTCTAATAAACCACCAGAAAACCAGAAGTGGCTCAAGTGGTAGAGTGCTAGCCTTGAGCTGAAGAGCTGAGGGACAATGCCCAGGCCTAGAGTTCAAGCCCCATGACCAACAAAACAAACAAAAACAAAGAGGGCAAGCTATGGAGTGATCTCCAGAGAGGAGAAGTATTCTGCTAGGCACTCCTGATGGACACGAGGGGTACTGGGAAAACCCTGGGATCTGTCCCTGATCTCTGTGGATGAAGAAGCTCAGAGATGGGAGGTCCAAAGAGCAGGAGAATGACCTTGTTGAATTGTGACCAGGACACAGACCGGTGCTGGAAGGCCTCCATGTTAAGGCTGTTGTCATTGAAGATTTTCTGGGCCAGGAAGAGGAAGTGCTCTGGCAGCAGTCCTCGGTTTGTCCCCACCTCAGCCATGAACTTGAGGTTCAGAGTTTCACACATCTTTTCCCAGGGTACCCGCTCAGCCACCACAAAGGGAACACGGTCCTAGGGAGGGGAACAGGAAGGGAAAGAAGGGCCTCATTGCCAATCTTCCTCTGGTAGCTTTCGTTCTTCCCACCTCCCAGACCTGCCTCTCCTGGCAGAGTCCCCAGAGCTGGCTCACAAAACATGATACTTTCTCACAATATCAGTTTCTGGTGCCACAGCAGAGACCACAATGAAAAGAAGTTAGAAGTACAAAAGTAGACCCAGGAGAAGGAGTTAAAAGTCACACACATTTGAATGTTCCTGTCACCCACCAGCTGGCACCCTGACCCCTTGTTCTGGAATTCATCCTGTCTCTGCCCCTTACCCTCGGTATTTATTTGCTCACCATCTCAGAGAAGGCATTATCCCAAAGGATGGTGGCTTTGGCATTGTTGTCCTGGTTCCCGTGGACGATGACCACCAAGGGTAGAGACAGGGCCTTAAAGGGATGAGAAGAGGCATTTAGTGTGTGTGTGTGTGTGTGTGTGTGTGTGTGTGTGTGTGTGTGTGTGTGTGTGTGTGTGTGTGTCCTGGGCCTTGAACTCAGGGCCTGGGTATTGTCCCTGAGCTTTTCCTTTTTTGGGGGGGGCGGGGTCTGGTGGGCTGGTCGTAGGGCCTGAACTCTGGGCCTGGGCGCTGTCCCTCAGCTCTTCAGCTCAAGGCTAGCGCTCTACCACTTGAGCCACAGCGCCACTTCCGGCTTTTTTTTTCTGCTTATGTGGTGCTGAGGAATCAAACCCAGGACCTCAAGCATGCAAGGCAAGCGCTCTACCACTGAGCTACCTTCCCAGCCCCCTGAGCTTTTTCTTTTCTTTTTTTTGGTTCAGGACTAGCACTCTACCACTTGAGCCACAGCTCACTCCAGGCTTTTAGTAGTTAGAAACAAGAGTTTCATGAACTTTTTTTTTTGTCGGTCATGGGCTTGAACTCTGGGCCTGAGTGCTGTCCCTCAGCTCCTCAGCTCAAGGCTAGGGCACTACCACTTGAGCTACAGAGCCACTTCCAGTTTTCTGGTGGTTTAGTGGAGATGAGTTTCACGGACTTTCCTGCCTAGGCTGGCTTTGAACCTCGATCTTAAGATCAGCCTCCTGAGTAGCTAGGATTATAAGTGTGAGTCACCAGCACCTGGCTTTCATGGACTTTTGTTCCTAGCTTTGAACCTCAACCCTTGGATATCAGCCTCGTGAGCAGCTAGGATTGCAGGCATGAGCCACCAGTGCCTGGTGAGTCATTTCTCCTTATCAGAGCCAGAGAGATCCTCAAGAGCTGGCTCTAAGCATGCAGGGGAGTCATGGGCTCACGGGACATAGGTAAAGAGCATGTTGCTAAATGCATTCTGAAGCTTAGTGAGGCCTCACTGTACAAAGTGACTATTACAAGTCAATGCTACAGGGCCAGCCTTAATGTCGCATAGCCACATGACCTGGGAACACTAGAGGATCTCTGTCACAACGTCCTTATCTGGAAAATGAGGCTAGTGAACAGTACCTGTTTTATAATGCCATGAAAACCAGGTGTGTATGTATTGCTTAAAACAGTGCCCTCATCTATAGGTGTGTGTGTGTGTGTGTGTGTGTGTAACTTCAAACAGCTCCTTGAGATGGAGGCATGACTCAGCAGTAGAGCACCTGATTAGCAGGCACAAGGTCCTGAGTTCAACTCTCAGTACTGCCAAACAGTGCCCCGTTGTATAGAATATGTTTGATTTGGTAAGAATTGGTTACTAGGTTAGGGGTGTGGTTAGCAAGCTCAGGGTCCTGAGTACCAACTCCAGTAACTCACAGGCTCGTATCTGTAACCCTAGCTACTTAGGAGACTAAGTTCTGAGGATTAATGTTTGAAGCCAGCCTAGGCAAGAAAGTCCATAAGACCCTTATCTCTAACCATCAAACAGCCAGAAGTTGAGCTATGGCTCAAGTAGTAAAGCACCAGTCTTGAGTTAAAAAGCTAAGGGACCCAGGCCCTGAGTTTAAGCCCCAGTCCTGGTGCACGCACATGCGCGTGTGTGCGCGCGCACACACACACACACACACACACACACACACACTAGTGCTCATTACTACTCCCTGGGTGTGACCCTATGGTCTTGCTTCTCCCCACTCACCTTGCCCCAATGTGCATAAATCCTAAACACATGAGGAACAAGGCAATGAGGATCCAGGGTTCCAGTGCATGGAGGCCATGGGTCCCAGACTGTTAGTGGGGCTGAGGCCATGGCTCACCTGGAGCTGGATGGGGAGTTTGTTGGGGCCCAACAGGAAGTTGGTGGAAAAGAGCACAGCACACTTCTCCTCTGTGACAGACTCAGTACCCTTCCGCTCACACCGCTTGATTTTCTTCAGGAGCTGAGGGGAGCCAGGGTAAAAGAGAACAGGGGTGAGGACAAGAGAACAAAAAATCAAAGCTGGGTACTGGTGGCCCATGCCTGTAATATTAGCTACTGAAGAGGTTGAGATCTGAGATTCATGGTTCAAAGCCAGCCCAGGCAGGAAAGTCCAGGAGACTCTTATCTCCAGTTAATGACCAAAAAGCCAGAAGTAGAGCAGTAAACTGGTACGGTAAAGCACCAGTTTGGGGTGAAAAAATTAAGGGACAGCACCTAGGTCTTGAGTTCAAGCCCCAGTATCAACACAACACACACACAACACACACACACACACACACATATATTTGAAGAGGGAGGAGAGAGGGAGAGAGAGAAAGAGAAAGAGAGAGAGAGAGAACAGAAATCGGATGGCTCCTCTTGGCCTCCCAACATCTCCAAGGAGGGTCCCACAGTCAGGGTCTGGCATACTCTCTCCCCACCCGCACCCTGCAGCCCCTCACCAGATTCTTGAACAGGGCAGAGCAGCAGTTCCCAGGAATGCTGTTCTCCAAGGGCACTGTGTTGTTCATGATCTCCCCAGTGCTTTCTCTGCCAGGAGGGTCAGAGTGTGAACAGCTCAGCACAACCCCGCCATATGTTGACTACCCACTGTCGCTGGCCCTAGAGCTCTAGGTCCCTGCTTCAGCTCTCCCTCGTTCCCTCCCCCCTTCCCTCCCTTCCTCCCTCCCTCTCTTCTTCCTTTCCCTCCTGTTCCCTCCTTCCCTCCTTTGCTCCTCCCTCCCTTTCCCTCCCTCCCTCTCTTCTGCCCTCTCTCCCTCTTTTGCTCCCTCTCTCCCTCCTTTACTTCCTCCCTCCTTGCCCTTCCTTTCTCTTCTCTTTTTCTTGGAAATCAAACTCAGGGGCTTGTGCATGCCAAGCCCACAGTCCATCACTGGCCTATACCCCCAGCCCCCTACTTGAGTTCCTTGTGGAAGAATCCTCATCCTAGCCAAATTCTGCTGTCTCCCCCTATTCTAGACCAAATGAGGCTCTTCTCTTCCTCTGCCATGACCATTCAGGATCTCTGCAGACCAGGAGCCCTCTTTCCCATGTCCTTGTGGTGCCAGTACCTCAGTTCCTCTTGCCTCTTTCACCCCAATCCTGGGTCCAGCCCCAGCTTACGTTCCAGCCCCAGGCCCTTGGGCTAGGCTCAGCTCCCTCGCCTGCTTCTCTGTCACCACATCAGCCCTGACTGGAGGAGGCTTGGCTGAGGTCCCTAGGAACCGCAGGCCCAGCAGGAATCGAACTCCAGCCTGGAACTTGGTTTGAGTCTTCAGAACCTGAGGAGGCTGCTTCTCCACCAGGAAAGAGCTAAGGGGAATGAGAAGGATATTGGGGGTGGGGGGAGGTGGTACTTAGGGTCTGAGTCCCCTCCTGGTGGCTTCCCCATAACTCTTTTCTCCTCAGGGTCTGCCCAAGGCCAGGCAGGGGGCTCATGGGGCCTACCTGGTCACCAGGGTTCTCAGGACTTCATCCAACCGGCTAATCAGCGATTCCCTGGTGTTGGGCTCTAGCTCCCTACTGGCTGCTCCTACCTCCTGATGTAGCTGAGAATAAATGTCCACCAGGCTCTCACACCTGGGGCCAAGACAGTGGTTAGGGGACATGCTCCAGCCCAGACCTCCCTCCCCTAACCAAGCCAGAAAGCAAGATATTGATGGAAGGGGATATATCTGCAGGAACTGCTTCTGGGACCTGCCTTTGCTCTTAGGAAGCAGTTCATTCTCAGTGCCTAAACTCCAAGTGGAAACCCAGTTGCCTCTTCCCCTGGGATCTAGTACCCAGAAAGATACCAGCATTGGTAATACTTTAGGGCAAATTGGAAAGTGCCCAAGCCCAACAGACTAAATAGAAAAGGGTTGCCAGGTGGGCCCAATAGCTCAAGCCTATAATCCCAGCTACTCAGGAGACAGAGATGGGAAGGATCTTAGCTCCAGGCTATCCTGGGCAAAAAAAAAAAAAAGAAAGTTTGAGAAAAAGCTGGGTGCCAGTGGCTTTTGCTTGTAATGCTAACTATTGAGGAAGCCTAGCTAATGGACCATTGTGTTTTGAAGCTAGCTTGCAGAAAAATCCATGATGAGATTCCCACTTGCAGAGGGCACAATGTCAGACTGGAGGGGTGGCTCACGTGGTAGTGTACCAGCAGCACTCAGCAAAAAGCTGAGTGAGAGAGCACAAGGCCCCGAGTTTAAGCCCTGGTACTAGCACAAAACATAAATAAATAAAAGTTTGAGAGACCTCCATTTTAACAGAAAAGGCCAGGTATGATCATGCACTGGCCATCGCAGGATGTTTGAGCAGGAGATGGAGCAAGACCAGGCATAAGCAACACCCTCCCTGGAAAATAACCAAAGCAAAAACTCTGATGGTATAGATCAAGCCACAGAGTGCTTCCTTAGCAAGGACAAAACTGGAATTCAAATTCCAGTACCAAACAAAAAAAACAACGTTCCCGGGGCTGGGAAGGTGGCTCAGTGGTAGAGCGCATGCCTTGCATGCCAGAGGCCCTGGGTTCGATTCCTCAGCACCACATACGCAAAAAGAAAAAAGCCAGAAGTGGCGCTGTGGCTCAAGTGGTAGAGCGCTAGTCTTGAGCTGAAGAGCTGAAGGACAGCACCCAGGCCCAGAGTTCAGGCCCCATGACCAGACCCAAAAAAACAAACAAACAAAAAACAATGTTCCCTAGTCTTCTGGGTATAGAGAGAAAAGGAGAAACTTAAATATGATCCCTCAATTGAGTACAGTTGTACAGGATGCAACCTAAACAACTGTGCAGGCCTCCTGAAGCTAACTTCCCAGAGTCTTGGCCCTCTAAACCTCCTACCTGGCTTTCTCTTACAGCATGAAAGCAGGTGCCCACCCCAGCCAGTCCCCTTTCCCTGTTAGCCTTGCCCTAACCTCTGCTGTAGCCCAGCCAGGCTCTCTTCAAAGGGCGCACCATTCCCTGCCAGCTGCTGCTGCCGTTTCCAAATCTGGATCCTCTTTAGCACCAGGCCTTGGACCACCTCCAGCTCCGCCACAGTCTCCTGCAGCAGTGTGGCCAGGTCCTAAGGGAGGGAAGGGGTCTGAACCAGGGACACACACAGCCTCTTCTCCCAAGTCCTGAGGTCAGGGCCTCCTTTCTTACCATCCTGCCATTCTTACCGCGCCCCCCCCACCCAACCCCAATCTGTGTCTGTCTGTGTCACCTCTAATCCTTCCAGTTGCACTTTGAGCCCAATTTCCTCCGCCTTTCAGGCTGTTTCTCACCTCACTTGGCCCAGTCCCATTGGAAGAAGTTTTTATCAAGCTGTGAAGAGACACTGAAGAGGGGGCAGGGAGGGAGGGGAGGACAGGAATCAAGGATACAGAGAATGGAGATTCAGTCAAAGCTGAGATCCAAGAAGGGACCACTCCCACACACTGCCCAGACTGGTCTTAGGGCCCCAGGGCTTGTGCCTCACCTTGGCCAGCCTCAGTTCCCTGATGCAGGGCTTCTCGGAGAAGGCGGGTCTCCCCAACCCGGTGTTTTAGCCTCTGCAGAGCTGTGTTAAACTTGAGTTCTTCCTGCTTCCAGTGGAAGGTCATTGGCAGGTGGTGGAACTGCATAGGACAGACAAACACAAATGGGTGAGTCTCTGCTCACCTTCCTCCATGACAACCCCCTCCCCCCACCTTTGGCAGTTCCTCCAGCCTTTGGAATACCCTGGGGATAAATTCTTGCTCCTGGCAGGCAGGCACTGGTGGCTCCTGCCTATAGTACTAGCTACTCAGAAGGCTGAGATGTGAAGACTGAGATTCCAAGCCAGCCCAGGCAGGAAAGTTTGTGAGACTCTTCTCTCCAATTAACCATCAAAAGGCAGAAATAGAGCTGTGGCTCAAATGGTAGAATGCTAGCATCAAACCAAAAAGCACCCCAGGTCCTGAGTTCAATCCCTTCCTCCCCCCCCCAGGCCCCCACCCAGCACACACACATACACATACACACACACACACCCCAAAATAAAACAATAAACCATCTCCTTACAATCCTGTTCTGTCCTCCCTTAGACCTTTATTCGAAGCTTCCTTTGAACTTGGCTTGAGTTTCAGTTTGACTGGACTGTCTTTTGGGTCTAGAATCTTGAGCCTTTCCAGAATATCAACTTCTTCCTAGTTTCTAATGACTCAGGCTAAAGTCCCAGAAAGCCGAATCAAGGTGGGAAGTGGGTTGTCATAATACCTGTTGGATAACAGCTTTTTTCTCCCCTTGAAGTATTTGTCTGAAAGTGGCCACCAGCTTCAGGGGATCCCTCTGATATATGCTCTACAGAAGTGTGGGGGGGGGGAGACCGTTAGCTCTTGCTCATGTCCTCCTGCTCCAGTTTCAAGACTCCCATTCATGCATTCACAGAAAGGTAACACAGCTGTAGATTCCAGAAGTTTCATGCATTTGCATGCCTTTAAAATCAAATTTGCATGCTAGCTAGCAGCTCACCACAGGAATACCATTTTGCTTACAACATCCTCCATCATCCAACCAATTTTCCTCCAGTGCTCATCCAGCTCTGCCTCAGCCCCACCCCAAACTTGTCCCTTTCCCTTCTGCTCGACCTCCAGGGTACTGATGTGTGGCAAGATGGCATTCCCCTCTCCTTGCTCTCCTGCAGAGGCCTGAAGATGTTGAACAGTGGCTGAAAGTAGCATGCTAGCCATTTTGCAGCAGAAGTCATCCAAGCCAACCAGGAACTCCCTATGGGAACATCAGAATGAGGCTGTATAAGACCAGCTCCTAACCATCCATCCACAGCCTACCACTCAATTTTTCCTCTCCTAATTCTCCATGGCCATTCTCTGCACACTATCCTGCCCCCTTGCTTCTCAGTCTTCTGCTGTTAGGAGAAGTGCCTCTGCTCCAGCCCTGACCTCCTTCCTCTTTAGCTAAGCCTCTTAAGCAGTGAGGTGTTCACATGTCAACGCATATAGTCTTAATTTGGTGGTTACACATTATACTCACATAGAATAACCAGTGCCAGAAGAGACTAAAGAGAGGGAGGCGCTGGGCCCTAATGGCTCATGCCTATAATCATAGGTACTCAGGCAGATCTCAATTCTGAGATCTGAAGATCATGGTGCAAAGCTAGCCTCAGGAAAGTCCATGAGACTCTTTTTTTTTTTTGGTCATAGGGCTTGAACTCAGGGCCTGGATACTGTCCCTCAGCTCTTTAGCTCAAGGCTAGAGCCCTACCACTTGAGCCACAGCGCCACTTCCGGCTTTTTCTATTTATGTGGTACTGAGGAATCGAACCGAGGGCTTCATGGATGTGAGGCAAGCACTCTACCACTGAGCCACCTTCCCAGCCCCTCTTAGCGCTCTACCACAGCGCTACTTCTGGTTTTCTGGTGGTTTATTGGAGATAAGATTTTTATGGACTTTCCTGCCTGGGCTGGCTTTGAACCTGGATCCTCAGATCTCAGCCTCCTGGGTAGCTAGGATTACAAGCATGAGCGCCTGGCTCCCATGAGACTCTTATCTCCAATGAATCACCAAAGAACCAGAGGTGGAGCTGTGGCTCAAGTGGTAGAGTGTTAGCCTTGAGCACAAAAGCTCAGGGACAATATCTAGGCCCTGAGTTCAAGCTCCAGGACTGATACTTTAAAAAAAAAAAAAAAAAAAAACAGAAAAGAGGGAGGCTGCATGAGAGAGGAGGACATGGGGTGGAAGGACTCACCAGGGCTGGTTTTCCAGCCAGTCACTCAGGAGATGCCGCAGGTGTTGGGGAAAGTCAACATAGAGATGCTGTAGTTTTTCTGGGGGCACTTTGGAGACCAGATCCCACAGAGACATGATCTGTGGTTTGGAGGGTGCCTAGAAGAGAAGAAAAGACGGGGCTGGGAAGGTGGCTCAGTGGTAGAGCACTTGCTTTGCATGCCTGAAGCCCTGGGTTCGATTCCTCAACACCACATAAGCAAAAAGAAAAAAGCTGGAAGTGGAGCTGTGGCTCAAGTGGTAGAGTGCTAGCCTTGAGCTGAAGAGCTGAGGGACAGCGCCCAGGCCCAGAGTTCAGGCCCTACAACCGAACCTCCTCCCCCCCCCCCAAAAAAAAAAAAAGAGAAGAAAAGAACAAGGATACTCCAAAAGATGCCCAAGAAACTAGACCTACCTTCTGTGGCAGCCCTGGACTTCCTGTAGCCAGGCCTTCTAGAGCCTGTCCTCATTGCCACTTGTGGCCAGGACACCTCAAACAGGCACCCTCAGTCAAGTTTGAGACAAGCAACAATGCCAATGGTAGACTTATGTTTTTTTGTCAGTATTTGCCATTAAATATTTTCAGAGTGTGGTTTACTGGGGTAACTGAAAGCATGGAAAGCAAAACCATGGGTGAGGAGGAATCACTCAACACAAAAGGGTGTAAAACTGGAGTTGTTCTGTTAAAGACAAATGGAGATGGTTAGAACTCCACGGTCTTCCCTCTCTACCTCCTGATCCTACAGATGTCCCTGAAACCTCTCAGAATTCTAAAGCTCCACGAAATTTGAAAACCAGGCTATGGATGAGGATGTAGCTCAATGGTAAAGCACTTGTGTAGATTTTGTAAGGCCTCTGGGTTACATTGAGAGAGAGAGAGAGAGAGGAAAGAGAGAGAAAAGAGAGAGCAGGAAAGAAAGGAAGGAAGGAAGGAAGGAAGGAAGGAAGCAAGGAAGGAAGGAAGGGAGGAAGGAAGGAAGGAAAGGGAAGGGAAGGGAAAGGAAGGGAAGAGAGGAGAGAATATAAATAATAGTAATAATAATTTAAACAATATAGTTCTTCTTCATAGATGGAAAAACAGGCTAAAAAGGTTTTATGTGTTGCCCAGAGCTCCTAGGTAAGTGAGATGGAAATCAGGCTCTGAATCAGAGTGGTAATCAACCACTGCTGTTAAGATTCCTTCTAGCTCCAAATCATATCACTCCCAAAAGAGCGGGAGAGTGTGAGGCGATGAAGCAAAGGGAAAATAGAGAGTGGAAGGAAGAAGGTGATACTAGAGAAAAAATGGGGTTAGTCAGTCCGGAGTGAGGAGCCTAGAAGAGGAGGAAAGGATGTTAAAGGGCTAGAAGGCCAATGAGAGAGGGTAAGGGGTCATAAAGAGAGTAGGGGAGTAAGTGCTCCCCTTCTCCCCAGAAGCTCCTGGATAGACCAGTGGTTTTCCAGGGGTCTCTCAGTTCATGTTTCTCATAAAGTCCCTCTCCCAGAGAGAAGGGGAAAGGAAGGAATTGGAAACTCCCGGGGTCTCCCCTAATCCAGGAACCCCCCCTAGTCCTCTTATTCTTCCAGCCTCTCAACTTTCCCAAGGCTCCCAAAGGGATGGAAGAGGCCTCTCCACTGGATATTCCCAGTGGCATTCCCTGAGCTTTTTCTCCCAAAGGCAGAAGCCTTCCCTCTTGCTGTTTAGGGTCCTCCAGCAGGCCTTTCTGCAGCCATTCTCCTCAGGGTTAACATCTTCTGATCTAGTTTCTCCATTTTTCTCTTCTTTCTCCCCAGTCTCTGGATGCTCAGATTCCAGACCCATCATCCTGCTCTCTACCCACCCTACTGGAAAGAGTAGGTGAGAACCTACTACTATTGGTGAAAACCCCAATGATAGACAGCTTCCATTAAAAAAAATATATCCACTTGGTCTAGAGTGAGTATTTTTTCAAGTGGATATGAAAAATTAAAAATTATTGCTGGGCACCGGTGGCCTATGCCTGTAGTCCTAGCTACTCGGGAGGCTGAGATCTAAGGATCATGTTTCAAAGCCAGCAGGGGCAGGAAAGTCCATGAGACTCTTATTTCCAGTTAACCACAAGAAAACCAGAAGTGGAGCTATGGCCCAAAGTGGTAGAGCACTATCCTTGAGCAAAAAGAGCTCAGAGATCATGCCCAGGCCCTGAATTCAACCCCCCTCCCCCACCAAAAATAATAATAAAAATAATTATTATCTTTAGTTGTGCAAAGGGGTTTCAATGCAACGAATCAGTTTATAAGTACAATGCATTTTAGTCATCATTCTCCCCCATCTTTTCCAACCCCTCCCATCCCCTCAAGTTACATGGCTCCATTTTCATATATGTACATTGAATATAATGACTATATTTACCTTCTTGTCTCTCCCCTTAACCCTCTTCCCACAAAACATATTTCAGCCTCCTGGGATTCATTTGTTAAACTATTCATTAGTTGTTCAGAGGAACTACATACCATCCTCCGGGGGAGTATTTTATTTCATTTTGGAGATAAGTTCTCTTTATATAACCCAAGCTGGCCTTGAACACTCAGTCCTCTTGCCTTAATCTTCCTAGTGAGTGGGATTACAGGTTTATACTATCTTGTTGAGTGATCATCCTCCTGGCATGACCTGGCTTCAAATTTCCACCACTCTTCTCTCTCTATACATATACACATCAGGAGATCAAGTTTGCCCCCAACCCCAATTCAAAACAAGGGCCGGGTGGATTGGTCTGTGCAGGACCTGCCATCCATTCCTGGCAGAGAGGGAGGAACTAGAGTACAAAGGGGCGGGACCAGAGTTCCCTTTCAGACCCTGGTGTGTGTGTGGTGGTACCAGGGAGCCTGAAGTTCAAGATCCTCATCTACCAGCTTGGTGACCTAAACCCCATCACCTCCACCCTTATATTCCCAAGTCCTCTGACCCTAGAGTCAAAAGGGTTTCTAGGAGTTGCCCAATGGGTGTTTGTGGCAGTGGCAATGGTGGTGGAGGCGGGGAAGGGAGCCCAGGAGGTGGAGCCAGGTCAGCACAAGGAGGGTTAACCCCATGCTTCCCGCCTGCCTGCCAGGAAATCTCAGTGTTTCTAGCAGCCAAGCGTGGTGCAGTTTTGAGGGGGGGAAATCCCCCCTCCTCCAGGACACCATGAGGTCTACATCTGGGGCTCGCTCACCCTCCAATCTTTAGCAGGGACCACTCTTAGGTTTGGACAAGCCCGTAGCCCCCCCTGGTATCAACCTTTAGGGAGGGGCAGCCATCCAGTGGGGACCACCCGGAGGACTGAGAGTCCTCTTTTCTCTGACTTTCTATTCCCCCCCCCCCCCCACACACACATGCAGGGTTAAGGGCCAAGGGTATGGGGGTAGGTGACCAAAGAGGGAGGGAAGTATAGGAACTTATACTCTACCCCACATTCCTGAGAATACTCAGAAAGTGACAAAACCCAGTGTCACCAACTACCAACACTAGCTGAAACCATTTCTAGGGGGCCCATCTGCCCCGCCCAGGGGAGGATCCCTGACAGACCCTGCGAATCCATCCATCCCCCACACTAACAGTCAGAGACCCCCCACCTTCCCTTCCTCACAAGCATCCCCTCACCTGGCACACCCCTCTGCCGTCTTCTCCCTCTCTCAGCAGGCACTGCCAGGCCCCATGGATCTGTAGCTCTGTCCAGCAAGTTCAGGGCTGGCCCTGCTATCAGAACCCCTCCACCATCACCACCACCAAAATGAAAAACAACACACGTTCTCTCTCCTCTCTCTCCTCTCTCTCTCCTCTCTCTCTCTCTCTCTCTCTCTCTCTCTCTCTCTCTCTCTCTCTCACACACACACACACACACACACACACTTCTCTTCTGGGCCTTCCTCTTCATGCAAGCCCTAGCTGCCCAGCCTGCTGTTTCCGGCTTCTCTGTCTACCCAGGTCCCTCCCTGGAGTGCTGACGACACAGAAGAGAAAGTGGGCTGGAGGAGGAAGAGGAAGAAAGTGGGGTGAACATGTGTGCCTGCTCTGCTGGGTGGGGAAGCACGTCGTGCAGAGGGCAGGGCCAGGGGCTGGCTCCCCACCCTACAACCAGGCTGGAACCCTGACTAATCCTATTCTCCTCAAAAGCCATCCACTTTTCTCCCGAAAGTAATCACACAGAAAGCTTCCGCCCCAAATTGCCCTGTTCCCACATTCAAACTTTTTCAGGGCTTGAGTCTGGGGGCCACCAGGGACTGGGCTGCCTAGGGACTTTGGAAAAAGCAAATCCTACTGGGCTTTGTGCTCCACCCAGTGGAGGACCCCGAAAAGCATCCGGGAAGCTGGAGGTTTGTCTGGAACTCTTAGGTTTGCCTTCCTGCCGAGGGTAACGCCTTAGAGGTCTCGTGACACCAGTGGGGGGGGGGGGAGGAGAAGAGGAACCCTCAATTCAGTTCTGGAAGGCTCCAGGAGTCTCGCAGACCCAGCTGCTGGCAGCTCCTGGCAAGATACCACTGCACAGAGCTGATTGGTCCTCAGCAAGCAGTCCTAGTGCTGCCTGTAGATTCCCAAGGGACAAGTTTGAATAAGAATCTGCTGTGTAGCCTCGGCCAAGTTCCTATCTATTTCTGGAGTAAACAGTGAGACACACCCAGAAACAAACACGATATGTACAACTTCCCGAGTCATAACACTACACACACACACACACACACACACACACACACACACATACACACATGCAGGCAGGCTCACATACATATCAGAGCCATTTGTAATTACAACGCCACACAGTGAAGGCATGCAAGTTTGCATGCACGCACCAGAGCGTGTGTGTGTGTGTGTGTGTGTGTGTGTGTGTGCAAACACAAAACACACAAGACATGCTTCGTTTCTAAGCCATCATCGTTAGCTGGTGGATTTTTTTTTCTGAAGTTTTTGCTGGTAAAGGCTCTGGAGGTGAACAAGGTAATTGGGGAACCTTTTGAGCCTCCCAACTTGATAGCCAAGTGGTGTGTGGAAAGGGCAGGGTCTGGGGACAAGGGTGGATTAGGAGTTTTCTGTTCTCTCTTCAGGGCTGAGATGAAGGGCCAAAGCTAGTCCTATGCTGCCTCCTGCTGTCTGAATTGATCTTCTTCCATTTACAAGAACTATAGTGTCTGTATGAGACAAACAGCCAAGGGTAGGAGTTAAGCAGAGTATAGCAGTAAAGAGCTGGACTCTGGAAACGAGCTGTTTCAATTCAAATCTTACCAACACAGCTAATGGGACAACCCTGTGAAACTTACTTTTTTTTGGTCAGTCGTGAGGCTTGAACTCAGGGCCTGGGTGCTGTCTCTGAACTCCTTTGCTCAAGACTACTGCTCTACTATGAGCTACAGCGCCACTTCTGGTTTTCTGGTGGTTAATTGGAAATAAGAGTCTCTTGGACTTTACGTCCCCAGCCTGGCTTTGAACCTCTATCCTCAGATCTCAGCCTCCTGAATAGCTAGGATTACAGGAGTGAGCCACCAGCACCTGGCAGAAGTTTACTCTGTCATTCAGTTTTATCTTCTGTAAATGGAGCAAATAAGAATCTTAACTGGGGGGCTAGGAAGGTGGCTCAGTGGTAGAGCGCTTGCCTTGCATGCATGAGGCCGAGTTCGATTCCTCAGCACCACATAAGCAAAAAGAAAAAAGCCAGAAGTGGGGCTGTGGCTCAAATGGTAGAGCGCTAGCCTTGAGCTGAAGAGATGAGGGACAGCGCCCAGGCCCAGAGTTCAGGCCCCACGATCAGACCCCCCCCCAAAAAAATCTTAACTGGAAGGTTATAAGAGTGTCATGTGAAGCTGGGCAAGGGTGGCTCATGCCTATAATCCTAGCTACTCAGGAGGCTGAGATCTGAGGATAACAGTTCAAAGCCAACCTGAGAAGAAAAGTCTGTGAGACTCTTATCTCCAATAGACCACCAGAAACCTGGAAGTGGCGCTGTGGCTCAAGTTGTAGAGCACTCGTCTTGAGCTGAAGAGCTGAGGGACAGCACTCAAGCCCAGAGTTCAAGCCCCAGGACTGGTAGAACACACACACACACACACACACACACACACACAAACAATAACAATTGAGCATGTTTTGGAGGTAGATGACCATCAGCTATCACTCTGTATTGCTTTTCAGTTGTTTTATTTGTTTATTTATTTTTACCAGTCCTGAGGCTTGAACTCACAGCCAGGGCAATGTCCCTGAGCATCTCAGGCCCAAGGCTAGCACTCTACCACTTTAGCCACAGAGCCACTTCTGTTTTCAGTTATTTTACAGGCACATCTTCCTCAACAAGGAGTCCAATGTGGAACCACCTCATGTGTCTGATAACCTACAACATGAAATTGTTCAGCTGCAAAATGATGATGAGCTAAAACCTCATCAACTTCCTACTGCTTGAGTTCTATAAACATCACATAAGCAATGATGAATTTCCCACTCTGGGGAGACATCCATTGGAATATGCTTCTGTGTTCAGAACAACCTACTCGGGCTGGGAAGGTGGCTCAGTGGTAGAGCGCTTACCTTGCATGCCTGAGGCCCTGAGTTCGATTCCTCAGCACCACATAAGCAGAAAAAAAGCCAGAAGTGGTGCTGTGGCTCAAGTGGTAAAGCGTGTTAGCCTTGAGCTGAAGAGCTGAGGGACAGCGCCCAGGCCCAGAGTTCAGGCCCATGACTGGACCCAAAAAAAAACCCCAGAACAACCTACTGCTATGAGCAATTCCTTTAAAAACTTATCATCAAAAGCACATGCCTGTAATCCTAGATATACAGGAGGCTGAGATCTGAGGATTGCGGTTTGAATCCAGTTGAGGCAGGAAAGTCTGTGAGACAATTGTCTCCAATTAACCACCAAAAAGTCAGAAGTAGACTGAGGTTCAAGTGTTAAGAGTGCTAACCTTGAGCAAAAAAAAAAAAAAAGCTCAAGGGCAGAACCCAGGCCCTGAGTTCAAGCCCCAAGACTACTACAAAAAACAAACAAAAACAAAAACCTTACCATCACAGTCAACTAGGTTCCATACTGACCCTGACACAAACCTGGAAAAGTAGTTGAGTCATCCATACATACCTCACCAAAGGGGGCAGTTCCAGCTATTATGTTAAGGGTGAGCTAATTAAATGTTTGACCAGATACAGAAGGCTAATTTGTGTGTGTGTGTGTGCTGTCCTAAGGCTTGAACTCAGGGCCTGGACACTGTTTCTGAGCTTTTGTGATCAAGGCTAGCATTCTACCACTTGAGCTCCACTTCTGGATATTTGGTGGTTCATTGGAGATAATTATCACATATTTTCCTGCCTGGCTGGCTTTGAACTGTGATTCTCAGAGCTCAGCCTCCTGGGTAGCTAGGATTACAGGTATAAGCTACAGGCACTCAGCTAACTGTTTTTTTTTTTGTTTTTTTGTTTGTTTTTTGTTTTTGCCAGTCATAGGGCTTGAACTCAGTTCATGGGCCCTTGTCCCTGAATTCCTTTGTTCAAGGCTAGCACCTTTGAGTCACAGCTCACTTCTGGTTTTCTGGTGGTTAATTGGACTTAAGAGTCTCACAGACTTTCCTGCTCTAGCTGGCTCTGAATCATAATCCTCAGATCATAGCCTCCTGAGTAGCTAGGATTACAGGTATGAGCCACCAGCACCCTACTAAAGGCTAATTTTTAAGTTGGCAATTTTGTATGGCCCATAAATGATGTTATAAATATCCAAATGGCCCTTGGCAGAAAAAAGGTATGATGATATATACCATCATATTAAATACAACTTGACAGCAGCTGTAAAAAGATAACATACATCCTTGCTAATAAATACACAGGACTTCTATTTTTCTGAGGGTTTCCTATGTACCTAGTACTGAGCTAAATGTGTAAAAAACTAAACTTATTAATGCATTGGTTGCTAGAACAGATAAAACAGCTCAAGAAGAGGTCACAGAAGTATAGGAAGTTGCTGGGAGCCCCTTTGCCAGCTCTGTCTCCCAAGCACTTACTATTCTCCCCAAATTTTGTCCACTCTGACACCAATTTACACTTAGATTAGAGGAAACAGAGATCATCAGTTGGAAACTTCACCAATTTCCTGCCTGCTCCTTACCAATAGACACAATAGTTCCTACAAACTTAGAGGACAGGAATGTACAAAGCCTGGGGAGTGCCCGAATTCACGAGATTATCCCTCCCTTCCTTGTCCCTGTAAGTTTTCTTCAAGAGAATAACAAGATTAGGTCTTATTAAGAAGAAAAAGCCAAGCACTGATGGCTCATACCTGGATTCCTAGCTATCAGGAGGCTGAGATCTGAGAATTGCGATTCAAAGCCAGATGGGGAAGGAAAGGCAGTGAAACTCTTATCTCCAGTTAAGCACCTAAAAACGGGAAGTGAAGTTATAGCTCAAAGTGCTAGAGTGCTAGCCTTGAGCAAAAATAAGCTCAGGGATAACACCCAGGCCCTGAGTTCAAACCCTAAGACCAACCAAAAAAAGAAGAAACCATGTTGTAACCCTACCTCTCCTGACTCACAACTCTTGGCTTGTTAACTAAGCCTAACCAAAGCTGTGATATTCAGGACTATCTCTATGCAGAGCAGTCTTGCAGGGTCACTGGGGTGCAGATCCTGTAGTCTGAGTCATTCATTCTTGTGGTGCTCCCACAGGTGGAGTCAGACTAGTTAGCAGATGATGTTACAGGATAGTCATGGCTGCAATTCCCATGAGCACAGGATGTCATGGAGACAAAAAAGAGGGCCATCTAAACTAGGTAAGCGATAGAGGAGATCACAGAAGATTTCCTGGACTGGATCTAGAGGGAAGAATAGGAGTTACTCAAAGAACATACGAAAGGCAAGGACATATGAAAGCATGGATACCTCTGGGAGGGTGGTATCTTCTGGACTGGGAGGTGGCTGGCAATGAGGAACACTAGAGGACTTAGGCATGGAGGACTATAATGAGATTTGGCAGCGACATCATCCTAGCTTCAGTGATTGAAAAGGTAAGTCGGAACCTTCAGTTCAATAGGTTAATAAACAAAAGGACTTTGCTGTGTGAGGCGGCTTACTTCTGTAATCTTAACTACTCTGGAGGCAGTGATTAGAAGGATTCACCAATTAAGGCCAACCAGGGCAAAAAGTTAGGGAGTCCCTGCCTCAATCAATAAGGCAGCGTGATGGTATACAACTATCATCCAGTGATGTGAGAGGTCTTATATAAATAGGAGGATAATGGTTCAGGCCAACCTGGCAAGGGGCAGAGGCGAGGGGAGTATGACCTTATCTGAAAAATAAAAACAAAAAGGGCTGTGAGTATGGTTTAAGCAGTAGAACATTTTCAGGCATAAGGCCTTGAATTGAAACCCCAGCAGTGCAAAAAATGTGAACAAATGATTGAAAAAAAGGTGGAATACTGTGGAATGGAACTGGATAAGAAAAGTGAAGACAAAGGGCTGAGGGCAAGAAAGAAGTGGGTAGAAAAAGAGCAGAATCACCAAGCTGACATTCTCAACACACATAAAGACAAGCTTGCTGGAGGTAGGGGATAAAAATTGCTGGAGATACCGGGTACCTGGTATACTTGTAATCCTAGATACTCAGGAGGCTGAGATCTGAGGATCATGGTTTGAAGCCAGCCTGGGCTGGGAAAGTCCATGAGACTTTTATCTCCATTTACTGACAAAAAGCCAGAAGTGGAGCCATGGCTCAAGTGGTAATAGAGTGCTAGCCTTGAGCACAAAAGCTCAGGAATAGCACCCAGGCCCAAAGTTCAAGCCCCAGGACCCTCCCACCCCCACATATACACAAAAGAAAAAGAAAAAAAAGAAAGAGCTGGAGGGCTAGGATATTGTGGTGAGACTAGACGTGACATTCAGCTTTTCTGGAGGCATAATGGAATGAGTAGTTATAGAGCATGAAGCTGAGTCAATGACTAGAGGAAGACAAGGAGCCAAGGTGCTGACTGGGCTACCTACATATATACTCAAGCCATCTGGGTTTGCAGACCTGAGCAGGGCAGGAAGACACTGAGTCAGGGACCAAAGTCCTTAAGGAGTATGATCAGGTCATCAGGACATCAGTGGTCAACCGTAAAAATAGGAAACTATTTCAAAGTGGGCACTGATTCCTGTAATCCTAGCTACTTAGGAGGCTGAGATCTGAGGATCACAGTTTGAAGGCAGCCTGGGCAGAAAAAGTCTATGAGACTTTTATCCCCAATTAACTGCCATAGAGCTGGAATTGAAGCAGTAGTTCAACTAGTAGAAAGCCAACCTTGAGCTAAAATGCATAAGGATAGCACTTAGGTCCTGAGTTCAAGCTCCAAGACTGGCATACACACAGACACACACAGACATACACAGACACACAGACACACAGACACAGACACACAGACACAGACACACACACACAAACACACACACACACACACACACAAACACACACACACACACACACACACACACACACACATGAATATTGAGCGTACTGGGTGCTGGTGGCTCATGCCTGTAATCCTAATTACTCTGGTGGTTAGGATCTGGGAAATGAGGCCTGAAGCTAGCCCAAGTAGACAAGTCCAAGGGACTCTTTTATCCAATTAAATAGCAGAAAAGCCAGAACTGGAGGCATGGCTCAAGTGGTAGAGTGCCTGCCTTGAGCAAAGAAGCCAAGCAAGAACTTAATGCCCAGAGTTCAAATCCCTACACACACACACACACACACTGTAGTTGCACTAGTCACATTTCAAATGCTTAGTAGCTACGTAGTGGCTACCATAGTAACTTAGACATGGGACATTTATTTTTAATTATCATAGGAAATTCTACTGGATAGTGCTGATAGCCCTTATTTTACAGGTAAGGAACCAGTGGAAAGGAACATTTGGCTTTGCTCAAGGCCAAAGCAAAGGAGGTGGAAGAGTCCCATTTATTCTGGCATTGGTGCTATTGTCCTTAAACAGTATGTCCCACATCTTCTCAATGGAAGATGAAGTGGTCCTCACAGAAGAATTGATGTGACCACTGGGAAACACCGATGTACTTACTCCACAGCCATGCCCTTCTCTCTGGTTAGAGTCCTGAATTTGTACAAGTTTTCTCCTCCCATGTGTTCAGGGTGTGGTATGATTCTCATTGGTCTAGCTAACCAGAGTATTCCTGTTCCCTGGGCCATTGACCTAATCCTGGTTAATATGCCAAGGGATTCCTGGAAAGGATTTTGTTCCTCCTCAGTGCCACGTCCACATGTGAGGACTGGAAGGGCTGCAGCATGTTATAGCTGCCGACAGGGGAGATCCCACCTGTGTGAAGAGGTAGAAAATCCTTGATGGATCTATCAGCCCTAGACCTCCTCTAGAACTCTTCATTGTCTAGTTTGCTCTGAGTCTTCTATTACTTGCTGCCAAAATGCATGCCTGAGAATTACAATGGGTATAGAAAACTGGGAGCCCACAGCAGGCTGCCTGTTTATTCCCACTACTGTCTGTCTTGTACAATTGGGAGAGAAAATGAGATCTCTAAATAGAAGAGTGTTCTCCTGAAAGAACTAGGTTTCAGACAAGGGGCAAGCTGGGGGTGGCCAAGAAGGTGGGTGGGAAGCAAGGGTGGTTAGGAAGAGGAAGCTCTGGGCTAATAGAGAAGAGTGGATGTTCATCAAGGCCTGCCAAGAATGACAGGATGTGAGCAATGGTGGGATCAGCTGGTCTCAAGGTTCCAAAAGAAGCACTTGGGCTGTCAGAGGCCAGCTGGCCAATAGACATTCACCCCTCAGGACAAGTAGCAGCCCTGGTGGGTGGGCGAAGTCAGGCATCTCTGGTTGGAGCCAGCTGTGGTCAGGATTGAGCCTCTGTAAGGAAATTCCAGCCCCCTAATTACTGTCTTGCCTTTCTGTCTTCCCCTGTGCAGCCACATTTGTTTTGTTTTCTTCTTTTTCTTCTTCTTCCTTACCTCCTCGTTATACTGCCAGTTGACAGCTGTCCCCGTCAATCCAATGAAACTGTTCTGGTCCATATCTCCTCTGCCTTAGGTATCAAAAAGGATGGTGTGGGGCTAAGAAGGAGATCCTCTTTCTGCACAACTCCTTGGTTTTGCAATGTTAGGCCCCAATAAGACTTTCTGTGGGGGGTGGGGAGGGGAGATAAAGAATGATAATGTGCTCTTATTTTGGTCTCAATAGACCTGGGCAATATTCAACACTTAGTCTTCCTTCCTCCCTGCCCCCAGTGCTAGGGATCAAAGCCAGGCCTTTGAGCATATTAGGCAAGAACTCTGTCACTGAGCTATAGCCCCAGATGTGTTAGTCATTCTTGAGTGAGATTTCCTCCAGCTGTTTTTCAGGGTTCCTCTTTCTTGGTCTTCCTCCTCTCTGTTGCTCTATTTTTCTTGTGTGATCTTATTCATATGATCTGCAACTGTCCTCAACAAGACACTATAAGCTGGGTAACAATGGTCTATGGGTTCAGACTCCATGGGTACAAATTCCTACCCCATACTATGTGACACTCATACTCTGATCACAATGCAGATGATGGCAGAAAGGATAGATAGCTCAGTGGCAGAGCTCTTGCTTAGCACACAGGAGGTCCTAGGTTTGATCCCCAGCACTTACAGGGGAAAAGAAAGGTAGATCATTACTCTTATCACATACATAGGAGGTAGGGAACTACTTTGATATTTTTTTTCCTTAGAATTCATATAAATGGAGTTATAGGAGACATTTTTACATCTGGCTTCTTTTTCTAAACGTAATTCATCCATGCTGTTGTACAATATCCATTGTTCATTGATTTTTATTGCCAAATAGTATCCCATCATAGAGCTATACCAGATTTTTTAATCTTTTGTTTTGTTTTAATGATGAACAACTAAGTGATTGCCAGTTTGAGGCTTTTAGGCAGAAAACTGCTGTAAGCATTCTGTGTTCAAGTATATATATGAACATAGCTTGAACTTTGTTTTGTTTTTGTGCCTATAATTGGTCTTGAACTCAGGGCCTTGAGATCGTGCTCATCTTTTTCCACTCACAACTAGCACTCTGCCACTTGAGCCATACTTCCATTTCTGGATTTTTTGCTATGTAATTGGACATAAGAGTCTCTCAGATATATTTGATCCAGCCAGCTCCAAACCATTATTCTCATAGCTAGAATTATAGATGTGAGTTTATATTCTAGTTTAAATATCTTTTATATATAGTTTTTTTATATATAGTTTTTATATCTTTTGAAATATAATTAGACCAGGCAATGCTGGGTCATAGGTATATGTTTAGTTATAAATTTTTTGTTTCTGTTTAAAAATTTTTAATTGTTATTATAAAGGTAATGTACAGAGTAGTTATACTTAGCTGAGTCAGGCAATGAATATATTTCTTTTTGGACAATGTTACCCCGTCCCTCACTTTCTCCCAGTTTTTCCCTCTCATCTCCACCCACAAGTTGTATAGTTCGTTTTCAACATGGTGTCTGGTGAATACCACTGCTGCATTTGTACACTTAGTTATATAACAAACTGCTGTATGTTGTTCCAATTGACACCAATTTGTATTCCCACCAAGGCTATATAAGAGTTTTAGTTGTGCCGTATTCCCACTAACATTTGGTATTGTCAGCTTTTAAAAGTCTATTTTGGTGGGTATGGAAATGTATCATATTGTGGGTGATTCCTTCCTCCATCCCTCCCTCCCTCCTTTCTTTTCTTCCTCCTTCTCGCTTTCTATTTTCTTTTCTTTTCTTCACTTAGTGGGATCCTACTATGTTGTAATACTAGCCCCAAAGATGAGAGCTCTCTGATCCTATCTCAGCCTCCTGAGCAATCCAGGAGTTGTACTACAGGCTTACCAGTCCACCTAATTTGCACTTTCTTGAACTAAAGATGTTGAGCTCTTTTGGTGTAATTAGTGGCCATTTGTTTACTTGTCTTCTTTTATTAATATGTTACAGGAATTTCTAACCTACCTTCCTTCCTTCCTTCCTTTCTTTCTCTTTCTTTCTTTCTTTCTCTCTTTCTTTCTTTCTTTCTTTCTTTCTTTCTCTCTCTCTCTCTCTCTCTCTCTCTCTCTCTCTCTTTCTTTCTTTCCTTCTTTCTTTCATCAGACATGGGGCTTGAACTCTGGGTCTGGGCGCTTTCCCTGAGCTCTTCAGCTCAAAGTGAGAATTCTACCACTTGAGCCACAGTGCAACTTCCGGTTTTCTGGTGGTTTTTTGGAGATAAGAGTCTCAAGGACTTTCCTGCCTGGGCTGGTTTTGAAACTCAATCCTCAGATCTCAGCCTCCTCAGTAGTTAGGATTACAGGCATGAGCCACCAGCGCCCAGCTTTATTCAGTTTCTTTTTTTTTCTTTTTGTCGGTTGTGGGGCCTGAACTCTGGGTCTGGGAGCTGTCCCTGAGCTCTTCAACTCAAGGCTAGTACTCTACCACTTGAGCCACAGTGCCACTTCAGCTTTTTCTGCTTATGTGGTGCTGAGGAATCGAACCCGGGGCCTCATGCATGCAAGGCAAGCACTCTACCACTGAGCCACCTTCCGAGCCCCTTTATTCAGTTTCTTAATAATGTCTTTTGATGAGCAGAAGTTTTCAGTTTTGATGTTTCATTGATCATATTTCTTTTATATATTTCTACCCTCCAAGCTATGAAGACATTCTGTGCTCTCAATTAAAGGCCCTTATAATTTTTAGTTTTTATGGTTTAGGTCTACAATCTATCTTGATCCAACTTTCTCAGAGTTCCTTTACTTCTCCTATATGGATGTTAAGTTGTTACAGTAACATTTGTCCTAAAGACATTCCTTTCCACCAATGGATTACTTTGCATCTTTGTCAAAATCAAATGGCCTTTGATGTACTGTCAGCAAGTTGTCCAATAATCCTCTCACAGAAACACCAATTTAACAACATATCGGTTAAAATGCCTTTAATGAGAAGTGCAGAATCTATTTGAAAAATTTCAGTATTCCAAACAAGAACATGATTAAAAACAGCCACATTGAAAAGGGTCCCAAATCCCCACTGTCTAGAGTTTTAGGGATACGGTTGTCTAGAAGTAGAAAATCTCCCGTCGCAGGGTTCCAGATAGTTGGCAGCTACAAGTAAAGTCCCAGATAGTGGCAAAGGGGAAGTTAAAGAATGAATGCTAATGCCAAGCAGAATTGTAAAGGGACTCAGGGGAGGGTGGAGGGAACAGGGTGGAGAGATGGTAACCACTAAGGAACTGAAACAAGAAATTCAATGATTTTGTTTACCATACTGAAAGATTTAGGGGAATGGATAGATGTACAGAAAACTAATAAAGTGCCAGGTAGCTCATACCTATAAGCCTAGCTACTGAGGAGGCTGAGATCTGAGGGTAATAGTTCAAAGTCAGCCCAGGCAGATACAGCCAAGAAACACTTATTTCCAGCAAAAAGCTGGAAGTGGAGTTATGGCTCAAATGGTAAAGCACCAGCCTTGAGCAAAATAGCTAAGTAAGAGCTCTAGGCACTGAGTTCAAGCCCCAGTACCAGCACAAGAAAAAGAAAGAAAGAAAACTCATAAAGGAAAAAATAATTCCAAGATAAAAGGTACAAAAGTATAATTATAAATGAACAGATAATATAATATATAATTCTGATTTTAAAATCACATTAAGTATGTGTCTATTTCTGGCTTTCTATTCCATCTCATGAATAGTATGTTAGGACCATACTGTTTTGACTACTTTGCCTTTCAATTCTTGAAATTCAGTAGAGTAAGCCTTCCAGCATTGAGATTTTATTTTTATTTATTTATTTTTTCAGTTGTGGGACCTGAACTCTGGGCCTGGGCGCTGTCCCTCAGCTCTTCAGCTCAAGGCTAGTGCTCTACCACTTGAGCCACAACATCACTTCCGGCTTTTTCTGCTTATTCCTCTGCTGAGGAATGGAACCCAGGGCCTCATGCATACAAGGCAAGCATTCTACCACTGAGCCACCTTCCCAGTCCCAAGATTTTATTTTTTTTTAACACTGGGATATACATATCCAGGATGATATAGTTCCTCTGATGATTACAATGTGCAGACAAAAGGTAAAGTTTCTAGAAACAGCTTTCTCAGTCACTGTCTCTAGGTAAAGATGATAAATCAATCAGTATACTTGATCCAACCTACTAGGGTCTCAAAATGCTCTTCTCCATAGTTCTGGTGTGCTAAGGATTTCGTCACTGTCTCTCATCTGGCTCCACACTGCTTCTAAGGGGAAAAATACCTAATGTGGCTAAATTCATCCTTTACAATTAGTCTTCCTGATACTTCATTCACTACTTCACCCCCAAAGAATCTTCTGCCTCAAGTTTATGGTATCCATTTCCCAGTTTAAACTTCTCATGCTTACATGTCTTTGCCTGTCCTTTAGCCTAAAACACCGTTTATTCCTGCTTTCTCTTATTGCTCATCATCTCCTTCTCCTGTAACATTTAGCCTAGTATCATCTACCCTGCTCTCCCTTGACCTTTTCTTGATTCCCATGAACCTCTGGCATGCTTTCACCATAGACATTAAGGTACTGTGTTATAACTGTCAGTTCCTTGATTAACCAAGCCTTCTAACCTGTAAGCTTCATGAAATCCGAGGTCATGTTCCCATCTCTTGCCCCTAGTGACTATTAATGTGTTGGGTTCACATGAGATATCTAAAAATGTTTAGTACATAAATGAAATCTGAGCCTCATAAATCTGGACACATTTTTGATTTGAGGCAGATTCCTTAATTATTCTGAGCCTTTATTTCCTGGTCTGCAAACTGGAAATAACAGCCATGCCACAATGTGGCTATGAGAGTTAAGTGTGTTTTCCAGACAAAGTCAATTGTATGGGTCTAGTATGTGGTAATTGCCCAATAACTGTCCTTTCCCTCTCCCCACCTTCCATCAGACCCTTCAGAGGGTACTGCTTCTTACATTTCTCTAACTGATCACTAGGGGGTGCCAGGCTATGGCCTGATATCAGTCCCAGAGTAACCTCCTTAATGTCTCATCCCAGGCCCTTTTATCCTTAGGAAAGAGGGACGGTTTTAATCATTTGCTGAAGACATCCTCTTTTCATACCAACTTCTTTGCAGTCTGTCACAATCCTAGGTAGCCTAATCATAAATCTCAGAAAGCTCCTCCATGATTTTCTACTATTTTGGTTATAATTCCAATCCAAGCATTTGAAGATGGAAGTAGCTTTTTAAGATAAAAGAAAAGGAGGAGGAGGAAGAGGAGGAATACCAATATGAAGTGTGAGCTGGATGTGGACATAGGATCAAGGTAAGTTGACTAAGAAGAGCAAGTTGCAGAATAACATATACTATATAAGTTCATTTGTGGTTTTAAAAGAGATTCACTTATTGGGCTGGGAAGGTGGCTCAGTGGTAGAGCACTTGCCTTGCATGCTTGAGGCCCTGGGTTTGATTCCTCAGCACCACATAAGCAAAAAGAAAAAAGCCTGAAGTGGCGCTGTGGCTCAAGTGGTAGAGCACTAGCCTTGAGCTGAAGAGCTGAGGGACAGCATCCAGGCCCAGAGTTTAGGCCCACGACTGGACCAAAAAAAAAAAAAAGAGAGAGAGAGAGTCACTTATATTTGTGTATCGTTTAAAAAACTCTCTGAAATGAGCCCCAAAAGCTAATAATGGTTACTCTAAGGATGGAGCTAAAAATTGGGAATGTGTGGAAAGCAGGTTTACTTTTCAACTTGTCAATATTCTGAAGGATCTTGTGTTTTTGTTTTTTGTTTTGTTTTTGTATCTGTACTGGGGCTTGAACTCAAAGATTCTCACTCTTCTCAGCTTTTTCACTCTTGACTGGTACTCTATCACTGAAGCTCCATCTCCAGTTCTGACTTTTTATTAGTTAATTAAAGACAAGAGTCTCTCTTCCATTTGTCTGCCTAGACTGGTTTTGATCTTAAGATCTCAGTCTCCTTATCCAACTCTTATCCCTTTCCTAAAACAATTTCAACTGATTTGACTGTTCCTTTTTTCTTTTCTTTTCTCTTTCTTTCTTTCTTGTTTTTTGCTGGTTCTGAAACTTAAACTCAGGGCTGGGGCACTGCTCCTGAGCCTCTCTGTGTTCAAGGCTACCACTTGAGCCACAGTGCCACTTCTGGCTTTTTCTGTTTATGTGGTATTAAGGAATTGAACCCAGGACTTCATGTATGCTAGGCAAGCACTCTATAACTAAGCCACATGCCCAGCCAGACTGTTCCATTTTCTTTCTTTCTTTTTTTTTTTTTATTGGTCATGGGACTTGAACTCTGGGCCTGGGCACTGTTCCTCAGCTCTTCAGCTCAAGGCTAGCACTCTACCACCTGAGCCACAGTGCCATTTCTGGTTTTCTGGTGGTTTACTGGAGATAAGAGTCTCATGGACTTTCTTGCCTGGATTAGCTTTGAACTGCGATCCTCAGATCTCAGCCTCATGAATAGCTAGATTACAGGAGTGAACCACTGGTGCCCAGCTACTGTTTTTTGGTTGTAATTTCAACCTAAACATTTGAGGATGGTAGAAGGGTCTTAAAAGAACTGGACAGAAAGAGAAGACACTGAGTCAGGGGAGGATGGATAATGAGAAATTTGAGCAGTGGTCCCTGGAAGACATGGGAAAGTAGTTACATACCTGTAGAAGAAAGATAGCTGAGGGAGAACCCTTCACAGCCCTCTATGCCTACATATGGTCATCCCAGATATCCTTTTCCTGTTAAAATTGCTTGAGGTCAGCTTCAGCTGAATTTCACTCAGACCACAATGTTGGGGGTGGGGGTAGTAGCAAGAAGGTGGTAGGCATCCACTAAATACATTTGGTGAAACCCTGCCTAGTACGGGTAGTATTAGATAAGAGAGGCCAGATAAAAATAGGATCCCACCCCTGCTGGGAGAGACCCTCTGACAGGGAAAATGGAGGATATCTAAGATACCCTTAGATATCTTAGGGGTTGGGGTAAAGACAAGCCTTGATCACAGGTGCAAGATGGTATACAGGAAGAAATAGTGAATTTCGCATGAAGTCTCTTTCCAGCCTGAGAGACTAAAGGCCCTGGGTGCATAGACAGCCAGGAAGAAGTGGGCAAACTGTCATTTCTGCCAGGGAATGACTAGAGTGGAGGCTCAGGACCTTTCTAACTAGAACTTAACAGGGAGAAGGTTGGTACAACAGTTCTTCACCTCTAAGGCTGGTTTTTGGCAGAGCATGTCGCCTACGGGGCTCCCCAAACTCTGACCAGACACCCAGAAAGTCAGACACTTAGGCTTACAGCCTCCAAATGGTGCCCAGAAGGGGGCAGTGGACAGAAGCACCTTCACCGGCCCCTGGGAACCGTCTGGGACCGTCAGGACTCCAGAGGTATCATCCCTTTTGGGGTTGAGCCCGGGAACAAAGGTCCGACATTGAGAGGCACCGCTTCAAATCGTGGCTTAGAAAAGGAGGTCCGGAGTCCTCCGTCTGGGTCCAAATCCCCATTGCTGGGAATCTAAACCCTGGAGGCCAGTCAGGAGCTATAAAAACAAAACAAAAACAACAAAAACAACAAAAACGAGCCTGACCTCTTGGGGAGAAAGGAAAGGGGGGGGTGGCCCTTTTTCAACCCCACCCGCTTGATGACTCACCTCCCTCCAAACTAGGGCCCTGCCCCTCCTGCGCCCGGTGCCAGGCGAGCAGGGCGGGGCGGGTACTAAGGTGGGCTCCATCCCTGAGCCCTAGGCGGGCAGACAGGCTCCAACGTGTCCCCGCGGGTGTCCCTGTTTACCCAGAGCCGGGGAGGGCGCGGGGGGCCGCGTGGGCCCGCCCCACCCCGCCCCCCGCGGCCGCAGGCCCCAATCCCGGTGCCCGGCTGACAAAGTCTCCAAATCAAAGCTCAGCCTTTCCGTACCTTCCCCGCGGGCGGGCTGTCCCTGCCCCCACGCCCGGCCCGGGGAGGCACCGTCAAGGGTTCCCCAAAGAAATCAAGAGGCCTCAGCCCAGACGTCGTCGGTTTCCCGGTGGTTCCCCTAAAGGGAGCCTGAAATCCTCAGAGTCTGATCCCGAGTTTCAAAGAGGAGCGCTCCGCTCTCCGCACCCACCGCCCCATCCCACCCTTGGCCCCTCAGGTTTCCCGAGCGCGCGGCGGAGAAAGGCCTGGTGTCTCCGAGGCGAGGCGCGCCCCGGACCTCGAATCGGCTAGTAGGAGGTGGAGGAGCCTCTCCTTCACCCCCACCGGGACTCCCACTCTCCGATCGCTCCTCAGAACTCCAAAGCCCGTGGCGGGTGCGACTCCCCCTCCCCAGGGCAGCGCGCCAAACCCGCGCATGCGCACTCACAGGATTGCCGCGTAGCTCTACGCCCCCCCCTCCTTTTTTCTTTCCCCGCCCCTTCCCTCCCTCCCTCCTTTCCCAGTCCCCTCCCTCTCCCCCCCACCAGCACTCCCCCCCCCACCCGCGGCGTTTCAGTCCGGGGAACAGCGGTAGGAGCTCCAGGCCCGTGCACTGAGGAGGCGGAAACGAGGGAAGCCCCCAGAGCTCCAGCAGGCCCCTTCCAAAGGCTCCCCCACCCGGTCCACGCCCCCCAACCCCCACCCCGCCTCCTCCCAATTGTGCATTTTTGCAGCCGGAGGCGGCTCCGAGATGGGGCTGTGAGCTTCGCTCGGGGAGGGGTATTGAGGAGCGAGGAGTAAAGCCGGGGGTGAAGTGTTCGGATTGAGGGGCGGGGGGCTCACCTCCATCATCAGGCCCTCCCCAACGGGTTCGGAACTGTACCTCTTCACCCTCGCCCCTGGAGGAGTGCTTTGGTGAAGGAAAGAATAATAGAAGAGGGAGGGAGAGGAAGATAAAGGGGGACCCCCCAATTGGGGGGGGCGAGGGTGTGAAGTATCAGAACCGGAGGGGAGGGGGCTGCTGCTTGCATCAGCCCACACCATGCTGACCCCTCCGCTGCTGCTGCTGCCCCTGCTCTCAGCTCTGGTCGCCGCGGCTATCGATGGTGAGTGAGATTCCGCGGCCCCTGTGGACCCCTGGGGGCACCCCCTTCCCAGCCCCCACTCCTGCGTACAGATGGGGAAGGGAGACGCGGGAGGGGGTGCCTTTTGTTATCCCAGTCCAGCTGACACAGCAGCGGCTCGACTTGGGGTGGGGGGGGATGGTGTCCGATTTGGAGGCTGGGGGCCCTGGGTAAATTATATTTCCGGGGGGGCCCCCAGCCCAGACAAAGACCAGAGGCCTGACTAGAAAAAGGAGTGCTCCCCTTTTTCTGTATCTGGGATTGAGAGGCCTTCTCTGCCTGTCTCTGGTTGAGGAGGGCCTCTGCCTCTCCTACATCCTCCACCCCCCCCCCCCCCATCTGAATTGTGAAGGAATCCAGATTTGTGATGTACGGCTGCGAAAAGGGGGCGGAGGGCCTTTTGCAGTGGCCTCTAAAGATTGGAAAGGGACGACCAGTCAGGGGTGCCCTGCTGGGCAGAGGGCAGGCAGGCCCACAAGCTGTGGGTAGGGAGAGGAAGGGCCCCCTGCTTGGGTGTGGAATGGGCTCAGCAGCCCAGGCATGAAGGCCTGGGTTCAGAATCCCGGGCTGCCAGCCTGGGTTCCAAAGTGGGCACTTCCCCCTCTGAGGGCCTCTGTCACTGGCCTGGGTAGGTCCCTGTTGGGGGACAGAGTAGGGCTGGTGATGCTATGTGACTTTGACTTTCTCTTCTTGATTCCTGGGAGCTTTGAGATGAAGAAAAAAAAAAAAGTCAGATGTCATCATTGGGGAAAGGGACTGGAGAATGGCCTGGAATGCTGGGGTAGGGGACTGGGAGGAGACAGCTTTCTCCTGACTTCTGGCTTGATTACAGTTTGGACTGGAAGGAGAGTTGGAGGTTGGATGGGGGGGGGTATGGGTATTCCCACCCCCCACCATCTCAGTTCCTCACTCTTTTGGTAAATACATTTAACTCCAGCCCTACTCCGTTCCTGTCTATGTTCTATAATGCAGATTTAGACTTAGGCTAGAACTATATCCTTTTGGGAAAATGGGATGCCCATCTCTCCTTTTTCTATCAGCTGGTTTTTTTTTTTTCCTCTCAATTTGTGAGTCACTGGTTCAAGTTTTGCCCAAGCTTTTAAGGTTGGGTCATGGAGTTGGCCTGGGCTGGGTCTCTGACTTAAGAGAGGGTAGGATCTCCTTGCTTCCCATTACCTTCACATTCTTATTCCTCATGGAAGAAGTGCCCTCATACCATCACACTCCCCCCTCCCCCCCCTTGTAAATCTTGCCAGGATTGGGAAAGTTTTTCTCTGAAACCAGATTATCTATTCCCGTCCCTTCTCCCTAACTTGTTTCAGTTGAGAGCCAGAGGATCAGGAAGCAGCTGTGCCCAGAAAAACAGTTTATTCAGTGGCCCTTAATCATGGCATCTTGGGGACTGTCTGTCTGGCCCCCCACCTCCCAATTATCTACCCAAGAGGAGGAAAGAGGCTCTGCCCTGAAAATCCTGCAGACCAGCCCACGCAGCTACCCTTTGCCTTTGCCTCCTCTCATTATGTTTTTTCCTCTGGTTCTCAGCCCTGGAATGAGAGAGGATAACTGAGGCAGAGATGACTGCAGCAACTTCTAGGAGGAAAAGAAGAAGGGGGGGGGGGAGGGAGGGAGAGAGAATATTCAATCACCAGAAGCTCCACGAAGGAGGGTGGAAGAAGTAAGGTAGAAACAAGGGTAGGGATCCAAACAAGGTAGGGATCGCCAGGCCAGGCAGGAACAGGATTTCCAGGGAGCTTCTGTCCTATCTTCCTGACCAGGTTAGTTGGTGGTGATTAGCTGAGACTGGACATGTTCTCCCTTGCCTTTCTCGACCCAAACCACTTGTATATCCCTGTTTCTGACTAAACTCTGTCCACAGCACCAGGGAGTGGATCCCTTCCCCAAACATACACCTATGTCCTCCCCTGGAAATGGGAATGTACTAGGTAGGGGAAGGAGTGTAGGAAAGGAGAATGCTAGAGGATTATCAGTTCAACTCTATCCAGAGGCAACCTGTTTTTCCCTATCCTGCCCACTTACCTGGAGCCCACAGATAATTTTCTTCCTGGCCCTGTGCATGAGCTCTTGGTGTTTAACCTTCCTTCCTTCTGCTCTCAGAGCTTTGCTGCTTTTCCCTGTGGAAGCAGTCTCAGTGCCCCTTTCCCCTTTTTCCTTCTCTTCTGCCCCTAGAACTGTTCCCCACCCCACCCCAACATTCCCTTTCATTGGGGGAAGAATGATCACTTCTACACTAGAGAAAATGGAGTGTGGGGCTGGGAAGGTAGCTCAGTGGTTGCCTTGCATGCATGAGGCCCTGAATTCGATTCCTCAGCACCACATAAGCAAAAACAAAAAACAACAAAAACATAAAGCTGAGAAAATGGAGTGTACTTGCTGTTGGGAAGAATGGACATGATAGGATAAGGAATGAGAAGTGGGATCATTGAGGACCTAGCTGAGATAAGGGGACATTTTGTAGTGGAAAAGGCACTGTAAGCAGGGCTCAGGAAAGAAGAAAACTGACCTCCTCCCTTTAACTGTCCTTCCGTACACACCCCTTGAACCAGCCTATTACCAGTTAGGAGGAGGCAAGGTAGACAAATGAAGTGAGTTGTAAAGCTGGTGTTAGCCTCCTGGCTCCCTGAAAGAAGGTTCCAAACTCTGTTCTCGCTGCTCAGACCCAAATCCCAAAACATCTCTCTCTCTCTCTCTCTCCCTTCTCCCTCCTTCTCTCTCTCCCTCTCTCCCTCTGTGTGTGTGTGCATGCACGCACACGTGTGCCAGTCCTGGAGCTTGACTCAGGGCCTGGGTGGTATTCCTGAGCTTTTGTGCTCAAGGCTAGTGCTCTACCACTTTGAGACACAGCTCTACTCCAGTTTTTGGTGGTTCATTGGAGATAAGAGTCTCACCAACTTTCCTGCCCAGGCTGACTTCAAACTTTGTTCCTCAGATCTCAGCCTCCTGAGTAGCTAAGATTATAAACATGAGCCACCAGCACCAGGCTCTCTATTTTTCTAGTTCAAATCAGGGATGTGTAGGAAAGTCATCTAGGGGATTACTTCAATCTTGTTCTTCATTTTCTCTTTTTTTCTCTCCTCTTCTTCTTCTCCTTCTCCTCCTCTTCTGTCTCCTTCTTCTCCTTCTTCCTTCTTTTCTCTTTCCTCTCCCCAACACTGGGCCTCCCAAGGATGAATCCCAGGGTCTTGGCCAGAGTCAAATCCTGTCTAGACACCCCCCACCCCCAGTCTTCAAAACTTTTTCTTGGGCTGGGGTGTAGCTCAGTGGTATACCACATGCTTAGTCTGCTTAAGGCCTTGGGTTCGGTCTCCAACACCCCCAAAGCCCAAAACAAATTGAAAAGAGATCATCTTTTTTTGTGTGCTTATACTCAGAGCCTAGAGCCTATACTCAGAGCTTGCACTCTTGTTTGGCTTTTTTGCTGTAGGCTGGCTAGCACTCTAGCATTTGAGCTTTTTGTTGGTTAATATGGAGATGTGTCTTTTAGACTCAGCTGACTTGGATCCATGATCCACAGATCTCAGCTTCCTAAGTAGCTAGGATTACAAGTGGGAGCCACTGGTGCTTGGGTAAGAACCTCCTTCTTACCTTTGGGAAGCCCTTCCTCAAGCCTCTCTTCTTTCTTTGTAGTTGAAAGCCCTGAACTCTAAACTTATCCATTCCCCCTCTCCCAACACAGTGTTCTCTTTTCAAGGTCCTCCCCATCCTTAAGATGCTCTGTCCTCTGGATGGAAGCTCTTTCTCTTTGGAATTTGGTGCTGTTGAGTGGGATTGTACAAGGGTCCCTGATTTGGTGATTCTGTGTTAGTGCCAGGGAACCTGGACCCGCCCCCTGTGTTCTGTCCCAGATTTCAGCCTGGTTAGCAGGATCCTGCATTGTTTGGAGAAGGAAGCAGTTGGCTCTGGAGTATTTCCGGTGCCGTGGCCTCCAGCTCTAGTGTAAAACCTTGCAGAGAAGGAGGTGAGGGGTACTGGAGAAGGAGAGTCCCGTTGTCTCTATTGCTCCCTGCAGAGAGAATAAGAGCTGGCTGCAGCCCTATGCTCCCCCCAACCACATCTCCGTGGGAGGCAGTGGTCCCTATTCTGGGTCTTCTTGGGTCAGATACTGCTAGTTCTGGGATTTTTGTCTCCCCACAGATAGGTGTTGCCCCCACCCCACTCTGCATTTCAGCAGGGTAGTCATTCTCTGGGTTCTTCCCAGGACAACTGTGTCACCATCTTGGCAATCTCTGGGCTGGGCTGAGCCTCCTTCCTGTCTAATTTGCCTGCCTGCTTTCCTCTGTCTGTCATTGGTGCATGCTCTTAGCTTTCCAGATTCTGTCTGTTGGCCTCATGGTTGATCCTTTATATTTGCCCATGCTTTGTAACTGACTCTGTCTTCTGTCACTTGTCTTATTTCTCTGTGTCTATTCACATGCATCCAGGTCTCCCAGTATCCTGAACACTACCTGGGGTAGGAAGAGTGGATTGGTGTGTGTGTGTGTGTGTGTGTGTGTGTGTGTGTGTGTGTGTGTGTGTGTGTGTGTGTGTGTGTGTGTAGTGGTCCTTTAGCCTTTACCTCAGTTCTAGAGTCATTCTTTCTCTGTCTGGCCAATCTTAGGCTGTCCAATTTGGCAGTAAACTTCCCCCTCTCCTTTCCTCTAAGTTCTTCTCCTTCCCCTCTTCACTACTTCTGGGAATGGGTTTTAGAGAGGACGTTCCTGGAAGAAAGAAACTTAATGTGTGCTACATAGGAGAAAAGACGTTATTTCAGAAGGAAGGCAGGAGGTTAGACTTCTGGTCGGACTTCCTTCTGATGGAATTGAGAAGGAAGAGGATTGGAGAAAAATGTGGGGAATAGACCCAGAACTGAGAGTTTTTACTTCTGATGAGCATAGGCTATGTTGGGGCTGCCGGGGGAGGTAGGGAGAAAGGACTTGTAATAGTCTCAGTCTGGTGAAAGATATGCTAACCTTTTCAGGCATTCGAGCATTCTGGATTTTATTTCTGGGGAAAGGAAAAGATGATAGGGAGAGGTCACAGGTCAGCCTAATGTCCTGCTGAGTCAATATTGACTCAGGATGGAAGGAGAGACCCTTCTCCGCCCCTGGTGGTCTAAGCCACCCCATCTGTCCATCTGTCCAGGCCGCAAAGCAGAGGCCCAGACTCAGGAATGACAAAAATGTGTCTGAGCCTCACTGAGCTTCGGGAAGGAGCCACCGGGTAACACCCAAAATACATAAAATTCAGGGAAAAGCTCTCCATTTGGATCTGCGAGGCCCTCGCTGCTCCACCCCCATATGTTTAAAAGCTCAGACTCTTCAGGCTCTGCGTGCCCCCCCCCCCCCCCAGCCCCGGGACACACCCAGCTTCTCTGCTCCCTTAGAGATACCATGTAGCTTCCTTTAGAAAATGTCCCTGTCTATCTCATACTGGGAACCTATCTCTCCCTCTGCTGTGTCCCACTCTTAAAAAGGTGCCCCAGGGTCTCTTTCTGGTAGTCCTACTTCCAGTCTCCTTGTCCTTTAGAAAGTACTGTCTGTGGCTCCCCAGGGATATAGAAGGATGGGGGCCCTCTTCCTTCGGAGAGGATTTTCTTCCAGGCTCAGGCTTTCCTGTCTCCCTCTCTTCTCTGGCCAGGCATTCTCACTTCCCATCCTCACCCCACCCCAAAGTCCCAGAGTGGGACAGGGAATGACAGCCAAGGCTCGAGAAGGGCAGTGGGGTCTGTGTTGTGTCTGGACACACACCCAACCCCACACCTCCTGCCCTGGCTCCAGCTTGGTGGCCCTAGGGGCCATGGCTGGGCTGGGTGCCTGGGTTGAAGCTGTGTGTGGGGGGGGTGGCGGGGAAGCGGGGGAGACAGGGTGTTGGCCAAGTTAGCATGGCGGTCACATTCATCTCTAGGCAAAGCTGAGAACAGACGGCCCCTGTGTCCTGGTGTTCCTTTTGCAACTCACTCACTCTCCTCTCTCTCTAGTTCTCTCCTCCTTCTCCCTCCTACCTCAGCCTTCTTCTATCCCATCCTTGTCCCAGTCTGTCTCCTCAGTGCCCACCTATTCTCTCAGAGACTCTGAAGGTCACTTTTTACAATCATTCTCCCCACTCCTAAGGCCACACACCCAGAGTCCTCCTGGTGTCTTCCTTATAGGCAGGTTTCACCTGCTTAGTTACTAAGAATCCCCCAGTGTCCTCATCTGTAAGTTGGGTGTTGCAGGACACCTGCTTTGCAGGGCGGTGAGGATCTAAATGAGTGAACAGGTCCCTACTTTTCAGACCTGTGGCTGGCACACAGTAACCACAGTATAGAGTGTCAGCACCCATGATTAGGAAGCCCTCCTCTCAAGAAGTAGGGGATAGCCAGTAGTGATGTTTGAACTTAGAGTTAATGATAATCTCCCCATTTAAACTGCAGGCCATGGGTTTCCTAGGTGCTAGATTCTGATACAGAAGGCTAAAGGGCATCAGGGTTGGCCACTAAGCAGATTATACATTTCCTCCCCTGTCTCCCTCCCCCAGCCCTCCCCCAACTCCAAGGAAGCTTCCCTCGGCTGTGGAGACTGCCCCAAGTAGGTTATGCATTTCTTTCCTCCCCTTTCCCCTTGAAGGAAATCAAAGACAGGCCTCAGCCTTTTCACTGGAGACTCCGTGGCTTTCTCTACCATGATTGACAGGAAGGAAGTTTTTTCACTTATTTCTCTCCATCCTTGTGCAGTCCTAGCTCTCCTCAGGAGATGTGCTCGCCAACACTCCTTCTGCCCATGGGACAGAGGAGATGCTTCTATGGGACCCAGGCTGAGCCCTCGAGTTTCTTTCACCCGTCCCCATCCCCCACTGCCTTCCCTCTGCAAGAGCACATCTGGTTTGTGAATCTCTCTCATTCCAGCTTTCCGAGTTTGCCAGCTGCTGTTTCCTCTGTCGAGTTCAGGCCAAAAATGGGGGTGGGGGACAGTAGGGGAGACTATGTGAGGGCCAAAGGAGGGGGGGGGGTCCATGATTGAGACATGGAATGGAGGCAAGGTTAGGATGACCAGCCACTGACCTCAAGCCCTGGTTGGGAGTTCTGCCCTGGGAAGGAGTTGAGGCCTGGACTCAGCCCAGGTGGGGGAGGGGGAGGGAAGAATTGTTGTCATTGGGCCTGGGGGGAGTGGCATGGGGGTCCATTTTGGGGCTCCAAAGATCCCATCTGCCTCTGAGCCCCATTGCAGCTTCCCTCTCCCCTCTCAGCCGGCCTGGCTGGCCAGGGGAAGTGCTTGTCCTCCAGCATGCTAACTAGGCTGGCGGGCTGTTTCCCCGGGAAGACCTCACAGCTGGCCCAGTGGGGCAATGAACTCAGCATTATCCACCTCCTCAAGGGGCCTTTATTCCAGGCTCAGGGATGGGGGGAGAGAGGGGGACTCCAGGGGGGGTCTGGCCAGGCCATCCTTGATGTGTTTCCTGAACTGGGCTCTGGTTCTGGCCAGGGGCCTGAGTGCAGTCCTCTCTGCCAGAGATGGGGGTTAGGGAGAGAGGATATCTCCTAGTGGCCCCATCAGACTCCCTCCCTTTGCAGACACACTTCCATACCCTTCTGTCTCTTTCTTGTCAAGTTGGCTGTGTACATCTGTCTTCCCAGGGGACTGTGGCTTCTGAGGAGTGGAGGGGATACCTTCTTTGGTACCCTGACGCTAGTGCGGAGCTAGCCTTCAATGTGTGCCAGTGCAAAAGAAATGGACTTGAGCAAAAACAGCTCAGGGACAACACCCAGGCCTGGAGTTCAAGCCCCAGTATCAGCATACACACACACAAAAGAGTCCATACAGTCAGCTGAACTGGGCTGTCAGCTATGTGACCCCTGGCAAGTCTGGCCCAGTTTCTTCCTCTGTGAGCTGAAACTAGCTCCTAGGGCCAGGCTAACCAGAGTCGCTGACTCTGTCATCCTGAGCAATCTTTAGGTGCCTCTTATCTGAGGATGTCTAATGAAAGTCCCCCTGAGGCCTAACCAACAAGGCAGTCTGTCTAAAGAATGAAGGTGGGAGCTGGGCTCCATGCCGGGCCTTGTTTGCTGTCCCATACAGATACCACTCTGAGCTATACTGTGTTCCAAGAGTACTTCCCATGGTTCCCATGTAGGGGCTGGTGGTTGGGGGTTGGAGGTGGCTGGGGTGATAGGTCAAGGGATCAGGGATATCCTAGAGGACAAAGAAGCCAAGAGATTAGAAAAGGCCAGTTATGGCGGATGAATGATGATAAAATAGGGTGAAAGAACTTTGTTTTCATGTATGAAAATAGAACAATGAAACTTGTTGAAGCTCCTTTAGCAAATGGGGAAGGGAGTAAGGGAGAGTGGTAGATGGGAGTAAGATGGATTGTAATACATTGTATACTTATGTGGGAATGTCACAATGAACACCCCTCCCATGTCCAACTGATATCTGCTAATAGAGAAAGAGTACTCCTGAAAGAGAGAGAAAGGAAGGAAAGAAGGAAGGAAGAAAAGAAGGAAAGGAGGGAAGGAAGGTGAGGAAAGGAGGGAAGGAGGAAGGAAGGGAGGAAAGAGGGAAGGAAGGAAGGAAAGATGACTAATTATGACTGCTACTAGAGCCAGAGGAATACCAACTCTCAAAGTTTTGTTTTGTTTTGTTTTTTTTGGATCCAGTCATGGGGCCTGAACTCTGGGCCTGGGCGCTGTCCCTCAGCTCTTCAGCTCAAGGCTAGCGCTCTACCACTTGAGCCACAGTGCCACTTCTGGCTTCTTTCTTTTTGCTTATGTGGTGTTGAGGGCCTCATGCATGCAAGGCAAGCGCTCTACCACGGAGCCACCTTCCCAGCCCCAAGTCTCAGAGTTTTGACTCTGAAGGGAGTCAGACAACCTGGAGGACTTGGAGAGCACAGCAAAGCCCTCTTGGATCCTTCTCCCCTTCTATAGGTACACAGTGTCAGAAAACAACACAGTTGAGCTATAGGCATATAGAGTCTGGACCACACGGGGACGATGCTGGTGATGGAGTCCTAGGGAGTTTTAGGACCTTAGTTGGCCTCCATCCCTCACATACACTCTCCATTTCTTTCCTAGCCCCTAAGACTTGCAGCCCTAAGCAGTTTGCCTGCAGAGACCAAATCACCTGTATCTCAAAGGGCTGGCGGTGTGATGGTGAGAGGGACTGTCCAGATGGCTCTGATGAGGCCCCTGAAATCTGTAAGTACCTTCTTGGGATCCTTCTCCCCAAACTCTCAGCTTCTCCCTTTCCCTTGGCAGATGTTTGGGATGAGGATGGCTGCTCTCCAGCCTGTCATGGACCTTGCACTCTGACTATGTTTGTCCGTGACACAGCTAAATTTTCCCTCTCCTCTCTCTTCAAGGTACCCAGCATGGTGCCTAGTGTGCATGGAAATGGCATCTGACTCCATTAATTACTACATCGCCACACCTGATAAGTTTGGTGTCTCCTGGGCTGTAATATTTGCCAGAAAGAGAGAGCCCAGTTGCCCTTTCTTTCTGACTCTTTCCTCTTCTTTCCAGCTTTGAGTTTTCCTAGCCTTTCATGAATGGCCTTTAGGTCCTGCCAGGTACCCTTATGTTCTTGGGCTCCCAGGCCAAAGGGCACAGCTCTTGCTCAGTCTCTGTACCAGAAGCCACACCCCTGTGCGCTTCCCGCCACCCCCGCCTTCCCCTGCCCCCAATAAGTGGTGTAATCAGAGGCAGCTGTTTAAACTGGGAGAAAGGTCCCCACCCAGCCTTCATTGGCAGGGTTGCCAATTGGGGGTGGGGAGTAGGGGCTGGTGGCAGGACCCCAGAGTCCTGGGCAGGTGTCAAGAGTATTGGGGTCTGTACCTTCAGCATCTCCCCAGCTTGGCTGATCCTGGCCAGGGTGTCAGTGAGCCTTCCTAAGCCTGTCTCTACCCTCTCTCCTGGGCTTTGTGCTGCTCCAATCCCATTCTGTGTCTTTCCCATGCCCCCACCCATAATTATCAAGGGTAACTTTAGGACAGAAAGGGCTCCACTAGTTTGTTCTGTGTCACCCCGACACTGCCTGGGAGGGGTGGGGACCCGAGGATTGAGCCTGGAGTCTTTGTATGTCATACCACCTTTGCCCTCCGAGTTTGTTGGGAGTAAAAGAGTTGTGTAAAGGAGCCATACCTGGCACTTGTTGTCCATCCTTTTTTCAATTCGGTGCAGCCTTCATCTTGTAAGCATCTTCATACTGTTTAAACTCATATGAACTCTTGGACCAGTAATGGTCACCCACAGACTTACCTGCCTCCCACTCACCATCTCCTCTGAGAGAAAGGCACAGACAGGTTTGCCATAGCCCACGTGGATGCTCTCAAACACTAAAATGCCTAGATATGTGCAATGGCAGAAGCATATAAAAACCTGCATTCATACATAAAAAAGCATGGAGGCAGGCACCAGCGGCACATGTCTATAATCCTAACTACTCATGAGGCTGAGAACTGAGAATCACAATTTGAAATCAGCCCAGGCTGATGAGTCTCCATGAGACTCTTTTTTTTTTTTTTGCGGGGGGGGGGGGGGGGTCTGGTTGTGGGCCTGAACTCTGGCCTGGGCGCTGTCCCTCAGCTCTTCAGCTCAAGGCTAGCACTCTATCACTTGAGCCACAGCGCCACTTCCGGCTTTTTTCTTTTTGCTTATGTGGCGCTGAGGAATCAAATTCAGGGCCTCAGGCATGCAAGGCAAGCGCTTTACCACTGAGCCACCTTCCCAGCCCTCCATGAGACTCTTATCTCCAGTTCACTAACAAAAAGCCATAAGTGGAGCTGTGGCCCAAGCAGTAGAGCACCAGCTTTGATTGAAAAGGCTAAGGGACAGTGCGCATATATAGCATCCTTGCTACATACAACTACCAACTCCCCACTGCATGCAGAGCCCCAGTGAATCTGCATAACATAAGCTCACTTTCTCACATTCTGCCTGGCTGAGGCCAACAGTAATGATCTTGCCAGCTCCTTTTCCTTCTGGCAATTATAGAATAAGGACATCACTAGTTGGCCACAACTTTTGACCCTTCCCAAGTCTTTCCTTCAGGCCTCTGCTGTGGATTGGAAGGTTGAATAAATAGTGCTATCCAGCAGGAATATATTATAAGCCACATATGCAGTTTCAAAATTTTCCAGTAGCCACATTAAAAAAGGTTAAAAAGAATTTAATGACAAAACAAAAACTGGACTCCAGTGGCTCACACCTGTAATCCTAGCTACTCAGGAGGCTGAGATCTGAGGGTTACTGTTTGAAGCCATCTAGGGCAGGGAAAGTCTGTGAGACTCTTTATCTCCAATTATCTACTCAAAATAATAATAATAATAAGCAGACCCTGGAAGTGGAGTTGTGGCTCAAGTGGTAGAGTTTGTGAGACTCTTTATCTCCATAAACTACTAAAAAAATAAGAAGAAGAAGATGCTGGATGTGGAACTGTGGCTCAAGTGGTAGAGTGCTAGCCTTGAGCAAAAACACTTAGGGACAGAGTTCAAGCCCTTAGTTCAACAGTTCAAGTTCCAGGAGCAGAGCGCGCATGTGCGTGCACACACACACACACACACACACACACACATAGAGGAAAAGAAAAAGATGTGGTGGCACATGCCTGTAATCCCAGTACTTGGGAGGCTGAAACAGGAGAATTGTAAGTGTGAGGCCAGGCTGAGCTATAAAGTGACTTGTAGACAAGCCTGGGTTACAGAGAAAGACACTACCAAAAATTATTAGCCATCTTTCAACTTTTTGTATTGTCTTTAAAATCCAGTATGTATTTATGTGTACAGTTTGAACTAGTCATGCTTCCATACTCAATAGCTACACGTGGCTGGTGCTATGTATAAGTCAGTGCATTTCTAGAAAATTTGGTGCCACTCATCCCCAAGCTCCACGTCCTGGGAGTACTGGGAACGAAGTGTTCTTTTTCTTTGACATGACCTCTCTTGACATGCACTCTCCCACTCTGCTATTGAAAACCTTTCACCTCTGACCTCTGCCTTTCTCCTGAGTGTAGAATGTTGGATATTGGGATCCATAGGCACGGAACATTTAGGGAATGGACCCTTTGTTGAAGCCTACTTTTTCCTTCCACATGACTGCTCCCAGAGGAGTAGCTACTGTTGGGAATGATAGAAGAAATTGGATGGTGGAGGAAATGGAGTAGTGGAAGGGCCTAACTAGGCCTCTTGAGATCTAAAATATACGGTTGTTGGAAACTCTAGTCTCAATTTATGCCCACCCTCACCTATCCTCATTAAACAGCTGGCCAGACACCACCCTGGTCATCATTGTCATGCCAGCCATTCTGTCTGCCCTCAGGTCCACAGAGCAAGACCCAGCGGTGCCAGCCAAATGAACATAATTGTCTGGGCACTGAGCTATGTGTTCCTATGTCCCGCCTCTGCAATGGGGTCCAGGACTGTATGGATGGCTCAGACGAGGGAGCCCACTGCCGAGGTAAGGAACAGAATTTTATTCTCTCCTGTCCCAGATGGATGTATGAACTTCCAGCCTAGCACCTGAGATGGGAGGTCTGCCATCCTTGCATCTGAATGTGGATGGAGGCATGCTCTAGTCCTCTGCAAAGACTTGCCATCAGATGCAGATGAAGTTGGTTGGCCTGTAGGCTTAAAGGCTGATCAAACAGCCCTGTGGACCTTTGCCAGGGACCATGGCTGGGCACTTCCTTCTGGTTGAATACTTGGACAAGTCACTTTTCTCCTAGTTTCTCATCCATTAAATGAGAGATGAATGTTTTTATGCTTTTTGTTTTTAATAGTGGAAACCTTTCTTCAAAAGACTTTCTCATTTTTCAAGAAGTTTTCCTGAGTATCAACACCGAGGGACAGAGATGCTGTGCCTGGAGCAGGGGTCAGGGATTTGGAGCTTGGGGTACAATCTATCTCAATATTCTAGAACTCATTCCTCAGGAATGGCAGGTCTTAAAGGGACCCAGGAGCTGCTTTGGTTCATCCTGATAAATCTGTACTTCCCAGGTGCTTGATGGGAAAGCTATCCAGTCTAAAGAAGGAACATTACTGTGATGTTAGACTTCTCACCTGTGGCTCAGGTTACCAGCTCTGTAGTCTTCCCTCCTAGATTCCAGTGGGCTAGGGAGTCCGATCACTGTATGATCAGTCTGTGAGAAATTTACAACATATGGAGAAACAGAGCCTCAGACTTGCCTGTCAGGGAATAGTGACCTTTCTCTGCTTTCCGGGGTTTTGGGCAGCTTTTGAGAGGCCTTGAGCAAGGAGAGGAGCACTGCTAGGGGTGGAGCCAGTGTTCTGTGTCATCCACGTGTCAGAGAACATCTGCCTGTTAGAGGAGACACATCTGGATCCTTTCAGTGAGTCAGGGAGTGTGGAGCAAGGGAGTTTGTGGAAGATTTTTTTTTTTTTTCTCTTTTCCTTTGGTCGATAACAAAGCTCCTGGGGCGGAATCCAGAAAGTTGGCCTGGGGGCTGACTGCAGCTGCCACTCACACCCCTTCTTATCAGATGATGCATGCCCAAGCTTACTTCCTTATGACCTTCTTGTTTCGGAAACTGCAAGTAACCTTAAAACTCTAGGTTTTGAACTTCCTCTGATACTTCAGAAGTTGGACTTCCTCCCTGTCTTCCTGCCCCATATCCAAATGAGAAATTCCTTTTCTAGCTTTTCCGCGACACTTAATATTTCCTTCCCCCTTCCTGGGGGAAGGCTGGACAGGTAGCACATTTGGACCTTGGGTAGAATCGGAGCGGAAGGGATGACGGGAGCCTGGTTCTCCTATTCCAGTTCTTCCCGGCAGGCTTAGTGCCTTAAACGCCTTAGCACCTCAGCGGCTCCCTCTCCTAGGTGGGGGCAGTTAGGGGCTGTGTGTGAGGCAGCTGGACAAAAGGGTCTTTGTGGCCTAGCTGTCTGGCCCCACGCAAGGCCATTAATTGGGTCACTGGTCTGGTGGGGAGGCCAAATACTCTTCCACCTCTCCTCCCTCCTGCCTCACTCCTTCTGTCTCCCCTAGGAAGTGGGTCAGTGGCAGAAGGAAGATTAGAAAAGGATCCTGAGGAAACTAGGTTTACTTCTCCTTTTCTATCCTCCACTTGCATCTTGGGCCTTTCTCGGAGCCCCCTGGGGCTCAAGGGACACGTTGCCAAGGTGCTTGCAGGACAGCATTGGGGACATTGCATGCTCATTCTTCACCCCCTGCCCAACTAAAACTGACATTGTAACCCCTAGAGAGTACAGACAAGAGGCACATGAAGGGACTCACTGTCCCCTCCTGTTGACCCTAGAAAAGTATTGGAACCCCTTTCATGGAGACATGGGTGGTCCCAAAAGACAGAGCTTTGGAGAGGTAGCTGCTAAGTCATGTTTGGCTGTGTGACCTTGGACCTGTCCTAGGTCATCTCTGGGCTTCAGTCTCCTCACTTGCAAAAAATGGTCCATGCCTCTGAAGGTGCCCTTCCTCTTGGGAACCCCCCAGTCTTTCTTCAGAGGGATTTCTGGAGGTTGACTGGAGGTGGGAGAAGGGTGCTATCTTGGGGCCTGAGTGTGTTGTCTGTTCTGCCTTTGCACAGAGCTCCGCAGCAACTGCTCTCGCCTAGGCTGCCAGCATCACTGTGTCCCCACACCCAGTGGGCCCACCTGCTACTGCAACAGCAGCTTTCAGCTGCAGGCAGATGGCAAGACCTGCAAAGGTACGTGAGCATGGATGTCTATGTGTATACAAGTGCCTGCTGGGCACCGGCTGGGGTAGTAGAAGGTGTAAGAAGGGACAAGCATTTGTTCCCAACAGACCTTAATCTCCAGTTAACTGCCAAAAAAAGTCAGAAGTGAAGCTGTAGCTGAGGTGATAGTGTACTAGCTAAAGTTCAGGGATAGTGCCAAGGCATTGAGTTCAATCCCTAAGACCAGCAGTGCTTCCCTCCCCCCTGAACTGTAGGCTGTATGTGTGGTTCAAAAAAAAAAAAAGTTAAAGCATTACAGATAAAAGTGAAGTTTCTGGCTAAGTGCCAATGGCTCATGCCTGTAATCTTAGCTACTTAGGAGGCTGAGATCTGAGAATCAAGGTTCAAAGCCATCCTGGGCAGGAAAGTCCAGACTCATCTCTAGTTAACCAGCGGAAAGCAGGAAGTGTCACTATGGTTCAAATGGTAGAGTACTAGCCTTGAATGAAAAAGCTAAAAGACAGTGCCCAAGCCCTAAGTTCAAGTCCCAGTACTGGCACACAAAGAGCAGAGCGGGGGGGGGGGGGGGGGGGGGGGGGGGAGGGAGGAGGAGAGGGAGAGAGAGAGAGAACTAAAGTTGCCATAGATGAATTGTCTTCAATTCTAAGTCCTTTTCTCAACTCCCTAGAGGTTGTATTTGTGTACATGGAATCATTGCACATCTAGTTGGAAGGACTGCTTATGTGTGCTCACCCTTTTAGGCATAAATAGTTCCATACGGTAGGCATTAGTTGCAATGGTTTTCACTCCTCAGTATGTTCCAGAGACTTCCCTTTTCTATGTTATTATGTAGAAATATACTTCATTCTTTTAAAAAACCACTGTGACGTATAAGGATTACCACAGTTTACTTGGCTATATCCCTTTTGATGAGTAAGTTGTTCCCAAGTTTTCTCAGCTACAATGCAAACTTTTCCGTTTTAAGTTTGCCTCCCTTGAGTCTTTGTCCAAATGCCATTCTCAGTGAAGCTGGCCTGACTACTCTAAAATGATACCCTACCACGGGTGTTCTCTCTCTTTTCTCTGTTGTATTTTTCCCCCTCCGGTGCTGAAATTCAAGTGCAAGACCTTGTACATGCTAGACAAGTGCTCTGCCACTGAGCTGTATGCCAATACTTCTCTGCCTATTTTTTTTTCAGTAGCACTAGTCACTTTCTATTGTACTATCACTTCTAACATGTTTTCCCTTTTATTTCCTTTATTACCAATCACATTTATTATAAGAATATTAGCACCAGGCACATACAGCTCATGTCTGTAATCCTGCGTACTTAGGAGGCTGAGATCTGAGAATTGCAATTTTGAGCCAGCCCAGGCAGGAAAACCTATGAGACTCTTATCTTCAATTAACTACTAAAATAACCAGAAGTGGATTTGTGGCTCAAGTGGTAGCCTTAAACAACAAAAAAAACAAACAACTAAGCACAGCATCCAGGCCCCGAGTTGAAGCCCCAGTATGCTTGTGCACGAACACACACACACACACACACACACACACACACACACACACACACACACACACACACACATGTTTCATAAGGTTAATGTAGGTATATTTTAAAGTTCACCGTGTATCTTCCGTATCTGGCACAATGTAGGTACTGCAGAAATTTTTCTCTGAATGAATGGATGAATGATGGGTGCATGTGTGTTTGTTTTCTCTCTAGAGTGGATTCTAAGATTGGACTTGCTAGATATTAAGGCTTATGTATTTCACATTATAATAGATTCTGCCAGATTGTCCTTCAAAACTGCATGGCTAAACACCCTGGCGGTGTCTTAGGGTCCCCATGTTCCTACTCTCATGACACTGAAATGACTACCCTCTTGTCCTTTTCCCTGCAGACTTTGATGAGTGCTCTGTGTACGGTACCTGCAGCCAACTGTGCACCAATACGGATGGCTCCTTCACATGTGGATGTGTTGAAGGCTACCTGCTACAGCCAGACAACCGCTCCTGCAAAGCCAAGAACGGTGGGTGGGGCTGCCTGTGGCCACTGAGCCAGGCACCCACAATGCAGTTCCCTGATGGGTAGTGGCCTGAGAAGTCCGAGGGCCTCAGCCACGCTGACTCTTCTCTGCCCCATCCCCAGAGCCAGTAGACCGGCCCCCTGTGCTGCTGATCGCCAACTCCCAGAACATCTTGGCTACATACCTGAGTGGGGCGCAGGTGTCTACCATCACACCTACCAGCACGCGGCAGACCACAGCCATGGACTTCAGCTATGCCAACGAGACCGTATGCTGGGTGCATGTTGGGGACAGTGCTGCCCAAACACAGCTCAAGTGTGCCCGCATGCCAGGCCTGAAGGGCTTCGTGGATGAGCACACCATCAACATCTCTCTCAGCCTGCACCGTGAGTCACCCACTCCCAGATCAGAGGGTAGAGCAGGGGAAGGGCAGAGTAGATGGGCCAGACATAGCCCCCTGTTTGGGGCTATAGCCTGTTTGAAGAACAGCAGAGCCAAGGCCATTCTGAGCTGTTTCTAAATCACTCTTACATTTCTGGCCCAGGGCTGAGGGAGGCCTCAGAGGAGAAAGATGGAAGCAATGAATGGTCAATCTCCAGAGACCAGGGACTGTCCCTTCTCTGAGAGAGTTGTTGATGGGCCTGCAGAGGGGTTTTCCCATGAAGCAGGATCTGGGATAAGGAATGAAGAAGCTGGAGGCTGGAGGCTGTCAAGTGGTTGAGGGTAGAGAAGCCAAGGCCTCCTGTGTCTGCTTCTGCGTTCATCTTTTCCCTCAGGGGTATCTCCAGAAAGGACTTCCTGCTATATGGAAGGTACCAAGGTCCTGTGGTGATCAGTGAGATTAAGAGAGGAGCCGTAGGCTGCTAGAGCATTTTAGGCTATCCTAGCTATTCTCATTCTGGCTCCCTTCCTAGGTGATATGTTGCAGTTCTAAAATGGCAGGCGTGTCAGTGGCTGGGATACCAGCATGGTTGGCTGCAGATCCATTGCCTGGAGTAGTCCTGCTTCTCTCTGATGCTGTTAGAGAGACAGATAAAAGAGCTCTAGGATCATCATCACATTTCCCCATCATGTCACACAGGGCTGAGGGGAAGAATTTGACCTACAGTTCATCTTCCCCCATCCCTGATCTCTGACCTTGAATGCCAAGAGACTGCTTAGTTTTCCTAATTTGCATAATGGCTTTGAGCCAGTCTATACAGATCACATAAAATGAGGTGACATATAGGACCCCTCACAGGAAGTTTGGGATTGTAAACTTTCAGCCTTTCTAGGCCCGCCCTTCTTCCCTCCCTCCCTCCCTCCTCTCTCGCTCCTTCCTTCCTCCTTCCCTCCTTCCTTCCTTCCCTTCCTTCCTTCCTTCCTGCCTTCCTTCCTTCCTTCTTCTCTTCTTTTTTTTGAACTCAGAGCTTAGCACATGTCAAACATGTGTTCTACCACTAAACAATATTCCCAAGCCCTTTAGAAGAAGGTCTTGAAGTTCCTTTATTCAGTTCCTGTAATGACCCCCAAAGAAAACAAAGATCCTAGGAGGTTACAAGAGATCCATTCTGGGTCAGAAAAAGGGGAATTCTGGAGGCAGGAGAAGACATAGGGATATCTCTCTGTGGCCACATCATAGAGTCTATACCTTGGCCTCCACTCCATAGCATCTAGGATGGTGTCTTTGGACTGCTGGTGTCCAAAACTCATCTGTAATGAGACATGGGTCCTCCTGGATTTGCTGTGCTAACAAGAAGTAAGCTCTTGAGAGGTGACCCGTTTAAGAAACCCCATGTCTGATAGGGTGGGATTGGGACAAGACCTTGTGAGACTACTGCTCTGCCTCCATGCCTTAGCCACCTTCCACCCCAACGGGCGTGGTTCGAAGAATAGATCCTGGAGCCCCTTCTCTAGCTCTGCCTCTGGTCCAGGCAATGAGCCTGTGGGTAGGTGACAGTGGGGTTCTCTTATGGGAACCTTCTCCACTTTTGCTCTGGTATGGTCCCCAGAAGAAACAGGAAGTAATCTAATTGATGCCCCTCTCTTGGCAAACCAATTTACCTTGCCTCTCAGTTTGCTAGATTCACTGGGACCTTCTGAGACAGAGTCCAGGAATCTAGAAGAGACTAAGGTTCTGGGAAGCAATGCTTAAGGTGAATAAGTGGGTACCTCTGACCCCAGCTTCTGTCCCTTCCTCAGTGCCCTGCCCCCCATCCCACACCCCTGACGCCAGAATGTCTGGCTGTCACCCTGAGGATGGTTGTTTTGCTCTCATCCCACAAACTAATTATGGGCCCTGAGCTAAAGATGTCAGAAGTGTCTCTCTCTCTCTCACCCTCCCCCAGTCACTGTTCATCCCCTTCCCCAGGAGGAGGTGTGGCCTAGAGTGGAGGGTGGAGGGCTGAGTCTTGGTACTCACCTGCTCATGGGCTGCTGGCCTGTAATTAGCTCCCCAGAGGATGATGGAAAAGGCTACTGCTTTCTCCTGCCTTCTTTGCCCTCCCTGCAATCATCCCATCCTTTGCTGTGACTGGGACCTATTGGACCCCCTGGGACCAAATCCCCAGCAGAAACCATTGAGAGGTATTGGAGACAGTGAAGCCTGCCTGCTGATGGTGGGGAGCAGAGAGAGCCTGCCTCAGAGAAAAATCTGGAAACAGAAATAGAATAGAAAAAAGGAAGGAGGCCAGGAAGTTAGTCTGGTTCATTTGGGTCCTGGAGCAGGAGAGAGATCTGCTTTGAGTCCTGAATGCCCCAGGGGCCCCTCCAAGGCTTGGCAGCATGTGTGCACACTTTCTTCCCTCAGCAGGGATGCTAACCCTTTATCCTCCAGTTCTAGGGATGTCTCCCCCTCCCACCTGGTCGCAGGGCCTATCCATCCTCCTTACAGCTGGATGAGAGGCCCAGGGCTCTAAATGTATGAGTGCAGAAATTGATGAGAATCAGAAGAGAGGAAAAGGGGATTGAGGATGTAGCTCTGTGGTAGAGCACTTGACTGGCACTTGCAAAGCCCTGGGTTCGACTCTCAGCCCTGCACAAAAATAAAAATAAATAAAACTGGTATGGTGGGAGCTGAGGTTGAGGTAGGAAGGATACACACTTGAGCTCACAGAGTTGAGACTAACCTAGACTATACAGCAAGACCCCCATTTAAAGTAAATAATAATAAATTAATAATTTTTAAAAAAGGGAAAGGGAAACCCTTACCAAGCACCTTGACCAGTTCCTTGGTTTTAGTCCTACTTTTTCCAAAGTGGCTGTGTCTTAATTTCATGAAGCACTTTAATTTTTTTTAATTTTATGTACTTATGTATGTATTTATTTATTTTTGCAAGTAACAAGATTTGAATTCAGGGCCTTGTATTCTCACTTGGCTTCTTCCCTCACTGGCTGGCACTCTACCACTTGAGCTATGCCCCAGTCTTTTTTTAATTTTTAATTTTTGCCAGTCCTAGGGCTTGAACTCAGAATCTGGGCACTGTCCCTGAGCTTTTTTTTTGCTCAAGGCTAGCACTCTACCACTTGAGCCACAGCGCCACTTCTGGCTTTTTCTGTTTATGTGGTACTGAGGAATCGAACCCAAGGCTTCATGCATGCTAGGCAAACACTCTACCACTAAGCCACATTCTGAGCAAGTCTTTTTTTGTTTAAGCATACATTAGTTATACAAGAGGGGGGGAGTTATTGTGACATTCCTGCACTCTATGTGTGTGTGTGTGTGTGTAGCACTCGAAGTCAGGGCCTAAGTGTTATCCCTGAGCTTTTTTGCTCAAGGATAGTGCTCTACTATTTGAGTCATATTAACACTTCTGGATCTTTGGTGGTTAATTAGAGGAGTCTCATGTATTTTCCTGCCCAAGCTAGTTTTGAACTATGATCCTCAGATCTCAGCCTCCCAATTATCTAGGATTGCAGAAATGAGCCTCACAGCGTGGCAACAGTTATGTTGTTATTTGATATTATTATTAGAAAATTCCATCTCAACCAATGGTTGGGCGTGGTATTTAGAACCGGTTATTGTAAACTACAGGGGCACACAATGATTGGGCACACTGGCATTTACCTAGCACCCTAGCCACATGCCAAAAAAGCGCAAATAGTAAAATTGTAGTCTAACCTAGGCTAGGCATAAAGCAAGAACCTATCTAGAATGTAACCACCTTTAAAAGGAGCTGGTGCTAGATGATGGTAGCTCACTTTTGTAATCCTGGCTACTGAGAAGGATGAGAGTTGAGGATCAAGATTTGAAGCTAGCTTGGGCAAGAAAGTCCATGAAACTCTTCAGTTAACAATCAAAAAGCCAGAATGGAGCTCTGGCTCAAGTGGTAGAATGCCAGCCTCGAGTGAAAACAAGCAAAAGCACAATGCCATGAATCCATGCCCTAGTACTAGCACACATACATGCCAAAAGAAAAGTGGGGGAGGCGTGTATCCGGTGAAACCATAGTCCTCAGGTGGTAGCTTTCCAGCAGTAGAGTACATATTTAGCAAGTGTAAGGCCCTGGTACCACTAAAAAAAAAGGAGAATAAATCATAAGTAAATAATAGTCTAAGTTGTACATACAATGGCAAATATTTTGAAAGTGACACACAAAAGACGGCTGTTCTGGAAATTGAGACCCAGAGGGTTCAACAGGCCTTGCATTTGCAGAACCAGGAACCTGGCCTTCCTACCCTAATCCCCACCCCTGACCACCTTCTCCAAAGTCCTTTTGCTCATCTTACCTCATCTCCCCGACCTGAGCAATCCTCCCCTACTCAGCAGTTCTGGTCTGTTCTCCCTTCAGCTGGGAGGTTATTTCTCCACTGTAGGGGAAATGAAGTTGACTACAGGAGTAGGGGTGGGGGTGGGGAGTCCTTGGACGGTGTGGTATAGTGAGGGATGCTCTGAGTTTGCAAATAGAGGCCTGGAAGGAAATAGGGTTTGCTGAGGTCACTTATAAGTATTGGACTTTGTATGAAAGAGGGGGTGGGGCGTGGGGGGGGGGGGAGTGTCCTGGGCTTCCTTGCCTGCACTAAGCTTCATAGGGAAGGAGGTGGATGGGGAAGCCCAGAAAAGGTCCCCTAAGCGGCAGGCTGCAAAGTTGCGAAATAGATCCCCAAGTCCAGCTGGCCAACTTCACTTTTCTCTCTCTGTCCCTCCCACTTGTGTGTGTGTGTGTGTGTGTGTGTGTTTAAAATCACAACAGGAAATGGGGTAGTGGTGTATTTAAAGGGCAGGCAAAGAGTGAAATGACAGCAGATCCTCTGAGTTTGTGTTGAACTGAAAGGGGAGCTGTCTCCTCACTGTCCCGGACACCCTAGGCTCTCAATCCTCATCCCATGCCAGCAGAACACTCACAGACTTTACCACATGCAAAAGCAAACAAAAAAAGCATGGCCCTTCTTAGGCCTGGGGGTGTCAGACACCCAAGGGGTGTCAGAATATTAGGGGGCAGGGTTAGTCACCCTAGTCTTAGGCCTAGGACCCTCCACATCCTCACACTTTGATTTCTCCATTCCTCATCCCCCTTCCTGGTTTTCTAATCATCTAAGTCCTGTCTTGCGCCGCCTCTCCCAGCCAGGGCCAGCCCTGTGTCTCCCGGCCCAGATCCAGCCCTGTCCTCTCCTCCCCCGCTGTCTCCTTGAAGTTTACTCTCCACCCAGCCTGCCCCCAGCACTGCCCTCCCTGTTTTCAAGCCAAAGGAAGTAACTTAAGCAAGACAGACGTATTTTAGAGCCCCATGAGGATTTCTCAATAGTATAAAGACCCTAAGACAGGCAGACTCAAATCCAGGCTTCTCATCCCTAGAATCCAGGACAAAATGCCTCTTAGGAACCTGACCAGGCCAGGGAAGGGAGCAAGGCATAAACCCCAGGCTGGAAGTGTCATCAGGGATAGGAAAGATGCTAGAGGAAAGAGTTCACTAATTTCAGTGTGGCTTAGCTCTGGATTTGCTGGTGGAACAAGGAAAGTTGAAGTCAGGGCTCAACAGCAAAACTAGAACACGAGGCCATGTCACTGTGTAGCCTGGCTGGCTACACAGACTTCTGCTCTACCTTGGAAGTGCCCAGTCTTTTTGTCTGTACTTACCCAACTGTTGGGGCAAGATCCCTGAGTTGGCTTACTGATTGTCTTCTTCCACTGTCCTCATGTATCCTGAGGTCAGAAAAGAAGAATCCTAGTGACAGAAGAGAAGGGAAAGTTATGTTCCAGCTCTAGGGACAGAAGAGAAGAGAAAGTTATGTCCCAGCTCTAGGACAACAGAGTAAGGACTGAGTATTCAATAAACATTTGTTAAATAAATCAATACATGTATTGATATCAGGTGCCAGGGACAGAGATGAAAAGCCCTCCCAATATCTGCAGTCAGATGAACAGACTGTGATTAAAGAAGCTGAGGCAAGCCAGGCACTGTAGCGTATACCTGTAATGTTAGCTACTCAGGAGGCTGAGATCTGAAAATGCAAGTTTGAAGCTAGCCCAGGAAGGAAAGTCTGCGGGACTGTTATCTCCAATTAATCAGCAAAAAGCTGGAAGTAGAGCTGTGGTAGAGGAGTGCCAGTCTCTAGTGAAGTAGCTAAAGGAAAGTGCCCAGGCCCTGACTTCAAGCCTCAGTACTGGCACAAGAAAGAAGAAGAAGAAGAAGAAGGAGAAGCAGGAGGAGAAGAAGAAACAGCAACTGGGCGCTGGTGGCTCAGGCCTGTAATCCTAGCTACTTAGGAGGCTGAGGCAAGAAAGTCTGTAGGACTCTTATCCCCAATTGACACTAGAGAATGGGAAGTGGTGCTGTGGCTCAACGTGGTAGTGCTCAAGGCACCTAGCCTTGAGCAAAGAGTTCAGGGACAGGGCCCAGGCCTGGGAGTTCAAGCCCCACGACCAAAAAATAAAAAAAAGAAGAAGAAGAAGAGGAGGAGGAAGAGGATGGGGAAGAGGAGGGAGGAGGATGAGGAGAGAAGAAGAGAGAGGAGGAGGGAGGAAGAAGAAAAGAAGAAGCTGCTGCCAGCAGAGGCTGTTACAAAGGAGCAAGCTCTCTCCCATAGGGAAAATTCTCTCTTATAAAGAAAGCTCCCTTTAATAGAATTGTTCTTCCCCACCAAAGGATCTTGTACCCTATTATATATCTTTGGGTGTGTGGATGTGTCCTTCAGATAGGGAAAGCTCCCAATAGGGAAGCCTGAGTTGGTCAGCTTTTTGCCCCTGCTTTCCATTCCTAGGGCTGCCCTCAGTGTGAAAGCCACAGTGCTCTGGCTAGAGACTTGCATGGAAACTTGATGAGAAGGTGGGAGGGGATAGATTTGGTGTGAGGGAATATAGTGGCACAAATGATAGCTCCCATGTGTGATGTGCTATTATGTTCTAGACCCTCTGCTGAGGGCTATTAATGCACCATCCCATTTTACAGACTCAGAGACTTTGAGTAACTTGCCTGTGGTCCCACTATTGGAAGGTGACAGAACCAGAATTCACACTAAGGTTGCCAATGTCCATCAGGACCCAGGGCAGAGCATAGCAATGGAAAGGCTGAGGGGAGGACTGGAATAAGAACCAGAATCCCAGTATTTTTCCTGGGGAGGTGATCCAGGTAGAAATTAAAAATTCCTTTTCCATCCGGGGACCCTTGTGCCTCATTCTGTAATCTTCAGGTGTGTGAGGAAACATCTGCTCAAGATACAAAGGCCCTGCTCTAGATTTCCTTATTTTAGAGAAATGACTATAATCCTAAGGCTGAACCTAGGGTCTTGGTGGGAATCTGGTGGGGGCTGTGTTTCTGGGAAAGCAGCCATTGTTTGCTCAAGAAATACCTCTTGTGAAATGGAAATGATGGAGAAATAGAGAAAAACTTGGGTTATGCAGTGTGGCCTGCTAAGCAATCGGGCTAGGGCGGCAGGGAGGGTTTGACACTTGCAAACACACATCCCGGGTCTATTCTGGGGCCTGGAACTGAAAGTCCTTTGCAACATCACAGGCGGGCTATGGTCTCCCTTCTGACTCACACATCTCCTCCCAGCCACTAGCCTTCCTCTCTACATTGGGATCCCTAACTTCTCAGCCAATAGACCACTACCAAACTCCTCCCTTAACTACAGGAACACTCTTTTCCTTGGAGTTCATTTGAGATTCTCCTGTCCTAAGCATTGGAGCCCTTGGCCATAACTCCTCCAGGGGTTGGGAATATGTGCTCTGGGCCAGGTCAGCCCTGGCAAGGCTGGATTACAAGAGTTCAGATATCTTCCAGGTTTGTAGCACCAGAATGCTTCAGCACTTTGGACCAAAGTCCAAGATTTTGTCTGAACTCCAACCCATAGGTTAAAGAGGAGTGGGCCAGAGACCACCTATAGGAGAGCTCAGGAGGAGATATCCCTGCCCAATTTGAGAGAACCCAGGTCTGGAGTGGTAGCCTCTGTGTGTGTGTGTGTGTGTGTGTGTGTGTGTGTGTGTGTGTGTGTGTGTTGGGGCAGGCAGAGGAATCTGAACTTTAAGAGAGAAAAATAATGTGGTGGAGGGGGGTTGGATAACAAAAGATTTTTGCTTACAACTAATAGTCTCCAGCTGCAAAAATACCAAAGGGGAGGCCAGGCAGGCTGGGGACTCTAGTTCTTGCCAACTCCTCACCGGCCTGCTGAGTGGGGCCCTGCCTGGCCTTTAGGGAGGTGGAAGGGGAGACCAGCCAAGGATAAATATCTGCAAGTAGGGACTCTTCTCTGCCCTCCTTCCCGGAAGTGGTTGCAAATGCAAGGCTGGAGGGAGGAGGCCCTCAGGCCATCCCATCCCGAAGCTTTGCCCGAATAAGTATGCAGCAACACCTGGGACCAGAGCATTAGATCTCTGCAGGCCTCTTCCTCCTCCCTCCTTGCCAAAGGAAGGGTGGATGGAGCAAGGGCAGGGTGTTGCCAGCCCTAAGGCTGGGCAGTGACTCAGGAGAGCCTCAGGAAGTTGGAGAGAAGGACATAACGCGCCAGCTGGTGCTGGAAAAACAGCTTTGACTGATGAATTTCATGTACATGCCAATAGCCCCCAGGCCCCTGCCGTGCCCACCAAGTAAAGGGCACACAGCTCTGTTTGACTTTCAGCCGCCCTGCTGGCTGCCTAGGACTGCAGGCAGGTCTCAGCTTTGGGATTTCAGTTTCCTTTGGAGGCAGCCCAGCGGCTTCATTTTAATCTGGTTTCTCTGTGGTAACAGCATGTGGGGGCAGTTTGGTCCCCTTAACCCTTGCACTGGGCATCTTCCTCCAAGGCCTGGGTCTTCCCAAGCTACTGTCCTCCTTTTCTTACAAGGTGACAATACTGGGAACCCAGACAAATGACTGGTTGGGTTTGGGGAAGTAACACCTCTTTCCAGTGACCTCTTTCTCCAGTCATCTCGTGGTGAAATTCACTAGAGGGGACCTGAAGAGGAAACTTAATTTGATGAAGGCCTCCAATGGCCTCTTCCTCACCCCTCCCATTCCCCTCCCAGCCTCAGTCCTGTGACTGTGAGTCAGTCACTCAGCCAGCCAAGTTCCTTGGGAGCCATGTTCCTGTTCCCTTTGCCCCCCTCCTCTTTCCTGTCTTCACCGCCCCTCCCCCCCCCACTGTTAGGAAACAGCCTCTGAACCTCTCTGGGACAAGGAAGAATTAGGAAGAGTTGTACAGAACCTGTCATTATGCCTGATAGCTGTAGAGAGGCAGAATAATGTCTGCTGGGTTGGGTGTGGGTAGTATGGGATGAGTTTCAACCAAATACAGGTAATCTAAAGATCTCTTTACCTGTTGACATTCAAGGTAGGAGTCCCAGAAAGTCTCCCTTAGGAATCTCCTAGGTACCAGAGGCATTGCCTCTGATGGTCGTAGTTAGAGAGGACAGTGGAAGCTTAGAAGTGAGTGGGTCCTAGAGAGGAGTTTCTAGGGAAGGCCAGCAGGGATCCCCTGATTTTGTTTTGCTCTTAGACTTCCTGCTATCCTTGCCCCCTCCTTCTTTCTTTGGCCCTTTAGAGCCTCTTCTATCTCTTTGTGGCTTAGGCTGCAGGTAGGTACCTGATCTCCATCTTCTCCAACTCCCATGCTCCTGGAGCTCCTCTCTCCCTGAGTTACTACTGGTTTACCTCCAGGCTTCTTTCTTGGCCCTCCCTTTTTCTCTCTTCCACCCTATATCTTAGTTCCCATTCCTTTAGACCCTCTCTAGGAAATTAGGAACTTGAACAATAGCACATTGAAGAAGCAGGGATGTGGGAGTAAGTAGAGGAAATTGGGTCCTTGTTACTGATTCCCAACTTTGTACCACCATGGACCTTCCCTCTTTTTTTTGGCTCCTTGAGTCCCATCTTTTAGAATAGGTTTATTCCAAATTGAGCTTATTGATGGGTATTATAATTTTGCATTAAAAACAAAATTCAGGCCAGCGACTGGCTCATACTTACAATCCTAGCCACTCTGGAAGCTGAAATCTGAGGATTGAGATTGAACACTAGCCCTCTCAGGAAAGTCTATGAGACTCTTATTTCTAATAAACTACTAAAAAAACAGGAAGTAGAGCTATGGCACAAAAAATCTTAGGGACAGTGCCCAGGTCCTGAGTTCAAGTCCCCAGACTGGCACAATTTTTTAAAATTCATGCAACATATTACAATTTCTAGTCATTGCCTCTGGTTAGCATGAGATTATTAGATTTACCATATCTTACCATGCCGAGTGAATAAGAATATGGCAAAAGCAAAAATATTCAATGGTTTAGTTAAACTTGGTAAAAGCAGATTGGAAAAAGAAAACAAAAACCTGGAACTAGCTAGTAGACCTATTTGGTATCCCCAAGAAGATAGCTTCTGCTCAAGGATGAGTGAGAGGTGGAAAAGCCTGTCCATCAATCGGCCAGCCAATGTGTTTACTTAATATTTCCTGCTTGGTCCAATCCTAACCCAGCAAAGACAGGACACTTAGAAACTGGTATTTGGAGAGATCAAATATTTGGAAACATGACAAATATAAGACCAAGTGTGATACTACAGTAACAACACCCACAAGAACTCAGAGAAAGGAGATGGCCATACCTGGGTGGGGTAGGGGGTACCCCAGAATGAGGTCTCACAGGTATGGGCTCAGCAACAGCCAGGGGAAATGCTTGTGGGAGGACCTGCCTCCTCATAACTTTTTCATTCACACTCTCTAGATGTGGAACAGATGGCCATTGACTGGCTGACAGGAAACTTCTATTTCGTGGATGACATCGATGATAGGATCTTTGTGTGCAACCGAAATGGAGACACATGTGTCACTTTGCTAGACCTGGAACTCTACAATCCTAAAGGCATTGCCCTGGATCCTGCCATGGGGTAAGAATGGCAGGCAGTGGTTCTGACCTTGGAAGGGAAGACAGATACTACAGGGGAGTACCCCAGTATCCAGATCCCAAATAACATGTATCTGCCCATAGGAAGGTGTTCTTCACTGACTATGGGCAGATCCCAAAAGTGGAGCGCTGTGACATGGATGGGCAGAACCGCACCAAGCTGGTGGATAGCAAGATAGTATTTCCTCATGGCATCACCCTGGACCTTGTCAGCCGCCTCGTCTACTGGGCTGATGCCTACCTGGACTACATCGAGGTGGTGGACTACGAGGGCAAGGGCCGGCAGACCATCATCCAGGGCATCCTGGTGAGGGAGACTTTTGTCTTTCGTTGTTGTGGGAGAGCACCCACTGGGGCCTTCTGGTGAGGGGCATCTTTTCAGGGAATGAACTGAGGGACAGTAAGGTTAACCCAAGTTCTCTGATGGGAAAGGGGTGGGCAGGAGCACATTGGACAACAGGAAGGATATGGCTTCCACAGCCATTTTAGACACCTTTTACTTCCTTTTTCTCATCTAATCCTCAACATCACCCCTGGAAGACGAGCAGGTAGATGTTTTAGACATCTTTTGGCAGATTGGAAAAAAAAAAAAAAGAAGGGTTCAAAGACATTTAGTGGTTTGCCTCAGGTTACACAACTGGCTCCTCAAACCCAGTCAGGAAGATTTGCTGCTCAGAGGTGCCAACTACATTCTGGGGTAATTAGGGTGACCAGCCATACCAGTTTTCCTGGGACTGCCCTGGTTTTAGCCCTGAAAGTCCTATAAATCAGCAAAACCCCAAACTCCCCAGCGCTGAGGTTTGGGGTAAACTGAGAAAGATGGTCACTTGGGACGAGCAAATGTGGGTAGTGGGGGCTTTTATGGCACCTGTTCAGAGCAAGTGTTTATCTCCATCTTCCTAAAACTAGGGGCTGCGATCAAGTTGAGTGTTCTCAAGAGAGAGTTCTCAGACTAAAATCATTAAATCACCTATGGTGTGTCGAAATCTGTGAGGGATATGATTCCTGCCCTAAAGGCATTTGGTAGAGTGGGTAGGACAAGTTCACTATTTACCACACCAGGTAACAGTGTGTCATCCCAGAGACAGTGTAAAAGGAAAAAAATACCTGGCTAGAAGATTCTATGTGTTCTTTAAGGGCAACAGTCTATCTATCTATCTATCTATCTATCTATCTATCTATCTATCTATCTTCTGTTTTCTATTTGTGCTGGTACCAGTACCAGCTGTTACTCGGCTTTTTTACTAAGGTTGGTACTCTTCCACTTGAGCCACATCTCCACTTCCTACAAGTTCTTTAAAGAGGTACTCTTGGGCCAGGCGCTAGTGGCTCATGCCTGTAATCCTAGCTAGTCAAGAGGTTGAGATCTGAGGATCACGGTTCAAAGCCAGCCCAGGCAGGAAAGTCCGTGAGACTCTTATCTCCAAATAACTACCAGAAGTGGCACTGTGGCTCAAGTGGTAGAGCACTAGCCTTGAGCTGAAGAGCTCAGGGACAGTGCCTAGACCCAGAGTTCAAGCCCCATGACAGACAAAAAAAAAATTAAAAAAGAGGTAGGTACTCTTGGGTCAGATGTCAATAGCTTACTCTTGTAATCCCAGCCACTTGGGAGCTGAAACCTGAAAATCAAGGTTCAAATCCAGCCCAGGCAGAAAATTCCAAGGCATTCTATCTCCAACTAACCAGCAGAAAGCTATACTGGAGGTAATGCTTAAGTGGTAAAGCACCAAACATGGAGGGAAAATGCAAGGTCCTGTGTTCAAGTTCCAGGACTGGCTCACACACACACACAAAAAATAAAAAATCTCCGGAAGAACTGGATAGTCTAGCCTAAGGAGACAGGAATAAAACCTGGAATTAAACAAGTAGAGGGTAAATTTGGGAAAGCAGATATTGGATTTGGATGGAAGGCTGGGCCTACTGAGAACTGACTTCTCTGCCAACCATTCCCACCTACATCGTAGATTGAGCACCTGTATGGCCTAACTGTGTTTGAGAATTATCTCTACGCCACCAACTCGGACAATGCCAACGCCCAGCAGAAGACAAGTGTGATCCGGGTGAACCGCTTTAACAGCACTGAGTACCAGGTTGTGACCCGTGTAGACAAGGGTGGTGCCCTCCACATCTACCACCAACGCCGTCAGCCCCGTGGTAAGCAGGCTCTGCAGCCCCTCCAAAGTTAGCTTCACCCCCAAAGCTCTCTAGGCTCAAGATCATTGCTCCTTTATGAGTGCTCTTGTGGGGACAGTTGATTCTTAAATATCATAAATGCTTCTCTTAAGCATCTACCCACAAGCTGTCCACCATGGCTCCTTGCTGGCCTCTTATAACTCTCATCCTGCCTCTCACCCACTTTGCTCCTCCCAGTTCCCTTGCTATTCTAGAGCAAAAGTATCTGTCTGCAGGTAGCTTTAGGACTCTCTTCCTTGACCACTGAAGCACCCCCTCCCCTCGCCCCAAGGGAATCCAGAAATTCGTCTATCTCCTTGGTAGACTGAAGAAATCCCAGGCCTGTAGCTTCCAAAATCCCAAAATGGGACAATAGGCACAAAGGACCACAGGAGCAAGAAGTGTGGTCAGACTCCAGGAAGCACTCTGGGCACAGGGGCCCTGAGGGGTTTTCTGATGGCTCTCCACCCTGCTTCCAGTGAGGAGCCACGCTTGTGAGAATGACCAGTATGGCAAGCCTGGCGGCTGCTCCGACATCTGTCTGTTGGCCAACAGCCACAAGGCGAGGACGTGCCGGTGCCGCTCGGGATTCAGCCTGGGGAGTGACGGGAAGTCCTGCAAGAGTGAGTGGCAGGGAAGGGCGGGAGTGTCCTCAAATGTCCCCCCACAGTTCCTCTGCTGCTTCAGCTGAGATGCAGAGAAGAGCGAAGGGTAGAGGCATAGCCAATCTGAGAAGTCTGTAAATGGATGCGTTCATTCATTCACTCATTCCACAAGTAATCTAGCGAGTACTCACTATCTATTTGCTTCTGTTTGGGCCATGATAATGTAGCAGTGAATAAGAAGACAGTTATCATCCTGGCCTCAAGAAAGTTATAGTCTAATTGAGGACACAGACTTGAGTAAATATAACTTTAGGTGTTGATATTTATGGGACAAATTAAAAAAATATACTTAGTGATGATGGGGCTTCTCTGATGAGGTCTTATTTGAGCCAAGCTCTCTAAAGTGAGGAAGTCAGCAGCGTGAACCTAAAGAAAGTACATTTCTGGCAGAGGGAACAGACAGTGCAAAGGCCCTGAGACTCATGTGGGCTTGATGTGCTAGAGAAGTGATCCAAAGGATGACAGGGCTGAGTGTTGTGAGTGCAGACAAATAAAGGGAGAGATTTGTATTTTGTTCTAACTGGGACAAGAAGCTCAGGGTGACTGTGGACAAAAGAAATGAGGTGATTGGGTTCACATTATGTAAACTCATGCTGCTATTGGGTGGAGGCTGGGCCACAGAGAAGAAGCCTGGAGGCTATTTTGGTGGTGTGGGCAAGGAGTGATGTGGTTTAGGCTGAGATGGTAGCAGAGGAAGTGGTGGAAAGCCATCCGATTCTAACATACTTTGCAAGTACTCCTTGTAGGTCAGGCCATTTCACTACTAAGTAGTGAAAACTTAACTGAAAACATGCTGTCCTTCCCTCCACTTCCCACTCCCCGAGAGTGTATGTTAACCCCCACTAGGTTACATGGCCCTGGACACAGTCAAACACACATGTATGCTCTGTCTATCTGACTTAGAGTCCTGCCTGTCCTGTGTCTCCTGGCCCTGCACAGCTGGATGTTGCAGCTGGAGGAGTGGGGTATGGCATATGTGCATTTGTATGTGACTGTGTGACTCTGTGCCCCTTATTGTGCCTGCCCTAGAGCCAGAGCATGAGCTGTTCCTCGTGTATGGCAAGGGCCGACCGGGCATCATCCGGGGCATGGACATGGGGGCCAAGGTTCCAGATGAGCACATGATCCCCATTGAGAACCTCATGAATCCCCGAGCCCTGGACTTCCATGCTGAGAGTGGCTTCATCTACTTTGCTGACACCACCAGCTACCTCATTGGCCGCCAGAAGATTGATGGCACCGAACGAGAGACCATCCTGAAGGATGGTAAGTAGTGCGGGTAGGAGTCCTGAGTGACAGGAAGCAATCTGGGGCCAGCCATCTCTTTATCTGCTGCCTCTCAGCTTGGAGGGGACCCCCTGCTGTCTGCCTGGCTGGACTGGTTGGCATGGAGATGAGGGGATAGACAGGTTGACCCCTGTGTGACCCTCTTCTTGGCTGAGCTGAAAAGAGGCAGGAGGATGGATGGATTAGGCAGCAAGGGCCAGTCTCGCCAGCCCTTGGGAAAACTCAGGATCTCTCTGCCATTGGCTCAGAGCCCTGGAAGAGCAGCACACATCTGGGAGAAGCATGAGGCCCCGAATCAGAGCTGGGCCTATTAGCAGGGTACATGCATGTATACATGCACACCACCAAAAATTGCACCCTACATATCCCCAGTGAGCTGTGTTTTGTGATTTGCATCCAGCTGTTTCCCTCTATACTGCTTGGTCAGGCTCACTGTGTGCTGTCTTTTGGATGCCATCCCATGGCTCCTGGGCTTTATGAGTTCTGCCCAAACCTATACTTGGAACCCTAGGATCTGGCTCCCTAACCGGTCCATCTGGCTGATTCCAGACAACACCCATTGCCTTGTTCCCCACCTCCACTGCCACCCAGAAAACCTTAGCAGTCAGCAATCATAAGACTATAGGGAAATCAAAAGTTAGCTCCTCATCAGGAAAAGATTGGGGTTCCCTCTACCAGGGGAACTGCTATTTAAAGGAGACTTGAGATGAAGCCTTTGGCTAAGTGAAAAATCACTTCCTAATTTATTCATTTTGTTAGTTCAGGGTTTTTAGGCCTAGAATGTGGCGTCACACTTGTACTGAGAGCCAGTATACATTGCTTCAGCTGTCCACCCTGGGCACAGGCTCAGACATGCCCTCATGCAAGTACCCACGTCAGCCACATAGTTTCCTGGCTGCTGCCACGTGCAGTTTTGAGAGACTGCCTCAACACAGATATGGCAACCCCAAATGGTCTTCTTCCCTCACCCCACCCCAACTTGCCTTCTCCCTCACCCACCCAACTGGGGCACCAGGTGCTTCCCACATTCCCTGGCCCTGGCTGCCCCTAGCACTGTGTGTACTGCAGAGCCAGAAGGGGACTCTTAGGAGCTTTCTTTAAGGCTCTGCCTCATGGCCCCTTGGTTCCCACAGGCATCCACAACGTGGAAGGCGTGGCCGTGGACTGGATGGGGGACAATCTGTACTGGACAGATGATGGGCCCAAGAAAACCATCAGTGTGGCCAGGCTGGAAAAAGCTGCACAGACCCGAAAGACCTTAATTGAGGGCAAGATGACACATCCCAGGGCCATTGTGGTGGACCCGCTCAATGGGTGAGTCCTCCCAGTCCTCCTCTCAGAGAAGGGAAGGAGAGTAAAGCAGGAGGGGTGGCTGAGGCCTGCCGCGGAAGCAGGAATGGGAGGCTGAAAGGGGAGCAGGTGTCTCTGTCTTCAGGACAATGGGGAAAATGCCTTCAATACAAATGGACATCTGATCCCGTTTCTCCGAGCTCAGATCCCTCTACCTGCTCCCCTTATCCTTAGAATGAGACCCAGGTTCCTATAAGACCTGCACAGCTCTGTTCTTTGGGCCTGCCTGATGCTTATCTACCTTCATTGTGCTTCCCTTCCACCTATCTATCCCTACCACCTATCATCTGTGATGGCCCACTGGCCTCAGAGCTTTGGCTGTTAGATTTCCTCTTCCTGGAATGTCCAGATACTGACAGGTCTACCTCCCTCTTAGCATCAGATCTTAGCTCTCCATCCTATCATTCATTTTCCTCCTGATTTTTATCACTCTCTGACATGACCTGACATTCTTTAGTTTTTGGCAGTACTGGGGTTTGAGCTCAGTGCCTTACGCTTGCTAGACAGACACTTGAGCCATACCTCTAGCCCCTTTTTTGCTTTAGTTGCTTTTCTGATAAAAATCTAAAACTGAATAGCATTTTTGCCTGGGGCCTGCCTGGAACCCAGAGCCTCCGACTTACATCTCCCAGTAGATGGGAACACAGGTACATATCATCTCATCTTGCTTATTGGTTGAGATAAGGTTTTGTTAACTTCTTGCCCTGGCTGACCTTGCATGACAATTTTCCTGATTTCCTGCCTCCAACTAACTGGTATTATAGGCATGAATACCTCACCCAACCATGATGACCCTTTATTTGTTTATTTATTTATTTATTTATTTATTTATTTTTATATTTTTTTTTGGGTCCGGTCGTGGGTCCTGAACTCTGGGCCTGGGCGCTGTCCCTCAGCTCTTCAGCTCAAGGCTAGCGCTCTACCACTTGAGCCACAGCGCCACTTCCGGCTTTTTTCTTTTTGCTTATGTGGTGCTGAGGAATCGAACCCAGGGCTTCAGGCTTGCAAGGCAAGCGCTCTACCACTGAGCCAACTTCCCAGCCCTTGTTTATTTATTTATTGTTGGTTGTGGGGCTTGAACTCAGGGCCTGGGCATTGTCTCTCAGCTACTTTGCTCAAGGTTAGTGCTTTACTACTTTGAGCCACAATGCCACTTCCTGTTTTCTGGTGTTTGAATGGAAATAAGAGATTCACAGACTTTCCTGCCTAGGCTGTCTTGGACATGTGATTCTCAGTCTCAGCCTTCTGAGAAGCTAAGCTTACAGACATGAACCACCAGCACCCAGCTATTTTTTTTCTCATTTTTTGGCTGTTTTGTGTGTGTGTGTGTGTGTGTGTGTGTGTGTGTGTGTGTGTGTTTTAACTCAGGAACTTGCACTTTCTAGGCAGACACTGTACTATTGACTTATACCTCCAGGACCACTCACCTTATATTTTACACTGGTTATTTTGGAGTAAAGTCTTGCTTTTTGCCCTGCGTGCACCTACCTGTACCACAATCTACCTGTTTCAGGCTTCCTGTTATTAATGGATGACAGACACAAGCTACTGATTTTCTTTTGCTTTTCTCCATTGAAATGGAGTTTTGAGGATTTTTCTGCCCAGGCTGGCCTGGACCTGTAATCCTACTCATCTTAGTTTCCCACCTTGCTAGGATGTCAGATGTGTACTACCATGCCCAAGTCTCACAAACTTTTCTGCTTGGGCTGGCCTCAAATCATGATCTGCCCATTCTCAGCCTCCCAAGTAGACAAGATTATAGGCATGAGCCACTGGCTCCTGGCTTGCCATAACCTTCTTGATGGACTTGGGTTTTTTTTGTGGGATGTGAACTCTGCCGGAGCAGGACCTTGGTCTCTATTGCATCCCTATGTGCCAAAACATGCTCAGCTGAACTTGGGCACTCAGCAAATGTTTGCTGAATGGAGGCCTAAGTGAATGCAATGTGGGGCTGTAGACACCACTCTTGGGTCAAGATCACAGAGAAGGCTGTTAATGGCAAGAGCGGCCCATGGGATGCTGACTAGTCACTACCTACAGGTGGATGTACTGGACAGACTGGGAGGAAGACCCGAAGGACAGTCGGCGAGGACGGCTGGAGAGGGCTTGGATGGACGGCTCCCATCGAGATGTCTTTGTCACCTCCAAGACAGTGCTTTGGCCCAATGGGCTAAGCTTAGACATCCCAGCTGGGCGCCTCTACTGGGTGGATGCCTTCTATGACCGCATCGAGACCATCCTGCTCAATGGCACAGACCGGAAGGTGGGCAGGCATATGTGCATTGCTAGACCATGTTTGTGTGCAGGAGGCTCTGAGTGAGTCTGTGGATATTTCCCAGGCTGTGTGCTCCATGCATGTTTACGTGTGTGTGTGTGTGTGTTTGTGTGTGTGTATCTTTTGTGTTGTGTGGAGATTGCTTCTATTAGTATATATATTTATGTCTGTCCACATTATCTGTGGGTGTGACTGTTGTGTGCACATCTGGGTGTGCACATCATTGCATCTCTGTGTGTGTATGCACTCATTGCCTCAAAGTGGGAGATGCCCCAGGAACAACATATATGAACAACATACACACACACACTTGTTCATGTGTGTGGTTATGTGTTTCCTGAGTCTAGTGTGTATAGAGGTATAGGCCATCCTCTTTCTAGATAAATAAGGCCTTTCATGATAATGCCCTGACTACCTGGGTGGTCTCATTTCCCTGCTGCTTCTTATGCCTCAACACTTTAAAAAAATGTTTTATTGTTATAAACATGATGTTCAGAGGGGTTGCAGTTTCTTAAGTCAGGTAAAGAGTACATTTCCTTTTGGACAATGTCACTTCTTCCTTACTCACCCCAATACCCTTTGAATAAGCTTGTAACTCCTCTCATACTTCATGGTGCCTCTGCCCCCTGAGCCGTTGCTCAGGCCGTTCCTCTGACTGGGAGCCCACACAGCTCTTCCTACCTGGCATGCACCTCCTGGGATATTGTCTCCATACCCTTCTTCTGTATGGGGATTGCCCATGTATCTGTCCATGAGATAATGATGTTCAAGGGCAAGACTGTCTTTTAAAAACCAAAGTCTCTTAGAGGCTTCAACAGTGTGGCTCTCAATGGATCCTGATAAATGTCTATTAGGTGGAGAAATTCTGGCTGTCTGCGCAGTAGAGAGGGAGAGGGTGGGTAGGGGGAGAGAGTATTGGGGATATAAGACTAAGAGATGACAGTGATGCCACTTCATTATTAGTGTCACTCCCTCTGCTAAGTTAATCTATGGGGTCAAAGTCAAGCATCTCACTGTGTACAGAGCCATTTCAATCAGGAGACTCTACTGGACCAGACCTTCCTGAGGAAGTCTCCCCACTTGTCTCCCAACTCCTCAGAAACATCCCCTCCATTCCTAGATTGTGTATGAGGGTCCTGAGCTGAACCATGCTTTTGGCCTGTGTCACCATGGCAACTACCTCTTCTGGACTGAGTACCGCAGTGGCAGTGTCTACCGCTTGGAAAGGGGTGTGGGAGGTGCACCCCCCACGGTGACCCTTTTGCGCAGTGAGCGCCCTCCTGTCTTTGAGATCCGCATGTATGATGCCCAGCAGCAGCAAGGTACCCCCTTGGTTGGGGCTGGGGAGAGAGTGGGACCTAGGTGGCAGCGGGGATCCTCAGTTCTGACTTTTGAGGCTTCTGTGAAGCCCTCAACCCAGTTTGACTCTGTTTCCTACTCCCCTCCCCATTTTTTTTTGCCCCATGTCTGCTTCCAATCCCCTCCCCCTCCCCTCTCTGGCCTTTCTTGACCCTGTTGCACCCATCCCTGTACCTCCTTTCATCCTTCCCGCCAGTGGGTACCAACAAATGCCGAGTGAACAATGGTGGCTGTAGCAGCCTGTGTCTGGCCACCCCTGGGAGCCGCCAGTGTGCCTGTGCTGAGGACCAGGTGTTGGACACAGATGGCGTCACTTGTCTGGGTATGAGGGGCCTGCTTGGGACAGGGGCAGGGGCAAGGAGCTGACCCCACAGAGAGGGCAGAGGGGGCTCCAGGGTTTCACTCAAAAATTAAGGGGGCTAAGGAGGATCTTGTAGGGCCAATGGAAAGCAAGAGACAAGGTTGAAGACCCAAAATATTAGAACAGGGGAACAGAGGGACTTAAGAGTATGGGAAGATTAGGGGAAACTGACTGGCATGGTGCTACATACTTGCAGTCCCAGCAGTTGGCAAGCTGAGGTAGGAGGATCACAGGTTCAAGACCAGCGTGGGCTACCTGAAGAGACCGTATCTAGAAAAGACAACAAAAATAAAGATTGTGAAAATCTAAATGAGCAATTATACAGCTATGGAAGAAGAAAATATTCAAAATTCCTTTTAACTTTAATTCCCCATTATTAAAGTAAAATAACAGTATTTCAAAATAGTGAAAATTAAAGAGGAGGAAATAATGTCCAAATCTCACCAATGAACACTATCATAGTATTAGCATGTTGATAAACTGCATACCAGTTTTGTTTTCTAAATGGCTTATATTGGGGCGTTTTGTTTTGTTTTGTTTTGTCAGTCATGGGGCTTGAACTCTGGGCCTGGGCATTATCCCTGAGCTGAAGAGCTCAAGGCTAGTGCTCTACCACTTGAGCCACAGTGCCACTTCCAGTTTTCTGGTGGTTAGTTGGAATAAGAGTATCATGGACTTTCCTGCCTGGGCTGGCTTTGAACCTTGATCCTCAGATCTCAGTCTCCTGAGTAGCTAGGATTACAAGAGTGAGCCACCAGCACCTGGTTTATATTGTTTTTGTTTTTTTTGTTTATGGAAGTACCAGGGCTTGAACTCACGGCCTCAAACACTAGGCTTGCTTGCCCACTATTTTCACTCTACCACTTGCACCATGCCTCCAGACCTACTTTTTCTTTTTTGTGCTGGTACTTAGGCCTCAAACTCTTACTTGGCTCTTTTTGTTCATGGCTGGTGCATGAGCCACAGCTCTACTTTCAGTTTTTGTTTTTGTTTTCTGAACTGGAAATGAGATTTGGATTTGTCTTGCAGGTTAGATTCTAATCGTGATCAGCCTGAATGACTAGGATTATAGGCATGAGCCACTGGGCATGTAGCTATACTGTTTCTTTCTTCTTCTTCCTTTTTTTCTTCCAGAGCTGAGGACGGAACTTAGAGCCTTGAGCTCACCAGGCAGGCTCTCTTCTGCTGAGCTAAACCCCCAACCTCTATACTGTTTCTTATACAACTGTCATCAGGCTGTCTATAATATGTCTTTTGCAGGCTGGGAAGGTGGCTCAGTGGTAGAGCGCTTGCCTTGCATACATGAGGCCCTGGGATCGATTCCTCAGCACCACATAAGCAGGAAAAAAAAAGCCAGAAGTGGTGCTACGGCTCAAGCAGTAGAGCACTAGCCTTGAGCTGAAGAGCTGAGGGACAGTGCCCAGGCCCAGAGTTCAGGCCTCACAACCGGACACCCCCCCACCAAAAAAAAAAAATGTCTTTTGCAAGCCAGGTGTGGTGGCTCACGCCTGTAATCCTAGCTACTCAGGAAGCTGAGTTCTGAGGATTGTGGTTCAAAGCCAGGAAAGGCCGTGGGACTCTTATCTCCAATAAACCACTCAGAAAACCAGAAGTGGTGCGGTGGCTCAAGCAGTAGAGAGCTAGCCTTGAGCTGAAGAGTTCAGGGACAGCACCCAGGCCCAGAGTTCAAGCCCCGTGACCAACAACAAAAAATCTTTTTCCCCTTATTTTCTTATTGTGTTATTTTTGTTCAGTTTACTTTTTGAAGTACTGGGGATTGTACCCAGAGCCTTACACATGTTAGGCAACAACTCTACTACTGAGCTATATCCCTATGCCCTTATTACATTATTTTAGGTAGCCTAATTTTTCAAAATTAAAGTGGGGTCTAGGATGTAGATTAGAACCTAAGGCCTTGGGTTCAATCCTTAGCATCACAAAAAATATTTCAAAATTATGATAAAAGTGGGTCATGTTTATTATAAAAATAAATAAATACACAGTAGAGAAGAATATAAAGGAGAAAATACAATCATCTCAAATTCTACCTCCCTTCAATGAACACTGTTGCCATTTTGGGGAGTGTCTTGTCCTCCCAAACATTTCTTTGTGCATTTACTTTTACATAAATGGAATTGTGCTGCACATGCTGTCCTGCTTTTGTCTCTTGGCAGTACATCCTGAATACATAAGCAGCATTTGTAATGGCTAAACTATGTATCATTTCATAGATGCCCATAATCCTTACTATTCAGGAAGCTGAGATCTGAGGATCCTGGTTCTAAGCCAGCCTGAGCAGGAAAGACTATGACTCTCTTATCTCCAATTGACCAGCAAAAGCCAGAAATAGAGCTATGCCTCAAGTGATAGAGTATGAGCCTTGAGTGAAAAAGCTAAGAGAAAGTGCCCAGGCTCTGATTCAAACCCTAGTGCCAGCACATACACACACACACACACACACACACACACACACACACACACACACACACACACACACACACACACACACACACACACACACACACACACACACACACACACACACAAAGTAGATGTTCCATGATCTCCCCAACTGTTTGTCTACTGTTGGATATTTAGGCTGTTTCCAATTTTCTGTTAGGATTGTAGCCAACATTTATGGAACACCAGCTAATGTATGTCCTGGCACTGTTAAAAATATCTTCCATACTTAGGAAATAAATATTCCTTAAACATCTCCATAGGGAAGGCACTTGTTATTGTCCCCGCTTTACAGATGAAGGAACTGAGGCCCTGAGTTCAAGCAGGAATTGAAACCTAGGAAGTCTGAAGAGCCCCATTATTCCTCATGTTGTGCTATTTCTCACGTCCCTATCCCTTCCCACATTCTGGATGGTTTGCTCACCAGAGTCCCAGGAATGGAAAAGGTTTGTGGAGCTTAGGTCAGTGTCCAGCTAAGAGTGAGTGGCTGAGGTCAGTGAAGGTGAGCATGTTGGCAGAAGGAGTTAAGAAACTGAAGAGCCAGGGTACATGAAGGATCATCTGTGTGGACATTGAGATCATCAAGAACTGAGCCAGGAGTGACTTTGGAACAAGTGCCACTGAGCCAGGAGCTACAAGCCCTATGGAAGGAGAGGGTGCTTTAGTCCCTTGAAAGTCAGCACTGGTTTTTTGGGAAGCACAGGTGAAGGTAGCCAGGAAGCAGTAGTGAGAATCAAGAAGGAAAGTCATATACCAACATCCAGGTCTAGCGGTCCAAAGGACAGGGGAAAGAAAAGAGCCACCCAGAAAACCCATGACAGGTTTCAGACATTAGAGAAGGCTGAAGTGGGTCAGAAATAGAAAGTACAGCTGAACGACAATGGCTCACACTTGTGATCCTAGCCTCTCCAGGAGGCTGAGATCTGAGGATAGCAGTTTGAAGCCTGGGCAGGAAAGTTCATGAAGTTCTTACCTTCTCCAGTTAACCAGCAAAGAGCAGAAGGTGGTAAACCACTACCCTTAAGCAAACAAACAAACAAACAAAAAACCCCAACAACCTAAAGGACAGTGCCCAGGCCCTGAGTTCAGGCCCTAATACCAGCATGGAGGGAGGGAGAGGATGAACAGGAAGGGAGGAGTGGGGAAGAAAAACTATAAAGCTAGAGGAGAGCACAGGAACTGACACTGGAGTGCTGGCTGCTTGGTTACTGATGTGTCCATGTTAGGGGTAAAGCCTGAAGAGTTCTGGGTCCTCTCCTTTCCTCTGGGATCAGTGGATCTGCAAAAGAAGAAGTCTAGGGCATTCCTGGACCCAGGCGGAAAGGAGGGAGTCTCTGAAATGACTAGGTGTTGGGGAGCAGACCTCATGGACCACTGCTTGGCAGTGATGTATGGGGCACATGCAAGTACAGAATTTTTTGGAGTTGAATAAGCATCCACATGCTGCTTGAGAAAGAATTGCAGCTTCTGTTCAGATAATTGGTTCACACACACAAAAATCTGTGCTAGGAAAAATTCCTCTGTGTATTATTAACATACCATTAAGACATTAACAAGGTAGAGGAGCCTTAGCCCCTGTCCCATGGCCTGGGTCTGACCTTCCCCCTCATACTCCTGTGGTGCCCACAGCGAACCCATCCTACGTGCCCCCACCCCAGTGCCAGCCGGGCGAGTTTGCCTGTGCCAACAGCCGCTGCATCCAGGAACGCTGGAAATGTGATGGTGACAATGACTGCTTGGACAACAGTGATGAGGCCCCAGCGCTCTGCCGTGAGTCACCCCCACCCCCAGTCAGCAGCAGGCAGGGCCGGGGGCTCAGGCAGCCTCCAGCCCTAGCTGCTTAGGCCCCACCCTCTCACTAACCCCTGATCTGCCCCACCCCCACCCCCAGATCAGCATACCTGCCCCTCGGACCGATTCAAATGTGAGAACAACCGGTGCATCCCCAATCGCTGGCTCTGTGATGGGGACAATGACTGTGGCAACAGTGAGGACGAGTCCAATGCTACTTGTTCAGGTTTGGCACAGGGGCCCAGGAGACCGGGACTGGGCCTGGGGAGACAGAGGGTACTCTGGAGGGTCCCCACTCCCCCATTAGAGGAAGCATTCCTTGCCAGGGCGGGGCTTACAGGGGGCAGGACACAACTCAAGACTAGAGATGAGAAGTGATGCAGGTTGGAGGAGCCTCTCCTTGGAGACTACCAGAGACCCCTTAAACTATGGAATAAAGCATTGGCATGTACCATATAGAACTGTAGATGGGTTTAGACCCAGGGGTTAGAGAAATAGTCGGGTATAGACCTATAATCCCAGCGCTTAGGAGGCAATGGCAAGAAGATGGAGAATTTGATGCCAGCATGGGCTACACAGCAAGCTCCAAGCCAACTTAGACTACCTAGTAAGACAGTCTCAAAAAAGGGGGGGGGGTGGAAGGAAGGAGGGAAGGAAGGAGGGGAAAAAGGCAGACAGTAAGAGGCAGGTCAAAGATAACAGGGAAGACGAAACATTACAAGGGCCTGGATGATGATCACTCATACCTGCCCATCCTTCAGCTCGCACCTGCCCACCTAACCAGTTCTCCTGTGCCAGTGGCCGCTGCATCCCTATCTCCTGGACCTGTGACCTGGATGATGACTGTGGGGACCGCTCTGATGAGTCAGCCTCCTGTGGTGAGAGAGGCTGGAAGGCCAGGCTGGGCCTGGGGAAGTGAAGGCCTTAGGAACATGCCCTGGGTAGGACTGGAGAGACCCAACGCCTTACTACCTGCTTGGCCCTGAGCCAGTTACTTAGTCCCTGTGGCCTTGCTGAGTTTTGTCTGTGACATAAGCTAATAATAGCACCGCCATCCTGGCATTGATGTCTGGCTCAGAGCACTCATGCACAAAAGGCCGAGGGTCGGTGTTGGTGTCTGGGAGGGGTGAACAGCAGAGTTCTTGTTGAGCCCAGGGCCTGCCCTCCCCTCTCTTTTCTTCCCCTCCCCTGACTGGCTAGGCTCCTAGTTGTGGGAGAGCCACCTGTGCCTGCCTGCTTAGCCTGAGGTTGCTGTGTATTTTTTTTTTCTTTTTGCTATTCCAAATATACTTAATACTGATTTTTAAACATGAGTCCTCCTTCCCCCCAAAGCAGCTACATTGTCTTTGAAATTAAGCAGAAAAAGCCAAACCGATACAAGTGACAAATATGCAACAAATTCATTTCCTTTCCCCTCCCACGAATCCCCCATCACTATCATCATTATGATCATTATCATCGTCGTCATTTTGTATCTAGATTGCATATATGAACAAAAATATGCAAGACTTGTCTTATCTTGCTCAACATGATGATCTACAGTTCCATCCATTTTCCTGCAAACAATATAATTCACTCATTATGCCTGAGTAATACTCCATTAGGCATATATATCATATTTTTAAAGTATCAATACAAGCCTGGTGCTGGTGACTCATACCTGTAATCCTAACTACACCAGAAAACTCAAAGTGGTGCTGTGGCTCAAGTGATAGAGCATTAGCCTTGAGCTGAAGAGCTCAGGGACAGTGCCTAGGCCCAGAGTAAAAGCCCCTTAACTGATAAAAAAAAAAAAAAAGTATCAATACACACATTAAAAAAAAAACTTATCAGTAGTTGGACATTTCATTCTTCACAAAGACTGAAACCAATTTTTAGGACAGTAAAGAACTCGAAATTCTCCTATTATTAATGATTTATTTGTAGATTATGTAGCAACTTTGGGATGCTGTGTCATCTCAAGGGCTCTACTCAGCTGCTCTTTCTTCTTGACAGCTTATCCCACCTGCTTCCCCCTGACTCAGTTTACCTGCAGCAACGGCCGATGTATCAACATCAACTGGCGGTGCGACAATGGTAAGGGTCTGCCTTCCTTCACCCGCCCTGATTCCTAGGAATCTTGGATCAGGAGGGAAGGACTTAGAACCAAGCTGGGGCTCCACCCTGAAACCCTTGTGGGTTGGCAGAAATGAGAAGGATGCAAAAATACCCTTGGGGGGACCAAGGTGAACAGAGGGGGCACACTGCCCATCGCACATTTCTCCCCTAGGCAGGGCCCAAGCTACCCACTCCCCTGGCAGCCCTCAGGGACAGGCAAAGATGAGTGAGAACAAGCAGAGGGACAAAGCAAGGAGAGTGTAGGTCCAACTCTCTTTTCCCTGCAACCCCCAATTCCTGGGGCCCCTGGTGTGCGCCCCCCCGCCCCAGCCTCCAAGTTCCAGGGTCAGGAGCTCACTTGGCAGTCAGCCATGGACCAGGTGATGTCAGTCTTGAGCATTGCGTGTGTCTGTGTGGGCATGTGATCTCCGTGTGTGCTGTCTTGGCTCCGTTGTGTCTGGGGTGGTTCTGTGTTGTAACATGTTGTCGCAGTGGCTCCAGCTCTGGTTCTCGTGTGAGGATGGGTTGAGTCAGTGCAGTGCCACATTGCCCTCCTCCATGCCATGTCTCCAGTGCCAATGGTTGCCCTGGCGGTTTCTGTGTTTCAGAGAAGGATTGTGGGGACGGCTCTGATGAAAAGACCTGTCCTGAGCCTGCCGGTCAGTGCATAGAAGCACATGCACCATCACCCCAGAGCCTCAGCTGGCCTCAGCCACCCCTGGGGCCCTAGGCCCCTGTCCCAGAGTTGCTAGAATGTGAAGGAAAGCAGCAGAGAGGGAAGAGGACACCACCCAGGAGAAGAGAGGGCAGAGAGGGCAATGAGAAGAGGCGAAGGCAAATCCAGTTGGAAAAGGGGCAGGGACACATCCCTTGGGGAAGTGGGGTGTCTAGACTGCAGTTTTCCCAGGCATCCTGTGGATGTGGAGGGCAACCCAACACCCCCTAATCTTAGGGCCTAGAAGGCAGGATGCTAATTCAGCCATCTTCAGAATCTTCAGAAAAGGCTCTGACCCTCCCAGCCACAGACAGGTCCCTATGAGCCAGCACCCAGGACAGGTGCCTGACAGAAACCAAGCTTAGCACAGGGCCTAATGAGGCCCTTCCCTGCCCAGAGAGAATCTGACCTACCTCTCTCCCTCCTGAACCAGAGAAGCCCTGCTTGCCTGTCCCCCAAAGCAGTCAGACCCTGTCCACATTCTCTGCGACAGTTCCTTCCCCTGCTCACCCCCAGCCTTTCTGAGACTCAGAGAGTGGCCCTCCTGGAGCCCACCTAACTCCCCCACCCCACCCCACCACGTGGGCCATGGTGCATGCTGCAGTCTATGCAGTTTCTGTGTCTTTTCTGTTTGTTATTTTCTCAAGTGGGGGGTGGTGTGGGCTGTGGGTGGGAATGAGGAGGTGGAGGGGGTGAAGCTGGGGTCACAGAGAAGGCTGCTCTGCTCACCTCCTCCCTGCCTTTCCCCTTCTTCCCTCCCCTCCTCCTAGACAATGACTGTGGAGACAACAGTGACGAGGCTGGCTGTAGCCACTCCTGCTCTAGCACCCAGTTCAAATGCAACAGCGGGCGCTGCATCCCTGAGCACTGGACCTGTGATGGGGACAATGACTGCGGGGACTACAGTGACGAGACACATGCCAACTGCACCAACCAGGGTGAGCCCCCTGGGACCAATGGAGTGGGAAGAAGAGTGCTTGGCCCAGCCTTCTATCCACTGTGTGCCTCCCCCCATCTGGGAACGGATGAGATAAGAGATGGTACAGGATGTCCTTCATGAAGACACTGTCCTGGGTCCTTCATGAGATTACAGTCCTGTTAGAGAGGGAGATGGCCAACAACTTTGCCACACACAGGGCTAAGATCATGGACCTTGCAGTGGGGTGGCCTTGGCTTTGGGCTCCAGCTCTGCAACTTATTATCTGAGTAGCCTTGGGCAGGCCGCTTCGTCTCTCTGGGACTCTGCAGAGTGGGGTAATAATAGCACTGACATGGGATTTAGTGAGATCATGTTCTAAGAGAGCTTGGCACAGGAATATTTTTCCTAAATCTCCTGAAAATAAGGGTACGACAGGTAGGCGTGAGTACTCAGGTTCTAAAGGGGAAAGGAACTAGCCTCTTGAGACTCCTGATGCCCAGGCTTCATTTCCTGGAGGATACAGGCCTCCTCCAGAGATGTTGGCTGATTATTAGCATGGAAGGGTTGCCTAGCTTCTAGAAGAGTCAGAAATGGAGGGGATTGGCTAGGCACCTGTGGCTCACTACCGTAATCCTACCTACTCAGGAAGCTGAGATCTGAGGATCACAGTTCAGCCCTGGCAGGAAAAGTTCGTGAGATTCTTATCTCCAATAAACCACTAGAAAACTGGAAGTGGCGCTGTGGCTCAAGTGGTAGAGTGCTTGCCTTGAGCTGAAGAGCAAAGGGACAGTGCCCAAGCCCAGAGTTCAAGCCTCACGGCCAACAAAAACAAAAAGGAGGGGGTTTTTGGTTTTTGGGTTGTTTTTTTTTTTTTGAGGGGGACTGTGGTCCTGAGCTTGAATTCAGGGCCTGGGAGCTGTCTCTGAACTTTTTTTTTTTTTTGCTCAAGAAGAGTGCTCTACCACTTTGAGCCATAGCTCCACTTCTGGCTTTTTGGGTAGTTAATTGGAGAGATGAGTCTCACAGACTTTCTTGCTCCAGATAGCTTCTAACCATAATCCTGTGATCTCAGCAACCTGAGAGTATAGGCATGAGCCACCAGCACCTGGTGGCTTTAAGTTTTTTAAATACTATAAGCCAACATCTTTCCACAGGCCTTATCTAGCACATAAATTACTAGTTTACAGCCTCTGTCTGATGGAATTAAGGTGCAATTCCATGTTAAGTAGGACAGTTCTGAGCAGCATTGTGTACCACTATGTACCCTGCCTGAGAGAGGCCTAGGAGAGTCATAGGAGGCTCAGGAACAGCTGGGTGCTGTGGCTTATTCTTGTAATCTTAGGTACTTAGGAGACTGAGAACTGAGGATGGGGCTCAAGGCTAGCCTGGGCAAGAGAGACTCTTATTTCTACTTAACTAGCAAAAAACCAGAATTGAAGGTGTGTTTCAAGTGGTAGAACTCCATGTTTGAGCAAAAAATCTTAAAGGACAGCACCCCACCCAGTACCATCACCAGAAAAAGGGTGGGGGGAAGAAAGATAAACAGGAGGGCTGGGTTGTAGCTCAGTGGCAAAGCACTTAACATCCTCGGTTTGATCCCCAGTACCAAAAAGAAAAGACAAAAACAATACAGTTTAAAAAGAAAGAAAGAAAGAAAAACAGGAGGCTCAAGAAACAGTCACTGAGTCTCTAAAGACTCTGAGAAGGACTGAGTGACAACAACAATAGGTGATGTCTTAAGGATGATTCCCTGGAGGCTGTGTGGTATGGTGAGCAGTCTCCAGGGCCTTTGGATGAGCCAGGAAAACCTGGACAAGTATTCTCTGTGAAATGAGCCAATGAGGCCAGGCACGTAGCATCCCCGGAAGCCCTACTGGTACTGATAAGTATGGTTCTGAGTCAGGATGGCCTGGGACCCACTTCCAGAAGGAAGTTTAAGGAGTGGGTTTGAATGGGACCTTAATGAGGGATTGGCTTGTGGATAAAGGGGAGGCGGGGAGGGAGGGAGAGGATTCCAGGACAGTTGGAGGTGGCCTGGAGATCACGAGTTAAAGACTCAGAGGGGAAACTGAGCACTTTTGAGTGATGGTGAGGCCAGACTAGCCAGTCTGATGAAGACTCATGTAGGGACAGTGGCAAATCAGGTTGTCCCCTGAGAGTGCAGAAAGGTTCAGGCACCCCAAGGAAGGAAAGTCAGCTTTGGAGGCTGCTGCTGAAGGTGCAGGCATAGGCTGAGAGTGCAGCCATGTTCATGGGCAGACGGGTAGAGGAGTCCAGTACCCAGTGGCAGCCTGGCAGGGAGGCTCGGCCCAGTGCCCGGCCATCTGGGCTATCACTTGGGTGGCACTTTTGCAATGCTGCTAGCCTCCGGAGTTAGCTCCTGTCGATGGAGTAATCTTAATGAAATAGCTTATACCCAGCCCTGACCTCAGGCCTGCACTGGCTCTCTGCACACATGGAGTAAATACCAAGCCCTTCTTCGTGGCCCCTCCCTGACCTCCCGCTTGCACCCCTGACACTCACCTCGCCTTCACTGTGCTCCAGCTCCATTGGCTCCATGTGCTTGGCATAATCCTGTGATTATGAGCGGCTTTGCACTGGCTGTTCCCTTTACTGAGAATGTGCTTCCAGAGACCCTTGTGGCTTGCTCTCCCTACTCGGAGGTCTCTCCTGACTCTCTTAGATAAGTGTCATCCCATCAGCTCCAGCCGCTACTTGCCTCTATGTCCAATCTCCAAGCATGTGTCATTACCTGCAGTTCCATTCTGGATTGCTCTCCCCACACTAGTATTTGGTCTCCACAGAGGCAAGGACTTGGTCTTGATCACTGCACTGCCAGCACCAGAGACAGTAGCTGGAACTTAGCTAACACATAAATGTTTATGGAAGCCAGGTATCAGTGATTCACATCTGTAATCCTAGCTACTCGGAAGGCTGAGAGCTGAAGATCGTGAAGTCAGCCTGGTCAGGAAAGTCTATGAGATTCTTTTTTCCAATTAACCAACAAAAAGCTAGAAGTGCAGGTATGGTTCAAGTAGTAGAACACCAGCCTTGAATGAAATGGCCAAGTGAGAACACAAAACCCCTGAGTTCAGCTCCAGTATCATCCCACCCTCCAAAAAAAAAAAAGTTTGTAGGATGAATGGAGGAATGCTTGGCCAGTTGAGATCTGAGTGTGAAAGAGGGAGATTAGAGATGGTCCTGGATTCCTTGAAGGATAAGGCATAAGACTCTTTGGGCCTCTAAGCTCACATCCAGGCTAGGCATAGAGAAGGGGGTAGGGAGACTAACCCCGATCTTCCCCTCCCTCCTGTAGCCACAAGGCCCCCTGGTGGCTGCCATACTGATGAGTTCCAGTGCCGGCTGGATGGGCTTTGCATCCCCCTGCGGTGGCGCTGTGATGGAGACACTGACTGCATGGATTCCAGTGATGAGAAGAGCTGTGAGGGAGTGACCCACGTCTGTGACCCGAATGTCAAGTTTGGCTGCAAGGACTCAGGTGAAAGGAAGGGTTGGAGAAAACAGAAATGGGGTCACCTGGGTAGGAGGAGCCCATCTTGAGAGCTGTGACAAAGAGACAGCACTTCTGCAGGGATGGGGACACTGTGACACAAAAGACAGCACAAGAAGGCTTATGCACCAGCCATTGGGAAAGGCGTGGAGGAGCCTATCCAAGGGACTCTGGGAATCAAAATCCTGGCCAGAATTGAGCTTTAGTACCTTCTTAGTTCCCTATGTGGGTTTGACAGAAAAACCCTCAGGGAAGCTGGATGCTGGCTACTTGAGAGGCTGAGATCTGAGGATCTCAGTTCAAAGCCAACCTGGGCAGGAAAGTCCATGAAACTCTTATCTCCAATTAACCACCAGAAAAACTGGAAGTAGAGCTGTGGCTCAAAGTGGCAGAGCACTAGCCTTGAGCAGAAAAGCTCAAGGACAGTACCCAGGCCTGAATTCAAGCCCACCACCAACAACAACAAAAAAAGTCTCAGGGTTCCTAGTGGACCCCAGACTTGGTCCCTCAAACTGTACCCATCCCTCAGCTCGGTGCATCAGCAAAGCATGGGTGTGTGATGGTGACAGCGACTGTGAAGATAACTCAGATGAGGAGAACTGTGAGTCCCTGGCCTGCAGGCCACCCTCGCATCCTTGTGCCAACAACACCTCGGTCTGCCTGCCCCCTGACAAGCTGTGTGATGGCAATGATGATTGTGGAGATGGCTCGGATGAGGGCGAGCTCTGCGGTGAGGCCCGGGCAGGTTGGGAGGGTCAGGGACATGGGGGGAGAGGGGGGAGTTGAGACCAGAGTAGGACTGTGGGGAGACGTCTAGGAAGAGAATCGGGGATCACCTGAAGTTGTCGCCGACAGCTTGGGTTGCAGTGAATTCTCTCCCACTTTTATGGTATTTACTCCACAAAGCGGCCCTGTGAGGTGGGGACCACTCTGTCTCCATTCTACAGATGAGAAAGTAGAGGCACAGAGAGGTTACATCGCCTGCTCCAAGATCACACTGCTCCTAAAGCATCATGCAGACAGTGTGGTGCTCCCCTGCTGGTTTGGCAGAGGCTCAGGTTGAGGACTGATGATCTCACAGGTTTGGAAAAGAGGTTTAACTGGGCTCTCAGCCCAGGTAGAACTTGTCGTGAGAACAAAAAGAGAGGAGGGTACCCATTCAAGATCCAAACAGAGGAAGTTGAGAGAATCCCAGAGTCAGGAAGAGCCATAGGGTGGCACTTGGGGCAAGGAGTAGAGCGACCTTACTGCCTCTGACCCCTTGGAAGGGGAGCAATGGGAAATAAGGTCAGCTGGGACTGGCTGAATGACCCTTGGCCATTAGGCCACAGGTTCAAAGTGTGTCAGAGGATCCCGGGGTGGGACATCTCTACTGCTCTAAATCACACCCAAGTCAGGAAAGTTCCAGGAAGAGGGACTATACCTAAGAACTCTGCCAGAGAGGAAGCAAAAAGCTGGGGTCCCTGTCATGGACCAAAGAAGGGGCAGGGAAATAGAGACAAGAGAGATAAGAAGAATGGAAGCAATGGTCCCAGGCATTGGTGCTGGGACCCCAGCCCTGGTCTGGAAAGCACTGGGGCAGAGGCTTGGTAGGAATGGGGAAAATGGGAACTGTGGGCAGGACACCAAGACTGCACAAGACTTGAAGCCCAGCAGGCCCATAGTCTTGCCTCCTCCTAGATCTTGACCCTTGCCTATCCCCTGCCTGTCCTCCTCCCTCCCCCAGACCAGTGCTCTCTGAATAACGGCGGGTGCAGCCACAACTGCTCAGTTGCACCTGGCGAAGGCATTGTATGTTCCTGCCCTCTGGGTATGGAGCTGGGCCCCGACAACCATACCTGCCAGATCCAGAGCTACTGTGCCAAGCACCTCAAATGCAGCCAGAAGTGTGACCAGAACAAGTTCAGCGTGAAGTGTTCCTGCTATGAAGGCTGGGTCCTGGAGCCTGATGGCGAGAGCTGCCGCAGTCTGGGTAAGATGCGGAGGAGGTTGGCTGGGCAGGCTAATCAGGCCTAGGCCTGTTTGAGCCAGGCTTGGGTGGCCAAATGCCAAAGGCTGAGTTTTCCATTCAGGCCTCAGAGCCAGAGCCCACAGAGACCCTGGACGGGGTAACACAGAGGCGGCAAGCTCCCCCTCACTGATCACATCATGTCCTTCCCACCGTAGACCCATTCAAGCCATTTATCATCTTCTCCAACCGCCATGAGATTCGACGTATTGATCTTCACAAAGGGGACTACAGCGTCCTAGTGCCTGGCCTGCGAAACACCATTGCTCTTGACTTCCATCTCAGCCAGAGTGCCCTCTACTGGACTGATGTGGTGGAGGACAAGATCTACCGTGGGAAGCTACTGGACAATGGAGGTGACTAGCTAGCTGTGCCTGGAATTGATGCCAGAATTGCACACAGATGGGGCACTTGGTCACTTAGGGCCACAAACCCAGATCCAGGTGGCCCCAAAGCAGAAGCCTTGGCTCCCCATCCCCCATGTTCCTGTTAATTGGTCTAGATTTTGCTGTGGGTCTGAGAGCCCGATGCCCCGTAATTATCGTCAGCAGAGCTACCAGCCTGATAATTAACAAAATGATCAGCCTTTCTTTGGAGTGGCCTGGAGCTTGGCTCTTAAGTGCTGGAATTGTAAGCTTGAAAGGAAAAAGCCATGTGGGGCTGGAGTACCTGGGCCTTTGGTCCCACGGCAGCTATGATGGCAATATTGCACACCTGCTGTCCACCGGAGCACTAGGGAACCACAGTTGTGTGGTCAAGGAGGGTCCCCGGTAAGTTGGCTTCCAAGCAAAGTCTCAGAAGAGGCACAGTTTACTAAAGGAGGCTGGGCTGTTTGCAATAAAGGAAAACAAAACCATCTAAAATGTCCATCAATAGGGGAATAAGTAAGTAAATTATGGTAATATGCATACCATGCAACAGTGTCTAAGGTAATAAGGTACATGCAGATATTCACATGGGAAAATCTTCAAGCCATTTGCAGTAGTTCCAGATTCCTTATATTGAGTCTAACTCCTAAAGAATCCATGCTCTGCTCAGACCTCCTCCCCCAAGGTTAGTCCTTCTGAGAGCTACGGGCAGAAGGTGTCCTCCATCCCCCTCATTTCTCTCCACTTAACTTTCTGAGAGGATGAGTGGCCTAAGTGAGAAATGGGGGTGTTGGGAAGTTCACTGTGGGAGCACCAGAGGCATTGGCAGAGGTGTGGAGGGTTGACCATCCAGGGCTCCTAGGATCCGCACACCTAATCTGCTCCACCCCCCAGAGACCCCAGCCTCACACAACTCTCTCTTCCCAGCCCTGACCAGCTTTGAGGTGGTGATTCAGTATGGCCTGGCCACACCCGAGGGCCTGGCTGTAGACTGGATTGCAGGAAACATCTATTGGGTAGAGAGTAACCTGGATCAGATTGAGGTGGCCAAGTTGGATGGGACCCTCCGGACCACCCTGCTGGCTGGTGACATTGAACACCCAAGGGCAATCGCATTGGATCCCCGGGATGGGTAAGGACTCTGCCCATCCCCTCCTGGCCCTGTGGTCTCCTACAAGTCCTGACCAGGGGCCCTTGTCTCCTCAGTGCTATTGACCCTTTTCCCACCCTTTACCCATAATCCTACCACAGGCCCTGAAGTTTTCCCTCTTTACTCCCCACTCCCCAGGATCCTGTTTTGGACAGACTGGGATGCCAGCCTGCCCCGCATTGAGGCAGCCTCCATGAGTGGGGCCGGGCGCCGCACTGTCCACCGGGAAACAGGCTCTGGGGGTTGGCCCAATGGGCTTACTGTGGACTACCTGGAGAAGCGCATCCTCTGGATTGACGCCAGGTCAGTGCCCCTAACCCCCTCCCACATACTGGAGAGGCCTAAATCTACAACCCCAGGGCAGAGGGAGAAGCCTAGAGCTGTAAGGACAAAGGTAGTTGGCCAAAGACCCAGCACTACAGAAGGGCTGGGGTGAGGGAGAGGCTAGGGCAGAGTGAGGAGAGGTGAGTAGGAGAGGACCTGCTTTAGGGCTGTCCTCTGTGGTTAGCTGCTCATATGTGCCCTATCCTGGGTACTGTGTCTGCCTAGAGCAAGGGGAGACTTCCTAATCAATCTCCTCAGACAGGGTTCCTTGTGTGGGGAGAGGCAGAGGGGGGGCGTGTTTCTGGGGCCTGAACACAGGGCCTCATGCTCTCGCTGTTTTTTGGAGGGGAGCACAGTTGTTGGGCTTGAACCCTGGGCCTGGGCGCTATCCCTCAGCTCTTTGGCTCAAGGCGAGCACTCTACCACTTGAACCACAGCGCCACTTCTGATTTTCTAGTGGTTTATTGAAGATAAGAGTCTCATGAATTTTCTTTCCCGGGCTGGCTTTGAACCGTGATCCTCAGATCTCAGACTCCTGAGGAACTAGGATTATAGGTGTGAACCACCAGTGCCCAGCTTCTCGCTTTTTTTTTTTTTTTAAAGCTGGCATTCTAGTACTTAAGCCATACCTCCACTGCTGGCATTTTGCTGGTTAACTACAGATAAGAGTCTTATAGACTTTTCTGCTTAAGCTGGCTTCCAACTGTGATCCTCAGATCTCAGCCTCCTGAATAGCTGAGATTACAGGCACGAGCCACCAGTGATTGACTGCCTTTTTCTAACTTGCACCTAAACCCTGTGTTGGTTGTCGGTGACAATCCCGGTGAGAAGAGAGTCAGACTCCCTTGAGGAGGGTCTGAATGTGGGAACTGACACTTGTTGGATTCTGCACCATTGTCCCATTTGCTCCCTGGAGGCAGCAGGGCTTGGGAGGAGCAGTGGCACAATGTCCAGTTGGGAAGCCCATGGGCCTGGGTACAGGAGAGTGGGCTCCCGAGGAAGGGTATCCTGAGCCCTCTCCATGCTCACTCTACTCTGACCATACCTTCAGGTCAGATGCCATTTACTCAGCCCGTTACGACGGCTCCGGCCATATGGAGGTGCTTCGGGGACACGAGTTCCTGTCACACCCGTTTGCAGTGACCCTGTATGGAGGGGAGGTATACTGGACTGACTGGCGGACAAACACGCTGGCCAAGGCCAACAAGTGGACTGGCCACAATGTCACTGTGGTACAGAGGACCAACACCCAGCCCTTCGACCTTCAGGTGTATCACCCCTCCCGGCAGCCCATGGGTAAGAGACCAGAGCCTCGAAGGCTGGCAGAAAGGCACCAGCATCCCATTTAGCGTGATGGGAAGGGGGCCTGTGCATACCAGGGGTGGCACAGCCTGTTAGTAGCATAGGAGGGCCTAGCAACCGGGTGTATGTGTGCATGTGTGCGCATGTGTGCACACACACGCATGCATGCATGCTGGACCAAAGCATGGGAGCCACTTGGAGCAAAGGAGGCATAGGTGAGAAAAATCAGGTAGGGACCAACAAGTCTCAGGATGTTCTTTTCTGTTCTCTTCCCTCCAGCTCCCAATCCTTGCAAGGCCAATGGGGGCCGGGGGCCCTGCTCCCATCTGTGCCTCATCAACTACAACCGCACGGTCTCCTGTGCCTGCCCCCATCTCATGAAACTCCACAAGGACAACACCACCTGCTATGGTAGGGCAGCCCTTCCCCCAAGAAACTGGAGTAAACTGAGTCAGAGGGGAGTGCATCTGGGAGTACCCAGATGTTAAGGGAAGACAGGGTTCTAGTTAGAGATGTTCCCAAGAAGGGCACGGTAGGAAGAAGCTGTAAGTCTGCCATCAGCCAGCACCTGATGGAGTTGCTGTCTCAGAGCCAGCAGCAAGCAGAGGGAAACAAAGGAGGGTCTCCAAAACTCAAGGCTGAGGACTTCCCTCAGTGACTAGCCTTAACCCCCTTCATACCACAGAGTTTAAGAAGTTCCTGCTGTATGCACGTCAGATGGAGATTCGGGGTGTGGACCTGGATGCCCCCTATTACAACTACATTATCTCCTTCACGGTGCCTGACATTGATAATGTCACTGTGCTGGACTATGATGCCCGCGAGCAGCGAGTTTACTGGTCTGATGTGCGGACGCAGGCCATCAAGCGGGCCTTCATCAATGGCACGGGCGTGGAGACGGTCGTCTCGGCAGGTCTGGTCTTGCCTTGTTCCCCTCACCCAGAACCACCCGACCCTGGTCCTGATGGTCCTTCTCCCTATCCTGTTCCCTCTTGATGAGCCCCTCTGGATCACCTAACCTCAAAAACCATGCCATCTCCCCTTTCAGCCTGGGCTCTGCACATGTCCAACCACCAATCCCCTGCTTCTGTTCCCCAGATTTGCCAAATGCCCATGGGCTGGCTGTGGACTGGGTGTCCCGCAACCTCTTCTGGACAAGCTATGACACCAACAAGAAGCAGATCAACGTGGCCCGACTCGACGGCTCCTTCAAGAATGCAGTGGTGCAGGGTCTGGAACAGCCCCATGGCTTGGTGGTCCACCCCCTGCGAGGGTAGGTGCTGGGCCCAGGGCTGGGAAGCATGTGGGTGGGGCTGGCAAAAAGAGGACCCTGACCTGACCCCTCTTGGCGCTTTTCCCCAGGAAGCTGTATTGGACAGATGGGGACAACATCAGCATGGCCAATATGGATGGCAGCAATCGCACCCTGCTCTTCAGTGGCCAGAAGGGCCCTGTGGGTACGAGCCTCCCTGTCCATTCCTTCAGTCCTCCTCTCCTAGAAGATGATCCCAGGGTCCCTCCAGCCTTCCTCCCCCAGCCCCAGTTTAGTGCCTGGTCTCACCACCCTCCTCCAGAACCATGTCTTTCACATATACTCTTTTTCCAACCTCTTGATCTGGCGCTGGTGCCAGGCTCCCTGGCAGTGACACCCCCATCTTCCAGGACTGGCTATCGACTTTCCTGAAAGCAAACTCTACTGGATCAGCTCTGGGAACCATACCATTAACCGCTGCAACCTGGATGGGAGCGGGTTGGAGGTCATCGACGCCATGCGGAGCCAGCTGGGCAAGGCCACCGCCTTGGCTATCATGGGTGAGGGCCCCAGGCAGGAGTGAGGATGGGAAGGGACAGGCCAGCCAGATGGCTAGGAAGCAGGGACTGCCTCTTCCTGTGACAGCATAGGGGTCACAGACCCTTCAGGAGAACTGGGTTGGGGGCCTTCCCAAGGGTCTCATCCCCTCCTGTGGCCCCAGGGGACAAGCTGTGGTGGGCAGACCAGGTGTCGGAGAAGATGGGCACGTGCAACAAGGCTGACGGTTCGGGCTCCGTGGTCCTGCGGAACAGCACCACGCTGGTGATGCACATGAAGGTCTACGATGAAAGCATCCAGCTGGGTAAGCAATAGGGGCAAGGGGCGAGGCATCTGGGAGTTCAGAGGCAGTGGGGTTGGGAAGAGATAGGAACTTCAGAGTGGCTCCAGAGTAGGTGCAGGCTGCCAGGATGGGAGGGAGGCAGGGCCGGGGGGAGGGGGACAGTGAACAAGATGAAAGCCACCTAGACTCCCTTATCATCCCAGAGGCTCCTTCTGCTTCTTCTCACAGCAGCCTGGTCACCAGGTCCAGGGACCTAGGTGGCAAAAGATTTCAATTAGGTTGAGTGGAGACTTGACCAGGGTGACGTTGGTGAGCGTCTTGTCTCTGAATAGTTCAAATCTGACACTCAGGTCCCCAGGAAGGCCACTTAACTTTGGTTTTTTTCCTTTTTTTTTTTTTTGTTTGTTTTTGGTTGGTCATGGGCTTGAACTCAGGGTCTGGGAGCTGTTCTTGAGCTCCTTTTTTTTTTTTTTTTTTTCTTTTTTCCTCTCTCAAGGATAGCCCTCTACCACTTTGAGCTACAGCTCCATTTGTAGGCTTTCTGGTGGTTAATTGGAGATAAGAGTCTCACAGACTTTCCTGCCCTGGCTTGGCTTTGAACCACAATCCTCAGATCTCAGCCTCCTGATTACAGCTAAAATTACAGGGGTGAGCTCCCTACTTCATTTAACTTTATCTCTGTCTGCTGCCTTCCCCCAGACCATGAGGGCACCAACCCCTGCAGTGTCAACAATGGTGACTGCTCCCAGCTCTGCCTGCCCACGTCCGAGACAACGCGCTCCTGCATGTGCACAGCTGGCTACAGCCTCCGGAGTGGCCAGCAGGCCTGTGAGGGTCAGTGCCCAGGTTTTCTTACCTACCTGACCCCTCTTACCCTATATCCTCCTCTTCCTCTTCTGGGGCCAAGACCATTCAGCATATATTACAAGGAGCCTTGTGAGTTGGGTGCTTTGTAAGGGTGCCCATTGGGCTGGATGTGGAAGAAACCCACAGATATTCCCTGTGCCCCACTGTACTCTGCAGCCTGAGCCAGAAGGCCTATGTGTCAGGGAAGCTGGACTCTTAATGTGGCTGTAACTGTCCAGTGCCCACTGTAGGTTTTGGAGAGTAGATGCCAGCAGACAGGCAGGCTAGAGGAAGAGTGGAAGAAGTGTGCTAGGAGCTGGGTTGACAGGGTGGGTAGGAATGACGGCATAGGTTGGTAGCTCTTGTGGTAGTATGTGCTTAGCATCACCATGCCCTGAGTGAAAGCAGGGAATGACAGGTAAAGGATCTTCTGTGAGCCAAGTTTCAACAGAAGCTGCAGAGGGGGTGTGAGCAGGGCCCCTGGGCTGAGTGGTAGACAGGGTGTGGGAAGCTTGATAAAACTAGGAGGGTAGGGTGGGGCTCCTGTGGGTTCAACCACGTGTGCCTAGAAGGTGGTGTTTGGGAAAGATTAACCTGGCGGCTCCCTGCCAGGATGGGGGAGGGAGAACCCGAGGCAGTTAGATCACTTAGGAGACTATTAGGAGTAATACCCAGGAGGAGATGGGCCTGCGCTGGGCCAGGCAGCTGGGGTGAAGAGAAGGGATGAGAGTCTCAGAGATATTTCACAAGAACTTGCTAACTGGTTTACAAGCTTGCCCCAGGACAGCACTTTTTCCCAAAGTGCACTCCCAGGAACCTCCCTTTGATGTGGGTAGATGTTACAGAAAGAAACACTGGGTTCAACAAAGTTTAAAAATGCTTCTTACTGCACAGCTTCTCCGAGCCTTGAATTTGCTTGTCTATACTGAGTATTTCAGAGGAAGACTCTGTTGTCTGGGTTTCCCAAATTTACTTGGCCGTTGATGATTTTTTTGTTCGTTTGTTTGTTTCCACCCAGCTTGAGTAACCAAGCTCTGCCACGAGATTCATTTGGGGACACATTACATTAAAGGGATAAAGGAAAGGAGGATTGCTGGGATGCATAGCTAGTGGTGTTTCCCAAGAACTGGGAAAATGGGAAGAGCAGGTGCTGGGAAGGTTCAGTAGTTTGCTGTGTTGGGAAAAGGTGTGGCCTAGAGAAGTAGGAGGACAAACTGGAAATCAGGACTTTGGAGTCACAGGATCCTGATTGTTAAGACCCTCCTATCCTCTCCCTAAGGGCAATTGAGAGTAGAGAGTTGGGTTTGGGTCGAGGACAGAGTAAGGAGAGAAACCCAAGTCTCTGCTGCCCTCTTCTGTTAGTTAGAGGTTCTGCAGGTGGTCCTCTGGAGCTGGGCTCTCCTGCCCTCCCAGCCAAGTGAACTTCTTCAGGCTCCAGGGTGTGTGTGTTGGAGAAAAAGGAGATAGAAGAGGTGAGGAGGGGAAGAGAATGTCAAAGAGGAAATAAAGAAGAACAGGTTGATAGTGACAGGAGCCAGGTTTCGGAGTGTTAGCTTGTAAATGCCTGTGTTTCAGGTGTGGGCTCCTTTCTCCTCTACTCTGTGCATGAGGGGATCCGTGGAATACCTTTGGATCCCAATGACAAGTCAGATGCCCTGGTCCCAGTGTCTGGAACCTCGCTGGCTGTTGGCATCGACTTCCATGCTGGTGAGCAGGAGTGATGGCATGACCCAGGACCCGTGGGGGGTGATGCTCTGCGGTCTATGTAGAGGCTGTACTGGTGGGTTGGGAGAGACTTCCACAGCTGTCCTGCCCCCACCCAGCATCTCCCCTTCCAAGCAGTCACCTCTGTTCTGAAACCCCATACGACTAACACCCCATATGACTGACACCCTGCCTGGGTTCTGCCTTATTGGGCATCCTCATGTTGGCTCCTCCCAGAAAATGACACCATTTACTGGGTGGACATGGGTCTGAGCACCATCAGCCGGGCCAAGCGGGACCAGACATGGCGTGAAGATGTGGTGACCAATGGCATCGGTCGTGTAGAAGGCATTGCAGTAGACTGGATAGCAGGTGAGCAGTGGGAGGGCCTATGAGAATCAAGGAAGAGGGAGACATGGGGTTTCTGAAGGAAAGGGAGATGGTTGGGGCTGGGGCAAGGTCAATGGGGAGCTGCAGGGGTTGGGAGAGGACTTGTGTCTCTACCCATCTACCTGAGTCCCCCCAATTCTCTCCTCAGGCAACATCTACTGGACAGACCAGGGCTTTGATGTCATTGAGGTGGCCCGGCTCAATGGCTCTTTCCGATATGTGGTCATCTCCCAGGGTCTGGACAAGCCCCGGGCCATCACTGTCCACCCAGAGAAGGGGTGAGAATCTGGACAAGCTTGAACCTGGCTTTGTCACTTTTCTAGTTTCCCCCTAGTGAAACTTAACTCTCTTGCATGATCAAGTTACTGACAACCCCCATTTTGCCTGTACCCTACAGATACTTGTTCTGGACTGAGTGGGGCCAGTACCCGCGTATCGAGCGGTCTCGCCTAGACGGCACGGAGAGAGTGGTGTTAGTTAATGTCAGCATCAGTTGGCCCAACGGCATCTCAGTGGACTATCAGGTTTGGAAACGCACAGCCTTAGAGCTGGACAGGTAGATTGCTGAGCGCTGGGGAGGAGAAGACATGGACCAGGGAGAATCTCAGGTTCCTCTAACCCATCTTCACTCAGATTAGGATTTCTCTGCCCCAGGATGACAGAGAGTCACTCAAAAGTGGAGATTGAGGGGCTGGGGTTGAAACTTAACGGAAGAGTACTTGCCTGGTATGCTTAAGGTTTAATCCTCAGTACCACAAATACTAATACTAATTATATTTTTTTTTAAGTTTTGCAAATGGGACTGTGTCACACAGAGTTAGCACAGAGGTAGTGCACAGGGAGGGAGAATAGAAGAGGAAACAACACAACCCGATGCAGGAGCATGACTCTCACTGCTGCCTGGGATACAGGGGCTGGTTGGATGCTGGGAGCTAAGCTGAAGTGGATGGATGTCTCTGGTGTGCAGGATGGGAAGCTATACTGGTGTGACGCTCGGACAGACAAAATCGAGCGCATTGACCTGGAGACGGGTGAGAATCGCGAGGTGGTCCTGTCCAGCAACAACATGGACATGTTCTCAGTGTCTGTGTTTGAAGATTTCATCTACTGGAGTGACAGGTGGGGGCTCGGTCCTGCCTTCTCCTGCCTGTCCGCTCCCTCCTGGTACCATGGATGCTCTGCTCATGTCCTACCCTCCCTTGCCCACCAGGACTCATGCCAATGGCTCCATCAAACGTGGGAGCAAAGACAATGCCACAGACTCTGTGCCCCTGCGCACTGGCATCGGTGTGCAGCTTAAAGACATCAAAGTCTTCAACAGGGACCGGCAGAAAGGTGAGTCTGAGGCTCTGGGCTGTGGAAGATTGGGAAGCAAGAGCAGCCTGGCTCTTGACTATGAAGAAGGTCCAGGAGAGATGCAGAGGGGAACTTTCCATGAGATCCCAAGGCAGATCCAGATGTTGGACACGGGATGGGGTATCTGAGCTAGGCTAAGCAGGCTAAGCAGGGCCTTAACTGGAGTTTCTACCCAGACCAAGATGTGACGGGGACCAAGGAGCCTTTGCCAATGGTAGGCCTTGCCCTCTGTCACACTCTCCCTATAGGAACCAACATGTGTGCGGTAGCCAATGGTGGATGCCAGCAGCTGTGCCTATACCGGGGTGGCGGGCAGCGGGCCTGTGCCTGTGCCCACGGGATGCTGGCAGAAGATGGAGCCTCATGCCGAGAGTATGCCGGCTACCTGCTCTATTCAGAGCGCACCATTCTCAAGAGCATCCACCTGTCAGACGAGCGCAACCTCAATGCACCTGTTCAGCCCTTCGAGGATCCAGAACACATGAAGAATGTCATTGCCCTGGCCTTTGACTACCGAGCAGGCACCTCCCCGGGGACCCCTAATCGCATCTTCTTCAGTGACATCCACTTTGGGAACATCCAGCAGATCAACGATGACGGATCAGGGAGGACCACCATTGTGGAGAGTAAGCCAGACCCGGAAGTGGGGAGGGGAAGGAGGTGGCACCCCTACCCTAGCTCTAAGTCCCGCGGGATATAGGTCCTGAAGTGCCGGCCAGATTCCTGCATCATTAATTCATTCTGACAGTTTGGAGTCTGTAGTCTCCCTCCTCCCTCCTCCCTCTCTTCCCCCTTCTGCACTGGGTTTTGTGCTGCTCCAGCGCTGCCCAACACAGGCCGTGGATCTGGGCTCCACGTCTGGGCTCCAGTGCCTTGCCAGTCACTTAGCAAAGTTTCCTTCTCTAATCCAGCCTGCACTTAGTCATTTACATGAAGAAGCAGGGTCCTGGAGACTTGCTGTGCCTGTGAAGGCTTGACTCAGCATGGGAAGTGGGGCGGGGAGGGGGGGGGGGAAAGGGGGGGAGTTGTGGCACATGACCCAGAGAGCAATGAAGCCATAAAACTATCACTGCAGCCCAGCCTTTCAGCTATTTGGATTTGTTTTTTCTGGGCTTGAACTCTGGGCCTGGGCTCTGTTCCTGAGCTTTTATGCTCAAGGCTAATGCTCTACTGCTTAGGCCACAGCTCCACTTCCAGCTTTTTGGTAGTTAATTAGAAATAGAGTCCCACAAAGGTACCTGCCTGGGCTGGCTTCAAACTGCAGTCCTCAGCTCTCAGCCTACTGAGTAGCTAGGATTACAGATGTGAACCACCAGCACCCAGCCTCTTTGGAAACTTTTGATTGCCCAACTATGTGTGCTTCAGTTCAGCCTGGCCAGCCCAGGGCCTTGACTCATTTGCTCTTTTTTCTTTATTCAGCTGGTCTGCAGACCCACCAAGCATTGAACTAGGTTCTGCATATTCAGCAGAAACAAAGAAACAAATCCACACTTGTCCTTTCAGCTTCCTCTGGGACATTTTTGGCCTACAAAATCTTGTCCATGTGTCTATCGTGCTGAGTATGGTGACTCAGACCTGTAATTCCAGCCACTTGTCTCAACATACAAGTTTGTGTGGTGGTGTGCCTGTGATCCCAGTTACACGGGAGGCTGGAGGATCGAGGTCAGAGGCTAGCACCAGGGAAAATGCAAGACCCTATCTGAAAAATAACTCAAGTAAAAAAGGAGATAAGAGCTGGATGCTAGTGACTCATGCCTATCATCCTGGCTATTCAGTATGAAGTCTGCCTAAACAGACCAATCTATAAGACTCTTCCACTTAATCAGAAAAGAGCCGGAACTGGAGGCATAGCTCAAGTAGTAGAGCACCACCTTTTCTTCCCCTCAAATGCCAAGGGAGAGAGTATGAGGTCTTCCCAAAACCACAGTGTCCACCTGGTATGGTGGACAGAACTCTGGCAGCTGAGACAGAAGGAATGGGAGTTAAAAGCTAGCCTGGGCTAAGAGTGGAGCTGGGTGGTAAAGCATGCATTTAATCTGTGTAAGGCCCTGGGTTCCATCTCCAGCAACTAAAAAACAAAACAACAAAAGCTGTGGCCTAAGTGGTAGACTCTACTGGACCCCACAAACTCCCACACCTCACACTTCCGCTTCCTGTCACAGGAACAGGCGCCCCAGGATGTACCCCTTAGTTTCTGCCAGGCTACCCCCTGGCTCTGTTCTTCGGCCCCCTCCTGACCTGTAGCTGTGGCTGTCTCTTCACAGACGTGGGCTCTGTGGAAGGGCTGGCCTATCACCGAGGCTGGGACACTCTCTATTGGACAAGCTACACAACATCCACCATCACCCGCCACACAGTGGATCAGACCCGCCCAGGGGCCTTCGAGCGGGAGACAGTCATCACCATGTCTGGAGACGACCACCCTCGGGCCTTTGTGCTGGATGAATGCCAAAAGTGAGCCTTCAGCCCCAGGAGTGGGGACACAGGGGCTGGGAGGAGGGAGGCAGAAATTGCCCTAGGGATCTTCCTTGCTGTATGGCCTTAGGTGAGCTGTATAACCTCTCTGAGCCTGTGGTGATATAGCAGGAGGATAATAGTTCAGATGCCAAGACTATAGGAAGGGTTGGGACTGTGGAGGATGCTTCTGGCTTTGCAATTGATTCATTCCTCAAACACCAGTGCTCAAGGCACAGCATCAGTCCTTTGTGGTCCTGAAACTCAAAGCCTCAGGCAAAGACCACTGAGTGAGCCAGGCATGTGGAAAGCTTTGGTCCAGACCCCCAACCCCCCTGGCTTGGGCAGAGAGTTCATCTTCCTGGGACCAGTGACAGTGGCTTGGGGCCATCACAGTGACTGAGTGGCATTGTGTATGGGAAAAACAAGGTAGAGCTGTCCAGATAGGAGGACTTTGAGCCAGTCTGGGGAGGGAAGGCCGAGTAAGGCCCGCAAAGCAACCCCTCCCCTGCCATGGGCGGGGCCCATGTGGGTGGCTGGGGAGCTGGGGCCAGGTCACAAACACGTCCAGTGTCCAAGCCAGGAAGAAAACAACCCCAGTGCAGTGCTGTTCCCCAGCTCCAGGGGTCCACCTACTCTGCGCCTGGCTTGTGTTCTTGTGGGGGAAGCCACCCCTTCGCCATAGCAATCCTGGCCTGTGTGTGAGCAACACTTTTCCCCCTGATTCAGCAGTATTTGGAATGTTCTCAAAAAGCCTTACTAGGAAACTAAAGGACAAACAAACCCGAAAGCTGCTACATAGAAACCATGAGCGCTGAACCCAGATTCCTCATGCAACTGTAACTCCAGTCCGGCTCTAATCCAGCCTGGCAGGCCCAGCCAGCTTGGCACAAGGGCCTTCTGTTTCCTCTTTCTTGTTCCCTGCCATGACCCTTGATAACATCACCTGTTGGGGGTGGCCCAATGGTGTCCTTAACAGCCTCGAACCTCTGTGGAAGGTTAGGCTAGTTGTCCCTCCACCCCCACTTCCTACTTCCTCTGGGACCAAGGACAGGACTTCCCCAGGGCCAGCGGCATTGTTCATCAGCAAGTGGCTTCTGATATCACAGATGTGCCAAGAATCCAGTAGGGAACCGGAGCATGGGGCCCTGCCCCCCAGCCTATGTATTCTATTCAGGGTGGGGCACAGGAAGCTACGTGGCTGTGCAGAGGACCTGCCCTGCTGGAACCTCTCCAGGTTCTCTGAGGGGATGACTAGAGGGTGCTGACACCAGGGTGGGGCCCAGGGTACCCAAGGAGAGAGTGGGAATGTCTGGGCAGCCTTCCTCGGTCAGAAGGAACAGGCGGCACTTTGGGGAGTTGGAAGGAGCCAGTGTGGCCCACATAGAGGTGCAGAGGGCCCCACTTCCTCCTGACCTACTCCAGACTGGCCATAGGGATGCTGTTGGCCCTGAAGAACTCAGACAGAAAGTCCACTGTGTTCCTGGCTGCCAACCACCTGGCCCAGAAACACATTCTTTCCTCCACCCTCCCTTCCCATAGAGCGGTCTTACCAGCCTCAGTGCTGGTAAGACCATCAGCACCATCTTTCCGGGTGCAGTTACTCAGTCACGGGAAGCTGCTGTGAGTGGGAGCTGGGCAGGACCAGAGGCAGTGCAAGTCCCTGGTGGGGACCAGCAAGCGAGTCCATCTTCCAAGTCAAGAAAGAAGACTGTGGGCTGGGAAGGTGGCGTAGTAGTAGAGCGCTTGCCTAGTATGCATGAAGCCCTGGGTTCCATTCCTTAGTACAACATACACAGAAAAAGCCTGAAGTGACACTGTGGCTCAAGTGGTAGAGTGCTAGCCTTGAGCAAAAGAAGTCAGGGACAGTGCCCAGGCCCAGGCCCTCCCTCCCCCCCCCAAAAAGAGGACTGTAGTACCTAACTCCCCATTTTCTCCCATGCAAGTTGGTGGGCATGGGGAATGTCACTCCACCTCCCACCAAATTCACCTCCTGATTCCACCAGCATCTAGAACCTTCCTCCTCATGTCTGTTCAGATGCTCAAGAGCAACCATCATCTTCCTCAGGGATGAGGGCCTATCAGAAGCAGGCGATCATTCACCTGTGATGGGGAGGCTTGGGGTGGGGGAAAGAAGCCTGGAGAGCTTTGGGCAAAATAGGCTGCAAACACTGCAGAGGGCAGGCATGGGTCCTACCAGAAAGGAGCCAATCCTGTGCCCTTCAGGGCTTCTCAAACTCCAGCTTGTGGAAGTGTTGTCTGGAGAGCTCTAGAAAGCGCTGGCTGCCCTGGCCTGCCCCACCCCAGTGTGACATTCAGGGAACAGGGCCCACCATCCAATAGTGGATGGACCTAAGGCCTGATGTCTGCACTGCCATTGTGTCCTGCTTGACAGACCCTGCGGTCTCCCCATCGGTTTCAAGAGTCACCACTCCAAGAGTAGCATGGCATGCCTGGGGCCTTTTTACCCAGAGGAAGTATATATGGTCAGAGCTGGCAAGACCCATGGCTGGGGTTCAAATCACAAATCATAAAGGTCTTAAATTAGAGAGAAGGTGATTCTTGAAGGTGTATGTGTGTGTCTGTGTGTGTGTGCGAGTGCATGTGCACGTGCGTGCGTGCGCGAGTGCATGTGCACGCATGCGTGCTTATGTGTTGATATTGGAGCTTGAACTCAGGGCCTGGACACTATTCCTTACTTAGCTTTCTTAAGATTGGTACTCTACCAGTGGAGCCACAGCTCCACTTCCAGCTTTTTGGTAGTTAGAGAGAAGAATCTCATGGACTTTCCTGCCTAGGCTAGCTTCAGACTGAAATTCTCAGATCTCAGCCTCCCAATTAGCTAGTTACAGGCATGAGCAATTGGCCCCCAGCTCTAGAGGACTTTTTTTTTTTTTTTTGTGATTGTGGAGCCTGAACTCTGGGCCTGGGTGCTGTCCTTGAGCTTCAGCTCAAGGTTAGCGCTCTGTCACTTGAGCCACAGTGCCACTTCCAGCTTTTTCTGCTTATGTGGTGCTGAGGAGTCGAACCCAGAGCCTCATGCATTCAAGGCAAGCACTCTACCACTGAGCCACCTTCCCAGCCCCTCTAGAGGGCTTCTTGAGGGTAGGACCCACGTGTATACAAGATCTAAGTATCACTCACCACCCAACAGGGTTTTCTGGGTGGTTTAAGGGGGAAAAAAACAAAACAGCCTCAGTACCAAGAAGAGAGAGCTGTTAGGACAAAATCCATGGAAAATATTTATACAGTGCTTACAATGTTATTGAGCCGGATATAAACTTCTTTCTTTTGTGTGTATGTGTGGTACTGGAGATTGAACCAGAACCTTGTGTTTGTTGAGCAAGCACTCTGCAACTTGAGCCAAATCCTCCATCCTTTTGTTTGTGTATTTTGTTTTTTAGATAGGATCTCTAGCTTGCCCAAGGTGGCTTCTGACTCCTCTTGCCTCTTTCTCGTGAAATACATATGTGAGCCACTATACTAAGCAACATTGGTTCATGTCTATAATCCTAACCACTCAGGAGACTGAGATTCAGAGGCTCTCCATTCAAAGCTAGCCTGGGTAGAAAAGTCTTTGAGACTCCATCTCCAAAACAACAAGCACAAAGCAGGAATGGAGGCATGGCTCAAGTGGTAGGGTGGGTACCAGCCTAGCAAGCACAAGGCCTCAAGTTCAAACCCCAGGCTAAAAAAAGAACAACCATTTAATTCTCTCAACCACACTGTGAGACTGTGAGGCAGGTATATGATTCCTATTTCACAGAAGAGAAAGAAGATATGGGTGGTTAAGTAAGTTGCCTAAGGATATCTAGCTAGTAAGTGGTAAAGCTGGGACTAGAATTCAAGAACCTGACTCACTTAGCTCCACAGCCTGTCACTCTGAGCCAATATAGGTAGGCATTTTGCTATATGCATGTGTGCACACATATACCACAGTAAATCAGAGCTGGCCCTGTGGTGTGTGACCTTTGTGTGTCTAGCGGCATTGATGCTGTGTTGGCTTAGATGGCTCTGAGGTTTGCCAGGTATTGGGGGTCTGGTGCACTCCCTGGGCCCACCCTTGGGTTCTTGCTGTCTACAACGCTGGCCCATGCACTCCAGGGTGGACCCTCTGACTTTGACTCCTGATCCCCGCATGCCTCTTCCCCAGCCTGATGTTTTGGACCAATTGGAATGAGCAGCACCCGAGCATCATGCGGGCAGCCCTGTCTGGAGCCAACGTCCTGACGCTCATCGAGAAGGACATCCGCACGCCCAACGGCCTGGCCATTGACCACCGTGCCGAGAAGCTCTACTTCTCCGATGCCACCCTGGACAAGATTGAGCGGTGCGAGTACGACGGCTCCCATCGCTATGTGAGTCGGCCGGGCTGTTGGGCAGGAAGGCAGTGTGAGGAAAGGCAGGACCAGCCACTGAGCACCAGAAGGGGAGGCCTGAGGCATGGCAAGAAACGCTGGGATGCCAAGCACTGATGGCTCATGTCTATAATCCTAGCTACTCAGGAGGCTGAGGTCTGAGGATTGCAGTTTGAAGCCAGCCCAGCCAGGAAAGTCCTTGAGACTTGTTTCCAATTCACTACCAAAAAAGCTGGAAGCAGATCTGTGGCTCAAGTGGTCAAGTTCTAGCCATGTCCAGGGACAGTGTCTAGGCACTAAATTCAAGCCCCAGGACAGACAGACATACACACACAAGCTAGGAGATGAAGTCCCACCCAGGTTCTGGTCCTGGGCCCCATTGGGACTGGTTCCCTTATCACTTAGGCAAGAGGAGTGGCAATGCCTATATGGGCATCCTTCCTATTCTGCGACTTCCCCCTCCCCCCTCCCCCCTGCTGCAAGCTGCAATGGTGGCGTCAGGAGGAGGCCCACGCTGCTCAGGGACAGCAATGCTGTGCTCTCTGCAGGTGATCCTGAAGTCTGAGCCAGTCCACCCCTTCGGACTGGCTGTGTATGGAGAGCATATCTTCTGGACTGACTGGGTGCGGCGGGCAGTGCAGCGAGCCAACAAGTATGTGGGCAGTGACATGAAGCTACTGCGCGTGGACATCCCCCAGCAGCCTATGGGCATCATCGCTGTGGCCAATGACACCAACAGCTGTGAGTGTAGCCACAGCCACTGTGCCTGCATGTGCACATACACACACACACATAGACACACACACATACACATGCATCCATGAATCCACACATATACACATACTGCAGCCCTCCCTTGCTCTTCCTGGAGACACACACCTGGAGACATCTTTATTATTAAAAACTACAGAACACTTGACTGATACTCCTCTACTTCAGCTCCCCCTCGAAACAGCTCTGCAAGCTGGGCATGGTCAGCCCTGAGCAAAAGCCAGACCTTAACTGGAAAATAAGCTAAAAGCAAAAAGGGCTGGAGGCATGGCTCAAGTGGTAAAATATCTGTCTAGTAAGTGTGAGGCCCAGAATTCAATCCCCAGTACTATTAAAAAAAAAAAAGAAAAAGTCTATGGGCTGGGAAGGTGGCTCAGTGGTAGAGCACTTGCCTTGCATGCCTGAGGCCCTGGGTTTGATTCCTTAGCACCACATAAGCAAAAAGAAAAAAGCCGGAAGTGGCGCTGTGGCTCAAGTGGTAGAGCGCTAGTCTTGAGCTGAAGAGCTGAGGGACAGTGCCCAGGCCCAGAGTTCAGGCCCCACGACTGGACAAAAATAAATTAAAAAAAAAAAAAAGTCTATGCACATACTTACCTTGGCACTTGCCTGGGTCATGTGACCCCTAGACACCCATCTGCATCCTTGGTATGCTCATATATACCCTGATTGTTCCTTCCACATAGCCCTGTGACACTCAGGCATGCCAGGCTTTGCCCATGCCCTTGCTCAGCCTTCATGAGACAACCATCCTCATCCATGGATCCACGCCTTTCCCAAGCCTCTTCCCTATTCTTTGTACATGCCCCAGGACTACCAGGCTTCTTGCACTAGGATTAGCTCGAGGTCCATCTCAAAGCCCTTAGTGCCCCACCTATGAGCATATACATCAATCTCAGCACCCCTCGCACCCAGTCCCTGCCCTCCCTACTGCCTCCTGGGGCTGTGTAGAGGCTCCGGGGGCTGGGTGGGTGGCTTGGGTGTGAGTGCCGCGGTGAACACTCTGCAGCCTGTGGTTACCCATTTCCTGCTTAGGTGAACTCTCCCCTTGCCGTGTCAATAATGGGGGCTGCCAGGACCTGTGCCTGCTCACCCACCAAGGCCATGTCAACTGCTCCTGCCGAGGTGGCCGAATCCTTCAGGAGGATTTCACCTGCCGAGGTGAGGGTATTATGAGAACGGGCTGGGACAGAGGATCCTTGGGGACTTCTGCACAACAGAGGACCTTCTCCTCCATGACCCTCCATCCCAGACCCCTAAGCTTTTTGCCAAGGAGAAACTGGCAATGGCCGGGCTCTGGCTTATGAAGCCTCACTCCTTCTTTAGCTGTGAACTCCTCCTGCCGCGCACAAGATGAGTTCGAGTGTGCTAACGGCGAGTGCATCAGCTTCAGCCTCACCTGTGACGGTGTCTCCCATTGCAAGGACAAGTCCGATGAGAAGCCATCCTACTGCAGTAAGGCACCCACCCTGCGGTCCCTCCTCTACCTGCCCCAGAGTCCACCCAGGTCTTCTTCCCCAAGTTCCTGAGCCCAGCAAATTCAGTCCCTTGGCCTGAGGAGTTCTGGGAGTCTGGAGAAAGGCAGAATCACTGTTAGCCTGAACCAGGCCCTTCGTGGGACACTAAACACATCTATGATGAGGGCCGTCCAAGGAAACCCCTGCGGTGACCTCTCTTCCCTTGCAGATTCGCGCCGCTGCAAGAAGACTTTCCGCCAGTGCAATAATGGGCGCTGTGTGTCCAACATGCTGTGGTGCAATGGCATAGACGACTGTGGGGATGGCTCTGACGAGATTCCCTGCAACAGTGAGTGGGGTGCTCCCGGGCCCTGACCTCAGGCTTCATCCCCATTGGATCCTCAGCCACCACCCCACCCTCATTCTGGCTGAGCTTCTCTCCCCAAGCTCAGGGCATCTTGTTGAGGGCACTTTGAAGATAGGAGCTCTGTCGTGGGTCCCCCCTTAGAGGGGCTCTGACCTGATGGTACTGGTGGACACTGTTCTAGAGACGGCCTGTGCTGTGGGAGAATTCCGCTGCCGGGATGGGACCTGCATTGGAAATTCCAGCCGCTGCAACCAGTTTGTGGATTGTGAGGACGCCTCGGATGAGATGAACTGCAGTGAGTGTTGCTCTGCACAGCCTCCTCCATCCTTAGCCTCCGGCCCTCCTTTGCCTCTCCAGTTTCAAACCATTCTGCTCCCACCCCTATGTCCTCTCAGCCTTCCTTGCCTCAGCTCCTCTCCTGTGTCTGGGCTTCCCTGGGATTCAGGGAAGGAGGCAATGAGTAGACAGCCTGGATGGTACCCCCTCTGAAGGCACTCCAGATTGCTGAAACACACAAAGGCACCCTGGGGCCAGCAGTTACACGTGGAAGGAGGGCATTTTAAGATTTGCACCCATACACACACTCCACCCTCCACCAGGTGCCACTGACTGCAGCAGCTACTTCCGCCTGGGTGTGAAGGGTGTGCTCTTCCAGCCCTGCGAGCGGACCTCCCTCTGCTACGCCCCCAGCTGGGTGTGCGATGGTGCCAATGACTGCGGGGACTACAGCGATGAGCGAGACTGCCCAGGTCAGCCAGGAGCAGCTGCCTGGTGGGTGGCAGGCTCCCAGGCTGGCAGAGCCCTCACACTGCCATCGTTCCTCAGGTGTAAAGCGCCCCCGATGCCCCCTCAATTACTTTGCCTGCCCCAGTGGGCGCTGCATCCCCATGAGCTGGACGTGTGACAAGGAGGATGACTGCGAACACGGCGAGGATGAGTCCCACTGCAGTGAGTGGCCAGAGCACCCGGCGTGCCAAACTAAAGCCCAGACTCCTATAGCCAGGGGCTTCACCATAACCCCAAGACCCTATCCAGGCTCCACCGCAGTCTTCCTGGGATCACCCTCTGGAGAAGGGCACCCAAAGCCCTCCATCATGCCCCATGCTCTCAGACCCAGAAACAGGCTATTTCTCCAGCTCCTGCGGAGGCCTCCCCTCCCCAGGGATGCCATACATGTCTCAAGTGTCCTTCCCGTGGCATTGTCCTGTCCAACTGAGCATCTGGCCACTCACCTCACCCCTACCATCTGACCGAATCTTCTGATTTCCTCAGACAAGTTCTGTTCAGAGGCCCAGTTTGAGTGCCAGAACCATCGCTGTATCTCTAAGCAGTGGCTGTGTGACGGCAGTGATGACTGCGGAGACGGCTCGGATGAGGCGGCTCATTGTGGTGAGGGGTGGCCAGGGACAGGCTGGGGGAGGCGTTCCAGAAAGGGGCATCCCCCTAGACGCACCCTGCCACCACAGACCCTCAGTGGCTCCCTGTTCCCTCCACAGAAGGGAAGACGTGCGGCCCCTCCTCCTTCCCCTGCCCTGGCACCCACGTGTGCGTCCCTGAGCGCTGGCTCTGTGATGGTGACAAGGATTGTGCGGACGGCGCTGATGAGAGCGTTGCAGCCGGCTGCTGTGAGTGACAAGGGCTGGGAGATGTGACAGGCAACAGCCAGCCACAGTCTCGCTCTGCAGACTAAGGTCTAGGAGAGGAAGTCATCACAGTGGTAGTTACACAGAGCCAGAGCTGCAGTTCCGCTGTCCACACTCCCCATGTTGTGCTCTGCCCATTCTGTCCCAAGTCTTAACCCCAAGAGGCTTAACTGGGGTGGGAGGAGAGCAGGGAGATGTTCAGCAACTGGTAGCCCGGGCAGGGGCAGGGCAAGGGTGAGGGCCATCTACCTGCTTCCCCAGTGTACAACAGCACCTGCGATGATCGGGAGTTCATGTGCCAAAATCGCCAGTGCATCCCCAAGCACTTTGTGTGTGACCATGACCGGGACTGTGCGGATGGCTCCGATGAGTCCCCTGAGTGTGGTGAGCCTGCGGCTGCAGTGGGAGGTGGGGCCCAGCTGTTGGTCCTGTTTGGGTGGTGTTGGGGACAACTAGCTCACCATCCCTCCTCCCCCCAGAGTACCCAACCTGTGGCCCCAATGAGTTCCGCTGTGCTAATGGCCGGTGTCTGAGCTCTCGACAGTGGGAGTGTGATGGTGAGAATGACTGCCACGACCAGAGCGACGAGGCTCCCAAAAATCCACACTGCACCAGCCCAGGTGGGCCCCAAGGGTCGCTCCCTTCTCTCCCCCTTCCCTTGGACTGCCTGTGACCCCGCTGACCTGCTTGCGCCTGCCTCCCCAGAGCACAAGTGCAACGCCTCCTCGCAGTTCCTGTGCAGCAGTGGGCGCTGCGTGGCCGAGGTGCTGCTCTGCAATGGCCAGGATGACTGCGGGGACGGCTCGGATGAGCATGGCTGCCACGTCAATGAGTGTCTCAGCCGCAAGCTCAGTGGCTGTAGCCAGGACTGCGAGGACCTCAAGATCGGTTTCAAGGTATGCCTGGCCTTGAGGTGGGAGCTTCCATACCACAGCCCTGCCCACGTGCCTTGCTCCACCCTCATTGATGCATTCCCTTATTCACTCATTCATCAAGCCTTTATGGAACACCTACTCTGCTAGGCAGTGTCTCATACTCTGGGGATCTAGCAGGAAACAGACACCAGCCTCTGCTGGGTTAGGTTCTGCATCTATCTAGAAGGGTTTGCTGACAGATAAGGGCAGAGCTATGAGAGTAGAGAGGGAGGAGGTGAAGGAGGCAGAGTTACAGGTCTGGAGTTCAAAGGAGAGGCCCAGCCAGGAGGGAGAGCAGCTCTTTAAATCCATCCACATGACTCTCAATCAGAGCCCCAAGAAAGTGAGTTATAGGTCTCCCAGAGGAGGTCCAAGACCTGAGCCCATTCTGAACTTAAGAAAGGGGCAAGAGGAGGAGGGGATCTGCAGAGGGGTCTGAGGGGAAGCAGCCTCCAAGGTAGAATAATAACCACATGAAGATAGTGTGTTGAGCTGGGCACTGATGTCTCACGCCTGTAATCCTAGCTACTCAGAACTGAGATCTGAGGATTGAGGTTTGAAGCCAGACCAGACAGAAAAGCCCATGAGATTCTTATCTCCAATGAATCAGCAAAAGAGCTGTAAGTGGAGGATTAGCTCACGAGGTAGAGTGCCAGGCTTGCGTGAAAAAGCCTAATGAGAGCATGAGACCCTAAGTTCAAGCCCCAGTACCAGTGCAAGAAAGGGAAGGAAGGAAGCAAAGGGAGAGGGAAGAAAGGGAAAAGAAAAAGAAAAAGCATTTTGAGGAAAGCCTGCGCAGCTCTGTCTGGCACCACTCATGAGACAGGGGGGAGGTCTGAACATCAAACTCTGAATGCCACAACTTCCATCACCATGTGGTTCCCATGGACACAAGGGTACACCGCTGGTTGGGTGAGCACAGTACCTGTGTACTGCCTGCCTCCCCATAGTCAGGTGAGTCAAGAGAGCTCCTGGCCCCTAGGCTCCAGGGAGGGAAGGCCCAAACCCCTATCACATCCCCAGTCTTAGGATCCCTGTGCCCACAGTGTCGCTGCCGCCCTGGCTTCCGGCTGAAGGATGACGGCCGAACATGTGCCGATGTGGATGAGTGCAGCACCACCTTCCCCTGCAGCCAGCTCTGCATCAACACCCACGGCAGCTACAAGTGTCTGTGCGTGGAGGGCTATGCCCCACGCGGCGGTGACCCCCACAGCTGCAAAGCTGTGACTGGTGAGATAGGCGGTCGGAGGGTACAAGATGGCCCACGCAGCTGGGAACTTCCCAGGGAGGGCTGGAACAACAGTTCTCAAGATAGGTGGGGTGAACTAGGGCTGCTACACTGTGCCCAGCCCGGAGCTGAGCCAGGATTCTCTGCTTCCAGATGAGGAACCTTTTCTCATCTTTGCCAACCGGTACTACCTGCGCAAGCTCAACCTGGATGGCTCCAATTACACACTGCTTAAACAGGTGCCAAAGCCCAGGCCCTTCTAACCCCTGATGCTGCCCCCAGATTCTCTGTATGGGCCCATGGTCTTGCCCTACTGCCTTTCTAGCATGGTCCACCAACATCTGTCCCCAGAAGCAAATATGCCCCTGCTTCCAGCTGACTTCCAATTCCCCTAACCCCCAAATCCAGGGCCTGAACAACGCTGTTGCCTTGGACTTCGACTACCGAGAGCAGATGATTTACTGGACGGACGTAACAACCCAGGGCAGCATGATCCGGAGGATGCACCTGAATGGAAGCAATGTGCAGGTGAGGCACAGCAGCAGCCCCTGTCTCGCTGACACCTGGTGAGGGAGGGGGGACAGATGAAACCCCACACCCCTTCCCCAACGGCTCCCTGCTGTGAGGTAATTCCTTGTCCCCACCTACCTGCTGAAACTCTTTCTTTATCCCCCTGGCCACTGAGCCACTCTAGGATTCTGCTCTGTCTAGCTTCTCCCTCCTCCACACACAGGGGCAAGGAGACTTCTCTGGCCCTCCCACTTGCTGCCTCCCCAGGACCTCCCCCCCAATCATCAGATAGTCCCCCTTAGGTCTCACCTCTCTGCTTCAGGACACAGAGGTGGCTTAGGTGTCTCAAAGTGTCCAGAGACCCTTTTCTGGAACACCTGGTTGTACCAACTTCGTGGCTGGGCATCCATTTTTCTCCAAATAAGGCCGAGAAAGGGAGGTAGTAGGACCTGAGAGATAGTGAAGATCCCACCCAGGACTCCTCTTTGCCTGTCCCTGCCTATAGGTGCTGCATCGGACAGGCCTCAGTAACCCAGATGGGCTGGCTGTGGACTGGGTGGGCGGCAACCTGTACTGGTGTGACAAAGGCCGAGATACCATTGAGGTGTCCAAGCTCAACGGGGCCTATCGAACAGTTCTGGTCAGCTCTGGTCTCCGTGAGCCCAGAGCTCTGGTGGTGGATGTGCAGAATGGGTATGTGGGCCAGGAGTTGGGGGTAGGGGGAAATCCCTGCAAGCAGGTAGTACCCTCAGTCATCGGAGCCCAGCTTCTCTGTCGGCTCCTGGTGGCATCAGTCAGGAAATTTCTTGGGGCTCACTGTGCACCCCACTGCCAGGTACCTGTACTGGACAGACTGGGGTGACCACTCCCTGATAGGCCGGATCGGCATGGATGGATCTGGTCGCAGTGTCATTGTAGACACAAAGATCACGTGGCCCAATGGCCTGACTCTAGACTATGTCACCGAGCGCATCTATTGGGCTGATGCCCGTGAGGACTACATTGAATTTGCCAGCCTGGATGGCTCCAATCGCCATGTTGGTTAGTATACCACTGAGGCTGTCCCAGTATGGAAGGGCTTAGGGGATATAGGTCTGAAGTTACAGTGGATCAGGTTTTTAGGACAAGAGGACATGATAGAAGCATACCAAGCCCCGGGGCATGGGAGTTCAGAGTACCCTGGGTGCTTCCCCTGGATGGGTCAAGGCCTGAGGCCACTACCCAACTCCCTAGGAAGGCCAAAGATAGATCCAGGGTGTTGGCTGGGGGGAGGGGGACGCAGGAGGCCTGGGGCCACAGAACCAAGATGCACCCTACTTAAAAGAACTGAATATTATTGTAGAGCAAGAACTTGCTGTTGGACATCCGGCCTCTTGTTAGCTGTGTGGCCTTGGGCAGCCCCAGAACCATCTGAAAATGCTATTCATGCACCCCTCTCAGGGTTGTGGTGAAGTTAAGGAAGTCAAGTAGGCAAGTCATCCCAATGGCACTTGGTACTTAACTGCTGCTGTATCTGTCCCCTGCCCTCCAGTGCTAAGCCAAGACATCCCACACATCTTTGCCCTGACTCTGTTTGAGGACTATGTCTACTGGACTGACTGGGAGACAAAATCCATCAACCGAGCCCACAAAACCACAGGGGCCAATAAGACACTCCTCATCAGCACCCTGCACCGGCCCATGGACCTGCATGTCTTCCACGCCCTGCGCCAACCAGATGGTAAGTGGGCGTGCAGTGGCGCAGTGGAGTGAGCACCATGGTCCCCAGGGTGTGTGGGGAGTTAATAGGGATCAGGATGAAGTCTCCGTGGGAATTCCTGCTCAGCCTCTCCCCAGCATTGACTAAGCATCATTGCTAGGCACCATAAGGTTCCAGAAGGTAGAGACCTAGTATAATTAGCCCAGCCCAAGTCCAACCTGGAGTCTCCTGGCAGCAAGGCCATGAAGCCAGTTAGGGAGCCCAGAGAAGGGCAAGTCTGGGTATAAATGGCTGAGGCAGGTCACAGAAGGAAGTCAGGGAATATTGAAGAAAGGCACAGATGTCAGAAGATGTGAGTTAAGACCTTGCCTGAAGCTTGGATAGGGTCCTCTCCTCCCTTAGACTTTGACTCCCCTGAAAAATCAGGATTGGGTTCCTTCTGTCCAGGATAGAGGGGCCAGGCAGCCTTCAGAAGATCAGAAAGCATTCCCAGCAGCCGGGGCCAGTGGCTCATGTCTGTAATCCTAGCTACTTAACAGGCTGAGATCTGAATATAATGATCTGAAGCTCGCCCAGGCAGGGAAGTCCATGAGACTCAGATCTCCAATTAACCACCAGAAAAACCAAAGTGGTGTTGTAGCTCAAAGTGGTAGAGCTTAGTCTTGAGCAAAAGAGCTCAAGGACAGTGCCCAGGTCTGAATTCAAGCCCCACATCAACAAAAAAGGAATAAGAAAGAAAGAAGGAAGGAGGAAGGGAGGTGGGGGGGGGGAGGGAGGAGGGAAGGGAAAGAAAGGAAGGAAGGAAGGAAGGAAAGAAAGAAAGAGAAGGGAAGCGAAGGGAAGCGAAGGGAAGGGAAGGGAAGGGAAGGGAACAAACCATTCCCAGAAAGTTCTGCCCATGCTGCTGGAAGCCAGCAGCCAGTAAATCATAAGCCAGGCACAGTGAGATGCCCCTTACCTACTCTTTCCCTGGCAGTGCCCAATCACCCCTGCAAAGTCAACAACGGTGGCTGCAGCAACCTGTGCCTGCTCTCCCCTGGCGGTGGTCACAAATGTGCCTGCCCCACCAACTTCTACCTGGGTGGTGATGGGCGTACCTGTGTGTCCAACTGCACTGCAAGCCAGGTGAGACCCTCCTCTGCGCCCCCCCCCATTTGCCAGTACCTTCTCCTTGATCCCCTTCTTGGTCCCCAACACCCACTGTAACGTCTCCACACATCATTTCCCATGCTAACACTCCTACCTCTTGTCTCCCCACAGCAATACTCATACACTTGCCACTACACACAGACACCTCTACACCCCAACTGTAACCTCACCAATCCTCCAAGCCCCAACTCCCCACAGATGCCCTCTTGCCTAGCCTTCCTGCCTTCATCACAGCCTCCCCTTTCCCATCCAGCTCTGCCTACCCCAAAAACTTCCTTGAAATGTCCTAACCCACTCAGAAGAGAAGTGTCTGAGTTCCCCAGTCCCCCCACCAACCCCTCTCCCCACCTGCCCTCCAGTTTGTATGCAAGAATGACAAGTGCATCCCCTTCTGGTGGAAATGTGACACCGAGGATGACTGCGGGGATCACTCAGACGAGCCCCCAGACTGCCGTGAGTGCCCAGGGTGTGGGTGGCACAGAGTACCTACTGGCTGCCAGGAAGAAGCTATGCTGCCTTGCTCACCCCCAACTCTTCTGACCCGAGCCTCCCCTCCCCCACAGCGGAGTTCAAATGCCGCCCAGGGCAGTTCCAGTGCTCCACAGGCATTTGCACAAACCCTGCCTTCATCTGTGACGGGGACAATGACTGCCAGGACAACAGTGATGAAGCCAACTGCGGTAAGGGGCTGCCCAGCCCCTCACTCCCCAGGACGAGTTGTCAGGAACAAGGAAGTGGCTGGTGATGTGGCTTAAGTAGTAGTGCCTGCCTAGCAAGCTCCAGGCCCTTAGTTCGAACCTCAGAAGCATAAAAGAGATGGGTGAAAGAGAGACAGGGAGACAGAGGAGAGAGAGAAGAGAGACTGAGAAAGAACGAGAGAGAATGAGAGAGTGAAAGGAAGCTCCAGCCAGGGGCTGCTTTCTCTCCAGGCTGGATTCTTGGAGCTTGAAGCCCTCATGTCCCCCACTGAAGGGGTGGGCCCCTCCTTGTCCCTGAGCCCTCCATCTTCCATTAGTCACCTCGTCTCTTCCAACCCCCAGACATCCATGTGTGCCTGCCCAGTCAGTTCAAGTGTACCAACACCAACCGCTGTATTCCCGGCATCTTCCGCTGCAACGGGCAGGACAACTGCGGGGACGGCGAGGATGAGAGGGACTGCCGTGAGTGCCAGAGGCCACAGGAGGGCCTGGTGTTGGCCAGCGGGCGGGGACACCATGCACACCTCACCACTTCTAGAAGTGCTCTGTTTATTGTATTAGGAGGGTGCAGATTACATCAGGCAAACCTGATGTTTATAAAAAGCATTATGTAGGCTGGGAATGTGGCTCAGTGCTTGCCTTGCATGCATGAGGCCCTGGGTTTGATTCCTCAGCATCATAAGCAGAAAAAGCTGGAAGTGGTGCTGTGGCTCAAGTGGTAGAGCACTAGCCTTGAGCTGAAGAGCTGAGGGACAGCGCTGAGGCCCAGAGTTCAGGCCCCATGACCAGCAAAAAAAGAAAGAGGGGGAAAAAAAGCATCATGTGTCAGGTGCCAGTGGCTGATGCCTATAATCCTAGCTAATCTGGAAGCTGAGATTTGAGGATCATGGTTGAAGCCAGTCTAACCAGAAAAGTCCATAAGAGTCTTATCTCCAATTAATCACAGAAAAAGCCAGAAGTGGTGCTGTAGCTCAAGTAGTAGAGTGCTAGCCTTGAGCAAAAGGAATTTAGGGATAGCACACAGGTCCAGAGTTCAAGGCCCAGGACAAACAATTAAAAAGAGAAAAAGCATCATGCTTACTGGCCACTGGTGGCTCACACCTACAATTCTAGCTACTCAGGAGGCTGAGATCTGAGGATTGAGGTTCACAGCCAGCCTTGGACAGAAAAGTCCATGAGATTCTTATCTCCAGTTGACCAGTACAAAGTTGGAAGTGGATGTGTGGCTCAAATGATGGAGTGCTAGTGTTGAGCAAAAAAGCTAAGGGACAGTGCACAAGCCCCAAGTTCAAGCCCCAGTGCCAACACACACACACACACACCACATACACATATACACGCAAACAATGCGTGTCATAGAGAAACTGAAGATCTAGAAGCAGAAGCAGGAAGCACCAAAATTAGAGACCTGGGCCAGCCGTGGAAGAGGAAGCTGGTGATCCTGAGCTGAAGGAGATAGGAGTGCCATCCTCATTCTCTTTTTCCACCCTGCAGCTGAGGTGACCTGTGCCCCCAACCAGTTCCAGTGCTCTATCACCAAGCGCTGCATCCCCCGTGTCTGGGTCTGTGACAGGGACAATGACTGTGTGGATGGCAGTGACGAGCCCGCCAACTGCAGTGAGTTGCCCGGTTCCCCTTGGAGCCCATCTTCCCAGTTAGTGTCCACGGCTGCCACCACCCCTTCCTTGGCTTGCACGCCCTCCACCCCCCATGCAGCCACTTCTGGAGAAGCTCCTCCTTACCTGTGCCCACAATCCTGCAGCCCAGATGACCTGTGGAGTAGATGAATTCCGCTGCAAGGACTCGGGTCGCTGCAT